>NC_060120.1:500470496-501095496 GCF_021461395.2 Schistocerca americana
CGGATGGAATCTCAGTTCAGTTTTACTAAGAGTTTTCATTGGCATTGACCCCATACCTAGCTTGTATTTATCATAAATCTCTCACCTGGCATGAAGACCCATGCAACTGTAAAAAAGTGCTCATGACACCAGTATATAAGAAGGGTAAAGGAATGGACCCACAAATTTACAGACCTGTATCCTTAACGTTGGTTTGCTGCAGAATCTTTGAACATATTCTCAGTTGGAATATAACAAACTTTCTTGAGACCGAGAAGCTTATGTCCATGAATCAGAATGGTTTTAGAAAGCATCACTCATACAAAATTAAGCTTGCCCTTTTCTGATACAGTATACTGTGAACTATGGATGAAGGGCAACAGGCAGATTCCACATTTCTAGATTTCTGGAAAGCATTTGGTGCAGTGCCATGTTGCACTCTGTTAATGAAGGTATGGGCATATGAAATAAGTTCACAGATTTGTGAGTGGCTCAAAGACTTTTTAAGAAATAAAGCCCAATATGTTGTCAAAGTTGAGTGACTGTAGGAAGATACATGATGACTTAGATAAAATTTGTAGTCAGTGCAGTGAATGGCAACTAGTTCTAAACATGGAAAAATGTAAATTGATGCAGATGAGTATGGTTATGGTGAGATAAATGTACAAACTGATCTTGAATCATATAAAATGACCAATACCATACTGGAGATGAAAAAAACCAGAAATCTACTACGACATAGCTGTAAGAAGATTTTCAGTGTCAATTTACATTAACAATGTAGTTTCAATGATGATTATGGACTTCTTAAAAATAATAAACAATTATTTTTTTTTATTTATGAAATGTCATTTTTCAAAGATGATTTTTGCATAAATTGATCGATATATGATAGTAATTTACATGTTATTAGAGGTAAGTGTTTGTCTTTAAGTATTTAGTTGTATGAGTTTGGTGAGTGAGCATGGAGTACAAGTTATGTGTGTTATACTGATTTGTATTGTGAAGTGAAATGACTGAAAATATATGTATTTTCCACCATAAAGTACACCAGTGTTCATTTGATTTGATGGAAGCCACCCAATCATCCCCTAGACTATCATAAAAAAAAGGATAAAGAGCCTTCAGTTTACAACAATGAAGAGGAATAAAAGATGAGTATTATTAATAAAACTGGTTATTCCAATTATACCATTGCTATCTCTCGTTGCAGTGTGTCACTATCTCAGCATGGCAAGTGCTGTGATAATATGACCAGCCATCCAAATTTGTAACTTACTTCAAGAATGAATAAATCAACTTTGGGCAACAAGAGGGTGGTTATGGTCAGAGTAGGAAGAACAAACCTGTAATGTTTGGTTATACTATACTATAGTTGGAGTCACAAATATTGGCAGTTGAGTTTAGGCTTGCTCTGTACATCTACATCACATATGCTCCAACAGCCAATGAGAAATCAGTATGTTCTGAGCGCTCCACTGTGAATGCCTTAGCTAATGCAGGCATTAAACATAACTGTAGCAAGTTGTTTAGTGAACTTCAATTTCATTTGTCACAAGTTGTCATCACTGATTGTGGTGATAAGTGATAAATTCTGCATAAGTAAGTGAGAGACGTAATTCTCAGGATATAAGCTTTCTTCATGTGGAAAACACGTGCATACACATACCACAACTGTCACTTGGAATCATCAACAATACAACCCCCGTCTGTGCCTTGACATGCGTGAACCACCCTCGTTAGTGGATTTGACTATAGTGTCCAGCTCAACACAGTCAAGTCTTTTAATTATCTGGGTGTAACATTGCGATGTGATATGAAATGGAATGAGCATGTCAGAACTGTGGTAGGGAAGGTGGATGGTCGATACAATTTTATGAAAGAGTGGTTTGCCTGTATAGAAGAACACATATAGTATGATGGAGTGACCTATTCTTGAGTACTGCTTGAGTGCTTGAGTTCTGTACAGGGTTGGATTGAAGGAAAACATCGAAGCAATTCAGAGATTGGCTGCTATATTTGTTACTGGTAGTTTTGAACAACATGTAAGTGTTATGAAGATGCTTCGGGAACTCAGCATGGTGTCCTTGGAGAGAAGGCAATTTACTTTTTCAGGAACACCACTGGCAGAATTTAGAGAATGACCACTGGCAGAATTTAGAGAATGGTATTTGAAGCTAACTGCCGAACAATTCCACTGCTGTCAACATATGTTGTGTGTGAGGACCACATAGATGAGATATGAGAAATTAGGGCTCATAAGGCAGCATATAGTCAGACATTTTTCCATAACTCTATTTGCGTGTTGAACAGGAAAGGAAATGACAGTAGTCAGCAGGTACCATCTGCCACACACTGTATGGTGGCTTGCAGAGTATCAATGTAGATGTAGATGTAGTAGCCTGTGATAGGACTGGAGTGGGTTGTGCTGGACTGATGAACTGTATGAGTCTTGCACCCAAACTTTCCACATGAACATGACCTATGTGGTAAGAGATTGGGAGTGGGTGTGGCATAGGGATGGACCAAGATATTGTACAGAATGAGTTATGATTGATGTGATCACATATATGGCATGTGCACAGTACCAAAAATTTTGGACATTAACTCAAGGCTTAGCCAACTCATTATTCATTACATTCTTTTGGTTGATTGGAACTCATAACTGTAGTTAGTTTACCTAAAAACTGCATTAATTACAAATACCAGTAATATAAACCTCACTATCATTGTTCATATGTAATTATATACCTGACTGCAAACTTCCTAATAAATTAAATGAAAAAACTTTGCAAAGGGCTATAGTATGTGAGGGAATATGGAATAGTTGTAGGTCAACAACTAGAATTCTCTCAGATACAGATTTATTCAAAGACAAAGAGCTGTTACACGAAGAATGTAACACAATGGTAGAATCCGAGTGGTTGGCAGTTCGACTGCGAGGGCTGTGAGGAGTGAAGCCCCGAAAAGATTGGCCACTCGAATTAGATGAACGCGGAGAAGGAGCAGTGCTCGGCAGAGAAGCACGCTGTGGAGAATCAATACCTGGATGCATGATGTGGGAAGATGGATGGCCGCTCGAAGCAGGAGTGGGAGAAATAGGGGCAGAATCAGGGAGGTTCACCTGAGGCTCAATGAAAGCTGGTTTCACTCGGTTGAGTGAGACCGTGGTTACAGAGTCTTTTATGAGGAGATCCATGTTATTCTCAGAGCGTTTGACGACCTTCTAAGGACCTGTGTAGGGCAACTGAAGCGGGGCTTTGACTGAGTCGTCTCTGAGAAACACATACTCACAAGAGTCTAGCGTGCGTGGTACGTACACGCGCGGGGGTGTATGAGCAGCCGGAGGTGGCGGCTGAATTTTGCTGCAGTGCAAGCGCACCTGCTCGAGAAGTGAAGGGAGTTCAGAGGGCTGTGGAAGTGGGGTCAGAGTGACTAATTCTCCAGGCAAAACCAGAGGTTGGCCATACACAAACTCGGCTACGGAACCCTTGAGGTCTTCCTTGAAAGTCGCACGAAGGCCAAGAAGCACAAAGGGCAGTGCCTCTGTCCATAGTGAATCATGGCAACGCAGGGCAGACTTTAAGGTGCGATGCCATCGCTCGACAATCCTATTGCTTTGGGGGTGGTATGCAGAAGTATGAATTTTGACAATACCACATATTTTACATAAGTCAGAGAAAACTGAAGACTCGAATTGTCGCCCCTGGTCAGTGGTGAGGTAAACAGGTGAGCCAAATCTAGAGATCCACGAATCTAAGAATGCTTGACTTACTGTCTCAGAGGTAATGTTCAGAATAGGCACATCCTCAGCCCACTGAGTCATCTTGTCAATAGCTGTAAACAAGTAATGGAAACTCTCGGAGGGGGGCAAAGGGCCTACGAGGTCGACATGAACATGGTGAAACTGGCCTGGCAGTTGGGCAAAACAGCCAAGGGGTGGAGAAGTGTGCCTGGAAACTTTGTTCTGTTGACACACCATGCATGCCCTTGCCCAAGACTGACAGTCACAGTGCATGTCTCTCCAGACAAACCGTTCAGCTACCAGACGGGTGGAAGCTTTGACATCGGGGTGTGCTAATGTGTATAGTTTGTCAAAGACCTGGCGTTGAAGGGGCTTAGGAATGAATGGCCACAATGTACCAGTCGATTCATCACACCACACTAAGTCAGATACGCCAGGGAAAGTAGAGTGTACCGGTTGGAGAGAGGAGCTGTGGTCTGAAATTAACTGCATGGTATCGGGGTCTGCCGATTGCAACCGAGGTAGGTCCGTTAAGTCAATTAAGGTTGTGACAGCACCCAACACGTGAGAGAAAATCAGCGACCACATTGTCCACTCCTCGGATGTAGCGAATGTCATGTGTAAATTGCAAGATGTAATCGATGTGACGAAAGTGTCGTGGGGGCGGATCAGCCGCAGGATTTTTTATGGCAGAAACCAACGGCTTGTGATCAGTGAGCACATAGAAATCTCGTCCCTCAACATCAGTTCTGAAGTGTCTTACGGCCTCGTAAACTGCAAGTAATTCTCTGTCGAATGCTGAGTATTTCTTCTGCGCATTGTTTAGCTTTTTTGAGAAAAACTGCAGGGGGGTCATAACATCGTTGTATGTCTGACTCAGTACTGCACCGATAGCATTGTCACTAGCATCAGTAGTGATAAACATTGTGGCGTCTGCCCGTG
Source organism: Schistocerca americana (assembly GCF_021461395.2). NCBI lineage: Eukaryota > Metazoa > Arthropoda > Insecta > Orthoptera > Acrididae > Schistocerca > Schistocerca americana. The sequence goes on from NC_060120.1 coordinate 500,475,163, forward strand.
GGTGAGCAATAGTGACAGTGGAGGCCAATAGCTGTTTGAGTTCATTAAATGCCTTGTCCATGTCTGGTGTCCATGGTACCTGGCGGGTGCCAGAAGTTTGTGGGCCAGCGAGAGCATCTGTGAGAGGAGCCTGCACCGCAGAAGCGTTTGGCAAATGTTTCCGGTAATAATTAACTGTTCCGATGAACCTGCGTAATTCCCTATAGGTCTGAGGGCATAGCATCTCGAGAACAGGCTTGATCTTGTCCTGTGGTGGTGTCAGACCATCCGAAGACACAACATAACTTAGGAATGTGACAGATGACTGGTGCAATTGAGTCTTTTTATTGTTCAGTACAATACCAGCGGCTGCTAAAATCTCTGCCACGACTTGAACACGCTCCTCACTCTGTTCCAAAGTAGAAGCAAAAACCAATATGTCGTCCATGTATATGAAACAAAAGTCTAGATGGGATAAAGTTTGATTGATGAAATGCTGCCACGTTTGGGGGGCGTTTTTCAATCCACACAGCATAAATTTGTATTGGAACAGCCCGAAGGGAGTGGTTATGGCAGTCTTTTCAATATCCTCCAGAGCCATAGGAAGCTGATGAAATGCGTGCTTACAGTCCAAAACAGAGAAGTACTTTGCACCTGAGAGCGCATGATTGAAGCCTGCAATGTGTGGGACCGGATATTTATCAATGACGGTGCGGGCATTTAAACGCCTATAGTCTCCGACCATACGCCAAGTACCGTCTTTCTTTTGGTCAAACAGGATAGGACTAGCCCAGCAACCGGAAGAAGGTTCAATTATTCCCTTTTGTAACAGATTGTCCAATTGTTCTTTTGCAATTTTCATAAATTCCGGCTTGAGGCGGCGTGTGCATTGCGATATGGGCGGCCCATGAGTTAGACGTAACCGATGAACTGTGCCATTAGTGACTACTGCAATACATGGCGCTGCACAACAGTCAGATGTCCGTGAAGCGGAGCAGGCAGTGGTGGAAAGGCCAAGCTGTGGCACTGAGGGGACGGAAGTACAGGTGTGCCACCGCTCGTAGGCTGCGTAAAGGCCGCACACGTGTTAACATGGGCGAGGTTGGTACACTGGTTCTTGGTAGCGGGCCGTGCCGCTACGAGCGCTGTAGGCACGAGTGGGCGTGGCCGAACAGCAGATGGCCGTAGTTCATTGCCACGAGCTTGGCAAGTTAATTGTCCATTCGGAACACAAGGAGCATGAGCACTCGGGCATACCCTATCATTACAAAAGGGGGTGCCGACACAGTTTACAGAGTTCACAACATTGTCGTTAATGTGCGCGGGCACGGTAACACCAGATTGGCATGGACTGACCTTGTCTGTAGCCGACGAGTCATCTGCTTGTAGTGCCGCGAGGTGTTGTTGTGTGGAGGCCAACTCGTGGTGTGCGTCGCGGAGATGCAGCAGCATTTCCGTACGTTCCATCCGCAACTTCGAAGACTTGGCGCACTCCACTAGCCACTTGTTTGTCCAAGATTGCAGCTCCAAGGATAGGTTTACACACTTCTTACTTCTTAGCACAGCACACATGTTTGGTGTTAGCCGAACTTCACTCGGCGAAGCAAAAGGAATATGTTTGTTAAGGGGGGGGGGGGGGGGGGGGTAAAACACAGTATCTTGCACAAAATCTAGTGACAACTGATAGTGCTTGAGGAAATCAATTCCGAGAATAGGTTCTTCAATTGTTGACACTAGAAACGTCCACTACAGCTTGCACTCGGGCGAAAGTTTCACTGTATACAAAGTGGAACCCGAACACTGTAGGGTAGACAAGTTCACTGCACGAAGTACTGTTTTGTGTGGTTGCACTTTATTGGTTGCTAGGCGAACTGGCAGCAAAGAGATGTCTGCACCAGTGTCTACGAGAAAACATGCACCTGTTCGTAAATCGCGAACATAGACTCGGCCACACTTACTGTTATTGTCCGAAACGGAGTGCAACATGGGATGGTGCCCGTTGTTTACATCGCAGGAGGTGGCACCGTAGCCTACCTGTGGTTGGAGTTTGGGTAAGAACACGGTGACTGGCATTTGCAAGCTTGCTCCCCAAATCTCGTGTGGAAGAAACAGTAAGGTTTGGCGGGCCTGTGCTCTTGTGGGTAGTTGCTAGGTGACGGAGTATGTGCCCCAGAGTCTTCCACAGAGGCTGATGCACTGTCGTTGCGGGGAGTTGAAGGTGCAGGCAGGGCGGCTAGTTTAACAAACTTGTTATTAGCAGCACCAGATAAGGGCGTGGCGTCAGAAAGCATCTTAGTGCGGTCACGTCCAGAATGCAGTGCACGGAGCTCACGTTGCCTGGCGAAGTATGCTCTGTTGGCGGTGCGTAAACGTTCATTTACTGGCCTATCTTCATACGCACAGATTGCAGTCTGGACAGGCAAAGGCAGCTTTTCAGTCCAGATTTCTGAGAGCGTGTCATCAGGCATAACTTGCTCATCGACGAGAAGACGGATGCACCGCCACAGCTGGGATGGAGACCTGTCCCCGAGACGCTCTTCGTAGATGAGCTGTCGTACATTTTCTCTCCTGGTTTTAGAGATGCGCTCCAGTATCATCTGTTTCGCCACAGCATACTTCTCTGCTAGGGGGGGTGCTTTGGCCAGATCGTAAATTAAATTGATGCAGTCGTGAAGATGGTTCATGAGGCAGGCGAAGCGTGCGTCATCGTCCAAAGCACAGACATTGAATGTTTGCTCAACCAGGTTAAACCAGAACTCTGGGTGAGCGGGGTGAAGTCTGGTAATTTCGGCAGATTCGGCACTGCAGTCACTGCAGAGGTGCGCCTATTACTTCGGACGGAGGTAGAGTATGCAGAAGATTGCGAGTCCGAATTATTGGCGTCCCGTAATGCGGGAATTGCGAAATTCACTTGACGCTGGGGGGCGGTTGAGAAGCGACGGACGCTTGAACGGTGTGAGGATCGTAGTCAAAATTTGCATTCTCATTGACATGGTAGCTCAGAGAGAAGCCACAAGTGCTGAAGTACGCCGGTGAATGTCCGTTATGCACACAGTATTCACTCGACCGTGAGTGGTGGAGCTGGTTGTAGATGTCGGAGTAATTACTGTCCAGCACAGAATTGGTGACTTGATTAGAAGCAACACAAGGATCCCACACACGTCCACTAGGATGCACACTCGGTGTGATATTTGCTGTTTGGCGAGCATTGAACACCTGTTGACTAGCCGGCGCGGAAGGATACACACGTGGCGGGAACTGATTCGAGTTTGAATTTACTACTGGATTTTCCAAAGTAGCAAAACCTCGCTCGACGCCACGAACTGTATTGACACAGTGTGTGTTCGACACAGGAGTAGGAATGTTCCGACCAACACTCTGTGGAGAACACGTGGGGTGGTCCAGGCTAACAAAGCCAGAGTCCACGACCTTTGGTGGTTGGAAGAAACTGGCGGCACTCGATGAATTCCACTGCATGTTCTGGTTGAAGGATTCCAAAGATTCTTGTGGCATGTCCACTACGATGGCAGGAGTGCTGGAGAGATGTTGCTGGAATCCGGGTGGCGGTGAATGCTGAAAGGCCATTGTCTGGAGCTGAACAAAGGCCCTCGTGATCGCTGAGAAACCCGACGCGGTAGGCGCGTAAATAACCTTCGGGTGGTAACTCAGACACGTATTACACAAAAACGGGGTTACCAGTGAGGGAATATGGAATAGTTGTAGGTAAACAACTAGAATTCTCTCAGATACAGATTTATTCACACTTAGCTTCTGCACGGATACAAGTCCGGAGGCTAACTGCCGTTAGCGTCCAACATCCTGCCCAAAGCCCTCTCCTCAAAGATAGCACACTTACGCACAGAACAAATATCGATATTTATGGTGCTCTACGCCACATATGTAAACAGCTAATGATACAAATATGTTAGCAAATCTTGCTCTCATTTAGTTACAGAGTAATTAGCATTCTTAAGTAAAACAGTGTTGTGGAAATAGAATACCTCATTTTGGCAGACTAGGCTCTGTAATTCTTTAGAAATTAATGTTGTATCTAAAATCCTAGTTGAAATAAACATCTCCCAACTACTTAATTAATCAGGAATATAAATCTTTAATTGTAACTTAGGGGAATTCAGCAAACAACAATAGCTAACTTTAATTCTAATTAATGCAGTCTTATAAAAGTGGCTCCTTTGAAGCCATTTTAGACAGTCTGTAGAAGATTATAAAATAAGCAAGCTCCATGTCCAAAAATGTACCAAAGATCAGTTAGCACATATTACAACTAGTACAATGTGCTGAGTTTTATCTCAGCTTCATATTTGAGAGTTTATTCAGTGACTGTTTTTAATGACTAACTGTGAACCACCAGAACTGTATTAATCTTCAATAATGTCTTCTGCTAATTGTGACAATTAGGTCAGAATACAAACAGTGTTATTTCCAGTACTTGCTTACTATGTATGTGCATTGGTTTGTTATGACTGTTAGACTTCAAGGTCAATGAATTCAGAACTTAATTCACTGATGTGTTATATATTTGTTTGCCACACATTAAATTTTGTGTCATTTCAGTATTAGATTACTGCACTTGAACAATCATGTTTTAGGAAATCAGCCAAGTATAGTATGTGGCTAGTATATGGCTAAGCATTATCTGTTCATAAATTATGATAGTTGAGACATTATCTTGTCATAAACATTGACATAAAAGTGCAACTGAAGTGTCTGAACTGTAAACCTGGTGTGAACCTTATTATTTAAAACAACCTACTTCAGACAACCACTTTTCAGCCAGATTCAATGGAGACACAGCTACTGGAGGGACATTAACACAGGTAAGTATGGTTACTGAGTGACAAGAAGGGTGGATGTTTGCAGATGATTTTTGGGATTAGTGGAAGGATTAGGGATGTGTGAAGATATGGGACCAAAATGTGTCTGTGGACTAGATTTGGGAGATAGTGCCTGTCTGTGAAGGACTTAGTCACCTTCAGCATTCTGGACTATTGAATTCTCATCTCAGCAGATACAGGGTCCAAGAGCACATGGGAGTAAATTTTTGGTGTGTGAAGGATGAGAGCTATAAAAATACAGGACTGCTGATGGTCAGTAGGTTTGGTAGGAACAAAAGAATAAATGGAACCATGCAAAAAGTGGAGTTCAATGTCCCCTGTAGATTACTTCCAAAATGGGTCTCATCGCATGATGAAATAAAATAAAAGATCCAAATGAGAATTGTGTAAAGCAGAAAGAGGTTATAAAATTGAGAATTTTTTTAAAAAATGTAATACAGTTTGAAAAATTCTCTTTCTGTGAGTTTGAAGGTATTATTTATAGCTGATAACTTATGTTCAGTGATGTCAAGTACTGATTCTGATTATAAACTATTACTTGTGTGCACAGAAATGTTATTATGATGATAATCTTTGTCTGAAATTTTGTTGGCAGGCATTGTAGTAGTAAGTTTCATAGAGTGAAAATAATGACTGAACTGTAGGCCTACTCATAAATGATTGTTTACTCTGTTCTGTTCAACATCAAAGTATAGTGATATAAGAGAAGTCTCATCCATCCAGGTACATAGTGGTTAGGGTTTATGTATCTTTACTCATACGATAGGAAGTCTAGTCTCAACACCAACACCAGTCATCAATTTCTATAAAGCACTCCGTCTTCAGGCCACAAGTGGCCCATCGAGACCATCCGACTGTCATGTCATCCTCAGCTGAGGATGCGGATAGGAGGGGTGTGTGGTCAGCACACCGCTCTACCAGTCATTACGATAGTTTTCTTTGACTGGAGCTGCTACTATTCAGTCAAATAGCTCCTCAATTTGCATCACGAGGCTGAGTGCACACCGAAAAATGGCAACAGCGCATGACGGCCCGGAGGGTCACCCATCCAAGTGCCAGCCATGCCCGACAGCGCTTAACTTCGGTGATCTGACAGGAACCGGTGTATCCACTGCGGCAAGGCTGTTGCCCATCAATTTCTGTAGGTCAGTTAAAAAGTTCACTGGGAGATGAAAAGTTCCAGAAGTCGAGAGAGATCAAGAATCAAGAAAGAAAAAAAAAGGGAAGAAATGCCATTACCAACTATTTTGTTTGTTAATTTGTTCACTTTGCCACCATGTATCGTAAGATTTTTTTTTAAAAAAAAGTACACTGTTATAAGGGTACCTGTAACAAATCAAGAGCCATGCTGATCCAATTCAGCTATTGTTTACACTGATTATACATTTAAAAGTTAATATCCATTCATTAATATGTTAGCTGTTACATATGAACAGTAGCTATAACATATGCATATTCTTATGAATTCAGTACACACACACAACCACAGGGACACTGAAATGTACATTACCACAGCTGTGATGAGACTAATTATTGATTATCCACTGTTTTAGATTATTGAGAGCAGTTTCCTGTGCAAATGGAGGTGGGGAATGGTCAGGAAGACATCACACATGGCAAGGATGGGGTAATGGGATAAAATGAGGCAGGTCTTTCAACAGATGATTCAGCACCTACAAAACAAGATGAGAGGAGTTTGGAGGGTAGAGCATACAAGAAATATAGGGAAGGGGAGAGATTGGGGGAGGGGCAAATTATAGGAAAGTGGAGATGAAAAGTGAGCCTGGGAGGCGAGAGAAAAAAGGAGAGGTGTGGAAAAGGGTAGAGATGGGGGGAAGGGGAGGGAGTGAGGGGGATGAGAGAGGAGGAGGGAAGTGGTGGAGAGAGAGAGAGAGAGAGAGAGAGAGAGAGAGAGAGTGAGAGAGAAGGGGGGGGGGGGGGGGGGGGGAGAAGAAGGCCTCTATGTGGGGAGGGAGGAAGAATGGTAGGAGAAGGCAGTACACCATCTGGATGGGGAAAGAAAAGAAGGGAAAAGGTAAGAAGAGGCACTGGGGAACTGCTTAGAGAAGGTTTATGTTAGGATGACTGCTAGAGAGCAGGATACACTGAAGAGACAAATCCATGCTTTGCATTTCAGAGGAACTTGTGCTGGAAAGGAATATCCAAATGACCTGCATAGTGAAGTAGCTGCTTAAGTCATTTGTGCTCCGCTGCACAGCATGTTTGGTAACTGAATATTCAAGTCAGCAGTTTGCCACAGTTTGGTAGTGGCCTTTCATATGAGCAGACAACTTGTCTAGCCCACATAGAGTGCTGAATAGTAACTGCAGAATAGTTGATATGTAATGTGGCTGCTTTCACATGTGGCACTGCCTTTTATTGGGCAGGAAATACCTGTGACTATACTGGTGTAGGATGTTGTAGGTGGCTGTATGGGACAGGTCTTTGGCCTGGGACAACCACAAAATGATAATCCATGGGGCACGGGATAGAGAACAGAATTGGTTTAGGCTGGATGAAGGACAGAACACAACTCTGGGTGATGTATATATAATTTTCAGTAGGTTATCCCTCATCTCAGGTTAACAGGTTTACTGGCAGATCTGTTTATGCCTGAGCTATATAGGGTTGTCTGCCAATAAAGGTTCTAGTAATGTTATTGGCATATCTTGAAAACTCCTGCTTTCTACTGCAGATGTAATGTCTGCTGGTGGTGAGGTTGTACGGAAGGTACTTTATGACATGGAATGGGTGACAGCTGTCAAAATGGAAGGACTGTTGATGGTTGGTGTGATTGATACGAACAGATGTATTTATAGAGATATCTGAGAGATAGAGATTGACAGGTAAGAGGGTAGTTTGTTGAGTTGAGAAGGACCAAATGCAGCAGCATGGTAGTAGATGCTGAGGTTAGCAAGAAAAGATCAAAGGTTGTCCTCACCATGAGTCCAGATCATGAAAAACTCATCAATGCATCTGAATGAAATAGGTTTTAGGTGTTGACTGACTAGGAAGGTTTCCTCCAGATGGCACATAAATAAGTTGACATAGGATGATACCATGTGAGTGCCTTTGGTAGTAGCAACAATTTACTAAGATTTGGCCTTCAAACCCTGTGAAATAACTGTGGGTCAGGATGCAGTTGGCTAGGTTGATTAGGAAAGAGGTGGTCGGTTTGGTATCAGGAGAACATCGGGTAAGGTAGTTTTCCATGGTTGTGAAGCCATGGGATAAGGGATGTTGGTGAACAAGGATGTTACACCCTCAGTGACCAACAAGGTGTCCAGTGACAATGGGACAAACTGTGGAAATGTGCCATAAACAATGTCTTCAGTCTAGGATGGGAAGTTACAGACAATAGTTTGAGGCATTGGTCAACAAAGGCAGAAGTTAGTTCTGTTGAAGCAATACATTCAGCCACAGTGGGATGACCACTAGGGTGACCTGCAGGGTTGTTTTTGGGGACTAGGCAAAAGGTAAGAATGTGCGGAGTTCTTGGTATGAGGAGGGAGATGGATTCAGGTGTCAGGATTTGTAATGAACCCAGGACCTTGAGGACTGCTGGACTTCTTGAAAGTTGGCAGAGACCCTCAACCTCATCACTACAATTCATGGCTACTGTGGTGAAGCCTTTCTCTGCGGGAATGATGATAAGGCTGAATTGGTTTTCAGGTTATGGATAACTATGTTCCACAGGAGTGATGTTGGTGTCACTGGGGAAGGATTTAGGAAAAAAATTTCTTTTTGAATCGTCAGTCTTCTATCTGGTTTGATATGGCCCACCATGAATTCCTCTCCAGTGCCAACCTCTTCATCTCAGAGTAGCACTTCCAACCTACATCCTCAATTTTCTGCTGGATATATTCCAATCTCTGTCTTCCTCTACAGATTTGCCCTCTACAGCTCCCTCTAGTACCATCAAAGTCATTTCCTGATGCCTTAACAGATGTCCTGTCATCCTGTCCCCTCTCCTTGTCTGTGTTTTCCACATATTTCTTTCCTCTGCAATTCTGCACAGGACAACCTCATTTCTTACCTTATCAGTCAACCTAATCTTTCACATTCATCTGTAGAACCACATCTCAAATGCTTCAATTGTCATCTGTTCCAGTTTTCACACAGTCCATGTTTTGCTACCATACCATGCTGTGCTCCAAACGTACACTCTCAGAAATTTTTTCCTCAAATTATGGCCTATGTTTGATTCTAGTAGACATCTCTTGACAATGAATGCCCTTTTCGCGAGTACTAGTCTGTTTTTGATGTCCTCATTGCACCATCCATCATTGGTTATTTTGCTGCCTAGGTAGCAGAATACCCTAGCTTAATCTACTTTGTGACCATCAAACCTGATATTAAGATTCTTGGTGTTCTCATTTCTGCTACTTCTCATTATTTTCATATTTCTTTAATTTACTCTCAATCCCTATTCTGTACTCATTAGAGTATTCATTCCAGTCAACAGATCATGCTGTTCTTCCTCACTTTCATTCAGAATAGCAATGTCATCAGTGAATCGTATCATTGATATCCTTTCACCCTGAATTTTAATTCCATCCCTGAATCTTTCTTTTATTTCCTTTCCTAAGGCCAAACTGGTCATCATCTAACACATCCTCAGATTTCTTTTCCATTCTTCTTTGTATTACTATTGTCATCCATTTGCATCCATGAGCTGTTAAGCTGATTGTGCAATAATTCTCACAGTTGTCAGTTCTTGCAGTCTTTGGACTTGTGTGGATGATATTTTTCTGAAAGTCAGATGCTATGTTGCCAGACTCATACATTCCACACACCAATGTGAACAGACATTTAGTTGATACTTCCCCCAATGATTTTAGAAATTCTGATGGAATGTTATGTGTTCCTTCTGTCTTATTTGATCTTAAGTCCTCCAAAGCTCGCTTAAATTCTGATTCTAATACTGAATCCCCTCCCTCTTCTAAATTGACCCCTGTTTCTTCCACTATCATGTCAGATAACTCTTCCCCCTCAAAGAGGCCTTCAATGTACTCCTTCCACCTATCCACTGTCTCCTCTGCATTTAAACGTGGATTTCCTGTTTCACTTTTAATGTTACTAGCCTTGCTTTCAATTTCACTAAAGGTTGTTTTGACTTTCCCACATGGTGAGCCAGTCCTTCTGACATTCATTTCTTTTTCGATTTCCTCACATTTTTCATGCAGCTATTTCATCTTAGCTTCCCTGCACTTCCTGTTTATTTCATTCCTGAGTGACTTGTATTTCTGTATTCCTGAATTTCCCTGAAGATTTTTGTACTTCCTTCTTTCATCAATCAACAGAAGTATATTTTCTGTTGTCCATGGTTTTTTTGCAGTAACCTTCTTTGTACCTATGTTTTTCTTTCCAACTTGAGTGATTGCCCTTTTTAGGGATTTCCATTCCTCTTCAACTGTACTGCCTTCTGAGCTGTTCCTTAATTCTGTATCTATTGCCTTTGCGAACTTAAAGCATATCTCATCATTCTGTAGTGCTTCCGTATCCCACTTCTTTACCCATTTATTCACCCCAACTAATCTCTTGAACTTCAACCTACTCTTCATCACTGGTACAGTATGATCAGAGTTTATATCTGCTCCTAGACATGCCATACAATCCAGTATCTGATTTCAAAATCTCTGTTTGACCATGACATAATCTAAGTGAAATCTTCCCATATCACCTGGCCTTTTCCTCTTGTGATTCTTGAACAGAGTATTCACTGAAATTTATTACAGAACTCAATTACTTCTCCTCTCACCTTCCTTGTCCCAAGCCCATATTCTCCTGTAACTTTTTGTCCTACTCCTTCCCCCTACAACTGCATTCCAGTCCCCCATGACCATTAGATTTTCATCTCCCTTTATGTACTGTATTACATTTTTGATATCCTCATATAATTTCTCTATCTCTTCATCTTCAACTTGTAATGCCAGCATGTATACCTGAAGTATTGTTGTTGATTCTGATAAGAACAACCCTATCACTGAACTGTTCACTCTCTGCCCTACCTTCCTATTCACAACAAATCCTACTCCTGTTATTCCATTTTCTGCTGCTGTTGATATTGCCCTATACTCATCTGACCAGAAATCCTTGTCTTCTTTCCATTTCACTTTACTGACACCTACTATATCTAGACTGAGCCTTTGCATTTCCCTTTTCATATTTTCTAGCTTCCCTGCCATGTTCAAGCTTTTGACATTCCATCCCTCAACTCATAGGACATTATCCTTTCATTTGTTATTCAATCTTTTTCTCATGGTGACCCCTCTTCCCCCACCTCCTCGGTGAACCCTTTCCTCCATCTCCTCAGCAGATCCAAATGGGGGACTATTTGGAATCTTTTGCCAATGGAGAGATCATCATGACACTTTTTCAATTACAGACCATGTCTTGTGGAAACACATTATGTGTCTTTAAAGCAGTGGTTTCCATTGACTTCTGCATCCTCATACCTGTGGTCTAGGAGTATTGTCTTTGATTAGTAATCAAAATGCCATCAGTCTTGGGTTCGAAACCAGCCCACTTACATTTTGATTAATAAACACCATTGGTGACTGAAGATTTCCGGCATAAGAAGTTACCATCATGCTGCCAACGGTCTTGTCAAGGAGGGCAGAGGAGCAGACAGAGGTTCAGGGCACTCTCTTGTCCTTGGGGTGGGAAACTGCCCATAAAGGCAGAAGATACAAGTTTAGAAATGAAGAATTCCTGAAAGATTACCCAGGGATGATAGGCTGGAAGAGGAGGATGATTGCTGTTTGAGGGGTATTGGAACTGTTTGAAACATGATTCTATATACGGTTTTGGTTGGCTGTTGTCAGTAGTGTGTGTGCATTGAGTAAAGGAAAGATGATCCTTTATGAGTTGAGTATGGTTGAAATTAGGTTTGGTGCTAAATTTGAGGCCTTTAGAAAGGACTGAAACTTCTGCAGGGGTCAGAGATTAGCCAGCAAGGTTGAAAACAATGTTACAGGCTGGGTGTTTAGGAGCAGTGTGTTTCTTGGAGGGTGAAGGATGCTTTTGGAGTTTTTGGAGGGTGAGCAAGGCTTGGTTGGGGAGAAATTAGGGGTTGACAGCAGGGATGGATCAGAGTAATAGACTCCTGTCAGTAGGTAATCCCATGCAGGAATATCAGACAGAAGTAGCTGGGATAGCTTTGCCAGATTGTGCTGGGAATGTACATGACATCCCACCTAATGGACTTACTGTTAAAGTTAGCATCTTGGGCTGTCATGTATACTGCCCCAAGTATCGTCATCTTTTTAAATTCCATCAGTCTCTCACCCTCACCTAGTTGGTTCCTCATAATTATACAATCCAAGCTCAAACCATAGATGACTGGTACCTTGTACCTACCTTGTTCAGAAACAGATCTCCCATGCCTTATCTCTCCAGTCACTCACCACTCCCAAAGTCCCACTGTCTGGACACATAGGAGCGTTCCCCTGGTGAATCAGTTCTGTCCAGGACTGCAGAAACTGAATCTCATTCCCTGCAAGGGTTTTAACTACCCCTCATCAAGCCCTGAAATGAGAAATACCCTGCCCACCATTCTTCCAACCCCTCCAACAGTGGTCTCCACCATCCACAGAATCTACACAATATCCTCACTTGTCTCTACTCCACCCCTGCTCCTAACCCCTTGTCTCATGGCTCATATCTCTGTAAATCACCTAGATGCAAGACTTGTCCCATACATCTTCCCACCACAACTACTCCAGCCGGGTCACAAGAATCACCTTCTACAAAATCATATTATTATACTGGATGATACATTGTTAGAAAATTTGTATTTGTTATATTTTGATGAAAACAAACATTTATTAGGAAAATACCAATGTATTTATGAACAAAACTTGTTAAAATGCTCTTTAAAATATTTTTGTAAACATTTGGGACAAACAGCTATGAATAGACAACTATATACAGTCCCATTACTTAGTAATTTGAGAAAACTCAAATTGTGACAGTTGGAAAGTAGAATATAGCACAAAATGAAAATCCATGTAAAATAAATTTAATGTATTAAAGTAAATAGTAATTAATTTTCTAATAATAAAAAGTACAAAGCTGATGGTTATGGTGCTCTAAATCTATGCATGGCAGAGGCCATGAGGGATGTTTTTGTAGTGAGTAATTTAATGAACAGATTTTATGATTTTGTTAGCGATTTTCCAAATAAATAAACTATTGAAAACAGAGTTTCGTTTAAGCAGTGTAAAATCTGAGATGGAATAATGACAGTATTATGAAACAGAAACAATGGAAAATTAGGGATGGAATAATGACAATATTTTTAAAAAAAAGTATAGTGGTACTTACCATATAGCAGAGTTGCTGAGTCCCAGACAGGCACAAAAAAAGACTGTCAAACAAAGATTTCAGCCAACAGGCCATCGTCAGAATTAGACCACATACATGCACAAACACACAAACACACACACATGAAAATGTGACTCACACACACCTGACAATCTCTGGCTGCCAAGGCCAGACTGCGAGCAACAATGCATGATGCAAGAAGCAAACTGGGTGCTGGGGGTAAGGAGGAGGCTAGGGTGAGGAGGGGGAGGGATAGCAGGGTAGGGGTGGAGGACAGTAAAGTGATGCTTGTGGGAGCACAGAGAGACATGTTAGGGCAGCTAGCTGCACACAGGTGATTATACAGCCAGTGGGAATGTGAGATGGATCCAGATGATGCAGGCGAGAGGTAGTCAAAAGGTAGTGTTCAATAGCAGCAAGGCCATGGCCATTAGTATAAAGGGAGTTGATTTCAATAGTGAGGAGCAGGGCACTGTGTGATAAAGGATCAGTACATGTGGAGAACTGATGGAGGAAATGCTTGGTGTCTTTTATATAGGAGGGTACATTGTGGGTAATAAGCTGAATGTTCTGGTCTATGAGAGCTGAGATTCTCTCAATGGGGGCACAGTAACTGGCCACAATGGGATGTTCTAGATGGTTGGATTTACTGACTTCAGGAAGCATGTAGGAGGTAGGAATGCAGGGAGTGATAGGAGTAAGGAGAGAGAGAGAGAGAGAGAGAGAGAGAGAGAGAGAGAGAGAGAGAGACACTCAGGGGAGAGGTTCTAGGGTGGGCCTAAGGATCTGAGCAGAGACTGGAGATCCTGTTGAATTTATGGAACAGGGTCACTGTGGCAAGGTTTACAGGTGGACAAGTCTGACTGCTGGTGGAGCCCTTCCACCTAGTAATCCCTACAGTTTAAAACCACAGTGATGTAGCCTTTGTCAACATGTAGGATTATAAGGTTGGGATCACTTTTTAGGTGGTGGATTGTCATTCTTTCTGCAGATGTAAGGCTAGCTTGTATGTTGAGGGATGTGGTGACTGATGGTGGGTGATTGCAAGGCAGTGGGGTGAGGTCAAGGTTGGGTGGAGGTGTGAACATGGTTGGGCAGGGTTCAGCATTGGTTTTGGTTTGAGTCTGGTCACTAGTGTTGATGATGGAAATGTTTTTCCAGTGTAGGGATTGGGAGAAGAAGAGAAGACCTTCAACAAGTTCAGCATGATTGGATTTGGGAGTGGGGCTTATGGAAAGGACTGATACTTTCATTGGACTAGGGCTTTGAGAGGAATATTTTATAACTGTACTCTGGATCTGTTTAGGTTCTTCATTCTGTATGGAGGTGAGAGGATATTTCTGACGGTGTGGTAAATGTGGTAGGTTTGTGAGGTAGGGTTTGTCAGCTATGAGGGAATGTGGGGGGAGGTCTGGAGGCTGCTGTAAAGACAGTGGATAGTGGTAGTTCAAGGTGGAAGTAGGAGGTGAACAGGCTGGATAGTTTATTGAGGTGGCATTGTGCACGCTACTCTAGTTCCGTGAAGGCAAGAGTTTCGATATGAGAGTCATGTGTGTGTGAGTTACGTTTGCATGACTGTGTGTGTGTGTGTGTGTGTGTGTGTGTGTGTGTGTGTGTGATCTAATTTTGATGAGTGCCTCTCTTGCAGAGTCTGCCACTTGAGTTTATTAAACATCTCCGTAACGCTATCACGGTTACCAAATAACCCGGTAACGAAACGCGCCGCTCTTCTTTGGATCTTCTCTATCTCTTCCGTCAACCCGACCTGGTACGGATCCCACACTGATGAGCAATACTCAAGTATAGGTCGAACGAGTGTTTTGTAAGCCACCTCCTTTGTTGATGGACTACATTTTCTAAGCACTCTCCCAATGAATCTCAACCTGGTACCCGCCTTACCAACAATTAATTTTATATGACAGATACGGAGTTGGTAGTATGAAACTCACTATTGTTTCTATGCTTGTATATCCTCGCAAATTATTAGTGAATTAAAGGTTATAACACTTTTTGGCGACGAGGAAGGGATTTTTTTTTTCCTGCGTTTGGGAATTGTGCATTCGTGTCTCGGCAGACATGGAACAGCTTCTGCAAGCACTCATTGAACAACAAACACAGCTGACGGCTGCTATTCAGGCGTTGTCGACGTCGCTTACTCATCGTCTGTCTTCCGCTTCTCTGTCTCCGTTCCCTCCTTATGACGAGGCCGCTGAAGACTGGGAGGATTATGAGAAGCATTTGCGGCAACACTTCTTGGCTTTCGGCGTTGTCGACGCTCCTATGTGTAAGTCGTTATTTCTATCTTGGATTTCCCCACGGATCTATCAGCTGCTATCTCAGTTAGCCCCTCTGCAGGAACCTGCCTCTCTGTCCTTCCAAGAAATGTGTGACTTATTGTCTAACTATCACCGAAAAAACAAACACGCCGTTGCCGCCCGCGTGGCGTTCTACCGGTGTTGTAAACAGCCCCATCAATCTTACCGGGCTTGCGCGGCGGAACTACACGGTCTGAGTAGGAAATGTCAGTTGTCACGGACACTCATCATGAGTCTTATGCTGATTCAATGGTTAGGGATGCTATTCTACGGCTTGCTCCTGATAAAGAAGTTTGACAACGTGCCTTACAACTGCCAAACCCGTCATTGTCAGAAGTTCTAAGTATCGCTCAATCTTTTGAAGTGTCTCATGCTGCTGGTGTGCAAATAGACGCGTGGTGTGATGTAGGCGCTATACAGACCACTTTCGACATGGACAATTTGCCTGTTTCCCAAGGGACCGATGATATGGCGGCGGTTCACTCACGTCAACAACGTCACGTTGGGCCGCCACACTCGCAGCGAAAACAGCAGCCACAGAAGCAGGTTCGTTCCGCACTTCCTTCTTGTCCACGTTGTTTCATACAGCATGACAGGGCTGCATGTCCAAAACGTTGGGCCACGTGTAATTCATGTAGGAAAAAAGGCCACATTGCTTCTGTGTGTCAGTCCCCTAAAGTTCCTGTCGATGAGGACGAGGCATCGGACATGGATTTTAACTGTGTGCTTTCTCAAACAAATAAGTTGTTTGTTACTGTTCATGATCTAGATAAAGACATTCGCATGCAAGTGGACACTGGCTCTGCGGTAACTCTCATTAATTCTCGCACGTATTTGGAGTTGGGCTCCCCTCCCTCATCTCCAGTTACGTGAAATCTGAGGACTTATAATAAACAGAAAATTCCTATCGTTGGCCAGTTTGATGCTTCGACTGCCTACAAGTCTGTTGTTCGGCCCCTCACGTTTTATGTGGTGGATCATGCGGGTACTGAAAATCTGTTCGGTTATGATGCTTTCCAGTTGTTTGGGTTCTCCATTGATGATGATGTGCACCTCATATCTGAGGATATTCCATATCAACAGCTGGATGGATTGTGTTCTGAATTCTCGTCCATGTTCTCTGCTGGTCTGGGTCGTGCCAAGGATTTTGAAGCCCACATTACTCTTAAACTTACAGCTCGCCCTAAGTTTTTCCGGGCACACCCTATTCCGATGGCGTTGCGTGCACCTGTCAAGGCTGAGATAGACAGGTTAACAGCTTCAGGGATTCTCCTTCCTGTTACCTCCAGCGAATGGGCATCGCCAATCATGGTGGTTTCTAAACCAAACGGGAGTCTGCAATTGTGTGGCGATTTTAAAGCCAC
Source organism: Schistocerca americana (assembly GCF_021461395.2). Classification (NCBI taxonomy): domain Eukaryota; kingdom Metazoa; phylum Arthropoda; class Insecta; order Orthoptera; family Acrididae; genus Schistocerca; species Schistocerca americana. Next base: position 500,492,005 of record NC_060120.1, read on the forward strand.
TGTCAACGCTCAGAGCCTCATTGACACTTATCCTCTTCCCCCTCCTGAGGAGTTATTTACCAAGCTTGCTGGGGGCCAGTTCTTTTCCAAACTTGACTTATCGGAGGCGTACCATCAGTTGCCGTTGGATGCATCTTCTAAGGAATTTCTTGTCATCAACACTCCTTGCGGGTTGTCTCAGTACCAGTGGTTACCATTTGGTGTCGCTAGTGCGCCGGCCATTTTTCAGTGGTTTTTGGAACAGCTCACGGCTTCCGTTCCTGGCTGCATCAACTACCTGGATGATATTGTTGTCACGTGGGCCTCCACTGAGGAACACCTTCGCAATTTGCGTTCATTATTTCGGGTTCTGCATTCGGCTGGGATGAAGTGCAATCTGAACAAGTCCCAGTTCTTCCAACCCTCCATTGTGTATCTTGGTTTCCACTTGTCCCATGAGGGTATACGTCCTCTACGTCAGCATGTTGCGGCCATTACCGCTCTACCCCGGCTGTCTACGGTCAAAGAACTTCAACCGTTTCTAGGCAAGATTGCTTATTATCACAAATTCATTCCATCTGCGGCGGCGGTGGCTCATCCTCTGCATCAGCTGTTACGCAAAAACGTTCCTTTCTGTTGGTCCGACGAGTGTGAGCAGGCTTTTGTTCGCCTGAAGGCTCATTTGCAGTTGGCGCCTTGTCTTGCCACATTCCGTCCAGGTCAGCACTTGGTTCTGGCGACTGACGTGTCACAGTATGGCCTAGGGGCTGTTCTCACCCTTCGCCTATGCTTCCAAGACCCTCAACGATGCCCAACGGCGTTACTCTCAAATCGAAAAGGAGGCGCTCGCTATCATTTATGCTCTAAAAAAGTTCAGCGTTTTTTTGCATGGTTCTAAGTTTCACCTCATCACCAACCACAAGCCGCTGGTCTCTCTGTTCAGCCCCTTGGCGTCGCTTCCAGATAAGGCAGCTCACCGCCTGCAACGTTGGGCCTTATACTTGTCTCGTTTTCACTATGAGATTCACTATCGCCCCACGGCCCAGCAAGCCAACGCTGACACGTTGTCGCGTTTGCCGATGGGCCCCGACCCGGTTTTCAATCGAGATGAACTACTCTGTTTCCACATTGATGAGGAAGAACGTCGTGCGGTCGAGGGTTTTCCGCTTACAGGTTCGCAGGTCACGTCGGCTACTGCGCGGGACCCGGTCCTGCGTCAGGTGATCGGTTTTGTTCAACGGGGTTGGCCGGACAGGACCAAGGGCCAGGCATCGGATCCCCTTCGCAACTACCATGCCTTGCGCCTTCGTCTGTCTGTTCGTGAGGGTGTTGTTCTTCTGGCCACAGATGGCACATCTCCGTGGGTCGTGGCGCCAGCTTCTCTTCGCAAAGATGTTCTCAAACTACTGCATGAAGGCCATTGGGGGATTTCTCGGACTAAGTCCCTGGCCCGCAGGCACGTTTATTGGCCCGGTATCGATTCGGACATCACCCACATGGTCGCTGCGTGTGGTCAGTGTGCTCAACAACTGGCTGCACCCCGTACAATGCCCTCTCCATGGACTGATCCGCCGCAGCCATGGGAACGGGTGCACGCTGACTTTGCCGGCCCCTTTCTCGGCACTTATTGGCTACTGTTGATTGATGCCTTCTCTAAGTTCACGTTTGTTGTTCGATGTCCGTCGCCCACCACTGCGGCGACGACGCTGGCTTTGTCCAAAATCTTTGCGCTAGAAGGTCTTCCATCCACGATTGTCACGGACAATGGCCCTCAGTTCTCTTCGCAGGCCTTCCGTGAGTTTTGTATTGGACAAGGGATTCATCATGTTACAGCACCACCCTTCCATCCCCAATCGAATGGGGAGGTCGAGCACCTTGGCTGCACTTTCAAAAGCCAGATGAAAAAATTCCTTACTGATTTTTCTACCGATGATGCTCTGTTGCAATTTCTGAGCTCTTATCGCTTCACGCCTCTGGGTGATCGCAGCCCTGCTGAACTCTTGCATGGCCGCCAACCGCGCACTCTATTGCACCTGCTTCACCTTGTCAGGCCTAGTACTGTGTCCCCTAGTGCGGGAAAATACTCGGTGGGCGCCGACGTGTGGGCACGAGGGTATGGATCTCGCCCTAAATGGATTCCAGGGGTGGTCAAGGCTCTTCGCGGCCGCCGGCTTTGTGAAATACGTACGGATGACGGCATGGTTGTTCGCCATTATGACCAGATGCGCCCACAAGTGGTGGCCACGCCAGTGCCACCGCCCCTTCTTTCGCCTCCACCAGCCCGAGAAGCCAGTCCTGTCGCTGCTGCCGATCTCCCGTGCGTGTTGCTGCAGCCAACGTCGCTGCCGCTTCCGAGTACGCCGGAACCGGCCCCAGTCGCGACGCCGCCTTCTCCGGGACCCATCTCGCTGGAGCACACCCCCAGGTCCACGACACCTATGGATGCTGCTCCGGAGTTTTCACCCACCATCTCGTCCAGGAGGCACGTTCCACGCACAGGCTTCCGTCCTGGACATTTTCGACCATATTCTCGTGTATCTCCACGGGATCTTCTTGGGGTCTCCCAAGAGGCCATGGATGTCTCCGCACTGTCTGTGTCTCCAAGGAAGTCAGTGTCTTTTTTTTTCAAGGGGGGAAAAGTGTTGTGACAGTGCCATGAGATTTAAAAGTGCCACTACGTCAGTATGCAAACGCGGCGATAGAGGCGCTCCCCAGCTCGGCTGAGCGCGGGACCGCCACCTAGCTATGAACGGCGCCGGCCGCATGTCATGGCACGGCAGTTGAGTGACAGATACGGAGTTGGTAGTATGAAACTCACTATTGTTTCTATGCTTGTATATCCGAGCAAATTATTAGTGAATTAAAGGTTATAACAGATAATAAGTGAGAGTGTGATGGGGTTTGGAATGTGACACATAAAACATTGGAAAGAAGAGAAAGAAAAGGATGATACCAAGTAAAGTAATGCTTTAAAAAATATTAACAAACGAAAATAGCACTGGGTTACAGCGTGGAATAAAAGCTTTAAAGCAAAATGAAACAATGGAAATCCCAAGATGGAATAATGACGATATTATCAAAAGGGTAGATTGATACTTACACATGGTGCAGACATTGTGTCACAGACAGGCACAAGACTGTTAAACAATTGAGCTTTCACGCAAAAGACCTGCTCTTGAAGTAGACAACACACACACACACACACACACCCACACACGCACTCACGCACACACACACACACACGCACACGCACACACACACACACACACACACACACACACACACACACACACACGTACACACACACACACACACACACACACACACACACACACACACATAAACAAGCACAACTCGCACACACATGACCTCTGTCTCTGGCTGACAAGCCTGGACTATGAGCAACTATACATGGAGGGTGAAGCAATGTGGGTGGTGGGAGTAGGGAAGAGGGTGAGGCAGAGAGAGGGAGAAATAGCAGGATAAGTTCAAAATGTTCAAATGTGTGTGAAATCTAATGGGACTTAACTGCTAAGGTCAGCAGTCCCTAAGCTTACACACTACTTAACCTAAATTATCCTAAGGACAAACACACACACCCATGCCCGAGGGAGGACTCGAACCTCCACTGGGACCAGCCGTACAGGCAGGATAATTGCGGAGGATGATAGTGTTACTTGTGAGAGCACACAGGGTCATGGTCGGGACAGAGTAGGTAGTTAGGTGCAGTCAGTCGGCAGGAGTGCGATGGGTGGAGGGTGTGGGTGGTGGGGGATTGGGAGGGGCGGGGGGGGGGGGGGGGGGTGATGGGACAGAAAGGGAGAGAAGTGAAAAGGCTGTGGGTGGATTAGTGGACTAGAAGGCTATGTAGTGCTGGAGTGGGAGCAGGGGGAGAGATAGGTGGATGAAAGACAATGTCTAATGATGGACCAGGCCTGTTATGGGAATGTAGCATGTACTGCAGGCAGAGTTTCCACCTGCACAGTTCAGAAAAGCTGGTGTTGGTAGGAAGGATCCAGGTGATGCAACCTGTGCAACACTAATTGAAGAATCTTGTGTTAGGCAACATCCTCAGCAACTGGCTGGTCCAGTTGTTTCTTGGCTACAGTTTTTACTGTGGTCATTAATTTGGACAGGTGCCTTGTTGGTTGTCATGCCCACATATAACAAAACACAGTGGTGGCAACTTAGCTTTCAGATCACAGACGTGAAAGCTAAGCTGCAACCACTGTGTTTTGTTGTGTGTGGGCATGACAACCGACAAGACTAATTTCATGGGGAGTCCTACTTCTGATTTAATAAGTGATGCTTGTGACCAGACTGGAGTAGGTTGTGGTTGAAGAATGTGTGAGACAGGTCTTGCAATTAAGTCTATTACATGGATGTGAGACAAGGGATTCGGTGCAAGGGTGGAGTAAGGATGGATGATGATATTGTGTAGGTTCATTTCAGTGAATGATGAGGGCTAGTCAAATCCTGTCAGAGGATGTGAAACAGTTGCTCCAGTCCTGGGTGGTAATGAGTCATGAGGGAATGCTCCTTAGTGGCCAGATAATGGGACTTTGGGTGCCAGTGGATGACTGGAGAGATAAGGCAAAGAAGATCTTTTTCTGTACAAGTTTGAGAGGGTAATTTCAGTCTTTGAGGACCACAGTGGGATACTCGAACAGCCACTAGCGGCTAGGCTGTATGTGTGGGACTTCTTGGTATGGACAGTGTGGCAGCTGTTGGTAGTTGGTAGGTTTGATATGAATGGAGGTACTGGTGTAGCCATCTTTGAGGTGGTGGAAAACATCAAGGAATATGGATTGCCAGGTTGAGGAGGACCAAGTGAAGAGAATGCAGAGGAGATTTGAGGTTCTGGGGGAATGAGAATAGGGTGTCCTCACTCTCACTCCAGATCACAAAGGTATCATCAGTGCATCTAAACCAGGTAAAGGATCTGGGACTCTGGGTGATTAGGAAGGATTCCCATGAATAGGTTGGCTTAGGATGGTGCAAAGCATGTGCCCAATGCTGTACCACAGATTTGTTTGTTGGTGAAGTGAAGAAATTGTTGGTAAGGATGTAATTGGTGATGGTGATCAGGAAGGAGGTTGTAGGTTTGGAATCCATTGGGTGTTGAGAAAGGCTACACGCATTAGCAATGTTAGCACAAAGGGAGATGGTATGATTAGTGACAAGCAGGACACCATGTGGTAAAGGAAAGAAACTGTGGAGTGTTGGTGTAGGAAATCATTAGTGACTTTTACATAGGAGGGTAGGTTGTGGGTAATAGACTGAAGGTGTTGGGCTATGAGAGCAGAGATTCTCTCAGTGGGGTACAATAACCATTCACAATGGGGCATCCTGAATGGTTGGGTTTATGCACTTTAGGAAGTATGTAGAAGATTGGAGTGAGGGGAGTGGCAGGGGTGAGGAGAGAGGCAAATTCAGGGGGGAGGTTCTGGGATGGGCCAAAGGATTTGAAGAGTGACTGGAGACCCTGTTGGATTTCTGGAATGGGGTCACTCTGCCAGCATTTTTAGGTGTACGAATCTAACACTTGGTGTTCTTCCATCAGGTAATCCCTGCAGTTTAAGACCACAGTGGTTTAGCCCTTGTCAACATGTAGGCTTATAAGGTCAGGATCAGTTTTTAGGTGGTGGATTTCAGCTCTTTCTGCAGATGTAACATTAGCTTGAATGTTTTGGGACTTGGAGAACAATTGTGAGACAAGGTTTGACATTACAAAATACTGGAATGATAACAAGGGATGATTTGGTGGCAGTGGGATTGGATCATGGTTGGATAGCGGAGTGCACTTAGTCAGGCAGGGCTCAACATTGGTTTTGGGTCGAATCTGATTGCTAGGGTTGGAGGCAAAAAAGTTTTACCCCTGTAGGGACTGGGAGAAATAGAGAAGGTCTTAACTAGTCCAGCATGACTGAATTTGAGAATGGTGCAAAAGGTAAGGCCTTTGGAAAAGACTGATACTTCTGTGGGACTAAGGGTTTTGCAGGAAAGGTTCATGACTGTGTTTCAGGTCTGTTTAGGATATAAATTCTGTATGGTGCTGGGAGGAGGTTTCTGAGGATGTGGTAAATGTAGTAGGTTTGTGACGCATTGTTTGTCAGCTATGAAGGGAAGTGGGGGAGGTTTGGAGGCTGTTGTAGAGGTGGTGGATAGTGATAGTCTAAGGTGGGAGTAGGAGGCAAAAAAAGTGGAGAGTTTTACAGAGATATTGCAAGGAGGTTTGGGCCTGACTTAAAAGGTTTTGCAGGGGTATGTTGGTGAAGGCTAAAGACTGGCAGAATCAAAACAGATTGAGGCTATTATGGTAGGAGAGGCTGGAGCCAAAGTGGGTAATTTGATGGTAAGGCCATTTGGGGATATTCCATGAGTCAGGCAAGAATGTAGGAGCAGTATGTGATACCAGGCACTGCCTAGGGACAAGGAAACTGTTCTGTATTGGTGCAGGCAACAGGAACAAGTATCCATGGTCGAATATAAAAACACGTAAGAATATGTTAAATATGTGTGAAACAATTCACAAAAATATGCAAAATTGCATGAGGAAAATCACAAAAATTACTGAATAAATGAAGTTTGGGGAAACAATATGAAAGCTGAACATGCCCCATTGTGGCCATTTAGTGTGGCCCCACTGAGAGAATCTCTGCTCTCATAAATCAACACCTTCAGCATATTATGCACAACCTACCCACCTACTTAAAAGTCACCAACCATTTCCTCCACTGACCCTCCACAGTTCCTTTTCTTTTACCATATGGTGCCCTGTTCATCACTGTTGCTGCTATTAAGCTTTAAACTGACATCCCTAATGCTCATGGCAATGCTGCTACTGAACGCTACTTTCCCCAATGCCCAACAGATTCCAGACCTACAACCCCCTTCCTGATGACCATGACCAATTATATCCTCACCCACAATTACTTCATATTTGAAGGCATTGCCTACAAACAAATGTGTGGTGCAGAAATGGGTACCTGCATGGCAGCATCCTATGCTGATCTATTCATGGGCCATCTAGAGGAATCCTTTCTAACCATATAGGGTCCCAAACCCCTTACCTGGTTTGGATACATTGAAAACATCTTCATGATTTGGATTAAGGGTGAGGGCACCCTATCCATGTTCGTCCAGAATCTCAACACTTTCTCTCCCACTCAGTTCACCAGGTCGTCGTCAACCCAAAAATCCACATTCCTTGATGTTGACCTCCACCTCAAAGACAGCATCTGTACACCAAAGCTCTTACCAAGCCCTTCACAGACTGAAATTACCCTCCCAATCTTGTACAGAAACAGATTTTGTATGTGTTATCTCTCCAGTCACCCACCACCTCCCAGGGCCCCACCATCCAGCCATGAAGAAGCATTCCCCTCTTGACTCAGTACCATCCTGGACTGCAGCAAGGTGGTTGTGGGAGGATATGTGAGATAGGTCTTGCACCTAGGTCATTTACAGGGGTATGAGCCTTGAGACAGGGAACTGAGGGCAGGGTCTGAGTAAGGGTGAATGATGATACTTGTGTGGGTTCAGTGAATGGTGGAATACCACTGTTGGAGGGATGGGAAGGATAGTGGGTAGGATATTCATCACTGCTGGGCAAAACAAGAGGCAGTCAAGAGTCTGGTGGAGGATGTGATTACTCAACTGACCTCCACCAGACTCTTGACTGCCTCTTGTTTTGCCCAGCAGTGATGAATATCCTACCCACTATCAGTCAAGAGTCTGGTGGAGGATGTGGTTACTCAACTAACCTCCACCAGACTCTTGACTGCCGCTTGTTTTGCTCAGCAGTAATGAATATCCTACCCACTATCAGTCAAGAGTCTGGTGGAGGATGTGATTACTCAACTGACCTCCACCAGACTCTTGACTGCCTCTTGTTTTGCCCAGCAGTGATGAATATCCTACCCACTATACTTCCCATCCCTCCCACAGTGGTATTCCACCATTCACTAAACCAACACAGTATCCTCATTCACCCTTACTCAGACCCTGCCCTCAGTTCCTTGCCTCAAGGCTCATACCCCTATAAATGACCTAGGTGCAAGACCTATCTCATATATCCTCCCACCATCACCTTCTCCAGTTCAGTAACAAGCCATCACCTAACTCATCAAAGGCAGGGCTACCTGTGAAAGCAATCATGTGATCTACAAGCTAAGCTGTGACCACAGTGTTTTGTTGTATGTGAGCACGACTAACAACAAGCTGTCTGTCCACATGAATGGCCACTGACAAACAGTGGCCAAGAAACAGCTGGACCAACGCATTGATGAATACACTGTCAAACACAATGTTCATCACTTCAGTGAGAGCTTGACAGCCTGCACCATCTGGATCCTTCCTACTAACACCAGCTCAGGCCATTTGATCAAAATCTCACTTGTTTAGCACTCTTTTTGTTGTGTCTATCTGTGACACAATATCTCAACTATGTGGTAAGTAGCAGTCTATTCTTTTCATAATGCTGTCACTATTCCACTGTGAATTTTCCATTTTTTTAACAATAAAGTGTAGGTTACATCAAAATTCCAGCTGGGAAAATCCACTTACAGTATTCCTATAATCCAATATCTCTCTTCCTCGTGTCTCTGATAGCTGTGATGGTCAATTGTTCATTAAATGATGAGATTCATTTTGGAGCTTTATTTTGGTTTTTGTAATTTACAAAATCTAGCAAGTACGTAGCACTATTTCAGTGTCACTCAGTTGTGACAGTGGTTTTCAACTGGAGTAGCCAATTAGATTAATTCTTGCAATGCCTCTGGTCCTGACTTTCAAATGTCTCAGTGTTAATAAATGTGCCTTCATAAAATATCTGGCAATCCTACAAAATTCCTGTAATTTACTTTTCAGTCCTTAACATTTGAAATAATTCACTAAAATCATCATGATATATGCAGACATTACACATCTGCTCCTGGTACTGACTATTCTACCAAGCTGGCCAAAACATGTATAAATTCCTGAACAGTAGTTGCAGTTGGAATGAAATGCATCCACCCAGAATGTTCAAAATGTTATAAAAACAGCCATGGAGTGACCTGGTGTGTTGGTCTCTAGTGAGGGTATTGATAATCCTGCTCTTAAAACTATCTTCTCAAACCAGTTCCTGTTTCCTGGACATGGTGAATGATGATTCCACAGTAGTATTTAACTTGACTCAGTAGCTGCCATGAACTAGTTTGAATACTGCGCTCATAGTGGTAGTTGAATCCAAATGAGAAACCATTAATATTTATTACTTCTTCTTGTTGTCTGCAGGATTCCAAGAATTGGCACACTGTGTTGATAGCAATAAACTGTGCCTAACCCATACTGACCTGTCAGCAGCATTAACACTGTCAGGATGCAGTGTGAAACCGATCTTTGTATTGGCACTTCCTGCAAGTGTTGATGTCCACTTAGAGAGACTACTTAATAAGTATGAACCTTCTGTACCTGAAGGAAAATCTGGATTATTAAGGATCAAAAAGAGAACACCTCATGGTACAAGTGAGTATTAATAACATTACACATGTCAACTAATTCATACTTCACAGTTTTTTTATTAATCATTTGAAATGATTCTACTTTTCTTCATAAATTTAGCAAAGCTAAGTGTTTCCCTCTATCACATAAGGTTTTTCACAAAGTAATGGTGAAGATCCAGAAAATTCACACAAAACACACACATTCAAAAAAATTATTAAAAAGAATTCAATAAAATGAGGCACTCCTAGTGTTATAATGTAGTATCGTGTTCTTCAGGTCTAAATCAATAAGTCTCAATGTCTCAATAAGAGAGAAGTAAAGTTGCTACTCACCATATAGCAGAGATGCTGAGCTGCAATAAGCACAATAAACAGATTCACACAATCATAGCTTTCGGCCATTAAGGCCTTTGTCAGCAGTAGACACACATACACACATGCACACACACACACACTCATGCAAGCACAACTTGCACACACATCTGCAATCTCAGAGAGATGAAACTACACTGCGAGCAGCAGCACCAGTGCATGATGGGAGTGGCAACTGGGTGCGGAGGGGAGATAGTATGGTGGGAGTGGTGGACAGTGAAGTGTTGCACTTTAGCCGGAGGGTAGGAGAGAAGGTGTGGAGAGGGGAGGGGGTAAGTAGTGGAAAGGAGAGAAATAAAAATAAAAGAAATTAAAAGACTGGGTGTGGTGGTGAAATGACAGCTGTATAGTTGTGGAATGGGAACAGGGAGGGGGCTGGATGGGTGAGGACAGTGACTAACGAAGGTTGAGGCCAGGAGGGTTACGGGAACATAGGATGTATTGCCGGGCAAGTTCCCACCTGCGCAATTCCGAAAAGCTGGTGTTGGTGGGAAGGATCCATACAGCACAGGCTGTGAAGCAGTCATTGAGATGAGGGGTATCATGTTTGGCAGCGTGTTCAGCAACAGGTAGGTCCATTTGTATTTTGGCCACAGTTTGTCGGTGGCCGTTTGTGCGGACAGACAGCTTGTTGGTATTGTATTGTACTGAACTGTATTGTATATTTATTAGTCCTGAGAATCATGCACTGTACAGGGGTACATAATGATATAGGACAAGTCAAATAAGTTGCAATTAAGTTTAACATAAAAACTGTTGTATGGTTTTCAGTATATAGCAATATAACTCTAACATATGGGAATAACATTTTACAAATACACAAATAAATGTTACACGCACACATTTCATACTTTTGGCCATGATTATACAGACACACACATATATGTAATAGACCACATATAATACACAGATAAATCTACATGTACACATTTCTTATTTTGGCCTTAATTGTATAAACTATTTAAATTTTTCACATACTTAAATTGTAGATAAAAATTCATCAACACTATAGTAGGAATTCTGTAGCAAGTAGTCACTCACTGCAGTTTTGAATTTATGCATGCCAGTTATTGCCTTAATTTTTTTAAGTAATTTGTTATACAGAGTTTTTCCTGCTTGCAAGAGTCCTTTTTGTTTTAGTGTTGTATGTGAAAACTCCATATGTAAATCTTGATTATTCCTTGTGTTGTATAAATGGATATTTTGGTTTTTTGGAGCAATCTTGCTATTTCATCTACAATTTTCCTTATAAACATTATTCTTTCTAGGATATATAGGCATGGTAATGGAAGAATATGAAGCTTTTTAAATGAGGGTTTGCATGAAGATCGAGGTGCTGAGCCTTCCATGGCCCTTATAATTTTCTTCTGAGCAATAAAACAGCTTTTGATGGGTGGTGGATTTCCCCAGCAAATTAAACCACATCTTAGTAGTGATTCTGCTTGGGCATAGTACACATTTTTTATGGCTTGCATTGATGTGCATCCATCAAGAATTTTTATACTATAACAAATGGTATTTAATTTACTACATAGGTGTTGTGTGTGTTTCTGCCATGTTAGGTCATGTTTGATCCAAACTCCCACAAATCTATAGTGCTATTCACATTTTCAAGTCTTTTGCCTAACAGTTCTATGGTTGCAGTTAAAGGCTGTTTATTCTGCACTGTGTGTAGATGCACAGTGTTTGTTTATGTGCGTTTATTATTAAGTTGTTCATTGTGAACCATTCTATATACATGTGAAGTGCTCTTTTTTATTTCATTTTGGAGATCTTCTGGGGTCTTTCCTTTGATAAGTATATTTGTATCATCAGCATATTTAATGTACTTATAGTTAGGGCTGGATGGTTCAAGGTCATTTACAAACAGCAAGAACAAGATTGGTTCCAGTATGGAACCCTGCAGCACACCGTATTTAACACACTGTTTTTCTGATTGATGGGAAATTAAATTGTTTCCTTCTTTGTACAAGACTTCAACTATTTGGTGTCTGTTTTGTAGATATGATTTTACCCACCCATAGGCTGGGCGTCTGACACCAACATTTTCCAGCTTTCTAAGCAATAGACCATGATTAATGATGTCAAACACTTTTGAAAGATCTTCGAATATTGCTTCTATGTGTTTTTTTCTATCTAATGCATTTAAAGCTTCATTTAAGAAATCGATAATAGCTGTCTCAGTGGATTTACATTTTCGGAAACCATGCTGTATAGCTGAAAAAAGTTTATTTTTTCCAATGAAATCTACGAGTCTTTTATAAAAGATTTTTTCAATTATTTTAGAAAAAACAGATAGTAGAGAGACTGGCCTATAATTTGTTATATCTGTTTTTTCACCCTTTTTGTACAATGGATTCACTATTTTTAACCTTTCTGGGAAGATTCCCTGAGAAAGTGAACTATTGCATATGTCTACCATGGGTCTAACTACTAAGGGTGGACGTTTTTTTAATGATGTGGTCTGGTATGTTGTCAATACCAGAGGAAAATTTTGATTTTAGCTACCCTATTGTTTTTAACATTTCCTGTTCATCTGTTGGGTATAGGAAGAGAGACTTGTTACTAGGGATAGTTTTAATCTGATTTGCAGTGACACCATAATGGAAGTTTTGCTTCACCAGAATGTCAGCTGCCTCAGAAAAATATGAGTTAAAATTATTTGCTATCTGCTGGGGATCAGATATTACAGAAGTGTTTTCATTCAGTTTGATATTATGGTATTCTCTCCATTTTACTCTTGTTTCATGCCTTACAATGTCCCATATGGCTTTCATTTTATTTTGTGCATTTGCTATGAAGGAACTATTTGCCATTCTTTTTGATTCTTTTTTGACTTTACTTAAAATCTTTTTCTAATTCTTAAACTAGGAATCAAATTCTGCGGATGTGGTGTGCTGTCTAGATATTTCATGAAGTAATCTTTTTTTCTTCACGGATATTTGTATCCCTGTTGTGACCCATTTTATTTTCAGATTCTTTTTTGTGACACACTTTTTATGGAGTGGAAAGCAAAGTTCAAAATAATAGCTAAAACTATTTAGGAATTTGTTGAACTCATCATTTGTACTTTTACATTCATAGATGACTTCCCAATTTTCTTTACACAGATAGTTAAGGAAATGTTGTATATTCTGGTCATTATACTTCCTAGATGTAGTAGTTAAACATTCAGTTGAACTAAATGGTTTTCCTAATCTTATACTAATTTCTTGGGCTATGTGGTCCCGAAAGCCTGTATTGTGGGTTTGTGTTGTATGTTTCAAGGGCACATTTGTAAATATTTGATCAAGGATTGTAGCTGAGGTTTTTGTGATGTACGTTGGCATTTCTGTAGTAGCCTTTAAATTGAAAGTTGCTAAGAGGTTCAGTAAAGCAGTTTTTTGATTGGACTCACTTGCAAAGTAAATGTTGAAATCACCACATACCATTAGTTTTCTATTTTTTTGTGTAGACTTGTGTAAGATATTTTCAAGCTTCTTTAACATGATGTTAATACTGCCAGTTGGCATCCTGTGTAGACAAATTATAGCAATTTTTACCTCAATTATCTATGGATAATTTTTCTACATACAGCATACATTTAAAATTTATGCTATTTTTAACATAAATGCAACTACCACCATGTTTATACAATTTCCGACAAAAATGACTACCCAATACAAAATTTGGAATGCATAGCATATGAAGTTTCTCTTTGTCAAGCAAATATTCAGTAAAACATAATACAGAGGTATTTTTCATGTCACTTTCCAACAAAATTTGAAATTCGTTTACTTTGTTGGATAGCGATTGTACATTTTGATGAAATACCATCAGATTTGGAGTTAAACACGAGTTCTGAAACTTACTATCCTTAGTACTTTTATTTATATTGGAATTCCTGCCTGGACGATATTTTTTATTTTCAATTTTCATTTTTGTATTTTCACCCCCTCCTCACGGTTTCCCTTGTTCTTAATAATTTTTTAGATGTCTGTAACCATTTTACTGAAATTCATTTAGCCTAGTCTGTTTAAATGCACGCCATCCTTTCCTAATCATTTGTCATGCCTACATAGAATGCACCACATTGGTTGCAGCTTAGCTTGTAGATCACATGATTGGTTTCACAGGTAGCCCTGCCTTTGATGTGATAGGTAATGTTAGTGACCAGACTGGAGTAGGTGGTGGTAGGATGATGTATGGGACAGGTCTTGCATCTAGGTCTATTAAAGGGGTATGAGCCATGAGGTAAGGGATTGGGAGCAGCGGTTGTGTAAGGATGGACGAGTATATTGTGTAGGTCCGGTGGACGGTGGAATACCACGGTAGGAGGGGTGGGAAGGATAGTGGGTAGGACATTTCTCATTTCAGGGCATGCCAAGAGGTAATAAAAACCCTGGCAGAGAATGTAATTAAGTTGCTCCAGTCCCGGATGGTACTGAGTTATGAGGGGAATGCTCCTCTGTGGGCGGACTGTGGGGCTTTGGGAGGTAGTGGGGGACTGGAAAGATAAGGCACGGGAGCTATGTTTTTGTACAAGGGTGGGAGGATAATTATGGTCAGTGACGGCTTCAGTGAGGCCCTCAGTATATTTAGAGATGGACTGCTCATCACTGCAGGTGCGACGACCCCAGGTGGCTAGGCTGTACGGAAGGGACTTCTAGGTATGGAACGGGTGGCAGCTGTCGAAGTGGAGGTATTGCTGGTGGTTAGTAGGTTTGATATGGTTGGAGGTACTGATGTAACCATCTCTGAGATGGAGGTCAACATCTAGGAAGGTGGCTTGTTGGGTTGGGTAGGACCAGGTGAAGCAAATGGGGGAGAAGTTGTTGAGGTTCTGGAGGAATGTGAATAAGGTGTCCTCACCTTCAATCCAGATAGCAAAGATGTCATCATTGAATCTGAACCAGGTGAGGGGTTTATGATTCTGGGCCTTTAGGAAGGATTCCTTTAGATGACCCATGAATATGTTAGCATAGGATGGTGCCACGTGGGTGCCCATAGCCGTACCGTGGATATGTTTGTAGGTAATGCCTTCAAAGGAGAAGTAATTGTGGGTGAGGATATAGTTGGTCATGGAGACTAGGAAGGAGGTTATTGGTTTGGAATCCATAGGGCGTCTGGAAAGGTAGTGTTCAATAGCAGTAAGGCCATGGGCATTAGGAATGTTAGTGTACAGGGAGGTGGCATCAGTAGTGACGAGCAGGGCACCATGTGGTAAAGGGAGAGGAACTGTGGAGAGTCGGTCGAGGAAATGGTTGGTGTCTTTTATATAGGAGGATAGGTTCCGGGTAATAGGTTGAAGGTGTTAGTCTACGAGAGAAGAGATTCTCTCAGTGGGGGCCCAGTAAACGGCCACAATGGGGCGCCCTGGGTGGTTGGGTTTATGGACTTTAGGAAGCATGTAGAAAGTGGGAGTGGGGGGAGTGGTAGGGGTAGTAGAGAGATGGACTCTGGGGAGAGGTTCTGGGATGGGTCTAAGGATTTGAGTAGCGGCTGGAGATCCTGCTGTGTTGCTGGAATGGGATCACTGTGGCATGGTTTGTAGGTGGAAGTATCTGACAGCTGATGGAGTCCTTCTGCCACGTAATCCTTGCAGTTCAAAACTACGGTGGTGGAGCCTTTGTCTGCAGGTAGGATTATAAGATCGGGATCAGTTTTTAGATGGTGGACTGCAGTTCTTTCTGTGGATGTAAGCTTAGTATGCATGTTGAGGGATTTGGGGAATGATGGTGAGGCAAGGTTCAAGGATACATTAAATCCTGGATTTTCCATTGTTTGAAGTTTCAATGTCTGTTTTTTTTCCACTCAAATACCCATTGTATTTTCTCCTGTATACTAACTGAAGATGCCTCCTGTGCAGGATTCAGTAGTAGTAAGCCATCATACTGACTTCCCATCCATTAGTTCTGGTACTCCCATTACATTTGTTTAATATTTTCATGGAACTTTTCTTCCTGTCTCATTCACATCAACTACATATTCCAGAAAATAGCTGATACATGAGTCCACCAGTGTAGCTTCAAGCTCACTGAGGCATCCAGTACTTTGAGGTTATTCAGAATGTTTCTTACTAATTATCATAATCAAGAGATTTGCAGTTGCCAAAACACTTGTTGACAAATTGTTTAAAGGATATCCAAGATGATGTTTAAAATTCATTCATTTTGCCTTCAAATGTTTCACCTTTCAATAGTTTCCAAACATCAGGAGTGTAGCTTTTGATAGTGATGTTAACTTAGTTTCCACGAAAGTGTCCATCTTTTGGCAGTCTTTTTATAAATTGTTTAATGATGCCAAGTTTTATGTGAAATGGATTAGAAATTTTTTTCTTTTTTTTCTTTTATTTTCTCTAGCTTTGAATTGATTAGCACATTTTTCTCTCTCACTTTTGATTTTTAATCACACACCATCATCTGCAGTTAGGATGTTGATTTCTCATATGCGGTGGCGTTCTTGCTTCCCGCGCCCAGGTTCGATTCCCGGCGGGGTCAGGGATTTCCTCTGCCTCTTGATGACTGGGTGTTGTGTGCTGTCCTTAGGTTAGTTAGGTTTAAGTTGTTCTGAGTTCTAGGGGACTGATGACCATAGATGTTAAGTCCCATAGTGCTCAGAGCCATTTGAACCATTTTTTGGTTTCTCATAGACTAAGCTCACCAACAGACCAGAAGGGCTGTATACACCAATTACAATTATTTTCCTCTCTCTTCCACAATGGCTCTGAGCACTATGGGACTTAACAGCTGTGGTTATCAGTCCCCTAGAACTTAGAACTACTTAAACCTAACTAACCTAAGGACATCACATACATCCATGCCCGAGGCAGGATTCGAACCTGCGACCATAGCAGTCGCGTGGTTCCGGACTGCACGCCTAGAACCGCGAGACCAACGCGGCCGGCAGTGCTCTTCCACAAAATGCATATTCTACACACATGTAAGGGCATTTTTTTTGTTTGTTTGGAAAGGAAAGTTATTGCAAAAAGTACTTATCTTCATGTGAGTGTTCTACTGAGACAATATCGACATGTGTTAACAAAAAAGACATAATAAATAGTGCCAAACAAGACTTCGCTTACTGCAAAGGTAGGCAGAAAACAGGTAATCTCTGAATAGCAAGCACCAGTAAAATTGAACTGTATGCCAACAGCCAAGGACGAAAAATAGCCTCTGAATTTTGGCATGCAAGCAGTCAGGATTTTAATTTTAATTGTACAATAAAACCAGGAGCAAAATTCAGTGCTGTTACATCAATGAGTCAAGAAAAAATGTCCTCATTGAGTGAAAAGGACTTTTCCATCTTCCTGGCAGGATCAAATGATGTTGCTAGGAATGAAAAATATGATCTCTTAATCTCGCTAAAAAGAAAACTGTATGAGCTGAGAGGAACAAATGTTATTGTGTCACACCATTACGACTTGATAGAATGGTCCCATGTAAATAAAGAAATTGAAACTGCAAATAAAGAGATGCAGTTGGAAATTGTAACATTTGTGAACATCAGCAAGTTAGGGAAAAGATTTCACACAACACATGGCTCTTATCTAAATGTACTTGGAAAAAACGTAATAGTAACAAATATTTTAGAACTAGTAAATAAAATCTCAAATGTGCAGTGTGATGATAGAAAAGTCATACCTCCTATGGACAGGAAGTTTGTGTTACCTGGAGACTTAAATGTGAAATCTGCTGTCAGTGAAGCTACACCTCTTCAAGACAAATGTGAAATTTTATTAATGCAAGGGAACACCCCAAATGTTAACAATTCACAGAAAGGCACAGCAGTTGTGGAACAACAAACACCAGAAATAAGTGAAACAGCAGCACCACCACCATTATCATCAGAAGCAGCAACAGCAGTAGCAACAACAGCAACAGCAACAAGAACAGCAGCAGCAGCAGTAGCAGAAACAACAACAACTGGAGCAGCAACACAGCAATGCTTAAGGAGGAGCCAAAGGAAAAATACATCTGTGTCATTCAGTGATAATTTTTTTATGGTTTCAAGCCAAGAAGAAAATAAAAATGTGAAAATCCAGCCTGCTGACTCAACGATAAGTCACAGCAACATCTTATTTTTAAACATTCAGGGTCTTGACAGTAAAGTTGAAATTCTGGAGGAGTCATTGCCACACAATGAGTATTCTTTCTTATGTCTATCTGAACATTGGCTTAAACCAGAACAAATACAATACTATGTACCAGAAGGTTATAAACATGGAAACAGTTTTTGCAGATCTTAGTACCATGGTGGTACTGTTATCTATGTTTCAAATGAAATAGGGTGTAGAGCGCTAGATCTAAGTTGGGCATATGTAGGGAAACACTTTGAAATTACCAGGATCATATGTGATATAATGAAACTTATCATAGTATGTATCTACCATTCCCCTGACTCAGATGATAAAACTTTTTTAGATAATTTAGACAGTGTACTCTGCTTCATAATGAAGTGGAAACAATATGCAACTGTAATTGGGGGAGACTTTAATTCAAGCTTTGATGTAACATGTAACAAGTACAGTGTAAATAAGTTACTGAATATGCTAAGGCAGCACAACTTCCAGCATGTAAATTCAGAACCAACAAGACTAAAAGTGTGCTTGGATAATGCTTTTGTCAACTGTGCTCATGATATGTACTCCACCAAGGTAAAGGAATTTGTTTTCTCAGACCACTCCATGTTAAAAGTAGAGTTAAGACATTTTATAAAAGGGGATGAAAGCAAGGCTGAGCAGAAGTTAACAAAATCTAATACCTTAATATTAACAAAACACAATCTCAGAAAACTAACACACCAGCTGAGCATAACTGACTGGGATAAATTATTTCAAAACTGTGTTTCCAGTGCCCAAACAGTTTATGAAACATTCCACAATTACTTCATAGGTAATTTAAAAGCCCATCCTGTTTAAAAGAAGTATCATAAAACATGAAAAAGTAAATTGTGGTACACCAAAGAACTGGAGAATCTAAAAAATAAGCTACTGCTGTTGAAGCACCTTGGCAAAGTAAATAATTCTAATGAAATTAAGGATCTCGAAAAAGTCTCTAAGAAACTGTATACGAAAGAGTTACAATTGGCAAAGCAAAGATACAACACAAATCTCATAAAAATAGTAAAACCAATGCAAAACAGCCTGGTCAGTAATTAATACTGTTAAAGGTGAAGTCAGAAACTTTGACAAGACAGTCCAAATACCAGCAGATACATTCAACAAATATTTTGTAAGCTGTGCTGATGATATCAAAAAGTTGATCAGTAAACCCAATGTAACATATATAGGTTATCATAAAGAGTGAAAACCTACATCATAATAGGGCCAGATCATCATTGAAACACTTTAAAGAGGCACATCAACATGAAGTTCTTAAAATAGTCAAAGAAATGAAAAATTCATACAGTACATATATTTTTAATATGTCAAACAATCTATTGAAATAAATCATACATCATATTGCAGCACCATTAACACATTCCATAAACCTGTGTCTCATAGAAGGGGTTTTTCCTGATCCTCTCAAACTATCCAAGGTGACTCCAGTCTTTAAGAAAGGTATCAAATCAGATCCTGCAAACTACAGACCAATTTCACTAATTCCAGTACTAGGAAAAGTCTTTGAAGGCATAATATATCAGCAGATGTATGAGTACCTACAACTAAATGATATGTTAAGTGCATCACAGTTTGGTTACAGAAAAGGAAGGTCAGCTATACATGCCATAGAGCTCTTAGTCAGAGACATATTAGCAACATTCGAGGACCATGCTCACACACAAGTAACCTTGTGTGATATGAGCAAAGTCTTTGACTGTGTTGACCACTCACTTTTGTTCTCTAAACTTGAGTACTATGGAATATGTGATAAAAATTTAAATCTCATCAAATCATACCTCAATAAAAGGGAACAGGTGGTGAGTTCAGGAAGTCATCTGTCAAACACACCCAGGTTCAACACAGAGTGCCGCAGGGATCTACATTGGGACCACTTCTCTTCCTTGTACACATAAATGACTTACCAGGAAATATAGATGTAAAGACATATATGTATGCAGATTATACAACTTTCTATCTGTAAACCACGTATTTGATAACCTTGTAAGTGGTATGAAATTGGCAAAAGAAAATGCAACATTGTGGTTTAAAGCATATGGTCTACTATTAAATGAGGAAAAGACCCAGAATATGTGGTTCAGTCTATCAAAGACTACAAAAGTAAAAAACAAAAGGCAAAGTTTTTAGATTCCATACTTGACAACAGTCTAGCATGGAACTCTCATGTTGATCACATAGTGGTTAGGTTGTCAAGAGTTATATATTTGTTGAAGAGACTGGTGTGTTGTGTGACATTTGAGTACATAAGGACAGCATACTTTGCCTTTTTTCAATCTGTTTTAAGGTATGGGTTAATACTCTGGGGAAACCGCAGAAGAATAAATGAAATTATGGTGATCCTGAAGAAAGCAATCAGAGTAATGGCTAAGGTAGATAATAGGACACATTGTAAACCATTGTTCATTAAATATAGAATTTTAACAGTTGTTAATTTATATATTCTTGACAGCATTAACTACATACTTGCTGAACTACCTAATTTAAGTGTAACCAATCAAAGGCATGACTACTATACAATAACCTGTACTTCTCTGCTGTTGCCACAAAATAGATTAGCTAAAACTATCAATAGCCATAAGTATATGGCAAATAAAATATATAACAAATTGTCTAAGAATGCATCAATCAAGTCTGACAAATTATTTAAAGAAAATGTACATAACTTCATGTTAACTAGTCCATTCTATTCATTAGAAGAATTTTTAGAAATGCCCAATATCAACTTTAATATGTAAAAATTTATTTTGTAAAATTGATAGGTTAAGTGAACTGATGAAGTCTATTGCATGTAATAATGCTGAATGACCAATAAAGAATCTGAATCAGAATCTGAGCATTGTTATAGTTGTTATGTAGATTTTTAACTACAGAATAAATTTCTTTGTTTCAGTATATGATCACAAAACTATCTTCAGGTCAAATATTTGCATATTTCCATGTAAACCATAACATTCATTGTACAAATTTTGCGATTCAATACAGAAATTTCATTCTCTTTCATTTATTTCACTCCCATACAAGTTGTTGACAATTATTCAATTAACAATTTTACACATTCTTCTCACCAAATCCCTCATGTTAACTAAAACCTTACTCTAGGGATATACTATAACCCCCTACGTATTACTCACACAGACATCATGGGGATAGGATAAGAAAAATTACTGCATACACAGAGGCATTCAAACACTCATTCTCCCCATGCTCCATTTGTGAATGGAACAGAAAGAAATGCCAATAACTGGTAAAATGGGGTGTACCCTCTGCCATGCACCTTACAGTGCTTTGCAGAGTATACATGTAGATGTAGTTGGAGACATAAACTATCTTTAGACTGAATGTAACTAACATGAAACAGAGACTCCAACCTTCTAACTTAACTGTAAACCATGTGGTGACTATTGACCACAAAAACAGTACTTCAGAGTTTGGGCTCAGAGATTCTGACCTTTAAGTTCTTTGTCTTCTTTGCATTGTGCAAGTTTTCTCACATTTGTTCATTGTGTGTTCTCACAGCCAGTGAATAAATCATTCTACAGTGCATCTTGTTTTAGTGATTATTCCTTCATCATACAACAAAGGCACAGAAACTGTGACATTGGTGTCCTCAGACTCACTTTGCTTCTTCACACATTTTTCTGGAGACTGTTTACTGTACGGTGTGTGCACATTACAGTATGTGCACATTACATACTATGAGCTATTCAACATACAATGCACCAAATACTGTGTTCTCTCATCATGTTTCACATTTGGAGTGTGAGTCTCAGGTGTACCACCCACCATACACCACTATCAAAATGTAACAGGAATGATTCCTTCTTCATGCAACACAAGTGAGCTCTCTAACATATCCGAGTTCATAATGGTGCAAACCAAATCTTTAGTCAAGTCTTTAGTGTTTATGCAAGGTCCTCCACAAGTCCTCCACAAGTTTGACAGACATGTATGTTTCAGACCTGATATTACTGCCCATTACAGGGCTAGTGTGCTACAGTCATAAACATCAATGCTTAGTGGCCACAAAATTGTGAAATAGTATACTCAACTGTACATTTTCTGATTCTGTATACTACACATCTTCCACTATCACCTTACACAGTCACAGTTATATCACCTGCAATGGCTAACCTCACTTCCTTGCCTTCACCTCATGCCATCTCACCTCCTGTTCCCCCCATGGGGGCCTCAGGTGACACATCACATTATGTTCTCACTCTGCATGAAAGCACACTGCTGCTGCATTCAGTGACCATAGTTGTCCTTGCCACATTGGTTGACTACACTCTCACACTTACTGTGGTCACTATCTTGGTACCCCCTGCATGGTGACCTTGGGAAGTTCTGCTCTGGGACACCATCTGTCACTCAATCAAGATTTTGCCACACATAGCACCTCATCACTTTCGAAGCCTCTGTGCCTGCCAACTCAACTTCACCTACACATCACCTTCTGGCTGGCAAGCTTCCTAACCTGCCTGTCCTGCTGCTGAAAGACAACCTCCAAACTCCCTTGTACAACAATTTCTTTGACCTCCATGGCATCACAGATGGTAACTCACATTTTATCTGTCTCATCATCCAGCTGCATGACCACATGAACTTCATCCATTATCTAGTTCTGTGTCTTCCTATTCAATGCTAGCACTCTGTTGCCAAAGCTATGATAATTGAGCATTTGTTGTGTCTTCCATATGAAGTTATTCAACATATTATACACAATGAAAGCTCAGGATCATAGATTCCATCCCAACTCTGGTGCCACCTAGGGCATTAGTTGATGTGAAATTCATGCCTGACATAGTGTTGTGGACTTTTTGGCTGCAACTGCAACTACTTTCTCATGCATCATATTTATCGGAGACGAAGTTTTGCCTCACTGATCAGGCCTATAGGAATGTCTGACACAGACATTCTCACCAAACCCGGCAGTTGGGTGGAGGCCAGGCTTGGTACTACCAATGAACTCCCACCCCCTTCCAGGTCGCTTGGATGGCAGAGGCCATACAAGAGCTTGTAATGCTGCGCTTGTGCACACGATACTCATTAAAGCCTGTACTATGGTAAGTTGACGGGCTTCACCTTATGAGAAAGGATTTTTGTATAGAAATTGACTGCGTGTACCTGAATGGAGGCAAATCAGACTTACACCCACTCTGTAATAACAATGATACGTCAAGCAAGTCCGAAATGCAACTACACATCAGGACGGACAAGAAACAACACAGAAGATGCTACCAATTTGTTAATAATATGGTCGCCAGCCTAATTAGGCATTAACTGAGTTCCTTCCCTGTACAAGTTGATGTGCGTTCATGCAAAACAACACGTAGTAACACTGCATAATATGGTAAATTTTAGAACCAGAAAATCTATTGAACTGATAATTTCACTTTCTGTACTAATATGGGTAAACCAAAAATACATAACATTACACTATGATGTTTAATACAAAACTTCGTACTGTCTATTGATCTGATTAAAATCAGGCATAGGTTACCCTAGAAATAGCACTTTCGAAACACACACACAATGTCAATTTTGATAAAGGTAAAACACTGATAAATTTTGGTTTCTATTTTGGCTTTGACTTTGCTGGTCAAATCAGTTTAGAACACTTCAGAATTCAAATGAATAAAAAGGGGGGGGATCCTGAAACTGTTATGATCACTGTATTAAAACAATTAATTACCGAAATCATTATGCCCTCAAGATTTCCAATATATGATTTACTACTCTTTTTGTCTTATTTCCTGCTCATTTAAATACCATTATATCTGTTTCAAAATAATTAAGTTTCATTACTAAATCAATATCAAAATTATCTTCTCACTTTGTCAGACCTTTGTTATTCGTCTATTAGTTCATTAACAAAAAAAAATTCTTTAAACATCATTCTAACATAGCTAGGTCTGTAAGTAATTATTATTAACACAACCTTTAATTTTTCATCTTGGGACACTTGGATTGCACAACATTTGGAAAGGACCCTGTCTAGGTTAGTTGTGAGGATAATTAAATGATAGGACAGTTCTGGTAAAATTTAAGTTGTTATCGAATAGTATGGAACAAAAGTAACACTGGTCCACATGAATACAGTACTAAAAGTTTCAACCTGTTTGTATCAATGTGGCAGTTGGCAGGCGGCGAGATGGCAAGGCACAGAGCGCACATACAACCACAGCAATGGCTCTTGATGTATCGGCACTTTACTTCTTCATAGCGTCGCAATATTTTTCCATTTAGTGCCTATGGAATTTTGCCATGCTGTATAGGCGTCGGAACGGCATATCCGAGGCTCAATGAAACTATGCCTTCCAGGAGAGCCTCCTCGATCCAGAACGTGTTGCTCAGACCAATGCCCAACTCCGACTACTACTGCTGGCCCGTTATGCCGTGCAGCGCCCGTGTGCATTTTCCCGTGCTCACCTGCCATCCACCTTTTATCACTCCCCTACAGACAGGGTATTCACCAGAGGTTTTGCATTCTACATATCCTAACACATTGCCTACGTATGGACCAGACGCACAATTACAATTTTAAACATGTTACAATAGATTCAACGTTTGTTACATTTCAATTCTATTACAATATTGCTTCAAATTTGACATAAACATTAATATTCACATTGAAAATTGTTTACAGTTTCTTTAACATAATGGCATGAAACAAAAAAACAAAAAGAAATGAAATCGGAACATCGATTACACTAATTTATCGAAAAATCAGAAAAAAATATTATTTGTATAATAGTACAGTGTTGTTGTTGTTACAAGCTTACACAGTACTTCAGGAAGACAAGCAGCCACATAGTAGCAACCTTCATGTCTTACCTGCACCAAGCCAATGGCTGTTTCCAATCACAGCCTGAGGCCATCTTTACACACAGCTGACTCCACTCAGAACCCAACAGAGGATTTGCAAGTGGCACGGAGTACCCTCACCCCCACCCTCTCTCCCTGTGTAAACACCTCCCCTCCCCTCACCCACTGTTGGTTCCACACTTCCTTCGGTGATGCAGCACAGAACTGTCGACCTCCTTTCACATTCGCAAACTCTGCCCATGGGTCAGTTTAACCAACCCAGTTCTTGCCAACTCCACATCGCATCTTACGAATCAACAGTCAGCTAATGCCATCTCCACTCCAGGTGGTCATTTCTGTGTGATGGGCCACACATTGGGCTTAAGCATTATATCTGTTGTGTTAGCCCCCACTCACACAATTCCAAGAAGTTAACTTTATGTGCTGCTAACAACTTAAGCATCAATGTTCTCAGTAAAACAGATCTTCAGGTGCATCTCACTCATGATCTACATTTTACCTGGACTTTCCACATCACAGACATTGATGAATCTGTGCTTGGTGTAGACTCTCTGCCTCATTGCTCCACCATGCATACAGCTTCCTAATTCTGGAATCATTCAGCTCTTCTCCTTTATTAACCACAAAAGACCGCCTCCTCAGCTCTCTCTCCAAGTGCTTCACTTTAATGGCTCAACTCACTGCATCATTGGTTGACCGTATGCTCATTCCTCCATTTCTGATGCACTGTGAGCTCACAATGCTGTACTTTGACAACTGATTAAGGCAGCATCCTCACAACTGGCATGGGTTCATCAGACACTATGTCAGTTCACCCGTATGCACTCATTGTGCTCCAACAACACTTTGGCAACTACAGCCATGCTCTTTCTGGCACCACATCCTCTACAGGACTTTAAGGTCAGTGACATTTCACCAGCCCAGTGCACTCTTAATTATGCTCTCTTAGCTGGGATGACTAATTGTACTTGACATAAAATCAATACTATGGAGGGACCACACATATAACATGGTGCTTGCTGCCTCAACCCCAGAAAACTGTGATATGCTAAAATGGCTGTCAGTGAGCTACTGGATGCAGGAATTATATGCCCGTCAGACAGCAATTGTACTTCATCCAGAAGAAAGACAGTTCATTTCATCTATGTGAGGACTACAGGGCTCTGAACTCCTGCACCACTGATGCCACATATTCAGGATTTTGCCCAATTGTTCAATGATGCTAGAGTATTTAGCACACCTGATTGCCACAATGTTTGCTACCAAATTCCCATGTTCAAGGGTGACATCCCCAAGACTGCTCTAATTAAGCCTTTTGGATGTTTTGACTATTGTTTCATGTCATAAGACCTATAAAATCTGGCCCAGACTTGGCAGCAGTTTATTGATTCTTTGTTGTTTAACATCCAATTCATGTATACCTATCTGGATGACATCCTGTACTTTTCCTCCACCACCAACAAACACGGACAGCATTTGGCTCAAGTCCAGGGCACACTATGTAATGACAGTGTCAGAATCAATCACAAGAAGTCACAACTAACTCCTGACAGTGTAACTTTCCTAGGCTATATTGTGTCAGCTGAGGGCATCCAACTAACATTCAACCATGTTGAGTTTATTCATAACTATCAATCATCCATGGACTACCACGAATTGCAAAAATTCCTAGGTATTATAAACTTCTACCATTGTCACTTCCCTTACACTGCCTCCGTCCAGGCACCAATTACTGAAAGTCTGTTTGGAAAAACACCTCCCGCATGAGGAAAGTTCCATGGACAGATGATATGATCCAAGCATTCAAGGATCTCAAGTATGCCCTCATCCAGGCTGTCACACTGGTACCCTCAGTACCTGATGCCAACATCTTGGTCACTGCTGGTGCAAGTGATACATCAATAGGCACAGTTTTGCAGCAACACAGCATTGATACCACCCAGCCTATCAGAATCTTCTCCAAAACACTTTTGTCTGCCTAATGGAAGTGGCCAGTATTCAACTGTAAACTCCTCACAGTCAGTGAGGTAGTCATTTCCCTCCATGACAGTATTGAAGGTCATCAGTTTACTATCTTTACCACCCACCAGCTACATGCACATGCCATCCCCAATCCTAGCAAAGATGTTTCTCGTCCCACTCGTAACACATCAATATAAATAGCCAGCGTTCTACAAAGATATGCTACATTGGCAGTTCTGACTATGTCATCACTCACTACCTGCTCTGGGTGAACATTATCATGTCCCCCATTGACATGGGTAAGTTGGCCCACCTGGAAACTTGTGACAACAAGCTTGCAGGAATGCTAAAGGGCACAAAATGCACACTGACCCTAAGAGCTACACCCATCGTATGTGACACCTCAACAGGTGCTTTCCGACCAGTTGTACCTCACCCTCTCCAAAGAGTGATGTTTGCATCCCTGCATGGTGACACTCACCCAAGTATCAAGGCCACTATGAAATTGGTTATCAAATGATTCATCTGGCTGGGAATTAAGAATGATTGTTATGATTGGTCATGTGCCTGTAGCTGTTGTCATAAGAATAAAATCAGACAATGTGCACAGCCTCCTCTAGGACAATTTAGCATCTCAAAAGGCATCACAGGCCCACTCCCTCCCTCCAAGGGGTTTCAGTATTTACTCTCAATCATTGACTGAGTCATGAAATTGGTCAATCCATTCCTCTATCTGATATTATGGCTGAGTCAGATGCCCATGCCTTTGTCAACTGTTAAATTTCCTGCTTTGGTTGCCCCTCATCTATAACCACCTGTTGGGGCCATCAGTTCTAATCCTCTCTATTTGCCAAACTATGCAAGCTTTGTGGTGTTGACAACTTCCACACCACTGCCTACTACCTGCAGAGCAACAGCTTCATGGAGCATTGGCATCACACTCCTAAGGCAGCACTCATGGGTCACAGCCATTCTGATCAGATACACTACCACAGATGCTCCTGGAAATGTGCACCACATACAAAGCTGACCTGCAAGCATCACTTGCCAACATCTTCTATGGAAAATTGCTCATCCTTCCCACCAAGTTCATCGAGCACACTCACCTCCCAAATGATGACGAGCTCCTGCTTTAGTTGATTTAGTACATGAACATATTTTGCACATCCATACACTTCCACCAAAATCGTATTCATCACCATGAGTCTTTGTCCATTTAAGAACTATCCCTCTGCAATTATGTTATGCTTCGTGATAACTCCATTTGTGCATCCCTCCAGCCCCCCTTAGTAGGGCCCTCACCTGGTCCTTGACCATGAACAGAACACATTAGACATACTGTTTAAGAGCAAATGCCAAATGGTCTCAGTGAATAAACTACAACTACAGTGAATAAGCCAACATGGTCATTAGCCAATGGCCTACATCTGCCCTGACAATGCCAATGACACCTTTCTTTGAGACACAATGAATGAATTGTACTATGATTTTGCCCTGTGATGTGATATCCCCTTCTCTACTCCTTTACCCCCAGCTGTTACAGTGTTTACTGTGAATGACAGAAATATTAACCTTGATGACCTCTCCATTGAAATTTGAGATGGCACTGTCTTCATTTTCATCACCTCTCTGCCAACACAACACAGTGCCTCAGCAACTCATATAAACCTACTGAACTCTTTTTCACTCCCTCCAGATGCTGAGTAGGATGACATAGTGGCCGAATCTCAAGTGATGGCATCCTCTCTATTGTCATCCCTCTCTGCCTGCAGCTTGTGGACTTCACTCCAGTCTCCACTCCTGCATGGGATGTCATTTTTGTACACCTACATGGCTTAAAGATTTCATCTCCTGTTCAGTTCCTCCCCCATGCCCTGTACTAAATGGGGAGAAGGTGCTCTGTAGTTACTATCAACCAAAAAAACAGCACCTCTGAGTTTTGGGTTCCAGATTGTGAGCTCTATACACTTTCCTCTCTTAGCATTGTATAGGTTTTCTCATGTTTGTTCATTGTCTGTCCTTGTGGATAGTGAATAAATTGTTCTACAGTGTATCTTGTGTGGTGGTTTCTATTCTTTCATCATACAACAAAGGGGTGGAAACTACCACAACTTCAAACCTCCATAAAGTTGAGAAACAAAGAAAGGTGTACAACTCAGCTCATTAAATATGTTTATTCATTAAATTTGTGGGCTGTTAATATAGTCTTATTTTTTACTATCACAAATTAATTTTTACCTGATTAGTGCTTGTTTCCTGTGTTCCAAAATTTACAAATTTTTATTTCTTAAGCAGATCTGACTACATTCATATGATGGTTCATTCCAAGGTAAGATTTGAAATTTCAGTGTAATAGTCATGAAAAATTACATTTGGTAATCATATACTACAAAATAGACTGAAGGATATTCTTCTATTAATAAATAATGAAAATAACAGTTTTTTGTTTAACAATACATAACTGTATGCACTTTACAGATGAAATATTTTTTTTTTATTTTAAAATTAGAGAAGTTTAATTACAGCTGAGTGGAGGTGAATCACTTTATTGGTCTTTTGTCTCATATACAAGTTTACATTTTACTACTTTGTGTTTTAGTTGTGGTCTTCAGTTCAAAGACTGGTTTGATGCAGTTCTCCATTCTCATCAAACCTTTGCAAGCCTCTTCATCTCTGAATAACTACTACAACCTACATCCATTTGAAACTACTTACTGTATTCATCTATTGGTATCCCTCTACAGTTCCCCCCCCCCCCCCCCTTCCCCCCAATTGCCACTTTCCTCCTTTACCAAATTGACAATTCCTTCACGCCTCAGGTGGTATCCTATCAATTGATCCCTTCTTTTAGTCAAGTTATGCAACAAACTTCTTTTATCCTTGTTCAGTTCTGCATTTCCTCTTTGGTTACTCAACCTACTCATTTAATCTTTAGCATCACTTCTGTACATTGCTACGCAACATACAAACACCTTGTGAAAAAACTTCCTAACACATTTGTATTACACATTGAAAAATTCCTCTTTTTCTGAAATGTTTTTTGCACTATAGCTAGTTTGCTTTATATGTTCCATCTACTTTGCCCATCAACAGTTATTTTGCTATCCTAGTAGTAAAACTCATTTACTACTTTTAGCATCTGATTTTCTTATCTAATTTCTTCAGTGTCACTTACTTTAATTCAACTACATTCCATTGAACTTGTTTTTTTTGTGTGTGTTTATCTTAGTTGGTTTTTTCAGGACACTATCCATTCCGTGCTACTGCTCTTCCATGTCCTTTACTGTCTCTAACAAAATTACAGTGTCACTGGAAAACCTCAAAATTTTTATTCCTTCTCCTTGAACTTTAATTCCTCATCCAATTTTTCTTCCATTTTCTTACTACTTACTTAATGTACAGACTGAACAACATCTCAGCTCAGCTGCAACCCTGTCTCATTCCCTCCTAAGTTACTAGTTCACTTTCATGTCCTCCAACTCTTACAAATGTTGTCTGGCTTCCACACAAGTTGTAAATAAGGTTTCACACACTGTGTTTTATGTCAAGTATCTTCAGAACTTCAGAGAGTTCATTAAAGTCAACATTATCAATTTTCTTAAATCTAAAAATACTTTATAAACCAGTTAACCTTTCATTGAACCATCTTAAATAGTCAATAAGTCAATAGGGGTAGAACTGTGTTGCCTGTTCTTACCTTTCTCTAGCACTCAAAATTCAGCTTCTAGCAGTTTTTCCATTCTTCAGTTGACAATTTGCGGCTGTATTTTGCAATCACAACTGTGAGTTTGGTAATATTCACATATGTCCACACCTGCCTTCTTTGGAATTGGTATTATTATGTGAAGGGTATTTCAGCTGTCTCATACGTCTTTTACAACAGGGTTTTGTTATTCCAATCTGCTTTGCTGTGTGTCCCTCCTTCCATAATTTGCAAACCATCCTCTGATCAACTTTAAAATTTTGGCTGAACTTCACATCTCCTTCTGCATCAACACCATTGACCTGTTTTCTTTCTTAGCATCAACAATTTGCATAATGTTAACAGCAAGACATCACACCAGCCTGCAAAGACATTTACCATGCTCACCCTCCATGCTTGCAATGCAGCATAACAATGCATACTACTTTAATCAGAGCATGGATATACCTTGTCATGTGACCAAGTTTGTTCCAACTACTGCTGAGTTACCATTTTGTCTTGCTGGGTAATAATTGCCAACAAATGTTTGTAGCATCCTTTTAAAAGATATGTTCCTGCTTTCATCCTTACTAATTTATTTCATTTCTATGTCTTGCTAACTAGGTATGTAACAGCCTTTTAAAAGATTTGTTCTTGAGTTCAGCTTTATTTATTTATTTTCCTTCCACAATTATGTTCACGATTATTTCCTGAGTGCTAAATACTTAGGGTACATTTTATTTTACAATACAAGGAGTGCAGCAACCTGGCATATACTGAATATGTAATAAACAAAATCCAGATAAGTATAAGTAGGACTTGTGCACCAAGGATTCTGTACAAACTTCATTATGTATATAGATGGTTCATCCATCCCGGGAATCAACAATTTTGTTGATTTTTACCTGTTACTAGTATCAATATTGGCAAGATCTCAAAATATATGACATAAATGGCTGTATCATTTGATTACTTTGATGTAGAAGCTTTAATCTTTTACACCACCAATGTGTCATAGATCATATTATTTGACATAAATTTTAACTTGATATAGCTACCTGTTCCTGAGAAAAAGGGGTCTTAGCATACAGTTCAGTAATGTGATAAAAAAAAAATTTATGTCATATAATTACAAATAAACAACTTTTGAATCTTCTTTCCTTTACTTGTACTGTAAAATCTTGCTTCTTGCCAAATTTCATGATTACAGATCATCAGGAAGTACCCAAAATGTTCTGATGAGTGAGTTTGTGAGTTTCAAAATATGTGCATAACTGGACATATCTTTTGATTGCATTGACTAAGAAGCTTACATTTTTATACTGTCAAGGGACAATAGAAAATTGTATGTGACATAAATTCGAATTTGATATGCCTATCTGTTCTGGAGAAAAAGGTTTCTGAGCAGGTGGAGAGACAGTCCGATAAAAATGACAAAAACTTTTTTATCATGTGAAATAATTAAAAATTAACCATTTTCAAATGCTTTTCTTTACTTTTGTATTAAAATCTTGCTTCTTCCAAAGTCAATGGGAAGTACCCTGTAGGTTTTCATGAGTTAGTTTGGGAGTGAATCATTTCCACATAACTGGCTGTATCTTTTGACTGCATTGACTTAGAAGCTTAAATTTTTTGCGTCCCCAAGGGATCATAGGCCTCAGTACGTGGTGTGAATCTGGACTTAATACATCACCTGTTCCTGAGGAAAAGGGTTCTTAACAGTTTGACAGACAACAAAGTGATCGTACAAGAGTTCCGCCTGTACTGATTGAGATATGGAACCCAAAAAATTACTTATAGTGACTCATTATACAAAAATTTCCAAGGTACTATCTCGCTATTTCTGGGTCAGCAGAAATAAGAACCAAAGTAAAACAGAGAGATCTGTACCTATAACCTCTCTTAACTACTCGTAATAATGGAATTGTTCATAGTTACTCATTATCTGCCTAGTCATTGTCCCGAGTACATTGACGGTCACTGTAAATTAACTGCTGGAGAGTTAATTTAGTTTAATCTTGTGTTAAGTTTCATCATTTTTATTATAATTTCAAAACAAAATCAAAGTATTACTACATTAGCCTACAATGCTTACAAAAGGAGCAGCTGCATGCTCATTGCTCAAAAACCAATAGTACAAGAAAAGAACAAGTTATTTCTTAACTGTATGAGCTAACACGCAAATTAGAGTTTCAAACTAGTACAAAATTCCTAAGTGTAAATGCATAAATGTAAATAGTCTTGACGTTTGCAGTATGTAGACTGCTTTGTGGGATGAAATATCTGACTAATAACCAATCTTACTACTTTTCATTTGTCCAGACACTTCTAATGTTTCACTCCCATCCTTTACAATCATCCAAACATTAATTCATGTATTTTTTTAGGAATATTTGCGCAACACAATTGTTGTTATTCCCTTCACAGTAAGTGCGAACAATAATGGAATGAGACATAAGAGTGCGGTTAAGTATTACTTTGAGTGACAATATACAATAACTTGAATAAGTGACTAATACATCACATTAGTTGTGTTTTTTAAGTAATTGAAACAGCACCAACAACAATGTGGCTGGGCCTTATATACAGGTATGTGTTCACCATGTGGGTGAGAATACACAATAAATGAATCATAAATATTTGGTACATCATGACAATTATATGGTTGAACATTATACGTTGGTAATTGGTTCATAAGTGATGGATACAAACAAAACTTGTCTAGCTTGAAGGGGGAAACCAGATGGCACTATGGTTGGCCCACTAGATGGTGCTGCCGTAGGTCAAATGGATATCAACTGCATTTTTTTAAGCAGGAACCCCCATTTTTTATTATACTTTCGTGTAGTATGTAAAGATATATGAACGTTTTAGTTGGACCACATTTTTCGCTTTGAGATAGATGGTGCTGTAATAGTCACAAACATGTGGCTCAGAATTTTAGATGAACAGTTGGTAACAGGTAGCTTTTTTAAATTAAAATACAGAAAGTAGGTACGTTTGAACATTTTATTTTGGTTGTTCGAATGTGATGCATGTACCTTTGTGAACTTATAATTTCTGAGAACGCATGCTGTTACAGCATGATTACCTGTAAATACAACATTAATGCAATAAATGCTCAAAATGATGTCCACCAACCTCAATGCACTTGGCAATACATGTAACGACATTCCTCTCAACAGCAAGAAGTTCACCTTCCATAGTGTTCACACATGCATTGACAATGTACTGAAGCATGTTATCAGGCATTGTCGGTGGATCACGATAACAAATATCCTTCAACTTTCCCCACAGAAAGAGACAGCATACATTGCACCATTTAGATTATCATCAATAAAATGGGGGCCAATTATCCTTCCTCCCATAATGCCACACCATACACTAACCCAACAAGGTCGCTGATGTTCCACTTGTTGCAGCCATTGTGGATTTTCCGTTGCCTGGTAGTGCATATTATGCCAGTTTATGTTATCGATGTTGGTGAATGATGCTTCGTCGCTAAATAAAACGCATGCAAAAAATCTGTCATCATCCTGTAATTTCTCTTGTGCCCAGTAGCAGAACTGTACATGATGTTCAAAGTTGTCATCACGTAATTCCTGGTGCATAGAAATATGGTACGGGTGCAATCGAAGTTGATGTAGCATTCTCAACACCGATGTTTTTGAGATTCCCGATTCTCTCGCAATTTGTCTGCTACTGATGTGCTGATTAACTGTGACAGCAGCTGAAACACCTACTTAGGTATCATCATTTGTTGCAGGCCATGGTTGACGTTTCACAAGTGGCTGAACACTTCCTGTTTCCTTAAATAACTTAACTATCTGGTGAATGGTCCGGACACTTGGATGATGTCATCCAGGATACCGAGCAGCATACATAGCACACGCCCGTTGGGCATTTTGATCACGATAACCATACATCAATACGATATCAACCTTTTCCGCAATTGGTAAACGAGCCATTTTAACACAGGTAATGTACCGTGAAGCAAATACCGTCCGCACTGGCTGAATGTTACATGATACCACATACTTATATGTTTCTGACTATTACAGCACCATCTATCACAAAGCAAAAAAAGTGGTCCAACTAAAACATTCATATTTATTTACATACTACTTGAATATGTAATAAAATATTGGGGGCCCTATTTAAAAAAATGCAGTTGGTATCCATTTGACCTATGGCAGTGCCATATAGTGGGCCAACCCTAGTGCCATCTAATTTCCCCCTTCAAACTAAACAAGTTTCGTTCTTTGTAGTTTTTTCGTTTGATGCTTATTTCATGAGATATTTGGCAGGGTCACTATCAGTGGACCACCCTATATAGTAAATTCAGTATCTTCAATAGTGCAGAAATACTAACTTGTTTCTGACAAGTGTTGACACAGTAAATTAGAATGATCTCATCAATAGAGGTATTGCATGTGGACAGGGGGAAGAATAGCTTTGTACTCTGATGAGAAGTAAGAAATGAAATAGAAAATTTGGAGTGTTGGAGTTGAAGAAGAAAAGATGATACACCCCACAGATTAATTATGTGACAGAGAATAGTATAAGGAAGTCATTCCTCACAATAATATAGTGACAAAGTATACTTGCATATAAGTGTGTGTCCACAATTTTGAGTGCTGGTACACAGGGAAAAAAAAGAAATACATACAACAACCTTATTTAACAATAATTTGTAAGTGAGTCATTCCTCACGATAATTACAAATATTTATAAGTGAGCTATTCTTCACGATAGTTAACAATTATTTGTAAATGAGTCATTCCTCATGAGAACATTGAGTGCTGGTATGTAGCGAAATAAATACATAAGTAAAATGTTTACCAATTCGGTGACAACATACAACAAAATCAGACATAAATAAATGATATAGTATGACAAGGAATAGTTACATCTAATAATGCAGAAATGCTAGCTTGATTCCTGGTTTCTCCTATAAAATAGGCTTTAGTCATTTAATAGGCTGACAAAGTAAATGGGACAAGTCTCAGCAATAAGTACATTTGCATGTGGACAGAGACAAGGATAACTTGGTAATCAAATGAGAAGTAATAAATGAAATAGAAGATTTGGATGCTAGTATACAGCAAAGTAAATACATAAGTAAATGTTTACCACTTGGGTGACAACATACAACAAAATTAGACATAAATAAATAATATAGTATGACTGAGAATAGTTACATCTAATAACACAGAAATGCTAGCTTGTTCCTCGGATCCTCCTATAGAATAGGTTATAGTCACTAATAAAGCTGACACAGTTAATTAGAAGGGTCTCAGCAATGGAGACATATGCATGTGGACAGAGGGAAGGATAGCTGGGTACTCTAATGAGAATAATGGATATCATCATTTTCTGAAAATACTGGTTTCTGAAAAAAATTGAAATTGGTGTTGTTTTGTTCTTCCACACTCTAAGTTGGGCACCTGGTCATGTTATAGTCTTGTGTCTTACAAATTGCACACTGTATACTCTAGGATAGTAGAAGGATCCTAACTGCTCCTACTAACTAGATAGGATAGTAAAAGGGGAGTGATTCCAGAAAGTAAATATGGAGTCACTGGCTGGGGTAAGGCACCATATGCCACATGGTGTGCCTATGAAAGTACCACAGCTCCCCTACCTGTTAAATTTCACCACAAAACTACTGCAAAATGTTTCTGGGAGGATGTTCACCCCCAGATTTTGCCTTGACTATACAGTGCACAGAATGTATTCTCAACTATTTCAACTCCTCAAATCACTATTTAATTTTAAAAAATCAAATATTCAGTGATGACAAAAATAAAAACTAAATTTCCTCTTATTGGATATTTCACTTTCACTGGGTTAAAGTACTCACCGTAGAGTTTGCTGAAGTATGCAGTATGATCTTGACTGTTAAAAATAAGATGCATTACTAATAAATTTCCAGTGGTGCGTCAAATATCAAAGAGCAAATATCATAATGTTAAATGGGTGATCAAGCGTGTCTGCACAATTTCAGCTGTGTCACGTTCCTAAGTCCAAATCACAACAAATTCAAATGGTCCTACATAAATATCAAACAACCCCCAAACTATGCCAAGTAAAAGCATACTCTAATGTTGAAATATACCCTTTTCAACTCCCACTCTATGAATAGGCAAAGTGTAGATAAAAATATGCAAATATTTACACATAAAAGAAATATGAATATAATCTAAAAAATATTTTACGGTATTAGCTTCAAATGTGTTAAGTTACCTGATTTCTCACTTGTCAGTGTTTGCATTTGTGAAAAGCACTGAGCATTAATTGACCTTTTTATGAGTTGTAATTTTCTTTCAATTAGTGTCTTTATTATTATTGGGTCAGAATATTCATAACGGGTCTTAACAAGGTGTACAGCATAGGTTTCTCTGTGTGGCATAGAGTATACATTCTTTAACACAAGTTTACTATTTGCTGATTGTTTATTACGTTTTGTGATACTTTCATTAACTAGGTAATTGTTTTTTCAAAGCTCCCTCAAATCTGTCTGCAAGCTATTGATTTCAATACACACATTCCCTTCCTTCACTATTTGTACACATTCACTAGCTGAGTTACCATTAGATGCCTGTTCCCAATTTTTAAAACAATTTTCCTTTCCTAAATGCACATTTTGACAAATTTCGGTTATGGTTTCAAACTTTTGGCCACCATGGTCATATGTGTCACCATAGTCACTAACTATTTTCACCACTTTATCACAATCACTACCTTTTACTACAGATTCTACACATTTATAATCATATTACCACCAGGAGACTGTTCTGCATTTTTTATGGCAACTTTATCATCTGAGTACACACTCTGAGAAATTTCACTTAAGACATACTTTTGATCACCATACTGACATTTGTTACTATAGTCATTGACTAGACTTAGTACTCTATCACTAATTGGATCTTCTTTTCCATTTTCACAAACACATTCAGACACAACATTACTAACATCAACTGGTAACATTAATCTATCAGGCACTGCTCTACTGGTTTCTAACTCATTGCTCGAACACACACCAGAATTTACAGAATCATTCAGCATCAAATCATCAACTTTAACTTCTATATATACCATCCCAACTAATTCTGGAAGTAACATATCATCATCAACATCATTATCATCATCATCTGAAACATTCTCATCAGAAACATTATCACCACACTTAATATTATTGTCAACACCAAATTCATTTCTCTCTTCACACACTTCTTCAACAACCTCAACACTGTGACTACTCTGTTCTACCACATCCTCATTTTCCTATCTATTAACTACTGCAATTTCATCTGGAATTACTCTGTCATTCTCACTTCCATTGCCAAGCACATGAACATCAGCTTCCACACATACAGCAACAGTATCAGCATTTTAGCTCATTTCACAGTCACTCAACATTCTCACTAAACCATACTCATCAGATCTGTTCTCATCATTATCAACAACTAATAATGCATTACTACTGTTAAAGAACTTTGTCAAAATGTTTTCTTCTAATTTTAATTCAGATTTTATTTTCTTTCTTTGTTCACCATTGTTTTCAGATAAAAAAATTCCCTATCAAACTTAATTCTACTCACTTCAGGCTGTATTTTGGGTACAAAATTTTGGTATGTTCTATTTTTTCTGCCCCTTCCCCTTCTGAAATTACTGCAATGTGCCTGATAGTAATTCCCATGTCTATTTGCCCCATTTCACCAGGCTCCGAAAAAGGCAGGTCTTAGTTTACTGGACCACTTTTTCTGTTTTCAAAATTGTTGCTATTGTTTCCATGATTTTGCCCCTACTGCCTATTTCTTGGTTTGAAATTCCTGTTCTCAGGTCTCGGCCTATCATTCCTCTCCCCATTTCTTCTGTCATCATTTCTGAATCTGCTATTAAAATGATCATTGAAAGCTCTGTTATTGTTATTCCTGTTATCATCAGGTCTGTCATTACATCTGTCATTTCTCTCCCATGCTAAATTCAATTTATCTATATATCTAAGAAATTGTACAATTGTATCATCAGGTCTGTAGACAAGACTCCACTGTACACTGTTCAGCAACCTACATTTTAATTTGTCTATTTGTATCATTTCATCAAGTGATTTATTAAGATGTACTAAAGTTCTTCACTGTTGTTCACAAAAGGTTTTCATGCATCCATTACCCGGTTTGAAATTTGGCCCATTCAAAAATTCTGACTTAATTCTAGCTTGTTTATTTTCTGACCAGAATTTGTTCATGAAAGCTTGTTCTACCTCATTAAACAACATTTCAGGTTGTTTGCTTGGTTCGCCCATGACAAAGCCTCCCCATCTAAAAAATTTAAAAAAATTTAATTTTCAAACTACTGCTCATTTTATCAGTGAAATTATCTTTAATCTGGTACATGAAATCAACTTAATGTATATTACCCTCCTCTGAAAATATTTTTATGTTAACATTGTTCCACAATGGACTGTAACTACAGAAAGATTTCACAGCAACGCTCTCTTAGATTTCTTGAAATTTAGATTTGAAGTTCAAAATTTCACCTAAACAAGTGCCTACATCTTCTTTTAATTCTGCAAAATTCTCATTTGTGATTTTAGTGAAATTTTTTATATTTCGGTCACTTTCTGTGAATTTCTTTACGAAATCTTTGTTGAGCTTTTTCAGTTGTAACACCTCTACAGTAGAAGCTTTTTCGAAATCTTCCATGGAATCTAGTCTCTCTTCAAATGTTTGGTATTCCTGTGTCAAGGTGACAATTTCCCCTTCTACAGTCAACATATTTTTGATATTTTTGTCTACTCGTTCCCAATATTTATCTAAAATCTCCTTTATCTCGCGAATTTGGGTTCCATAGTTGTCTAATTTTTTATTGATTGAATCCAGAAAAGTTTTTTGTTCCTCAATTGATCTTTTTTCTTCTTCCATTAATTGAACTAACCTCTCTAAGGCTCATACATTAAGTTCAAATCCATGAGAGGGTGAACATAAACTACTGTGATTACTATCCTCTCCGATTTCATTGTCTCGATTAACCACATTATTATCAGTAATATCTACACTGTTTTGCAAGTTTCCATTAGCCTCCCCGTTATTGTCAACTTCCCTATTGTTGTTAACCTCCCTATTATCCTCTATAATGACAATGCAGACAAAAAAACAATTTCCAAAAGCAAAATTTAAAAAAAAAAAATTGTACTTACAGGTGGTTCTCCAAGTTGCATTTTCACATAAGTACCATTACGTCCTTTGTAGTGTTACTCACTGTCTTCTCTGTCCTGTTCTCGAAAAAATGGAATATTATTTCAACAAGTGGGTTAACTCTGCAGAATTACACTGTATCCCAGCTTCATACAGTAATTATAACCTGTCTTAACTACTCGTAATAATGGGGTTGTTCATAGTTACTCATGGTCTGCCGCAGTCATCATCCCGAGTACATTGATGGTCATTGTAAATTAACTACTGGAGAGTTAATTTAGTTTAATCTTGTGTTAAGTTTCATCATTTTTATTGTACTTTCAAAACAAAATCAAAGTATTACTACATTGGCTTACAATACTTACAAAAGGAGCAGCTACATGCTCATTGCTCAAAAACCAAAACCAGACTGACTTCCTTTGCCAAAATGGCTGTAACAATTTATACATTCTTAACAATCCTGAACAATGCTTGGCATTGTTACAAATGATTATTTGATTAATTAACAATTAAAACTATCATCCTAAAACAAATGACACATTTGAATGATTACCTAGATTCTTATATATTAAACACGAGTGAATTCTAGTCTCTATATTAATTGTATCATGTATAAATGCTTAGGTATCAAATGTTAACAATACACTTGTTATATTTACGAATTACAGAAGATTCATATCATATAAAATGTTCCTACCAATTAATGAACTTCTACACATTAGTGTAATTAAGATACCATAATTATTTTCTTCATAACTTTTTCACAAGTACATATTTCCATACACCTTTATGTCAGAAATTACTGTTTATGGTTAAAATTTATGTGTTTAAATTAGTTTCAATTAGACTGTTACGTTTCATACCAAGTCTTTTATGAGTAAAAATATCATGCCTACTGATATACACATTCCATTTGAAATTATTGTTTTCATTTCATTACAGGTCCACAAAAATCAGGAGTATCAAACAGTGCACCAGTAAGTATAAAAAAGGGGATAGGTGCTTGTATGTGTGGACAAGAAACCTGCCTGTGTAACATAATTTACACAACTTATGACAATAATGTAAGTTACAACACACCTGAGTCAAAACAGCTTGAAGAAATCTACATTAGATCTTCACTGAAGATGAGACAGGAGTACCTTGATATGCATTATCAGAATCCTGGTTTCTTTTCAAAAGTAATTTTTACTGATGACCTGGACAGTGCTTACTCAGAATTAATGAAATTCCTTAAAAGTGTGTACAGAGGAAGACTCCATCAGATACCACTGAACTCATTAGAGGGGGATCACTATTACCATGAGGTGGTCTGTGAGAAGCTAGATTACTACAACAACATAATTAATAACCACAATCTTAAAGGAGTCAAACAGTTAGAATCATTATAGTGAATTTGTGGTGAACTGTGTAAAAATATTCAAAAAATAAATGTCTTTCAAGAAATATTATAGTAAATGTTATTTGTTTATTGCTACAAGTAATGGGAAAAAATGAAGACAACCTAAAGAAAAGTATAATTTTTATGTTCAAATTTCAATGAAAATGTAAAAACATTTAAGACTGCAGAATTGTTAGTTAGTTAGTTAGTTATCTACATGTTCCAAGGGTCATAAATGTGACCTCTTGCTATGACATGGAGCAAATCAGTTGTACTATTGTAGTACATCTTCTCACTGGAAAATATGGTGATGTGTTGACCAGATACACGTTTGATTAATATTTCTTTGTACAAGCACATAATGATTTGTACTTAACTATGTTCAATGTCTCTCTCTCTCTTGAGGACACATTAACTAATAAATTTCTCTGTGTATTAATTGCTTTCACACATTTGTAAAACAATAAATATACCATGTGCTGTTTCAATTTAACATAGCTGATCTACATGTCGTATCTATGCAGAAGTGAAATTTAGAGTCTCTATTCTGCACAGCCTAAACAATGCTTCTTACAGCTGCTACAGCACTGTGTGTGAATGTGAAGTAAATTATCTGAATGTACAGATGACATCATTAACAACAACATTTAGCCTAATCATGAGATCATAAAAGTAAAATTGTGTATCCATATTTAAATACAGATGAATATATCAACTGCATAGGCCTATTTTTTCCTCCCCCCATGAACCATGGACCTTGCCGTTGGTGGGGAGGCTTGCGTGCCTCAGCGATACAGATAGCCGTACCGTAGGTGCAACCACAACGGAGGGGTATCTGTTGAGAGGCCAGACAAACGTGTGGTTCCTGAAGAGGGGCAGCAGCCTTTTCAGTAGTTGCAAGGGCAACAGTCTGGATGATTGACTGATCTGGCCTTGTAACAATAACCAAAACGGCCTTGCTGTGCTGGTACTGCGAACGGCTGAAAGCAAGGGGAAACTACAGCCGTAATTTTTCCCGAGGGCATGCAGCTTTACTGTATGATTACATGATGATGGCGTCCTCTTGGGTAAAATATTCCGGAGGTAAAATAGTCCCCCATTCGGATCTCCGGGCGGGGACTACTCAAGAGGATGTCGTTATCAGGAGAAAGAAAACCGGCGTTCTACGGATCGGAGCGTGGAATGTCAGATCCCTTAATCGGGCAGGTAGGTTAGAAAATTTAAAAAGGGAAATGGATAGGTTGAAGTTAGATATAGTGGGAATTAGTGAAGTTCGGTGGCAGGAGGAACAAGACTTCTGGTCAGGTGACTACAGGGTTATAAACACAAAATCAAATAGGGGTAATGCAGGAGTAGGTTTAATAATGAATAGGAAAATAGGAATGCGGGTAAGCTACTACAAACAGCATAGTGAATGCATTATTGTGGCCACGATAGATACGAAGCCCACACCTACTACAGTAGTACAAGTTTATATGCCAACTAGCTCTGCAGATGACGAAGAAATTGAAGAAATGTATGATGAAATAAAAGAAATTATTCAGATTGTGAAGGGAGACGAAAATTTAATAGTCATGGGTGACTGGAATTCGAGTGTAGGAAAAGGGAGAGAAGGAAACATAGTAGGTGAATATGGATTGGGGGACAGAAATGAAAGAGGAAGCCGCCTGGTAGAATTTTGCACAGAGCACAACATAATCATAACTAACACTTGGTTTAAGAATCATGAAAGAAGGTTGTATACATGGAAGAACCCTGGAGATACTAAAAGGTATCAGATAGATTATATAATGGTAAGACAGAGATTTAGGAATCAGGTTTTAAATTGTAAGACATTTCCAGGGGCAGATGTGGACTCTGACCACAATCTATTGGTTATGACCTGTAGATTAAAACTGAAGAAGCTGCAAAAAGGTGGGAATTTAAGGAGATGGGACCTGGATAAACTAAAAGAACCGGAGGTTGTACAGAGATTCAGGGAGAGCATAAGGGAGCAATTGACAGGAATGGGGGAAACAAATACAGTAGAAGAAGAATGGGTAGCTTTGAGGGATGAAGTAGTGAAGGCAGCAGAGGATCAAGTAGGTAAAAAGACGAGGGCTAGTAGAAATCCTTGGGTAACAGAAGAAATATTGAATTTAATTGATGAAAGGAGGAAATATAAAAATGCAGTAAGTGAAACAGGCAAAAAGTAATACAAACGTCTCAAAAATGAGATCGACAGGAAGTGCAAAATGGCTAAGCAGGGATGACTAGAGGACAAATGTAAGGATGTAGAGGCCTATCTCACTAGGGGTAAGATAGATACCGCCTACAGGAAAATTAAAGAGACCTTTGGAGATAAGAGAACGACTTGTATGAATATCAA
Source organism: Schistocerca americana (assembly GCF_021461395.2). Lineage (NCBI taxonomy): Eukaryota > Metazoa > Arthropoda > Insecta > Orthoptera > Acrididae > Schistocerca > Schistocerca americana. The sequence continues at coordinate 500,535,366 of NC_060120.1, forward strand.
GAGCTCCGATGGAAACCCAGTTCTAAGCAAAGAAGGGAAAGCAGAAAGGTGGAAGGAGTATATAGAGGGCCTATACAAGGGCAATGTACTTGAGGACAATATTATGGAAATGGAAGAGGATGTAGATGAAGATGAAATGGGAGATATGATACTGCGTGAAGAGTTTGACAGAGCACTGAAAGACCTGAGTCGAAACAAGGCCCCCGGAGTAGACAATATTCCATTGGAACTACTGACGGCCGTGGGAGAGCCAGTCCTGACAAAACTCTACCATCTGGTGAGCAAGATGTATGAAACAGGCGAAATACCCTCAGACTTCAAGAAGAATATAATAATTCCAATCCCAAAGAAAGCAGGTGTTGACAGATGTGAAAATTACCGAACTATCAGCTTAATAAGTCACAGCTGCAAAATACTAACACGAATTCTTTACAGACGAATGGAAAAACTGGTAGAGGCCAACCTCGGGGAAGATCAGTTTGGATTCCGTAGAAACATTGGAACACGTGAGGCAATACCGACCTTACGACTTATCTTAGAAGAAAGATTAAGGAAAGGCAAACCTACGTTTCTAGCATTTGTAGACTTAGAGAAAGCTTTTGACAATGTTGACTGGAATACTCTCTTCCAAATTCTAAAGGTGGCAGGGGTAAAATACAGGGAGCGAAAGGCTATTTACAATTTGTACAGAAACCAGATGGCAGTTATAAGAGTCGAGGGACATGAAAGGGAAGCAGTGGTTGGGAAGGGAGTAAGACAGGGTTGTAGCCTCTCCCCGATGTTGTTCAATCTGTATATTGAGCAAGCAGTAAAAGAAACAAAAGAAAAATTCGGAGTAGGTATTAAAATTCATGGAGAAGAAATAAAAACTTTGAGGTTCGCCGATGACATTGTAATTCTGTCAGAGACAGCAAAGGACTTGGAAGAGCAGTTGAATGGAATGGACAGTGTCTTGAAAGGAGGATATAAGATGAACATCAACAAAAGCAAAACAAGGATAATGGAATGTAGTCTAATTAAGTCGGGTGATGCTGAGGGAATTAGATTAGGAAATGAGGCACTTAAAGTAGTAAAGGAGTTTTGCTATTTGGGGAGCAAAATAACTGATGATGGTCGAAGTAGAGAAGATATAAAATGTAGGCTGGCAATGGCAAGGAAAGCGTTTCTGAAGAAGAGAAATTTGTTAACATCCAGTATTGATTTAAGTGTCAGGAAGTCATTTCTGAAAGTATTCGTATGGAGTGTAGCCATGTATGGAAGTGAAACATGGACGATAACCAGTTTGGACAAGAAGAGAATAGAAGCTTTCGAAATGTGGTGCTACAGAAGAATGCTGAAGATTAGATGGGTAGATCACGTAACTAATGAGGAAGTATTGAATAGGATTGGGGAGAAGAGAAGTTTGTGGCACAACTTGACCAGAAGAAGGGATCGGTTGGTAGGACATGTTCTGAGGCATCAAGGGATCACCAATTTAGTATTGGAGGGCAGCGTGGAGGGTAAAAATCGTAGAGGGAGACCAAGAGATGAATACACTAAGCAGATTCAGAAGGATGTAGGTTGCAGTAGGTACTGGGAGATGAAAAAGCTTGCACAGGATAGAGTAGCATGGAGAGCTGCATCAAACCAGTCTCAGGACTGAAGACCACAACAAACAAAAGGCCTATTTTATGCAAGGTAGTGTCAAAAGCAACTGTGTAAAAGGTAGTCAATGTTTATAGTACACAGTGGATGCATACATGTTGCAGACCAACTGGCATATTTACCAAGTGGCAGTGATAAAGAGAGAAACAAAAGATGGAACAATCGACCCAACAGAATTGACTAACTATGAAGGAGTTATGCAAATTGGTCACAAATTGGTATTCGTACAGGTATCAACATGAAAGGTACCAATATATGGTTGTTAGGATATGACCAGAAGTGTCAACCTCTGGTGCCAGTCTACCACATTTACAGGCTTATAGAAATTACATAACAGGCTTATTTTATTTATATTGTCATTTTGGAACTCAGTTTGTTATACTGACTCATATTGTGTTATTAATTTCATTTTGACTTTAACAAGCATACATATACTTCTGCACTGGTTCAACTGTTACTGATCAATACTTGAACATGAAACATAAACAGTTCTCATTTTGTAATTCCAGAACACCTTTCAGAAGAAGTAAAACTAGATTTATTAAAATATTTGTGGAATGAACCCATCAAATGTTAAAAACATTTTCCAACTAATAATTTTCAAGATACAAGCAACTTCATAAAAAGCATTGTTATTGTACATATTTCATGAATTTCAATACTAAAGCTAAAATCCATATAAAACTCTTAGGTTGCAATGTGAGAGGAGTAAACTAATACATAATGCCATGATGTCAGCCTGGACACACCAGCATGTTTTTGATTGTAATCCTTAAATATTCAGTTTCTAATAATGGATGAAATAACCATTAATTGTTACAATGATATACAAGGAGTGTTGAATCAGCCATCAGAGTCTCAGTTTTCTGACAGTTTCGTGAGCCAATTTTGTAAACATATTATATAATAAACATTAAATTCTGATAGAGAAACATACTATAAATCTGAATTTCTTGAAGTTTCTCTTAGCACTACCAAATCATTAGCTACACTGTTAAGAAATCAGCAAGTTGCAGCAAATTATGGTGCAGCAGATACTTGCAAATTTTTTTACTGCTACTGTTGCACTGGAGATTTCCAAGAAATGATGAGTATTTGCTAATTAACTGTCATGCCCAGTTACACTTCAGTTGGAAGATGTAAAATTGTAAACTTTGGTTGCCGATGGATGAAAGTGTGAAGCTGCATTGCAATTTCAAGATGCAGCTGGTAATGATAGTAAACAGGGGACATTTTAATACCAAGGTATGAAGTCTTTGCAAATTTCATACTTAGTACTCAAACAATGGAAAATCCAGGATGGAATAATAACAAATGGTTCAAATGGTTCTGAGCACTATGAGACTTAACATCTGAGGTCATCAGTCCCCTAAAACTTAGAACTACTTAAACTTAACTAACCTAAGGAGATCACACACAGCCACGCCCAAGGCAGGATTCAAACCTGTGACCATAGTGGTAGTGTGGTTCCAGACTGAAGCGCCTAGAATCGCTCGGCCACACCAGCTGGCAAATAATAACAATATTGCGAAAAGTATAGCTGCTACTTGCTTTATAGTGGAGATGCTATGGCCTTGGCAGCCAGAGACAGTGGTCATGTGTGTGTGTGTGTGTGTGTGTGTGTGTGTGTGTGTGTGTGTGTGTGTGTGTGTTTGTGTGTGATTATTTTGATGAAGGCCTGTTTGGTCAATAGCTTTGTTTGATGGGTTTTTTGTTGTGGCTATCTGAGACTCAGTTTCTTCACTATATGATGAGTAGCAATTACCCTTTTCATAATATTGTTATTATGCTGTGTGCTCAGCTGGACAGTAAGTAAGCTGCACAGACAGGCACATAAACAATATACAAAGATGTCATCATCTGAGAGAGAAAGTGTATTTAGGCCTAAAGAAGGTCAGTTGAGTAATCAGCAAATTGCTTGACATTTGAATAGGAGCCGTCAATGCCACTGTTACATGATGTTGGCACGAATGGGTGAGCCATGACCAAACACAGTGCCAAGAAGGAAGCAGTCAACCTAGAGCAATGACAGAACTTGAGGACCAAGGAACTGTCAGAGCAGCACTAAGAGCCCGGGAATCATCATTATCACTGATATGATGTGCAACTGGTGCTTCAGTGACCACAATGACCATCAGTAGGTGGCTAGCAGACAGGGGGCTGAGCTCACAGCACCTCTTGCATCAACTATCATTGATCTCTGTACACTAACTAGCCTGTTTGCAGCAGTGTCAGGCACATTCAGCCTGTAATTGCATCTACTCAATTTTCTCTTGAATAAATTATCCATTTTTTCTGAAATTGCAATAATTTGTTTGTCACTATGTGTACACCACATCTGCTGATTTCCATCCCATTTAGGTAGTTCTGTCATGGTGCATCTTTTTTTTTTTCTTTTTTGTCCTAGAGTATAACAACTGAATATCCTGTAATGACCTTGATATCACTAGTTCATTAAATTAACTGAACATCAAATCATTAAACAAGAAGAAGTCCATAAAACCTTGTTACTTACCAGTATAGCATTGATGATAAAAGTCTTAGTACAAAACAGTTGATTTAATGTAGAGTTATTCAGAAAATGAAAGTAATGGAATAACATACAGCTGAATAATCAAAGACAAGAAAAACTTCCAATCCTTCAAGTCAACTGAAATCACATATAGCACTCACTGCATGGGTAAAAAAATAAATAGCTCATTTCATTTACTGCATACAGTATTAGTATGTACAGCATTAGTAAGTTTAAATTGAGCATGTATCTTAAGCAGAATGTAAAAATGCTTGTGAAAACATCAATGTTAATCTTGTATATTAATTAACATAAGTAAAAGAAAAAGTCAATTCCACACATGGTGTTTACAATAGTCATTATATACAGGGTGTTTCAAAAATGACCGGTATATTTGAAACAGCAATAAAAACTAAACGAGCAGCGATAGAAATACACCGTTTGTTGCAATATGCTTGGGACAACAGTACATTTTCAGGCGGACAAACTTTTGAAATTACAGTAGTTACAATTTTCAACAACAGATGGCGCTGCGGTCTGGGAAACTCTATAGTACGATATTTTCCACATATCCACCATGCGTAGCAATAATATGGCGTAGTCTCTGAATGAAATTACCCGAAACCTTTGACAACGTGTCTGGTGGAATGGCCTCACATGCAGATGAGATGTACTGCTTCAGCTGTTCAATTGTTTCTGGATTCTGGCGGTACACCTGGTCTTTCAAGTGTCCCCACAGAAAGAAGTCACAGGGGTTCATGTCTGGCGAATAGGGAGGCCAATCCACGCCGCCTCCTGTATGTTTCGGATAGCCCAAAGCAATCACACGATCATCGAAATATTCATTCAGGAAATTAAAGACGTCGGCCATGCGATGTGGCCGGGCATCATCTTGCATAAACCACAAGGTGTTCGCAGTGTCGTCTAAGGCAGTTTGTACCGCCACAAATTCACGAAGAATGTCCAGATAGCATGATTCAGTAATCGTTTCGGATCTGAAAAATGGGCCAATGATTCCTTTGGAAGAAATGGTGGCCCAGACCAGTACTTTTGAGGATGCAGGGACGATGGGACTGCAACATGGGGCTTTTCGGTTCCCCATATGCACCAGTTCTGTTTATTGACGAAGCCGTCCAGGTAAAAATAAGCTTCGTCAGTAAACCAAATGCTGCCCACATGCATATCGCCGTCATCAATCCTGTGCACTATATCGTTAGCGAATGTCTCTCATGCAGCAATGGTAGTGGCGCTGAGGGGTTGCCGCGTTTGAATTTTGTATGGATAGAGGTGTAAACTCTGGCGCATGAGACGATACGTGGACGTTGGCGTCATTTGGACCGCAGCTGCAACACGGCGAACGGAAACCCGAGGCTGCTGTTGGATCACCTGCTGCACTAGCTGCGCGTTGCCCTCTGTGGTTGCCGTACGCGGTCGTCCTATCTTTCCAGCATGTTCATCCGTCACGTTCCCAGTCAGTTGAAATTTTTCAAACAGATCCTTTATTGTATCGCTTTTTGGTCCTTTGGTTACATTAAACCTCCGTTGAAAACTTCGTCTTGTTGCAACAACACTGTGTTCTAGGCGGTGGAATTCCAACACCAGAAAAATCCTCTGTTCTAAGGAATAAACCATGTTGTCTACAGCACACTTGCACGTTGTGAACAGCACACGCTTACAGCAGAAAGACGACGTACAGAATGGTGCACCCACAGACTGCGTTGTCTTCTATATCTTTCACATCACTTGCAGCGCCATCTGTTGTTGAAAATTGTAGCTACTGTAATTTCGAAAGTTTGTCTGCCTGAAAATGTACTGTTGTCCCAAGCATATTGCAACAAACGGTGTATTTCTATCGCTGCTCGTTTAGTTTTTATTGCCGTTTCAAATATACCGGTCATTTTTGAAACACCCTGTAAATACCATATACATTGTAAGAATACACACACAATAGCTGAGCAATAGAAAATATTAACAAATTATTAATCCGTTGACTGATGCATTTACTTTAATCAAGACACTGAATCACTGGAACATTTTTGCAAACAGACTATTTGTATTGATTATCACTGCACACCCTATACGTTAGAGTGAAGTTCACATGCAAAATTCATGTTGTTTTATAACATTATGACTCTCTAGTAAACATTTTTGTACAGGCTGTTTGTTTCACTTATCACTGCATAACATGTCTGTTGAGGTGAATGACAACATATGAAAAATTCATACTGGTTTATGATGAGATGCATTGACAGCATATCTACAAAGTATTTGGGTAAGGAAATGTGGAGCAAATAGAAAGGAGTGAAAAAGGTGGGTGGACAGTTGTACTTGTCAGGCAAAAAGGGTGGTGCTAGGACTTAGCTCAGTATTGGTGCTGCCATGGAGAACACCATAAGTGGCAGCTGCAGCATGTCATTGCAGTGACATAGCATCTAGAATGATGCCTTTGCTATGCAGTCTCTCTGACTATGTGCTTTGCTCATGTGCATGAAAAAAAGGATACCAGAAGTAATTTAAAAAGAGAGAATGTACGTCGTCACAAACTTTAAATGTGATCAACTTTCATGGAGTGTTTGCAAACTAAAACAATTGTCTGAAGAAGTTCACACACACAAAAATGTCATTTATATAAAATGCACTGCTGCAGTGTCTCAATTCAATGAGTCACTGTCTGTGAGATGAAAAGAACGTACATCCAAGGAATGTTCTTCCTATATGTACAATATCATAAAAAGTAAAACATGATCACAGTTCCACTGGGCAGCTAAATGAAAAACACTGTACATATTATTCCAGAGATTCCTTTATTTGGTACTCTTTAAAATGTTTTGTTGGGATTGACCCTGCATGGTGCTGAAATATGGACACTATGGAAGAGAGTTAGAGCAATGCTGGAGGATTATGAGAAGTGGACATTGTAGAGGATAGAAAGAATAAGTTTGATGGTCCTGAATAATGCAATAGGTGGCAGCTCCTACAGCAGCATTAAGAAGGAAGCAATGGATCCCAGGAAATGGAGACACAAATGACTTGATAATATATCATAAAACTGATGATGAACATACTCCGGTGCTGTAGGCCATAAAGTTTGCCTAAATTGATGTACTCTATTTCAGTGCAATTAGGTTGCACAATGTTTTTTATTCTGAAGGGGCCAATCAGCAATGATTAAATTTCTTCACTTCATCTGTGATCTCAGAAGATTTTCTATGAATTTTGATGAGGACCCAGTCACTCAGTTTATACATTAAAGTGTGTGTGTGTGTGTGTGTGTGTGTGTGTGTGTGTGTTTGTGTCACACAGTGATATAAAATACTGTTTGGCTTCTGATTGAATAAAACTATATGTGGTGGGATATTGGTGCTGTCAAGACTCAAACTGTTAATCACTGCAATCATGAAACAAGTTTCCAAGCTCTGAGACAACGCACTTCCCCCCCCCCCCCCCCCCCCCTCCCCAAAGGTGGATGGTAAGTAGAAATTAAAATTTTCTATGTGACATAATTCTCCATGCTTTTTAATCTAAACTGAGAGCCATTATTATTGAGGATCTTCTCTTAATAGCTTGAGCATTACATGCCTATTAAGCTTACAGGAAGCATAAAGTGAACTTATTATGAAAAAGTTCCAGTACTACAATCATAAACAAAAAATTGCCATTAGGTCTTGCCAACAAATCATAAACATCAACTGAAATCATTTGACCAAGTCTGTCAAATATTATACTATGCATCTATTTTTTATGCTATGCAATAGAAACCTTTACTACTGACATTAATCACATATTATATTCTGTCAGCTCACTTGAAAGGTGACCAAAAGATATATGCTAAAATACCAGGTGAAGGAACAGAGTTTTTGTGGCTGCATGCCAGAAATCTAATAGATAACTCTCAGCACCATGGAAACATCAAGATACCTATATTGGGCAGTAATTTCTTAGAAATATTCTCTTCAATGTCCATGGTGAAATTAATGTGCATGTCTTGCTGCAACATAAATACGACGTTCATCACATTTAGCTCACCAGTAATTAATGACAATAAGCCTGAAACAATATTGACTTGGATGGGTAGATAGTGAATTTCATAGTCAAATTCTTGAAAAGTTGATATTCAGCATGTCAGACTGTTGTGCATTATGTGACACCTCATTGAAAAAGATAAAACTTCGTGATCTGACATGACAAAGAGTTTTCTTCCAAGGAGATAAAAGTGAAATTTCTGAAATTCCCAGAAAATTATGCTGGCTTCATGCTGTGTATCAGTGTACTTCCTTACCCATAGGTTGAGGGGGGGGGGGGGGGGGGGGGAGGAAGCCCCTACCCCTTTGCTCTCCCTCTTCCCTCCCTCCCTTCCTCTCTGGTAGTTAGCAACTCAGAGGTTGTCAGCAAGTGTGCAGGGTGGGAATGCAGGAAGGAGGGGCAGCAGGTATATTGAATAGGCAAGTGACACATAGGCACTGGAGCTGGTGAGTTCGCCTGGTGCATAATGAAGATGACATGGAGGTGTGGATAGGGAGGAGGTAACAGTCCAACAGAGAAATGAGAAACTGTTGGGTAGAGGCTGTGAGGACATGGGTTAGCAGAGTCTGATGCCATGAGAATTATGGGAGTGAAGGATATGTTTCAAAGATAATGCCCATCTACATAGTTCAGAAAATTTGGTGTGGGATGTGAGGATCCAGATGGCACAGATTGTGAAACAGCCATAGAAATCAAGCATGTTGTGCTCAACAGAGTGATGTGCCATAGTGTTTTCAACTCTGTTCTTTCCACAGTTTGGTGATGTCCATTCATTCTGGTGGACAGTGGTGGGTGGTCGCACCCACATAAAATCCCGAAAGGGTTGGTATATGGCTCAGCTGCTGTCACAGATGGTCCTGCCTATGGCTGGTTGGTTGGTTGATTTGGAGGAGGGGACCAAGCAGAGAGGTCACTGGTCCCATCAGATTAGGGAAGGATGGGGAAGGAAATCAGTCATGCTCTTTCAAAGGAACCATCCCAGTACATGCCTGAAGGGATTTAGAGAAATCATGGAAAACCTAAACCAGGATGGTCGGACACAAGTTTGATCCATTGTCCTCCTGAATGCAAGACCAGTGTGCTAACCACTGCACCACCTCACTTGGTACCTGTGATGGGATATGATAAACCTGTGTTGGGGCTGGAGTAGGATATGCTGGGTGAGTAAACTGAGCAGTGCTTACTCCTGGATATTTTGCAAAGATAGACCCCTGTGGCAAGAGATTGGGAGTAGGCCTGGCATAGTGGTGTTGTGTAGGCTGAGTGGATAATGGAATTCCTTCATTCCCTTGAAACGATCATATTTTTTTAATAGATACAACAATTTTACTTACTAGCAAGAGTGGTGAGGAATAACAGCAATCTGTGAACTGTGACATAAAACAAATCGTTACCAATCAATCATTAATTTCAATAAGGCTCTCAAACCCATAAAAATAATGCTCCACATAAATCTGTTGTTTCAATTAAAAATGAATGAGTGCTAAGTAGGTCAGAAACAAAATACATAGGCATATGGCTGCAAGATTATCTAAAATTTATTAAGAACACTGAAAAATATGATGAATGTTTGGAACTGATGGCCAGGAGGCCCCTTCCAGGTAAGGGCAGCCACTGAGTTGCAGGTCTTATTTCAAGGGATGTCACATTGGGTGACTTGCATATTGATGATGATGAAATGATGATGAGGAAAACACAACATCCAGTTCAGGAGCAGAGAAAATCTTTAACCCAGCTGGAAATTGAACACAGACCCACTGCATGGTAGGCAAACATGTTACCACTCAGTTAAGCAGGCAGACATAAGCACACAAAATATGTTAATGACAAGCTTAGTAGAAGTTGTTATATCTTAAAGTGCCCTGAAAACTTAGACAAATACAGAAACAGTTACCAGTGCCACCTGTGTCTACATTTGCTGTCAAGTACATTATGGTACCATATTCAAAAAAAACTCTCCAGTATCTTGCAGCACTTTTAGAATGCACTGAAGGGCCATTAGAATAATAATGGAAGTAAAATAAAGGAATTATGTATATATGATTAAACATCACTTAATATACTTCCCCTGACATGTATTTACATCACAGAAGTACTCCTATTCTTTAAAGTGCAGTTTACTGACTGCAGTACCACAGAAGGAACATCCAGCTTTTTGTAGCCCTATTGCATGACCTCACTCAGACTCAGTGAGGTGCTGACAACGGAGTCACCTTAAAGACATTCTTGGTGAGCATCAACTTCCTTTGTCCAATCTCTAAGCTAAATAACACTAGTGACTGTTACAACATATATTTAAAGCAAGACTTATTTGCATTCTCATAGTGGCACTACTACTGCCACTCTTATGTGACTGGTGCAAAATTTGAACAGACATCATATTTCAGATGTTGAAAATTGCCTACCATCTTTCATTTATGTTTTTTCCATTTGTTTGTTTGTTTGTGTGTGTGTCCTGTCTCAAGAAATGGCAAAAGCATGAACATAACAACAGGATCAAAAACAGCCTTTACAAATATTTAAAGTGGTGAACATTAGTACAAAAGGAAGCCAGGTACAAGGGTACACTAGCCAAAACATATTAATTGTCTTGTATATGATTTGGTGAAGTTTGAAACTGAAGTATGCGGCTTTCTATTGGGTAACTTTTTTATGCCACTGAAGAGTATCTCACAAAAGCTTTTAAAATTGATGTTTTAGATCATTTTCTAGTTAACATTAGCACTGTAAGGAAATAATATTTCATTCAACTTCTTTCCACATGCTGAAGAACCCTGTTATGATATCCACAGAATATGACTAATGTACTATAATTTAAAGTAATGTGGCAGATATATGAACTCTGAACCACAGTTTTAAAGCTTCAGTACCCATGTACAGCTTTATAGTCATTGTAGTAATGAATAGTTTTCATTCTGCATTTGAAGGACCATTGTCTAACAAGTGCAGTAGATTTATAGAACTTAGGGTTACAAAAAAGTTTGTACATGAAACTACTATCTTTTCAGAAACATAAGTTTGCCATGCTATGAGCACTGAGCTACATTTGAGGGCAACACTGACATTCAAACTGCTATCATCAAAAGGTTGCACAAGCAGTTTGCAACCATCTTCCTGTAATTGTATTTTATATTTTCCAGTAGATCACTGAACTTAGTGTGAAATGAATTTCAGAATCTTTTTGTTTCCTTTCTTTGTCTAGCAAGCAACAAAATGTATGGTCAGATGATGAATAATAGCTAGTCTCACAAGATCCAACAGTCAGAGGGGCATGCCTGAGCATCATGTTGACATTCTTTATGAAGGGTGGTGGAGGGCAGTTCTGGTAAACCCCCCCCCCCCCCCCCCTACATTCCTTACCTTTTCTAATCACATGTATACTGTAAATGGTAATGACTCTATAGCACTCCCTCAAAGATGCTTTCATGTACGTCAATTGCATCTTGTTAATAATAACATTAGTATTCTGCATACCAATAAGTTCTGTATCAAATCACAAATTGGTCCTGACACTCAGTAAGTATATATCTTATTCACTGAACAGAAAATGGGACTGTATACAATGTCTTCTAGGTTTCAAGGAACGTGGCATCAACCTTGGCAGCATTGTCTCTGATACTCTGGATCACAGGGGTGAACAGTGCAAGCTGAATTTCATACAGCTTCTCAGTGTGAAATCCATGTTGATTCCTACAGAGAAAATTTTTGTTCTTTAAAAAGATCATAATACATTAGCATAATATGTGTTTCACAATTCTAAAAGACACTGCTGTCAGCAAATGGGCATATAAATCGGTGTACAAAACTTCAGTATGAAAGTAACTTTTACATCATATTTTACTGCCATGTAACATAGCTCGAGGAAACTTGGTCTTGTATTCGTAGACAACAGTAACACTGAAGTCACTATGATTTATGATGCTCCCTTGGACATTCCAAGAGCTCCTCCAACTGCACAGTTTGATGCAGTTGTACATTGTCATCCATAGAAATGATGTCAGGGTGAAATGCACCCATGCATATGGGAGAAGGAGTACAGCGTCACAATAATGTTGACCGGTGAGTGTACTGTGTTCAATGATTTGGAGGTCAGAAGGCTCACGCAACATTGTGCCTCACCACATAATAACACCTGGACCACCAAAAAAATAGTGTACAACAAGGTTGGATATACTCCCATATAGTAAGAGGTGGGAATACGTAATGTACTAAGGAACATTGTCAAACGTAATTGTTGTGGTGGTTTCAGGTGTCATGTTGTGGAGAGCCATAATATTGTATGGGCATACTGATCTCCGAAACTTTAACCACAGTACATTCACTAGTCAACAGTATTGTGACACTGTACTCATTCCCCAGGTGCATTTTTTCATGGGTGCATTTGGCTTGACTTAATTTTTATGGATGACAATACATGACTACATTGAGGAGCTCTTGGAATGAGTGGATATTCAGTGAATGGAATGGCCTGCATATTCTCCTGACTTAAATTCCTTCAAACACATGTGGAATGCATTGGGGGAGGCAGCCTGTCCACTTGCCCTCATGACCATCCTGCTGTTTTCAACTACACTGATGAAGGAAAGAGATGTCCTACTACAAGAACTCATTACTAACCTCGTGGGCAGCAAGGGAGCATGTTGCAGAGCATGCATTTCCATCCATGATGATTATTAAGAACCAAGATAATTATTAAGAACCATGTCCCACCTTTTGTAATGGCCAAGGGGACTATCATAAATCTCGGTGAATTCAGTGTTATTATTGTCTTTGAATAAAAGTACCTTTTTTATTTGTCTCTTTGGATATTTCTTTCAGTTATCTTCTGTACCATAATGTAGCAGTTCTTTTAATCTAAGATTCAAGTTCCATTGAGCTATGTACTTGGCAGTGACACATCATCTGAAAGTTACTTTTGCCTTTAAGTTTTGCGCACCACTGTAATTATGTGCATTTTTCTGAGGGTTGTGCTTTAAAATGAGAATGGCCTGCACTTTTTTAAATTCTCAAGGCACTCTTTGTTGCCTCAGTGACTTACAATAATGGGGACAGATACTTTTACATAATCTGTGTAGAATTGTACAGATGTCTTATCAGACTAAAGGTCTCTCCACTGCTGAGCAATTGTAGTTGATTTTCTGCTTCATGGTCACTTATCTGATGTCTAACATTGTGGTATTTGTGTGATGAGTGGAAGAAGGAACTGTATTACAATCTCCCACAGTGAAACAATTTCAGAAGACTACATTAAATATTTCAGTCTTCTGTATGTTATTTCCAATTTTGGTGACAGTATGGTCATAGAGTGACTGAAGAGATGATTGTTATTTGCTTGCTGACTTTGCATATGATCAAAACTTTTTAGAATTTTTTATCAGACCATTTGGAAAATTTTACTTTCTAATTCATTTAATGTGTCTTAGTAGGCTCTGCTGTAGCTCATTTTTGCTTTATTCAGCTTGAGTTTGACAGCAAGGTTTGACATTGTTCATATTTATGAATCTCCCTTTGCTTGAGTGGAAACTTTGTGACAGCTTTTGAACCATGGAGAATCTTTACCATCCTTCACAATCTTGCTTGGCACATATGTGTCGCTGGCATGCTGTACAGTGCTTTTGAATTTTATCCATTTTTGACCCTCATCTTTGTGCCCAGAATTAAAAATTTAGTGTTAATTCCTCAGATAGTTTGCATCTTGTTTACAGTCACTTTTGCAAAACAATGTTTTTCCTATGTTTTTCAGCATTTCTTCTAACATGTTGTATGCACTAAATACACTTGGTGGCAAACATAAACTGATGGCAAGAAGAGAACCTGTTACCACCAAAAGTAGTTGCTGCCACAAGGTGGTTTCCTTGCATGCAGCAACTATATAGCCTCATCACAGGACTAAATAGGTTGAAGCAGCAGCTAACCAAAAATATTTGGCAACATAGCTCAGCAGCATTTCATAATAATTTGTTACAAGAAATATTACATTGCTAAACTCTAATATTAAGAAAGTATGTGACATGTAGCTGAATGATAGCTACAGACGTTTATAAAATGTCCACTTTGGCTTTTCTTGGTGGCAACTGTTGACATGGTCCTGATATAATCTTGAGGTACTGTTGATACTCTGGACAGTAATGCTGATACTGCCACTGCTACTGATTTGAGAGGATCTGTGTGTCTGCTTATACCCACCTTTCATGGAAGGATGTCCACTTGGGAATTATTTGAGTGATGGATGATTTGATTTTATTTTATTTATTTCATCTCATAACATACAATAGTCAGATGATGTGATCTGTTGTACTGGAGACATGTCAATATATAATTTTAGGGATTTAGTTTACAGACTTAAAAATAATAGCAAGTATAGTTATCAAACAAATTTCTAGCAGTACAATACTTTTACAATTTTTTTTTTTCCCAGTAATGTTTGTTGCCGCATTTAAATTATCACCTCATCATTCATAAACTCCTCCACTGAATAATAACATTCTTCCTCTAAGAGTTCATGTAATTTTTCTTTCGATGACCAATTTCCATGCTCACAATATCACAGCCCTTTAATTTATTGTATACTTTCATGTTCATGTATTGTGGAGTCATAGAATAAAGCTTTAATCAGAATGGAGGGAGCATAAAATTTTATTTTTGCCTGGTTGTGTAAGTGGTGTTTGAAGTGAAATTCTTTGAAAAGTTCAGGTTTACTGTACAGGAAAATTAGAATTTCAAAAATGTATAGTGATGGTACAGATAATAAATATATTATGTTTTTTAAACAATGGGCAACATGAGGTTCTTGGATGTGCGGCACACATCTTCCTGATGATTCCTTTTTGAAATTTTAATATCCATACCATATAATGTGAATTACCCCAAACAATTATGCCATATCTGATGACAGATTTGAAGTAACTATGGTACACAATTTTTTGGCTGTCCATGCCTATTATGTCATGTAACATTCCCATTGCAAAAGAAAGGCTACTTAGTTTCTTAACTAAATATTCTGAGTGTGCCTGCCAGCTTGAGTTTTCATCCAAGTTTAGTCCTAAGAATGACACAAGCATAAAACAGTCCTTCCAATGTGGCACCCTCTTTGGATGCTAGCCTTAATTCAGTGTTCCCTGACTTACAGGCGGTTCAGCATTCTGCTATTTATGGCTGTGTTCAGATCTTCTGGAAGACACGGCATAAAATTTGGTCACTGATTCTGTAAGAGCTGCTAGTGGGGTCACTTGCCCTTCTTGGAATTTGAATACATCCCATTTATTCATTAAATAATTCCATCAAATTTCTGAAACTTTATTGAATTACATATTTAACATTTCCACCTGTGATGGAAAATTCTGCAGTTTTAGCAATCACTATATGTCTTGAATTTTCTAGCTGTCACTCTATTCACAGGGAATTGTGCCTCTTTGTTGGTATGGCTATAGTTTCAGTGCTGTTCTACAGCCAAGCTGGCTTTGAATCTTTGCATAAGAGTGCTGAAATAGTGGCTTCAGTCTTTTTCTGTCACATCGTCATTCAGCTCTTGCCAAGCTGCAAACAGAAGTTGGTCTCATACCCTAGTGAACAGATTCCATCACCAGATCCCAACATATCATAGACATGTTAGCATTATACACGCCAATATCCATCCTTGCTGCATAATGGAATCAAAACAGTAGTTTAGCATTTGTCTGTGAACAAGGAAAACCCATGGTGGCTTGCTAATTCTACATTCAGTTTTACACAACATAGTCATTTTTAGTACCCTCAGAAGAACATATCCAATCTACAGTGTAGGTTTGCATATTAATACTTAATCTATGGTCCCAAATACTTCAGTCAAAAAAAGCAAATACTATTTTTAAAAGGGAGTGAAAAAAGTGCTTTTTTAAAGGTTTAAAAAATTGTTCTCACCAGGATTAGAACCTTATCAAAGTTGATAGGTGCAACACAGTGCTGCAGGCAGCCACTGAGCTATAAATTCTGCTTTACCATTGGATTATCTGCACAATAATGTGACAAACTCAAGAGACAAGAATTACATTGGTGCAGGCCTAGGCAGCTGAAAGTTGATTCTCCTGGCCAATGGAGTGTGATTTAAGGATGTGTCCCACATTCATCTAGTTGTAGATGGCTTGTGGGATACATTTTGTCTAATTAACCTAAAAAATGTAGCTTTCAAAAAATTTCATTCAACTTAAGTAATGCTAGTTAACTAAAAAAATCATGAAAGTAAAGCAATAACTCAATTATCACGAACAGATGTGAATAAATGATTTCTAAAGCTTGTTTCCTGATTTTCCACTTAAAGGAGTATTAATGTATAATTTTTGTTAATATTGATCAAGATTACTTAAATCACTCAGATCCTTTTTTCCTGTTTCAGATTTTTGATTTTCAGTTTCAACATTATGGAAATATTTTTTCTGAATACTTTCAAGCTTTATTTTGTATCTCATTGGATATCCTGGTTTAATAGTATGTCAATATATACACATCAAAAAAAGTTTTGCATCACCCTGGTTCACAGAACTTGTAAAATTATTATTAAAATTCTTATAATTTTGTTGGATGTATTCATCCAGCTGCTTTTCATCTGCTGCTACCACAAGCACTCTGTTCTTTCATGTCCACTGGAACTTGGTTTTTACACCAAGAATGACCAATACTAACATTATGTTTCAGAACCTTTATTCTATATCACATCATAATTATTACGTTACATTGACAAAACTCAAAAATACTGACATGCTTACAACACCGATGTACATCTTACTTAAGCAATTACATGCTTCTTGCACAAAATCTCATAAGGCACTGACATAAAATGCCAACAAGGCGGCCCCTTTATACATAATTCTGAACAATCCTTGGCATTGTTATAAAGGGTTTTTTAATAAAATTACAATTAAAACTGTTGCCTCAAAATTAATGACATATTTCAACAGTTGCACTGGCTCTTATAGAGCAAATACATATATGGATTTTCAAGCATTTAACATTTTAGGAGTGTGCAAATACTCAAAATATGAAACATTACACATCCTTTTACTATTTTTACAAAATGCAAAAGATACATGGTTTGGAAAATGTTCCTACCAATTACAGGACCTATACAGTTAAAAACAATTATAATTTAGTAACAAGCTTCATTGCAATAATTCTACAAGCACAGATCCACCTTTTGTTTACATCAGTGATTGCTGTTTATTTTAAATTGGATCATAAAATATGGGTTTTAAATGGGTTTCAATGGACTGTTACATCTCAACAACCCCCAAAAGGATTTGTGCAACCAAAAGTTGAACAAAACCTTTTCTGGCATATCTACGTAACAGTACTCATTTTACAATCAGTTGGAAGGATTAGCAATTTATGTATGATATGAGATCAGATTTCTGCTTAATCTCCAAAATGAAGTGTACACATACATCACAATGAACTTTAAACTACGTTTTCAATTAAATATGTAAGATTATCATAGAGTATTTTGTATCTGTTTTAACTGGATCAGACAAAATAATGATTAATAGCACAAAGAAAGAACAAGTTAATTTGCAGAATTGTCTGTAGCTTGTATTTCAGTGTGAATATGAGGTAAATCTATTTCAATTAGAAAAAGTGTCTAATGGAAGTCAGCTGAATTGATCTTGTTTCTGAATAATTATGTCACTCATTAGAGCCTCCAGGTTATCCCGCATGCAATGGAGACACTAGTGTATATAACTCTTTTCAATACTGTCAATGCACTGTGGAACAAGCATTAGTATTGGATACTACAATACTCAAAATCCATATTAGATTGTACTTGGCAGTCTCTTATTGTAGGCAGGTGCACCAAGTTCTTCTTAGTAATGCACAGCATTAGACCATAATATACCAAAGTGTTCAGTATCCTTCATGTGTAATGAGGAGCACTGAACTGAAGCTTAATGTGATTCTCTGCTCATCGGACATTCTTCGTTGGAAAACCTGGAATGTGGTTCATATTCCACTCTTTATGACCATCATATTTCATGTAACTGATTGTTTTGAACAGAATTGTTCAATTCAGCAAAATTCCAACTGATCACATTTAAACATTTCCTGTCTTAAATCTCATTTTGCAATTCTGACTTATTCTTTGATAACATATCACTAATATTACATTGTTATTAACTACATGAAGTAAAATTGTACCTTTGGATTTCAAATTATATAACTAATACAAAATTCTCAAGTGCTATTGCACTAGTCTCTGCACTTAAGACTAATATTCACATATATTACTGAATAATCACACTTCCACAAATTGCCACATCTGGGGCTGACTAAAAGACAATTCTCCACAGAGTCCACTTGGACTACATGTACAAATCTTGATTGAGTCACAGTACACAGACTGTTTCAAGATTTATTTATTTATTTATTTATTTATTTTTTTTGGTTCATCAAATACATTATTTTAATATGGTACTACACTTTATAATACAAGAAATTCCTTGAAATTTAGTTCTTCAACAGTGAACATTATTTACCCTACATGCACAGAATGAAATGTCTGACCAATGACCAAATTCTTTACATTTCATTTGTCAAGACACTTTCAACACTTTTTTCCTTCCCTTAGAATTATTCAAACATTAATTAATGGATTACTTAAGTAACATTAACACAATGCAGTTGTTGCTTTTTCCTTCACAGTGAGTGCTAACACACAACAAACTAAAACATAAGTGAGTAATATATCATAACAGAATGTGTTTATACATCAGTATGAGTTCACCACTTTGGGTTCCAAAACACAACAAAATGAAACATAAGTGAGTAATATATCATGACAGAATATGGTTATACATCTATACATAATACATGCTTAAATCATCCTTATCAAAAACCACCAGTACATCAAGTTGAAAACTGTATACTTGCTCTCAAATTAGCAAAAGTGTATCATCAATTATATCAAAGATTATCTATACATGTGACATCTTTGAAATTCAGTATATTTAATAATGCAGAAATGCTGGCTTGGTACTCTGGTGAGAAGTAAGAAATGAAATTGAAGATACAGAGTGTTGGAGCTGACGAAGAAAATATGACAGACCCCTAAGACAGGAACCCCCCCCCCCCCCCCCCCCTCTACCCCCCTATCCAGGACCCCCACTGTTCAAGTACTTCACTGTGGCACAAGATGGAGAAGTGTGTTTGGCATTCCCTACAGAATGGACTTGCCACAGTTTCACCTTCCCAGCTCCTGAAAATAAACCCCAACACTCCCTATTAACTGATGGACGAAGGGTAAACAATAGCATTCTGCTAGAAAGAGTAATTGAAATATTTAACTTTGTATTGGTTAATAAAAGAATCAAATGCTAGATACAACCAGCTAACTCACAAGCAATTCCTCTGATATCTAGTTCCAATCAAACATAATTAATACATAAACATGAAAATATAGAAATAAGGTGCACAAATATCATATAAAATCACTATAAGTTTCAGATCACTAAATAAACAAAGTGGAATGCCTCTTTGGGCAAATCATCCAAGTGCAAAAAATGCTCTCATTTTGAGAAGTTTCTCATGCATAATTTGGTAGATAATCTTATTTAATTTTTTTTAAATAAATAGTGTGTTTACCACAATAAACAACATCTGATGAATATCATTTTGTCATAATTAGCAATATGTGTCACTCAGTATTCATAAACTTTCATGTAATTGCTAGACACCTTAAAGTCAGATGTGAAAGCGACAAAGAAAAATTCTATAACTTTTTTTTTTATTTGCAATGAATCAAATCATAATCTATAATATTCCAGCATAACATGGACATGAGTTGTCACCACATCTCACCTTATGGAGTTTGTTACGTTTTTGTTTCACTTATGAATATATACCATTTCTGGCCAGTATTTTCTTTCAGGAGGCAGGTCTGAGAGATAGAAAATCAAGTTACAGAATTCTGGTCCATGCAGCACGTATGTTCTCCTGCCAATCAACACGGCATATGTAAAGTATAAGTCCAATGACATATTTCATGTAAGAAAATCAACTTCCAAGTAATAGTGTATATAGTAGAGGTAAAAGGTACTTCAAGCAGAAGAGTGTGTAAATAAACAGCTGTAAGTTTGAGAATGCATAGACAATAAATGAATATTGGAAATTATGTTACAGTAACAGTATATCAACAATTGCTGAAGTTAAAATGGATCAAGTTAAACAGATGATTACAGTGTGCATCATATCATGCCAAGCAACTTGTATGAGATATTTCTTAGTCAAAGAAATTAAACTTCAGCAGAAAACAGAGTGTCCCAATATCATGTCCTAACCTACCTAAACATCCATCACATTCATATACACATCATCATCATCATCAAACCAAAATAGTAAATATCAATGTATAATCTACTTCATTGCAAATCTGCTACCACAACATCATCATCTTTCATAGACTTACGGAATTTCAATAATTTCTATGGTAACATACATAGTTATCATGCACTTATCTCCATAAGAAAAACATCTATCATCATAATCCAACATCAGTTCATTTCAAAAATAAGTTCTCCTGTCTTATATTTCATAGGCATGGCTTACAAAATCAGCATAAAATCTTACCACCTCTTACCACCTCTTCCAACAAAAATCTTTCTTGCTCTATCATATTTTACTGGTACACATGTTGAATCTTAGTGGGAAAAATGGATATCATTTTTGAAAATACTGGTTACTAAAAAAATGAAATTGGTGTTGTTTTCTTTTCCCACACTGTAAGTTAAGCTATAGTCTTGTGTCTCACATGTCGCACACTGTATACCCTAGGATAGTAGAAGAAACATAACTGCTCTTACTATCTAGATAGGATAGTAGAAGCGGAGTGATTCCAGAAAATAAAGATGAAGTCACTGGCTGGGTCAAGGCACCACATGCCACATGGTGTATCTGTGAAAGTACCACAGATCCATACCTGTTAAATTT
Organism: Schistocerca americana; assembly: GCF_021461395.2. NCBI lineage: Eukaryota > Metazoa > Arthropoda > Insecta > Orthoptera > Acrididae > Schistocerca > Schistocerca americana. The sequence continues at coordinate 500,556,496 of NC_060120.1, forward strand.
CACCACAAAATTACTGAAAAAATATTTCTGAGATTCTGTCTTGACTATACAGTGCACAGAATGTAGTCTCAACTATTTCCACTCTTCAAATCACTTTTTAATTTGTAATTCACAATGGATATAAGAATTTTTAAAAAATGTTCAAATATTCAGTGATAACAGATCTGAGAATAAATTTCTTTGTATTAGTTATTTCACTTTCACTGGGTTAAAGTACTCACCATAGGGTTTACTTAAGTATATAGTATGATCTTGACTGTGTAATGTAAGATACATTTCAAATAAATTTCCAATGGTGTGTCAAATAACAAAGAACAAATATCATGATGATAATTGGGTAATTAAGATTGTCTGTATGATTTTAGCTGTGTAACATTACTAAGTCCAAATAATCTCTTGGACTTTGGATATACAAGTCTGTATGCATTTGGATGTGCGTTTTCAACAATTTCAAATGGTCCTACATAAATATCAAAGAATTTTTAATTTCATTATTTAGAGCTTTAGATTTGGTGTAACTTTTTGTCAAAACTAGATCTCCAATTTTGAATCCTGTGTTTTTTATGTGTTTGTCATGCCATTTCTTTCTTTTTTTATAATATTCATTCATGGTTCTTCTAACTACTTCCTCTCTTTCAGCTGATGTTATGCTTGTACATGCTGAAAACACTATAAGTTCTTTAATTAAGCAATGTGGCTTTTGATCAAACATGATCTCATAAGGAGAGTATCCTGTGGTAGTATGTTGTAGGCTATTCATAATATCTTCAAAATCACTGATATAATTTAACCAGTTAGTATGATCTTTATGACAGTAAGTTCTACATAATCTTCCAATTTCCCTCATATAACACTCAGTTGGGCTACATTTTGGTGAATAAGATGAAATCAGGATATGTCTGATATAATATTCTTCTACAAATTCCTTCTAGAACTTTGAAGTAGAGTGACTCCCACTGTCTGATAAAATTGCTTTTGGTACGACCACTTTAATAAAGTAGTCTTTGACAAATTTGGTTGCTATTTTCTTTCTAGCTGCTTTCTTTAAAGGATAAAATTTTACATATTTTGAAAATAAATCTACAATAACCAAAATATATTGAAACCTTCGTTTAGCTCTTGGAATTGGCCATACAAATCTATTCCCACTAAATCCAACTGTGTATGAGGTATCACATTTTGTAAAAGACCCTTGTTGGTTTTGTTATTAACTTTTGTTCTCTGGCATCGATTGTAACTGGTAAGTAAAGTCCTATCCCTCCTAGACATGTTATGAAAATATATACATTCTTGGATTTTTTTAAATACATTTAAATGCATCACAGTATCGGAAACTTTCATGTGTATATTTTATTAAAGTATTGATGTAAGAATCTGGCCAGCAAACTTTCCATACATCACTGTCTGGGTTGTGTCTATAAAACAGAATCCTTTGAAGACTTGGTAGTTAGTACATTTGTACCTTCTCATGACCTTTCTTTCCTAAATAACTTTTAACAAGCTTCCAATGATCATCACCATTTTGGTATCTTCTCAATTGATTACATATTTTCCTAATTTCCTTTTCTTCTTTCACATCTTTAAAGTACATTATTTTGAAATCCTTTCCTTGACTATCATTTTCACTATCATTTACATTTCCCACTGGCATTCTTGACAGAGCACCAGCAATACATTTTCCTTTCCTTTTATGAAATGAACTGTATATCTAAACTGCTGTAAGAACATTGACCACCTGGTAATTCTCCCATGTTACAATTTACATTCCTGTATGTAATTTAATGCTTTATGATCTGTATAGACTTTGACTTCATGTCCAAACAAATAATTTTTAAATTCTTTGAATCCCCATACTACTGCCAAAAGTTCCTTTTCTGTAATCAATAAATTCTCTCATGTTTTTGTAAGGTTCTACTTGCAAATGCTATAGAATGATGATCTATTTCCCAATTGATTTCCTTTTCTTGGAACAAATGTACCCCCAAACCATAATCACAACTGTCAGTCATCAAGCAAAATGGTAATGATAAATCAGGTCTATAAAGGATTTCACTTTCTATCAACTCTTTCTTAATTTCCTCAGAAGCTAATTGACACTCATCAGACCAATCCCACACTGCATTATTTCTTAACAGTTTATTTAAACATGGTGCATTAAGAGCTTGTGTTTTCATATATTTTCAATAAAAGTTCACTAATCCAAAATATGGCTTCAAATCTTTTTTATTCCTGGGTTTTGGGACTTTTGCGAAGGCCTCAATCTTTTCTCCATCAGGCAGAATCCATTTTTCACTTATGCAATGGCCAAGAAATTTTAATTGCTTCATTGCAAATTTACATTTTTCTAATTTTAGTGTCATACCTTCCTGTTTCATTTTCTCTCCAATTTCTTTAAAATTTGTTTATTCTCTTCCCAGGTCTTGCTCATACTAAAATATATCCACATATATGATTAATTTTTCCAAGAGTTCTTTACCTGTAATAAATTCTGCTGCAGATACATTTAAACCAAATGGTACAGCACAGCACTGAAAACTTTTTCCATTAAACAAAAATGCAGTGTACTTCCTACAATCTCTCTCCAGTTAAATCTGATGAAACCCAGAAGTTAAGTCTAGGCTAGTCATATACTTTACATTTTCAAACTTGTTAAGCAGGTCATCTATACTTTCAGGATGGTCACTTTCTTTCTCTAAGTATTTATTTAGATGTCTTGAATCAAGAACTAATCGAATACTCCCATCTTGTTTTGAAACCACCACTAATGGGTTATCGTATGAACTACAACTTCTTTCTATTATTTTCCACCTTTCCATTTTCTGAAGCTCTCTGTCCACTTCTTTTCTTTTGCAGATGGGAATAGCATATGGTTTAATGAAGAATGGACCGTGCACTTTTAATTTCAGTTTACATTGATACCCTTTTGCTTTCCCAGGTTTTACATCAAATATGTCATTATAATCTCACAACAAATCCTCAAGTTCTCTTCTGTTCTCTACATCAAGGCTTTCAGTTTCAGACACTTTTTTAGCTACCAGTTCACTGCAGAAGCCAACACTGTTATCATTAATACAAAATTCTTCCCCTTCATCACAATAACCATCACTGTTAGTCTCTTGCACCCCCCTAATCAGATTACTTTGGCCATGATATTCCATTACAATACTACCTTCCCCATGAATTCCACTTTTTGGTTCAACAAATGTTATTTTCATGTTAGCCCAGTTAAATTAACTTTAGCCTTAACTATCCAGTTCATACACAATATCAAGTTTTCATTCGAATCATCAATTACTAAACATCCTTGTACAAATTGCACATCATTAATTTTAAATTCTAGTAAGAGTTTTCTGGTAATCAATTAACTACTTATTCCTGTTGTGCCTTTTACCCTTACCCCTGATACTGGAAATTCTCATTATTTTTAATCCTATCTCTTAGCTTCTTTGATAATCCTGTAATAGGGCTACCTGTGTCCAGAAGACAGTTTCCCATCCAATCAGAAATTTGTACTACAATATATGGACTTCCAAGTTCTTTACCAATTTCATTGGCTTCATTTTCAAATAACAGATCCTCCTCTATATTCTGGAAATTCACCTCTTTGTCAAAATCATGTCTTTCTTCTACTGTTTCTACACATCCACTGATTATTTTTCTATTAGATGACTGTTTTAGATTTTCAAAGCAACTTTCCTTCCCTAATTACACATTTTGACAAATTTTAAATCTTTGGTCACTATGGTTACATTTGTTATCATAGTCACTAACTACTTTTACTACTTTATCACTGATCAAATTTTCTCTCTCATTTTCATTAATACATTCAGACACAATATCACCAACATCTACCAGCAAAATTAAACTATCATGTACTTTTCTAATTGTTTCAAAATCATCACTCAAGCTTACATCAGAGTTTCCAGAATCATTCAACATACAATCAACAACCTTAACTTCTGCATATACCATTCCATACAATTCTGTGAGCAATACAGTATCATCAACCTCATCATCATCAGAAACATTATCATCACACTTAGTATCATTCTCAACACTAAATTCATTTCCCTCTTCACACACTTCTTCAAATACACCAATAACTTCAACACTATCATCATTCTGTTCTAATACATCATCATCTTTTTCCTGTTTATTGCTTACTGAAAATTTATCTGGAATAACACTGTCATCTTCACTTTCATTTCTAAGTACATCATCATCAGCTTCCATACATACAACACCAATATCAGTTCTTTCACTCAGATTCACAATCAACATTTTAACTAAACCATACTCATCAGATCTGTTCACATCACTATCAGTAACTACCGTTACATGACTACTATCAAAGAAATTTGTCGAAATGTTTTCCTCTATTTTAAATTCAGATTTTCTCTTCCTTTTTTGTTCATCTTTGTTTTCAGATAAAAAAATTCTCCCAAAATTCCCTATCAAGATTCATTCTGTTCACTTCAGGTTGTCTTCTGGATACACAGTTTTGGTGTGCCCTGTTTACTGTACCCCTTCCCTTTCTGAAATCACCACAATGTGCCTGATTATAAACACCGTTTCTATTTGCCTCACTCCACCAGACTCTGAAAGAGGCAAGCCTTAGTTTCCCAGACCATTCCTTCTGTTATCGAAATTGTTACCATTATTTCCTTGACCTTGTCCCCACTACCAATTTCTTGGTTCAAAATTTCTATTCTCTGGTCTCTGCCTGTCACTTCTTTCCCCATTTCTTCTGTCATCATTTCTGAATCTACTCTCCCCTCCTAGCCCTATGTTCAAAATGATCATTGAAAGCTCTGTTGTTTCTACTTCCACTGCCATCTTGCCTGTCATTATATCTTTCATTTCATTCCCAGGCTAAGTCTAATTTGTCAACATATCTCAAAAATTCCTCAATAGTGTCATCAGGCCCATAGAACAGACTCAACTGTACTCTTTGTGGCAAACATCTTTTCAAAGCATCAATTTGAATCATCTCATCTAGTGGCTTATATAAATGCACCAATGTTTTTAACTGCTGTTCACAAAATGTTTTCATTCGATTACTACCTTGCTTGAAATTTGGATCATTTAAGAACTCAGACTTAATTCTGGCTTGTCTAGTTTGCGACCAAAATTTATTCAAAAAAGCACATTCAACTTCACAAAAAGGTCATGTCAGGTTTGATCGTCTGGTTAGCCCACAAGAGAGCCTCACCATCCAGGAATTTTTTAATGAATTTAATTTTTAAATTGTCACTCATGCTACTTTCAAAATTGTCTTTAATTTGAAACATTAAGTAGACAGGATGTATATTCCCTTCCCCTGAAAAGGTTTGATATTGATATTATTCCAAAATTGATTGAAATTGCTGAAAGATTTCATAGTAACAGTGTCCTCAATTTCCTGAATTTTTGAACTGAAATTTGAACTTCACCCTAAACATGTACCTACATCTTCTTTTAGATCTGTAAAATTATCATTCACAATTTTGCTAAAGTTTTGTATACTTTTATCTGTCTTGGTATTTTTTTCACTACATCTTTGTTAAATTTTTTTAAATGCTGAAATTCTGAGGTTGCAAATTTTTCGAAACTGTCATCTTTTCTTTCTACAGAATCTAACCTTCCTTCAAAATTCTGCAGTTCTTGTTTTAAAGTAGAAATTTCGCCCTCTATAACTGATGTGTTTTTGGTATTTTTGTCTAATTATACCCAACTTTTTCTAAGCTATCTTTTGTTTCACATTTAATTTCTTTTCAATAGAGTCAAGTTTAGGATCAAAAGGTATTTATGTTTGTCAATTGACTTCTTCTGTTCCTCTATTAGTTGAACTAATCCATCAAAAACAGATGCACTTGACTCGAACCCACAAAAAGGTGAGCATACACTTACATTATTGTGGTCACTGTTCTCCCCAATTCCGTTGTTTCGACTAACTACATTATCTTCATCATAGATTAATGAGCAAATACTTGCTGGGCAGTAGTTAATGATATGAGGAATACTGATTCAAAAACTGAAATTAATAATATAGAGTTAAGTATACATAGTGATAATTTTTCTGATCCTTATATAGTTAGCAATATATTTGATGATTACTTTATAGATTCTATTGAAAATGATACTTGCATGAAACAGAAGAGGCAGTTTAAATATGATAAGGAAAAGGAACGGGACTCTTGTAAGCTACCTACAGTAACCATCAAGGACGTAACAGAGCTAATTGACAACCTAAAAAATAAAAGATCAGCTGGATGAGATGAATTCTCTCCTTTTCTATTGAAAAAATGCAAGGGTGAGTTAGCCAGACCATTAGTCCATCTAATAAATTGTGTACTTGAGGAAGGTGTGTTTCCAAAGAAACTGAAACTTGCTTTATATAAAAAAAAAGGGGAAAGAAAACAACCACAGAACTACAGACCAGTTGCCTTAACCTCGGTTTTTGGTAAATTAATTGAAAAAATAATGCTAGAAATCCTAATTGAGCACTATAATATGAATAACTTAATAGGAGATTTCCAACATGGCTTTAGAAGTGGTCGGAGCACCATATCTGCAGCAGTACAATTTGTACACTGTCTGATGGAGAAAATAAATGAGGGTTACGAAACGGCAGGAGTGTTTTTAGATCTTTCCAAAGCGTTTGACAGAGTCCATCATGGCACTCTTTTAAGTAAACTTGCTTATAATGGTGTCAGTGGGAAACTGTTGCTTTTAATAGAATCTTACCTTAAAGATAGACAACAATGCACAGAAGTTGTGTATGATAATGGAGAGGTAATTGCAAAAAGAAGATCAAAGATAAGGAATATAAATTTTGGTGTGCCACAAGGCTCTATCTTGGGCCCCTTCTTGTTTATTTGCTACGTGAATGATTTCCCAAAAGTATTAGACACCAGTCATCGTATTACTATGTATGCTGATGACACCTCTGGGGTTTGCTGGGCACGTAGTAATGATGACCTAAATTCAGTGGTACAGAATTTTGTCGAAAAAACTCAAACACATTTTGAAAAAGAAAACCTGAGGGTCAATATTAACAAAACTAATTTAATTTATTTTAAGACAAGTATCTCAAATAAAAATACTGTTCTAAAGGAGGACATTCAGGAAAATACCTGTTCAGAATGTAAATTTCTGGGGATATATATAGATGACAGACTTTCGTGGAATCAGCAAATAGATCATGTCTGTGGTAAAATAACATCTAGTCTGTATTTACTAAGGAGATTAGTTCAATATTTAGATATCGAAGCAATAAAAATAGCGTATTTTGGGTTGGTGTATCCCCATCTATCTTATGGAATTGTATTTTGGGGTGGGTGTAGCCAATACAATATAAAAAGGGTATTTGTATTGCAGGAAAGAGTAATAAGAACTATGGCAAAAGTAAGACCCAGAACTTCATGTAAAAACCTGTTTATTAAGTTTAATATTATGACTATCTATGCAGTATATATGTTTCAATCAATATTATTAGTGAAAAAAGACAAAAAAGTGACGAACAGGAATATGGAAATCCATGATTACAATACAAGACAAAAATCAGACTTTGATGTGGTGAGCAGACGATTGAATCTAACAACAAATACCCCATTCAGTAAGGGAGCAATATTTTATAATTCTCTGCCAAACAACCTGAAACAGCTTTCTGGTAGAATTTTTAAAAACGGGTTAAAAAATTGGCTTGTATTGAAGTGCCCATACAGTATGGTGCCGACATGATTTGACCTCAGGAATGCTATGTTAAATATACTTAAATGATATTTTACTTAGTAGCATGTAATCTATTTATATTGTGTATCAATAATCTAAATGTAATTATTATAACATTGCCCATGCATGTTAAATACATGTTTCGAGCTGTAAGATAAATAAATAAATAAATAAATCATTTTCATTAATTTCCTCCCCACTAACATTTGCACCATTCTGATTATTTATTGCACCATTCTGATTATTTACGTCAACCTACCTGTTGTCTTCCATATTAACATAGCTAGTGAAAATTTTTCAAACAAGTAAAAAAAAAAAAAAATCAAATAAAATTTGTACTTACAGTACTTTTCTTTTTCTGTGCTTTTTGATTATTTCATTTTACCTTGTTTTTGGTGTTTATCATTACATTCTTCATATTGTAGTGCTGCTGATTACCATCTCATTGTTTTCTTCATGTAACTTTCAAATGCTATATAGAATTACAAACTTTTTCTGGAACAAAATGTAAAATTAATTTACAGAATCATGACATATCCCAGCTCCTCCACCAGATGTGAAATTATTATTAAAATTCTTATAATTTTGTTGGATGTACTCATCCAACTGCTTTTTACCTGCTGCTGCCACAAGCACTCTGTTCTTTCATGTCCACTGTAACTTGGTTTTTACACCAAGAATGATGAATACTAACATTACGTTTCAGAACCTTTATTCTATATCATGCCATAATTATTATCTTACATCGACAAAACTCAAAAATACTGACATGCTTACAACACTGACATACATCTTACTTAAACAATTACATGCTTCTTGCACAAAATCTCATAAGACACTGACATAAAATACTAATGTGGCTGTCTCTTTATATATAATTCCGAACAATCCTCGGTACTGTTATAAAGGGTTTTTTAATAAAATTAGAATTAAAACTGTTGCGTCAAAATTAATACATATTTCAAAAGTTGCACTGGCTCTTATAGAGCAAATACATACACGGATTTTCAAGCATATGACAATTCAGGAGTGTGCAAATACTCAAAATATGAAATATTAAGAATACTTTTACTATTTTTATAAAATGCAAAAGATACATGGTTTGGAAAATGTTCCTACCAATTACAGGACCTATACAATTAAATACAATTATAATTTAGTGACCAGTTTCATTGCAATAATTCTACAAGCACAGATCCATCTTTTGCTTACACGAGTGATTCCTGTTTATTTCAAATTGGATCAAAAAATATATGTTTTAAATGGGTTTCAGTGGACTGTTACGTCTCAAACTCCTGAAGATAGACTTTGACTGTGGATATTGTATCACAGACACAGTCCCTTTGACTGTTCAGAGATGTCACTAAACCCACCCAAACATGTAAAAAACCATGCATGAGCAATGCCTATTAGACAGAGGGGGTCCAACAGCCGATCTGTTCCAGTCATTTCTCCAGGAAGGAGTTACATGGATCATGTTGTCTGTAGTTCAACCACACCTAGATGCTCAATATGCTGTTTGATCATGTCTGCATTGTTACTTTGTGCCAGACTCTCAACAAGGGAAGTGCCCAGATGTCTCGGAGTGAACCAAAGCAATGTTGTTTGGACATTGAGGAGATACAGAGAGACAGGAACTGTCAATTACATGCCTCGCTCAGACCGCCCAAGGGCTACTACTGCAGTGGCTGACCACTACAGATGGATTATGACTTGGAGGAACCCTGTCAGCAATGCCACCATGTTGAATAATGCTTTTCATCCAGCCACAGGACATCATGTTATGACTCAAACTGTGCACAGTAGGCTGCGTAACAAGTTGGAGGTTCTCAGCTGTTTTGAGTATGCCGCTGGTGATCATGGAAGACGCCATAATGGCTGTACTATACGTGAATGTCATCCTCTGACCAATATTGCAACCATACCAGCAGCATATTGGCGAGGCATTCATCTTCATGAGCAACAATTCATGACCAACATCACTCAACTAGAGTGGCCAGCACATTCTCCAGACCTGAACCCTACAGAACATGCCTGGGATAGATTGAAAAGGGCTGTTTACAGGTGACGTGACCCACCAAACACTCTGAGGGATCTACGCCAAATTGCCATTGAGGAGTGGAACAATCTAACCAACAGTGCCTTGATGAACTTGTGGATAGTGTGCCATGATGAATATAGCCATGCATCAATGCAAGAGAACATGCTACTAGGTGTTAGAGATACCAGTGTGTACAGCAATTTGGACCACCAGCTCTGAAGGCCTCACTGTGTGGTGGTAAACATGCAATGTGTGGTTATCATGAGCAATAAAAAGAGCATAAATGATGTTTATGTTGATCTCCATTCAAGTTTTCTGTACAGGTTTCGGAACTCTCAGAACCAAGGTGATGCAATACTTTTTTTGATGTTTGTAATTTCGGATTGTTGAATCAAAAAGGTGGCATCCATGTGCATATTAACAACATAAAAATTAGTGTATTGCATATAATTTTGAAATATGCTTACTGATTATGTACAAAAGTAATCTACTTTGAAAATACTAAGAAGATAATGATTAGGCTTTTGAGAGACAATATATTTTGTATACTTGTTGTCAAATTTGGTTCTTGGGACACAACACATTTTCAGAAATACCAAAGCAGTTATATCAAAGCTTATAAGTCCTGAATCTTGTCCCTCTTGGAAAAATTTATGTGGATACCCTTGGTCAGAACCTTATAGTCACTGATTTCCTCCTCTATGTTAACTGATTTAAAAAGTTTGTATCTCTTAGTTACTGGGAGACCTAAGAAGGCACTCTCACAGGTCAGTTCTCCAAATGCTTGAAGCGATTTTCACAGAGGCCCAGAACACTCTTACAAAAGTCCCTGTTTACAGCCTCAGTTTTAATCATGTTGCTGACAATCTATAACAGGGAAATTGAGGTACTTCTTGAGCAAAAATAAGTTCAGTAGCAGTGTAAGAGGTACAGAGGTGAGTGGGTGTCCTAGGGCTTACCACTTCACTACTAACAATGCTCCATCATCACATGGTGCCTGAGCTTAACAGACAAACAACTGCACCATAACCTAAGAGTGAAATTAAAAATTAAAATAACTTTTCCAGACTTCATCAGTGTATGCTTCAGTATATCAATGTTCACATCATTAGGTCCCAGAATGATCAAATGATTATGTTAGGCAAAGTATATGATATTGGGAAAAAAGTGACATTGAGTAATAAGAATACAAAGGCAAAACTGTTCAGAATATGCAAATGCAAGTCACAATCAAAAGTTACAAGTCTCAACTTGATCAGAGCAAATATTTTGGTCAAAACTGACATTTTTGCAAAAAATTAGATCTGATGAGTAATAGACTCAGAAAGCTGAAAATTCATATGTAACTTCAGTTACATGTAAAAACATTAAATATGTAACACAAGTAAGCTATATCTATTAGTTTACAAGTTATTTACTAAAAACAGAATTTTGAACGAAAATATCCTTATTCATGATAGATTAAGTACCATTTGTATTTGTAATAAAAAGGTCTAATCACAGCAAGTGATTACATTCATGAAATAATACAGCTGTACCATATTCCAAGACTGCGTTGTCAATAACTATGGTTACAAGGAATCTTAAAGAAGCAGTTCAGAGGTCATGATCTACTGTTGGTTTGATTCTAAAAATTCTAGCCGGCAACATTTGAATGCAGTTGAGCAAAAACTTTTTCAGTCACTAAAGCAAACTTATTTCTGTGTCTATAAAAATTAAGAAGGCTGTAAATTTTTAAGTGACAGAGTTATTAATTAATACGTGTTCAAGATAGTGACCATTTAGATCCTGCAGTCTGTACCTAGGGAAATTGATAGTAGATGTTCTGTTTGGCAGTCTGCTGCACCCATATGTAAATATGGCCAAAGAGGCAGTGCGAAGAGACACTTCACACCGATATATCAAACTGTATGCATCAGTCAAACGTCTTCTTGCATTGTGCCTCAGACAATGCCAGAGCTGGGCAGTCTTTAAAGCACTTTTGGTAAATGTAGGAAGTGACCTTGTGAGGACTGTACACCATCCTGGATTGTTTAGATTTCACAGAAGTAACTGTCAGTGTGCCACCTGTAATGAAGACAAAACTGCATGGCAAGTGGTGAGATTATTTTCCACTTTTAAGGTAAGCAGTTAAATTTTGGTGATTGGAAGGTGAACTGATAGGCCATTTTACTTGGAACTTCCTGTAGAGGTCACCTCTTAACTGTTAATAGTGCTGTTTCCAATAGGGATATTATTGTTATCATTAGAGATATTAGTATATTTTGTATATTTGAACTTTTACAGAATATATTTAACAGTTAAAACTCAAAAACCTTTATTTACAGTCACCGTTCCTGATCCTGCTGAATAAATAACAACTAGGAACATCTTCCTTCTGTGGGCACAAAGAGTCATGTGGCCTTGCAGACTGGAAATTATGGTCAGTATGTTGTTCATCGCTTTCTTGCTGATCGCAAAAATAGTTTTCAGACCCTTATAAATGGCAAATGTAGGTGTAAAGCATGCACAGACAATTTAAGTGCCTTTTTATAATCATATAATGATACACAGACCATTTGATTATTACCTGGTTTTAATTGGCCAGGAAACTGAACTATGAAAACGACCAATACAAAATAGGGAACTCGGTAGGTACTAACAGGATACTGAAGTGAAGTATGCAGAAACCAGTGCAAGAACAGTGTTAAGATTTTCTCCTGAGTGTGGAATGTTAGCCACTGTGACCTTGAACGTTATGAAAGGATATAAGAAGATGACACTACATCATGATTACCACTGGTGCTGAGGTTAGAAGAACATGCCTCATCACAGAGCTGCATGGACCTGCTAGTTACCTACAAGCTATCTCACACACTCACCTGCGCCCAGGTGCCCCTCCCCCCGCCCCCCCCCCCCTTCTAACCTGGAACTACTGCAACAGGCGATACCCACCACCATCGCCATCGCCATAGCTGCTGCTGCTGTCTGCATTATGTTGAATCACATTTTATGGTATGCCTTGTTGGTATTTTTCAAGCAATTAAGAATATTTAAAGTGCCTGTTAACTGCCTCTAACAGGTTATTAAAAATGGTATCTAATAATAAAGATGGTGTGAAATTTATGATAGAACCAGTCTCTGATGATGACTCTCCAGAATTAGAAATTGAAATTAACAAGGATGGTGCCTTCAAAGTAATAAATTCAAAATCTGGAAGTGATTTGTGAAAAATAGAATCAGGTATATTTCAATCTTGCAACAAAGTTAGAGCCATATTCTGATGATGATGTAACTGAAATTTAAGTCGAAAAAAGAAAATGTTGAATTAATAGAGGTATCAGATAATGAAATTGAATTCAATATTTCTGAAATTCGGCCAAGTCAGGGAATACTGGAAACTACTTTAAAACTGGTTTAAATGCCAAGTGGCTGGGTAGACACACCAAGCTGGATGCAATTACTGTTTTATAAACTTCAGTCACATCAAGGATACTAGTAAAGAACTAAAGGATAATAGTAAAGAACTAAAGGATGAAATGATCTCAAAACTGAATAGCTTAAATTAGAAAACTGGTTCAACCACCATGATCTGCAAGACAAAGTAGGGAAACAACTAACTAAATTGCACAGTACTTTCAGAACTGAAATTGGTGAAGTTTGTAAAGATTTCAAACACACAGATGATTTTATGGAAGAGAGGTTGTCAGAAAGAACTGGCAATGAATCCAAACTTTGCTTTAATCAGTTTGAGGAAGAAACTAATCAATTAAGTGCTTTTCAGAAGGATATTAAGAAAGTAAACTCTGTGTGAAATTTTGTGAGAATGTTGATAAAAAGTTTCTGACAGAGTGGAGGCAGTAGAACTACAAGTAGAAGAACTAAATGCTACTATTCCTAACATAGAAAATGGAGTAACCTCAGGTAGCTCTTGTAATACTACTGTACAGCATGTTGCTTCAGTTGGTGCAGCTTTTATCACATGTCAATTTTTACATTTTGATCCAGACAAACAAATTCAGTGTTAGAGTTCTGGAATGATTTTGAGGATGTTTTACCAAATGCGTGGTCAGAACATAAGAAAAGTTCTTTCATAAGAAGTCATTTGTGAGGAGATGCTTTGTGATGGTCAGTTGATGAAAAGATTAGATGGATGCAAAACTCTTTCTGAATTTAAAACTGCACTTTTTAATGAGTACTGGTCACACAACAAACAAAATGATGTTTTGAGAGAATTTTGTTGTGATAAAAGTTTGGTCCAGGTTGTGAATCAGTTAAAGAGTTTTCTAGCAAGTGGGTTTCATGGCTGCCACATCTGACAGGAAAGATGAAACCACTAGAAGGTAAGCTGCCTTAGTATTGGCAGAAAAGAATCATTTCCTCACCCAGGGATAACATAGATAGGTTCGCTGAGTATCTAGAGCAAGTGGAAAGAGTAGTTGCTGTTGAGGAGGAGATGCAGAATAATAATAGGCCCTCTAACAGTCATATAAATAACAGAAATGATGACAATTGGAATGTGACTGTTAGAATCATGGAAGCTCAGAATACATGATCAAATTAGTATAGACAAGGCATTAGCAGAGGAAGAGGAAGTAAACAGCTACTGCACTTTTGTAATGATTATTATGATGAAGATAGCAATATAAGTAACATACTGTTGAGAGAAGATGGGTGCAGGATGCTACCTATCTGATTCTGAATTGGATGAACACAACAGGCCCTATGCAACCTGATAACAGGGATGATGAAATAGGAACAGACAGTGACAGTAACATGCTAAGCCACTCTCATTATCTAGTTGACAGCATTTTGGACACATTAGAAACATGGGACAAGAAGGAAATAGAAAATGCTACAGATAATAGGGAAGAACAATAACTGATTCAGATGAGGGAGAAGATGGAGTAAAGGCTTACGTCTTCAACACTGACAGTGATCTGAAGGCTATAGTTTTGGTGAAGGAAATAGAGTCAGTTTTCCGAGATGCTGAGGAGGAGGAGTTGTTAGGTGAAGGGGGGTAGCAATAATATTGAGGTCAGGGAACCTATTAGCTATATTGACTTCCCACAAACTGTAAAAGTTGATGACAGTATTATAGATAGCAATGTTGTGCAGGGATGCAGTTGCTCAGAAGTGGAGAGTAGTTCGCTGATGTGCAGCAAACGAAAATTGTCAAGTGTATTGATTTAAAATTGGTGGACAGGTTAGGAAAAGCAGTTGTGGATGTAGAGATTTATGACCTCAAGAATAAGTATAAATGTACTTGCAGCTGAACAAAATTACTTTAGCTGGAGACAGATTGAAAAAGATTTTTTGAAGACTTTCATGAGAAACCTGTTCAAACTTTCATAACTCACCCTATTATAAAAACTAACAACTCAGGAATAACAGTGTGTGCTCTTCTTGATAGTGGCAGCAAACAATTGCTTTGACCCAAGCATTCTTCAGTTCTATTGCTGATAAGAATGAGTTAACTGTCAAGAAAGTAAGCAGTTTAAGAATAATGTGTTCTACAGGAAGAGTTCCTAGACCAGTACAGCATGAAGCTTTGATACCAACTGGTAAAGGTAACACAATAACAGTTCATCCTTACTTAACTGTGTGTGGGTTAAGTGTTGAAATGTTGATTGATACAGAACTTTTAACTGAATATCAAGGAAAGATTGAATTTGATGAGAGCCACTTAGTGTAATCTTCGGCATTCTTCTGTAGCACCACATTTCAAAAGATTCTATTTTCTTCTTGCCTAAACTAATTATCATCCACATTTCACTTCCATACATGGCTACACTCCATACAAATACGTTCAAAAAGACTTCCTGATACTTAATCTACACTTAATGTTACCAACTCTCTCTTCTTAAGAAAAAATTTTCTTGCCACTGCCAGTATACATTTTGTATCCTCTCAACTTTGGCCAACATCAGTTATTTTGCTGCCCAAATAGGAAAACACATCTACTACTTTCAGTGTCCTATTTCCTGTCTACTTCGCTCAGCATCACCTGATTCAATCTGATTACATTTCATTATTCTTGTTTTGCTTTTGTTGATGTTCATCTTATATCCACCTTTCAAGACCCTGTCCATTCTGTTCAACTGCTCTTCCAAGTCCTTTGTTTTCTTTACAGCTTGCTCAGTGTCTAGATTGAATGACACTGGGGGTAGGTTACAACTCTCTCTCACTTCCTTATCAACCACTGCTTCCCTTTCATACTCTTGACTCTTGTAACTCCATTCTGGTTTCTGTACAAGCTGTAAATAGACTTTCACTCCCTGTTTTTTACCCATGCTACCCTCAGAATTTCGAAAAGAGTATTCCAGTCAACATTGTCAAACGTTTTCTCTAATGCTACAGAGTAGGTTTACCTTTCTTTAAAATATCTTCTACGAGAAGTTGCAGGGTCAATATTGCCTCTTATGTTCCTACATTTCTCTGGAATCCAAACTAATCTTCCCTGAGATTAGCTTCTACCAGTTTCTCCACTCCTATGTAAAGAATTAGTGTTAGTATATTGCAACCACAACTTATGAAACAGATAGTTCAGTAATTTTCACATTTGTCAACAGCTACTTTCTTTGGAATTGGAACTATTATATTCTTCTTGAAGTCTGTCTCATAAATCTTGCTCACCAGATGGAAGAGTTTTGTCTCCAAAGGCTATTAGTAGTTCTAACAGAATGTTGTCAACTCCCAGAGCATTGTTTTGACTTAGGTCTGTCAGTACTCTGTCAAATTCTTCACACAGTATCTTATCTCCTATAAGCACATCTTCCTTGTACAGACCTCTACACACTCCTTCCAACTTTCAGTTTTCCCTTCTTTGCTTAGAACTGGTTTTCCATCTGAGCTCTTGATATTCATGCAGGTGGTTCTCTTTTCTCCAAAGATCTCTTTAATTTTCTTGTAGGCAGAATCTATTTTTCCCTACTGATATATTATTCTAAATCCTTACATTTGTCCTCTGGCCATTCTTGCTTAGCCTTTTGCACTTCCTGTAAATCTCATTTTTTAGACATTTGTACATGTCTTTCCTTTCTCCTGCTTCACTTACTGCATTCTTACATTCTTTCCATTCATTTATTACACTCAGTATCTCTTGTGTTACCCATGGATATCTTCTAGCCCTTTTCACCTACTTCATCTTCTGCTGCCTTCATTATTTCCTCTCACAAAGCTACCCATTCTTCTTCTACTGCATTCCTTTTCCCTGTTCTTGTCAGTCATTCCATTATGCTCTCTCTGAAACTCTTGACAACATCTGTTTCTTTCAGTTTACCCCATCTCCTTAAATTTCTATCTTTTTGCAATTTCTTTACTTTTAATCTACCAATCTAACCAATAAATTGTGGTTTCAGTCCACATCTGCCCCTGGAAATGTCTTACAACTTAAAACCTGATTTAAAACCTGGTTCTAAAAGCTCTGTCTTACCATTATATTATCAGTCAGAAACTTTCCAGTGCCTCTAGGTCTCTTCCATGTGTACAGGCTTCTTTCATGATTCTGAAGCCAAGTGTTAGTGATGACTAAATTATGCTCTGTGCAAAATTGTACCAGGGGGCTTTCTCTTTCATTCCTTTCCCACAGTCCATTTTCACCTACTATTTTTCCTTCTCTTTCTTTTCCTATTATCAAATTCCAGTCCCCTATCCCCAGTAAATTTTCATCTCCTTTAACTAACTGAATAATTACTTTCATCTCATCATACATTTCCTTAAGGTCTTCATCTGTGGAACTAGTTGGCATATAAACTTGTACTATCATGGTAGGCATGGACTTTGTGTCTATCTTAACTACGGTTCACAGTAGTGTACCCACATTCCTATTTGCTTATTCATTATTAAACCCACTCCTTCATTACCCCTATTTGGATTTGGATTTATAACTCTGCATTCACCTGACCAGAAGTCCTGTTCCTCTTGCAACTGACCTTCCCCTATTTGTAACAGAGTGTTGAGAAGGGCACCAACCGTAGTGACTTCCCATCCTCTACCTTAAATCTTTTAGTGAAAGTGGTTCATAAGGGTGGACACCACAGTGCTTACATTTGTGATTAAATAAATGAATACTGAAAATGTATAAAAGAGTGAAACATTTTTGCGCATTTCTCTTTCAGGAAAAGACTGACATTCTAAATCACAAAATCAATTTTGTAATAATCGAAAATTTTATTTCATGTTTCTATGTTATTTCATGAAGATGATTTGTAAAGATTTCCTGTATTATGTTTTTATATGCATGTATTAATTTAAAAGACTTCAGCTATAGTAACATTACTTGTTTGTAATATTTAATTTTGTTCAAAAATAATTTTTTCACAAAAACAACTAGGGGTGATGAGGCAAAATAAGCACCGTATCATTGAAAGAGGTACAGAGCTGAGCGAGTGTGCTGGTATTTGCCCCAGTTCACTACTAGCAGCACCACTTCCGTCATAACATGACTGTGCTTAACCTACAATGACTGCACCGTAATCTAAGAGTGAAATTAAGACTTAAAATAACTTTTCCGAACTTCAACAGTGTATGCTTCAATATATTAATGTCAACATTGTGAGGTCACATGATGATCAAATGAATATGTTAGGCAAAATACATGATCTTAAGAAAAAAAAATATCTGGCTCTGAATAAAAAGCTAAAAACTGTTCAGAAATGCAAATGTATGTCACAATCATAAATTACAAGTCTCACTTGATCAGAGCAAATTTTGGTTAAAATCAGCAATGTTTAAAAAAATATATTAGAGCCACTAAGACTCAGAAAGCTGAAAATTCATATGTAACTTCAGTTACATGTAAAAACATTAAATATGTGACACCAGTAGGCTATCTCTATTGGTTTGCAATTTATTCACTAAAAACAAAATTTGGAATAAAATCGTCCTCATTCATGATAGATTAAGTGTCATAGAAAAGTCTAAATACAGCACTAAATTATATTCATGCAATAATACAGCTGTATAAA
The DNA here is from genome assembly GCF_021461395.2 of Schistocerca americana. NCBI lineage: Eukaryota > Metazoa > Arthropoda > Insecta > Orthoptera > Acrididae > Schistocerca > Schistocerca americana. The sequence goes on from NC_060120.1 coordinate 500,575,198, forward strand.
GTTTCAAGACTGTATTGTAAATAACTGTGGTTACAAGGAATCTTAAACAGGCAGTTCAGAGGTAATGATCTATTGTCGGTTCTATTCTAAAAATTCTAGTTGTCACAATTTAAAAGCAGATGAGTAAAACTTTTTTGATAACTAAAGCAAATTTAACTTTATTTATATAAGAATTAAGAAGATTGTAAATTGTTAAGTGACAGAGTTATTAACTAATACGTGTCCAAGAAAGGGACCATTTAGATGCTGCTGTCTGTACCTAGGGCAATTGACAGTAGATGTTCTGTTTGGCACTCTGCTGCACCCGTATGTAAATATGGCCAAACAGGCAGTGAGAAGACACACTTCACACCAAGATATCAAACTGTCTGCATCAGTCGAACAACTTCTTGCATTGTGCCTCAGCTGACACCAGAGCTGGCAAACTTGAAAGTGTTTTCGGTAAATGTAGGAAGCGACCTTGTCTGGACTGTACACCGTCCTGGATTGCTTAGATTTCACAGAACTTACTGTCAGTGTGTCACCTGTAATTTTGATAAAACTACATGGCAAGTGGTGAGATTATTTTCCACTTTTAAGGGGAGCAGTTAACTTTTGGTGATTAGAAGTCAGGGCAACAGACCATTTTACTTGGAGCTTCCTGTAGAATTCGTCTCTGAACTATTAATAGTGCTGTTTCTGATTGATATATTAGCTAGAACATTATGATTTATATTTTATACATATGAATTTTTACAGAGTATATCAATCAGTTAAAACTTAAAACTTTTTTTATAGTCATAGTTCCTGGTCCTTCTGAGCAAATAGCAAAGAGGAACAGTTTCTTTCAGTGAGCACAAAGAGTCATGTGGACTTTCAGACTGGAAATTATGGTCAGTATGTTCTTCATCACTTTCTGGCTGACTGCAAAAGTAGTTTTCAGGCTACTGTAAATGGCAAATGTAGGTGTAATCACACACAGACAATTTAAGTGTCTTTTCATAATAACATAATGAGACATAGACCATTTGATTATTACTCACTGCTCCACATCCTATCCTGTGTCCCTGGGTTCATTACAATAACATTACCAGGAAATTTGCCTGAAGTATGCTCCAAGTGCAGCTTTCTGCTCTACAGATCCAGAGTAAAGTGGCCTATAGAACCACCCGATATTGTAGCTGATACAATTTGATGTTTATCTTTATGGTGACTATCAACCATTCAAACAGCGGCTTTGTGATTTGACTGAACAAACACTGTGGTTTAATTTCACTTTCATTTTTCCACAAGGGCCAGTTTGCATACCGTGTTCTCCTACATTAAATATTAGCAAATAAAATTGTGTTAAATAAGTTAATGTATGTCTGGTGCTACTAAGCTCTTATATACTGCAATGGTGCAGGTGTTACCACATTGGTGATCCTCGACTCATTTTTGTCTCTTTGCAATTTATTCTGATATCTGTTTTTTGTGTGGTGCATGTACACTATAAACAATGAACCATTCACTATACAATATAATGAATACCATGCTTTATCCTTACTTCTTGGCTCCAGATTTTGAAGCTCAAGTATTTCTGCTGATACATGCCACAGTTAAAATGGACCAGGAACATTTACCTTCACATGTGACATACGTGAGCTCCCTATCCTCCCTGGGTTCACAATGGCTGGATCCATTTGCATCAACTTCAGTATTCACTCAAGGCCATGCCAACCTTACCATTCCGCAAGCTGCACAATCTTGTGAACATGCTCTTATCAGACTCAAATCACCACTGAGTGCGTGAAAATGTAACATACTTTGATACCAGTGTTCAGTGACCGTCGAACTGTGAACTACTACACGCACAATGTGCCTTAGTGTACTGTATCATGACTGGATATGTTTTCTACACATCTGCCATTATATTTTTCACAGTCACAGCTGTACCACCATTGCCAGTCAACCATGCTCATGCCCATTCTGCATCATGTCTACTCACTCTACCCACAGAGGCCTTGAGTGAGACAGCATACCATGGTGTCTCAACTCACAATGCTCCCTCATGTAAGGAATGCACACTGCTATTGCATCCAATGAACACAATCATCTCTGCTACATGTGTCAACTGCACTCTCATGCCTATCTCATTGTGTGTTACATGTAGATTTCACTTCGGCCTCCCACAGTGACCTTGAGTGACACAGCTCTGCAACATCAACCTCTGTACATGGTGCTCAATCAAGATTTTGCTGACTCCAGTTCCTCGTCCCTGCTGGAGGTCCCTCAGTCCCCGGCTTAGTCTACACCTATACAACAGGCTCTCACTGGCAGATTTCCAAAATTCCATCCTTTGCTGAAAAACAATCCCAATACTTGGTTTGCTTTAGATGACAAACTCCCCGACATCCACACGATCACAGATGTCGACTCACATTTCATTTGCTTAATCAGTCACCTGCTTGACCACACTAATCTCATCAGTGATTTGGTCCTCTGCTCACCTACTCATCATAAGTACTCTGTCACTAAATCTACTATCATCAAATGCTTGTCATGCCCATCAGCTGTCATTCATCACATTGTACATGAAGATAGCTTCACTTCTCTGACTCTGTCTGAACTCTGATGCTGTCTATGAGCTCTGGTTGATGCTAAGTTTATGCCTAATATTGCACAATGGACTCTGTGGCTGCTTAAACTACCACATGACTTGCAGCTACAACTCCAATCACATGCTTCTGACTCATTGGAGACCAAGCTTCATCTTATAGATAAAGATTCTTCAACACAGATGTCTTCTTGCCTACCCTGGCGTCTACTCAGAGGATAAAGTTGGTAACTGTGACTCCCCCTCCCCTCCCCCTCCAGCTTATCCTGGTGGCAGGGATAGTGCCAGAGCATGTGCAGCTCAACAGGAAGGCATGCAGCCATCTGGTGGAGGCCTCCATGCACTACTTGAGCCAGATTCCTGATTGCCTCTGGCCCTGCTGAAGGCGCACCCAAACACTCTGCTGAGTCCATATGGTACTCAAGAGATGGTGTGTTTGTGGTACAGAGCACTCCCCACCCAACATACCCTCTCTGTTGGTTCCACAGCGTGTTTCGAAATGCAGAGTGGAAATGCCAGGTGCCTTGTGTGTACCTAAACACTTCCCACAGACTAGATTACGCAGCCCAGTCTGTGATGACTGCATATTGTGCCTTATTATCCAACAGTCAGTGAATGCCACTTCCACCCCAGTGGACACCTCTGTGTATTGGGTCACACAATGAATTTAGGATTCCTGATTGATACTGGTTTGGAGGCATCATCAGCCCTATTGCATTGGCACCTGCTCACGCATCCCCAACTAAGCTCATGTTATGTGCAGCTAACAAGTCTAACACCAGTGTATTCCGCACAGCAGACCTTCAACTGCATCTCGCTCCTGGTCTGGACTTTATTTGGACATTCCACATTGCCAATGGTGAAGAACATATGCTTGGTATTGACTTTTTTAAACATTCCGGTTTATCACCAAACATTCAGTTTGACTGTTTACTCCACCAGTCTTTAAGCTCTCTCATTCCACACTCATATAACCCTCTGCTTGACTCTCACGCTGAGTGCCCTACACTGATGGCTCATCTCACTGCAACATTGGTTGAGCTTATGCTAGAGTGCTCCACATCCAATGCTCTATGAGCACAGAACACTGAACTCCATCAGCTGATTGATGCAACATCCAAGAAATTGTTGCAGGCACATCAGACACTACACCAGCTCACTGGTGCACAGCCACCATGTACAGTGAACATACCTGCAGCCAGACGCTTGCCCCTTCAATGTCGCCCCATCTACAACACTCTAAGGTCAGTGGCACTTGGCTTCTCCATGTTTCTGCCTAGTGCACTCCCCTCTCGCACCTCTTCCACTTCTGTGAGTATGAACAATGCACCATGGAAGGACCGCATGAGCACTATGAGGTTCACTGTCTACTCCCAAAAACAAGCATCACACAAAAGTGGCTGTCGAGGACCTGCTAGATGCAGGCATTATCCACCTCTCGCACATCAACTGGCCTTCCTGCATGCACTCCATCCTAGTTTCTGTTGAGCCTACAGAGCCCTGAACATTTGCACTATTATGGACAACTACCAGATCCTGCATATATAGGACTTCACCCAACTACCCGATGGTAAGCAAGTGTTCAGTCTACTTGACAGGCACCAAGCATCAAATTTCCATGTTCAAAGATGACATACCTAAGATAGCACTCATACCTTGCAATCTCAGGAATGACGCCCAGACTTGGAAATGATTCATTGATTCTTTATTGTCAAAATTTGATGACATCCTCATCTTTTTCTCCTTTGTCAAGGAGCAGGAACAGCATCTGGCCCAAGTCAAGGCCACATTGCATGACAACAGCACTGAAATCAATCCCGAGAAGTCAGAACTAACTTTTGTCAGTGCTATTTTCCTAGGCTACACTGTTTATTCTGAAGGCATCCATCTGACATCCTACCATGTGGATTTCATTCTTAATCTCCCAAGGCCTACTGACTACTGTGAACTGCAGAGATTTCTTGGCATTACAAACTTCTGTCACCATCGTCTGCCTCTTGCTGCCTACATCTAGGCAGCACTTACTGATGTTCTGGCTGGCAAAAACACCTCCGGTACAAGGAGAGTATCTTGGACAGATGAAATGATCAGTTCTTCAACACTCTTAAGATAGCTTTAGCCCACAGTGTTATGCTGGCATGCCCGGTACCTGATGCACTCATATCTGTTATCGCTAAGATGAGTGTTACGTCAACAGGTTCAGTCCTGCAGCAGCACATCAGCAATACCAATCACCACTCTCAGATTTTTCTCCCAAAAGCTATTGTCTTCTCAGCGTAAGTGGTCAGCTTTCGACAATAAGCTCCTCATGATTTACGAGGTGGTCAGGCACAATAACAAAGGGCATTAGTTTATCATCTGCATTGATCATCCTTTTGCTCGTAGATGCCATCCACAACCAAGGGAAAGATACTTCCTCCGGATGGCTCAGGGACATGGACTTAATCTGTCAATATTCCACAGAAGTCCACTACATATGTAGAGCTGAAACATCATCAATAATTATTAGTCATGTGTGAACATCATCACTTCACTCATTGACTTGAACAAGATGCCTCTCTTAGAAAGAGATAACACTGTACTTGGAAGCAATCAAAAGAATCCCAAATGCGCACAACTTTTGAATTTTGCATACTGCCAGGCTCCTCACTGCCAACTGTGTATGATGCTTTGACAGATACTGTCTGCCCAATCATACTTCCTTCACTCCAATGAACAGTGTTTGCATTCTTTCATGACCTCACTCATCCAGGCAATAAAGCCACTACATGACTTGTTACTGAATGCTTCATCTGGCCTGCAGTCAAGACCAATTGCCACGTATCCCTTGTCAGAAAAGCAAAGTAGGAAGATGCACACCCCCCCTTTGTATCAATTTAATGTTTCCAAAGGTCACCTACAACACATACACATTGACATTGTTCGTCCTCTCCCTGCTACTGAACATATTTGACACAAACTCTCGATCATCAATCGAGTCATGAGGTGGTGGAGGCAGTCCCACTATCTGATTTAATGGCTGACTTGAATGCTCATACTTTTAACAAATGATGGATCTCTCACTTCCTTCATTACTACTGATCAGTGCCACCAATTAGAAACAAACTATGTGAGCTGTTCAGTGTCAACAAGTTCCACACCACTGATTATCACCAGCAAGTTGTGGACTTGTTGAATGCTGGCTCTACACTATCAAGGTGGCTCTCATGTGCCATGGCAGTTCCTGATCAGAGGTGCCACTGTGGATTGTCCTTGGCATCCACTCTGCACACAAAGAGGATCTACACATTTCACTTGCTGACATTCTGTGTGGTGAACTGCTCATTCTGACTTTGCTCATTCTGACTTTGTATAGCAACCAAACTACCAACTCAAGACAATCTCCCCACTCTAGCTCAACAAGTACACTCACATATTTCTCACATTTGTGCTCCACTGCTGAAGCTGCATAGTTTGCTATGAACCTTCATTTGTAAAGAACACTCTAACTGTGAATATATCATGCTTCATGACGACTCAGTTCTTGCATATCTCCGGCCTCTATACTTGGGTCCTCACAAAGTCCTTAGCTGAGGAAAAAACACTGTGGACATACTGTTAAATAGCAAATGCGAAACTACCTCAGTGAATGTAGTGAAACTGGCCTGGACATTAGCCAATGACCTCTCCCTAACTGAAACCTGTGATGCTCGTGCCATGAGCAATGATGTTTCTCTTTCCAATGGTGTAAATGATGCTTCTTTACCGAATATTGTGCACTAAGTGTGACAGTTTCCTCTTCATCCCTTCACGCTCCCTATCTACAGTGTTATCACTCAAAATTGAGGGCCTTAACTTACCTGCAGTCTCTACTGAGATATGAGACAGCACAGCCTTTGTCTTCCCTGTCTCTCTGATAGTGCGACCTGATGCATCCACAACCAACATTCAACTAATGGACATCTTTCAGCTGCCAGCAACACAGACAAGGGCCAAAATCTGATGATGATAGTATACTCTCCATTACCACCCCTCTATGCCCACCACCCATTGATTACGCCTTGGTTGATGAGCTTCCTCCCTTTTGTGCAGGATGTCACCTTTGCTCTCTTATGTGGCTACAGGACTTTGTTGCGACAGCATAATCTGTCCAGCTTCTTCCCCGTGCTCTGCACTACCTGGAGGGGTGGGGGAGGGATCTTTGTTGACTGTCATTCAGTCAGACAGCACCTCTGTGCTTTGACTGAACAAACTCTTTGGTTTAACTTCATTTTCACATGATGGATGGTTTGTGTACTGTTTACTTGACAATAAAATGTGTGTTGGCGCTGCTATTCCCTCATCTGCTGCTAGGGGCAGAAGTTACCACATCTCCATCCACATTATATTTGCTGTCAGCAATAATCTCACTAAAAATTATTGAGTCCTTTGTGATAATAAACATGCCAGCACCACTGGTGTCTAATATGTCCTTATGAGGTATATTCCAATTTGATTTTAAGAATTCATGGCTGGTAACTTCCAGTTTCAAGTACTAAACTGAGATGGAACCTTGAGGGGGTGTGATCACTGTCAGCACACACATTATATGTTCGATCAGTTAAAGATGAAACTGAGGCCACAGAAGGAGGGGAGGGGTCATTGGGTGGGCCCAAAGGGACAGTAGCTGCAGCCTAAGTAAGGTCATCAGAGAGTGACCAGGCAGGTTGCAATCAATTCGCTGAGACCATCTGACATTTATCATTAATGTTTGTGTTCTGTCTGTGAGTGAAGACTTGGTGAAGGCCCGAGTAAGGAGGCTGAAGTGACGTGTGAACTGAGCCATCATGAAGCATCACGTAATCGCAAGTAGCAGTTCTTTGTGGACAAAAACTCAGGGTAGAGAATGTAGCTGCAGAGGTAGTGTAATGGACATGTGCAATGTGTGCATGGACATGATCAACTAGTGTTAGCAGCTCATTGTCTTTTCGAGGAGTAAGAGGAGTGACAAATTTGGTGTGTAGGACAAGATGTCTGTGAGTGATGCCTGGTGATCCTCCTTGTAAGCAGTGTGTACCCCTAAAAGGGCGATGTCCATCACCAGCAATGGAGGTGAAGCTTTGACACTGGCAGTTACTCATACTGGAAAGACGTCAAAAAAAAAAAAAAAAAAAAAAAAAAAAAAAAAAAAAATATAATAATAATAATAATAATAATAATAATAATAATCAACAAACGTCGGCTGGAGAATCCACGACAGAAGCCAACATGTAGTTTGTCAGTTAATGACAGCAAAAGCAACTGTTCCAGCTGTAATGCTAGGGAGGGGAACACCATCAAATCCCCTTGTGAATTTGTCAATGACAGGCAGAATGTAGCAAAAACCATCTGAGGGTGCAAGTGGACCCACAATGTCAGTAAGGATATGACATAGGTGACCCTTGGGTATGCTTAATTGTGCAAGAGGTGATTAAATGTGCCATTCAACCTTCTTCATCTGACATGGCATGCATGCACGTGTCCAAGTGTGACAATCGTGTTTTACACCTGGCCAAACAAAATGTGCTGTGATTAGTTTCATGGTAGATTTGATATGCAGATCAGTCAGTCTGTGTAGGGATACAAAGATTGTCTGGTGTAGAGGGTCAGGCACAACCAGGTGGAGCATGCCCGTTGATGTGTCACACATGATGGATGTGAGGGAACCCAGGAGGAGGTGGTGGTCAGGCATTAAAGAGCATTTTGTGTCTGTCAACATTTTGGCTAGCTTGGGACCATCAGTCTGAAGTCTTGTCAACTTGTTATGTCTGGGGAGTCAAGATGATGTTTATACGTCTGCAATGGTGTTATCAGGCCCATGTATATACACTACATCCATGGAATATTGGCAGATGAGATCCATGTGCCAGGGGGAAGGGGGGAGGCAAACCGGTGCATCTGTCCCAGACTGCAGTTTCAGGGGGTGCCAAATTCATATTGTTGAAGAAAAAAAAATCTTGTCTCACAAAGGGCCTAGCATCCAGCACACATTGGTCTATCAATTATGCATATGATTTTGAAATGCATCCCAGTTGGTTTTTGAACATTGATTTCTGAAAGAATCGTAAGTTGATTTCTGAATGCATGCATAATGTATGTGATGTCTCTGCCAGGGGAATCCCCATCACCTCTAGAAATAAAAAAACTTTACAGAAGAGAAAAGGAAACGGTGCTATACGAGCTGAACAAATTAAAGCCAAAAGGGTGAATGTCAATTGCTGTTTATTTCTGTGGTTGATTGGGTGTACGAAGGAGCAGCATTGTTATAATTATTATCAGAATCCATAGATTCAGATTACCAGAGTGAAAATAAGTGACTAACAAGAATAATGAGTAAGAAAATGAAATCTTGACAGAAAATTTTTTGCCAGATCGCTACACTACCAGTTGTACAGTCCCGGGTTAGCAGCCGCTTTAAGTTCTATTGTCAGAATAGCACGGGAAAAGTGTTGTATGAACATGTAATAATGCCTAACCAGAGAATAAATGCAGGATTACTGTACCTGTGATTCTGGAGGGGTTAGTGAAGTTAACCAGAGGATAAGTTTTGACAATGGGATGAATAGTTACAGAATTAGTATTGACAAGATTTATTGTTAGAGCAAGGAAGGAGAAGAAATGGAGAAATCACTTATAGAAATGGAAGAATATGACAATTCCAATTTTAATATAAAAATTTCGTACCACTACTTTTCCATCTCAAGCTTGAGAAACTGGAGCATATGAATGAAATGTGAAACTATTTGCTAACATAAAACTTTTTGCTTGTTGTAGGCCTAATAGGCATTTGATATCCAATACTTCATGAATTATATTCTGTTGTGTTATTTACATAAATGAGGTACATAAAAATGACCCTAAGTGCCAAAAAAGTCTCGCTTATTTGGCACGTGCTTAAATTGTTGGAGTATTAGAAAGGCCTATTTCATTTTATCCAGCAGACAGTGACAACATAGACATAATTAAACCAAGAAACCATACCGGTCTTTGGACCCATTTGTATTACCAGCTTTTTCAGTATTAAACAATGATATTTTGATATTTCATGTAGCACAACTTTGATGAGGTAATAGACTCTTTCGCAGAAAGGAAAGCACGCAGGGTAAAACTGTAGTGAGATTAGACAGAAAGAAATCCTGGGACCTGAGGATTGAAGAAATGTGTATTGTCTTGTTTGTCCTAACTGGTTATATGATTCCTATATTTAATTTTATGTCACACAAAAGAGAAAATTATTAGCTAATTGGCAATAAAGAGTGCAAATTTTCTGAAGGGTTCTTATTCTCTGGGTAACAAATAATCCCACCTAGTATTAATTGCAATTTTTTTTTTAAAAGAGGGGTAAGTTGTCAAACTGGCTGACTGGGAGCAGAATAGGCACAACAGGACATTTTAATTTCCACAGTCCTGAATAAAAGTTCGACAGCTTCCATTGTAAAATACACATTTGAATTCCACAGAGCAAAATGCAGTGATGTGCGATAGAAGAATACTGTGTGAAGAGGTGTGGCACTGCACTTCGGCACACTTAAGACTGAATAACTTGCCTTACATTTCCTCGAACATATGTGTTTTATATATCATACTCTTCAGAAATACGTGTGCTATAAAATGAATATATTTTTGAAAAATCTTTTTTTTTTTTTTTCAAATTTATGGTGTACTGTCTCAAACGCACAAGGAGGGGGCGCGGGGGGGGGGGGGGGAGGCGCCACTATTAAGTTGGCACTATTTCAGGTTGGTGGGGAACATGTGCAGCAGGGCCAGTGCCGTAAGTGCAACGTGCAACACTAGCCTCCACATTAGTATCAATGAGAAATCAAAAGCCTCACGTCCAGTCTGTAATGTAAACCCCAGAAGACAAGGAGTGCACTGTACGAGGGATGTGGGCTGGGGTGCCTAAACCAGTCTGTGCACAGAGTTCATGGCACAGGAAGGGTGGCAGTTCCAAGTGGCATCTTCAAATGTAGCATGAAACCAGTAGAGATAGTACACAGGATGAGGATTAAGCAGTGCTGCATGCATGCCCTATATTGGTTCTGTGGAGAGCTGTCCTGTGGTTTGGTTGCTTCCTCGGTAGAGGTGGGAAGTGATCAGGAGATAGTGCGGGTAGTGCATGACAGTTACTGCCAGAGAGCTGTGTGTCGCCCTGAGCAACCGTGTGCACTCTCGCATGCCCTCTGCTAGCTGAGCAGAAGTGGAGTTAGATGTGGGAAGGTGGGAAGTGGTATGTTTGTGTGTGTGTGGAGGGGGGGAGGGGGGGGGGGATGGGAGGGCTGGGTCAACATTATCATCCAAATGACCATTCAGGCTTGCAAGAATGTGACTGCCACAGAATGCTATATGCTTGATCCGTAAGGTGTAACTTACTTTGCAGTGGATCAGAAGCATGTGACAATAATTGTAATTGCAGTCCGTATAGGAGTTTGGAGAGGCACAATGTCCACAATACAATATCTCACAAGAATTTGACATCCAGTGACATGCGGAGTCACCACCAAAGTTGAGATGGGGGCCTACATCCTAAGTTCTCATTGTGTATAATATGATGCACAAGCTTGGAACGCCGAAAATGTTTTCCCCCGAGGTGAACCATGTACATGGATTGTCATTCAAAATGGAAGTAATTAAGGAAACCCACCGAGATGAAACAGTTTGCATAGATGTTGATGTAGGAGGTAAATCTGCAGTAACCGGTGAAGGCAGTACAGTGTTGGCAGTGGTGAAATCTTGATTGAGCAGTTGAGGGTGTCCCAGTGAGGCATCACCTGGGTTTATCATGGTGGGTTGACGTGATGACCGCATGCAGCAAAAAACACAGTAGGAACAAGTCTGGGGTAGGATGGCAGGCTAGGGATGACCACGGTCATCGAAGGTAATGTTGCATGAACATGCAGAAGATGGATGTGATGTGATGTGTCACCCAAGGCCCATGTGAGGGGGCTGAGGACGCACAACACAGGAGGTGCAGAAGTGTGGTTGACCGTTGTGGAAGGTATAGTTGTAGCTGCAGAACGTGAAAACAGAGAAGTTGGAACATATAGAGTGTGGATGTTATTTGTATTGCACAGACCCCAGGTCACCGAGTGGCAATAGTGAAGTACGTAGTACATCTACATCTACATTTATACTCCGCAAGCCACCCAACGGTGTGTGGCGGAGGGCACTTTACGTGCCACTGTCATTACCTCCTTTCCTGTTCCAGTCGCGTATGGTTCGTGGGAAGAACCACTGTCTGAAAGCCTCTGTGCGTGCTCTAATCTCTCTAATTTTACATTCGTGATCTCCTCGGGAGGTATAAGTAGGGGGAAGCAATATATTCGATACCTCATCCAGAAACGTACCCTCTCGAAACCTGGCGAGCAAGCTACACCGCGATGCAAAGCGCCTTCTTGCAGAGTCTGCCACTTGAGTTTGTTAAACATCTCCGTAACGCTATCACGGTTACCAAATAACCCTGTGACGAAACGCGCCGCTCTTCTTTGGATCTTCTCTATCTCCTCCGTCAACCCGATCTGGTACGGATCCCACACTGATGAGCAATACTCAAGTATAGGTTGAACGAGTGTTTTGTAAGCCACCTCCTTTGTTGATGGACTACATTTTCTAAGGACTCTCCCAATGAATCTCAACCTGGTACCCGCCTTACCAACAATTAATTTTATATGATCATTCCCCTTCAAATCGTTCCGCACGCATACTCCCAGATATTTTACAGAAGTAACTGCTACCAGTGTTTGTTCCGCTATCATATAATCATACAATAAAGGATCCTTCTTTCTATGCATTCGCAATACATTACATTTGTCTATGTTAAGGGTCAGTTGCCACTCCCTGCACCAAGTGCCTATCCGCTGCAGATCTTCCTGCATTTCGCTACAATTTTCTAATGCTGCAACTTCTCTGTATACTACAGCATCATCCGCGAAAAGCCGCATGGAACTTCCGACACTATCTACTAGGTCATTTATATATATTGTGAAAAGCAATGGTCCCATAACACTCCCCTGTGGCACGCCAGAGGTTACTTTAACGTCTGTAGACGTCTCTCCATTGAGAACAACATGCTGTGTTCTGTTAGCTAAAAACTCTTCAATCCAGACACACAGCTGGTCTGATATTCCATAGGCTCTTACTTTGTTTATCAGGCGACAGTGCGGAACTGTATCGAACGCCTTCCGGAAGTCAAGAAAAATAGCACCTACCTGGGAGCCTGTATCTAATATTTTCTGGGTCTCATGAACAAATAAAGCGAGTTGGATCTCACACGATCGCTGTTTCCGGAATCCATGTTGATTCCTACAGAGTAGATTCTGGGTTTCCAAAAACAACATGATACTCGAGCAAAAAACATGTTCTAAAATTCTACAACAGATCGACGTCAGAGATATAGGTCTATAGTTTTGCGCTTCTGCTCGACAACCCTTCTTGAAGACTGGGACTACCTCTGCTCTTTTCCAATCATTTGGAACCTTCCGTTCCTCTAGAGACTTGCGGTACACGGCTGTTAGAAGGGGGGGCAAGTTCTTTTGCGTACTCTGTGTAGAATCGAATTGGTATCCCATCAGTCCAGTGGACTTTCCTCTGTTGAGTGATTCCAGTTGCTTTTCTATTCCTTGAACACTTATTTCAATGGCAGCCATTTTTTCGTTTGTGCAAGGATTTAGAGAAGGAACTACAGTGCGGTCTTCCTCTGTGAAACAGCTTTGGAAAAAGGTGTTTAGTATTTCAGCTTTACGCGTGTCATCCTCTGTTTCAATGCCATCATCATCCCGGAGTGTCTGGATATGCTGTTTCGAGCCACTTACTGATTTAATGTAAGACCAGAACTTCCTAGAATTTGCACAGTAGTTGCACATTGTGAGGTAAGATCAAGGCTAGGTTAACAGGTTGGGCAATGTCATACGTGCTAAGATTGACATAACTGTGTGGAAACAGTGAAGCTGGTGCACTGTTTTCATGCCATTATGCAGTCGGTGAGGTTAGAGCATCCATTCAAATTGCATAGGGGCAGAATTGTTCCAGCTTCAGTTTAACCATAGGATGTGGAGGATGACACATTTGAGATTCACAGTCTACTGATGCAATGTAGTGTAGTACAGGGTTTGACACATTGTACATTGCAGGATTCATAGTTAGTAAGGTGCAACACTTGGAAGTAAACAAACACCAGAATAACTTTAACAGAATAACTTTTAACAGAATGTAAGTCGGTCTGGGGCTGTACACACTCAGGTCAAGAAAACACACCAATTACACTTCTGGTACAATGCATCCAGATGCTATGAACTGTAAATTGGTAAACATAGAAGTCCAAGCAAAAGTAGCTGCATTGTCAGTCCATGAATAAGTGCAAATCCACACAATAGGCATCAAAAATGATGTTCGTGAGCACTGCTAGCATCACCAATGTGGCAATTCCAGTCCCAACGATGACATGGAGAGGATAAAAATCAATAATAAGTGATTTGTTGTTAAAAATTTTAATCATACATAGAAGCACAATACAACTGAACAATTCATAATGACATGAAGACACAAAGACCAACAGAGCGGTCTCAAAGACCATAACATCAAAAATGAATGGTAGCGTGCTAGTGGAGAATGGTCACCAAACCCAACAATAGAAATTCTATTCTAAATTGTCATTTCTCGTTACATACTGATTCACGGTTAAATGTTTGACAGTAAATATTTCATCCAAGGATGGCATTATGGAGCTGTGACAGGTGATAAATACAAATAAAACAATTTTCTGTACAATGAAAAACCAGTCGAATGTCACAAATTTAACTTTTTTTTCCTCTCTCTGGATGACTAGTTTCGGGCTGAGACACATTTTCAGATCACTGTAACATAGTCAAAAATTGCATTTCCATAGATGCAAAAACCATGTCAAAAATGTGCAATGAACACACATTCAGAGTTATCTGTATGCATTATAACTGTTCATTGCACATTTTTGACATGGTTTTCCAGTCTATGGAATGCAATTTTCGACTATGTTACAATGATCTGAAAGTGGGTCTCAGCCCGAAACTAGTCAACAAGTGAATAAAAAAAGTAAAATTTGTAGCTTTTGATGGTTGCTCATTGTACTGATTAATGCAAGTTAATGTTATATTTTCACACATTCTATTTAACTCAGTTTTAGAGAAATAATCAGGACATGGGACAAAGGAGTCAATGGGGTAAAGTTTGGGAAACACAAGGACAGTAACATCAACATGAAATGTCAGGTCTTTGCTTGTTATGTAGCCATCACAACAATTAATAGAAAAAAATCCAAAGCTCTACACACTTTACGTGAAATCTCACCCTATAGCAGACCACAAACCTAATACGAAAATACATAGTACGTGAACACAAAATCCATAGACAGACACCCACTGGAAGTGAAAAATAAAAAGATAACACAAATAGAAAGATTTAGATATGTGGGAGGGAGTATACAGAAAATAGGACTGAACTCGACATCTAATGAAGAAAGGATTACAAAACATATAGCACATAGATTTATGTGGAACTACTACAACAAAGCAATATCTCCATCAACGCCAAATTAAGATATATAATACAGTAGTCTTACCAAAAGGCCTCGTATGCCTCAAAAACATCAGCATTCAAGGGAAGAACAAAAATCAAAGAGACAGGAAAATAAGAGAGGAAAATACTGAGAAAGATCTACGGCCAATTCAGAAAGTGGATATCTGTATAAATAGTCTGATAAAGGAACTGTATGAATAGACAGTGATGATTATAAACACCAGGAAAAGGAGGACAAAGTTTACAGACACATACATAGGATGAACAAAGGCCGACTGAGCAAGAAAATTTTTAACAGACCAATGACTTATATACCGAAAACTAACTGTGCCACAGAAACCATGGAAGACCTTCACAAACTAAACATATCTACATATGACAAGACAGATGGAAACGGACAGAGAGGAAAAAAAAAAAAAAAAAAAAAATAAAAAAAATAAAAAATAAAAAAAAAAAAAAAAAAAAGAATCGGGAAATGGAACTTTGTTTCAGATTACAAAGGTTTTTCAGGATCCCCCAAATGTTCCTTGCATGATGGTGCACACACTTGAGACACTGAAAATTTTAATCTACCCCTCCCTCTTTTGTTGTCGCAACTATCTTTATGGTTAACTCTTTAAGTTTTGAGAGGAGAAAGGTTTACAATAAACTTTTTACTTATCTTCTTTTCTCATAGTTGGTTCCACTTCTTCATGTCTAGGGGCTGATTCTTGAAGCTGAAATTGTTGACATTTTAGTTCCTCATGGTTCCAATTGATGTAATTAATTTGGAAGAATGCCTGCACTGTATTTTTCTTTTCACGATAATTTATTCTCTCACATTTTACTGTATTACATGTCTCTTGAATCTTCAAATTAACAAAGCCAAAATTACATTGTTCTTCCAAAATATAAAATCATGTCCAATGACATCAGAGGCATGCCCACTACTGCTTACTCCGCAGTAATAACAGTATTCCAAAAGGTTTGCAAGTTTTCTTGAGAAATGAATTTCTATAATTTATATTATTATCTTATAAATGACTCCAGAAATAAACATAATAAATAGTATCAGATTGCACAATTTTACGACGACTACTTGCACGCTTTTCAGGAATCGTGGAGTGGCCATCTGAAGTAACAAAGTAGTTGCAATGTGGGAAGACATTTGTCTACCACTGTTAAAACACAAATTGTTAATCCTAGAGTGTTATTTTCCAGCTGTCCCAAACATGAGGTACAGACACTGACCAAACACCACCCAATCCAAGAACAGATGTGAAAAAATGGAAGGAGCATACATGAAAGTAAGAAATATGTACAATAAAAAAATGTTTATCTGAAGATGTTAAGTTAAGGCATTATAATACAGCTGTAAGGCCAGCAGTCCTACTTTCATTTGGGTGCAAAAATTGCTTTGGAAGATTTGGAAAAGATACAAAAAAAATATCTTGTGAAAAATATTAGTCCAATCAACAATAAAGAAGGCAAATCGGTTTTGAGATCAGATAAGGAAATATACTCATACTGCCATAAAATAAAAGATGAGATCAGGAAAAGACATGTTATACTCTATGGGCATCTAAAGAGAGTGGAGGAAGATAGATTAACAAAGATCTACATTCTTTCAAAACAGGAAAATAGACAAAGAAAATGAGTGGAGAGGCAAGACAAAAAGGACTTAAATCCAAATTGAGCAAGAGAGAAACAAATTCTGATCAGTAATCAAGAAATTAACAGGTTTTCAGGAAGATTGATAAAAATGGCTCTGAGCACTATGGGACTCAACTGCTGAGGTCATTAGTCCCCTAGAACTTAGAACTAGTTAAACCTAACTAACCTAAGGACATCACAAATATCCATGCCCGAGGCAGGATTCGAACCTGCGACCGTAGTGGTCTTGCGGTTCCAGACTGCAGCGCCTTTAACCGCACGGCCACTTCGGCCGGCGAAGATTGATAGGAAACAACTAGAGTCAAATGGCCAGATGAAAGGAAAAGAGCTCTCTCTGAGAAAATGAAAAAGTTTTGGAGAAGAATGAAGGAAAATCAGAAAATTAGTGGGCAGAAGAGAGGAAGAAAGAAACAATGAATACATGAGAAATTTTTGGAAGGAAGAGACAGAAAAAAGGCAATGAAAATAGATTTGGTTTTTGTGCTCTGATAAAGAAGGAATTACTGATAGTAATAATAATTATGTATGTCTTTAAAACATCCTTGATTAGTGTGTAAGCCTCTGAAGGAGTGCGGCAGTCGAATTTTGTCATCAACAGGTTGTGGAAGTGAAGGTTGGCAGTTAATATTCTGTAGGATTAATAGACACAGTGGTGCTCTGGCCTACTATAATAACATGTGTGATGTGGGCCTCCCGTCGGGTTGACCGCTCGCCTGGTTCAAGCCTTTCGATTTGACGCCACTTCGGCGACTTGCGCATAGATGGGGATGAAATTATGCTGATTAGGACAACACAACACCCAGTCTCTGAGCGGAGAAAATCTCCGACCCAGCCGGGAATCGAACCCGGGCCCTTAGGATTGACAGACTGTCGCGCTGACCACTCAGCTACCGGGGGCGGGATCAATCCCTACTGAAGATGGGATGGGGAGATGGTTCTTTCTTTGGTTCTGTCTTCCTGTGCTCTTTATTTCTACTTTTTATTCACCTCATCTATCTTAATTATCTCTCTTCATAAAATTTCCTTGTATCAATCCCTCTTATTTGCAAGGCAGTTTGAATTACTGACCATATTTAATAAACACTTTCATTAAAGGCAGTTTGCTGAGGTATAACAGGCATAAACCATTGTGCAGCAAGGACCAAGCAATAGTGACTGACCACATCTAGTTAATGTGCTCTTTAGTAAATACTAGCCTGATATAAGATGTGTAGAAAGAATGATTTTTTTTTTAAGAAATGGGACAAAAGATTAGATAAAATTACTGATTTGAAATGGATCTGTGGTCAGATTAGTGACTGTAGGTAAGAAAATTATTTGAAAGACATAATGAAAAAGTTGTAATTAGATTTAAGTGAACACGTGATAAATATATATTGCCTTTTGGGTTCCAGCAGTTATTATGTTACAGGGAGTTGGAAGTTTACAGTCTGAAAACGGCTTTTTTTTTTTTTTTTTTTTTTTTTTTTTTTTTTTTTTTTTTTTTTTTTTTTTTTTTTACAAAAGGAAGCATACGCGAGGGACCAAGGTCCATGGGTTTGATATGTGATGGAAGTGGGAGAAAAAACCTTGAATTCTTTATAAATGAATAAGCCTGGACACAAAAAAAGAAAATTTCATTGTAATGATAATATAATTAGAAATGGTAAAAAAGTTGTAATTCTATTTTGGGTCTGTTCTGGAGGGTGCATTTAGTAGCCTAAGTACTGTTTTAGGGCTTGCCAAAGGGATGTACAATGTTAATTTTTGATGAAAAGCTGTCTTTAAATGTGTGCTGCTCTTTTGGGTAGGGTTTTGTTGTAAAAAACGTTTAATAAAAAGTTTTAAATGATTAAGAGATCAATCAGTGAAAACCGAAGTCTTCAGCTGTACACCATTGATCCTTAGAAGTAATGATGATGAAGGAATAGTAGGTAAGCTATGCTATGAATGATAAAAGAATATATAAGAATACTAAAATAAAATTAAAGAAAAATATTTAAAAGCAAGTGATGCTGAGTCCTAAGTATACACTCTTCTAATTCAAACTATAGTTAAAATTTGTTAACACACTAATACTATTCTTAACCAGTCCAAACTGTCCATTATGGTGACTGAAAAGATAATTACATGCTCTAAATATATTAGGCACGTTTGGTTTCAAATCTCATAAAAGCAAACAGCAAAAATTTTGAAAACTGGTGTATGGATTCCGAAAGCCAATGGTATGCTTACGTTATTTATTTTCTGTCTTTCTCCACCCAGATCTCATAGTAGTGAAAAAGTACAACTGTTCAAAAATGCTGCTCCACAGCAAACTGAAAATAATAAGCGAGTCTGCAGAGTTTTTAAACCAAAAATTTGGCTTCCGTTGAAATTTCTTAGTGGTTTATCATCTTCTTCACATCCCACCTGTCATATATGACATGCAGAAGTGGTAATCTTTGTATGCATACAGAACCCATGCAATGCCAAAGATACATGTGTCAATAATCTGATCACCTACCAAATCAGCTATTGTTTATCTGACATCCACAGTGTAAGAACAGCAAAATGATGTTAAGATTTTATAAGAGTATGTTTTCATTAATTTATCCACATCCTATCTTGAACCAATGCTGTTTTTTATGTGAACAGATTATGAAAGGTGGCAAGACTTTTGGATTTGGCTTTCTTTCACTCTTAATTATTCAGTTCATGAAGACAGGTACAATTAGGGAATTTGTATTGATATCTGATGACATTGTGATTGGCATATTAAGGAGGGTTGACAATGGCTAAGTACTAAATCCATTAGTACCTTATTGCATGGAGTAATTAAAGGTGACATGACTACATATGCTTTGGTGGACAGTTACGTCTGTAGCTAGGTGAGGGAAGGCTCACTGTGTGTAGATAGCGAAGAAGGCTGCTTTACTGCTGTCAATTTGTGGAACAAGAGGGACTTGGACTCAAGTATGTCAGATGACCCTGGGAGCCCCGGCTGCCACTATTACACAGTGAAACTCATGCTGGTGGACACAGACTGAGCAGGGGGGGGGGGGGGGGGGGGGGGGGGGGGGAGGAAGTCTCATAGCCTCAGGGAGAGATAAGCACTTAGTGAGCTGCTGCCGAGCTGCGATGGCCCGGTGCCTTGATAACTGTTCTTATCCAGGGAGAGAGCATTCTTCTGTATCTCCAGGTATCCACCTAATGTTTCCTATGGTCCTTCCTGCCAATATCCGTATCTGCTAGAATCGTGAAAAACATTTTGCCATGGTGGTTGAAATAGACCAGCATGGCAGGATGCTCATCAGAATGTTGCCAGGACAGCTCTCATTTTTTAGAGTCATGGAGGCACCCTCAACAAGCTGCTTCCCATGCATACAGAGAAATAGTCTCTTGATTGGGACACCAATTGTCACGTCAGAAGATGTGCCAGTGGCACCTATTCTTTGTCATGTATAGCAACAGGATTGGAGGAGGAGAATTTGCCCACCTTCTGAAGGGAGGCTGTATGGAGGATAGAGAATTTTGCAATTGGTGTGTGGAAATGCTGACACATTATTATTGCTTGATTTAGCTTTTTGAGAGTACCCCCCATGCCATGTTTTTGGAAAACCATAGTGAAAAGATGGAGTGAACATTCAAGTCGAGTAAGATAGGGCTTAGGCTATGGGAGGTGTTGAATTGGGTTGTCCGCCAATGACCATTATAGGTATTAGAGTGAGGATTTGGGACTTGCACGTGGAGAACAAGATGAAGGTCCACTGTCTCAGTGGATGCAGGGGCACACTGGTCACCACATTGCTGATCCCAGCTGGTGTATGGTAAAGATTCTGCAGCTCTAGCACAGCAGGAATTTTTAAGGTGAATTTTCACTGCCCACGCCATGCACTTTAAGACAGCCACAGTCACTGTCCAATTTGCCTTTCGTGGCGGCGTGCAGCTTTGCAGTTCGCAATCACTGTCAATATATTAGTCGGATCATGTTATCATAGTTAATGTTAGAATTGTACAATTACTTTGATGCAATCGCTGTTGCTTCTATCATAGGGCACAAGTTTAGCAGAGGCGCTTGATGAATCATCAAGTGGTGATGAGGCTAATAAGACCACTTTCCCATCAACTGACACAGAATCTGTAGTATTGTAATCTGATGATAATTCAAACATGGCAGCTCCACTATTACTTCTGTCAGAATGATGAAGTAAAAGCCCCCTTGGTGCCATGCAGATATGTTTGGGCCCTTGCAGCTCAAATAGCTTTAGGAAAAGCAGTTTGGGAAGGAATATGTAACTAGCCTCACCAGGACTTCATAAAAAAACATCACAACAGAGACTTCTGACCTAGTCTCAACATCTAAGAACTAGATGTCATTCATATGTACTAGGATGTAACTAAACACAA
The DNA here is from genome assembly GCF_021461395.2 of Schistocerca americana. NCBI lineage: Eukaryota > Metazoa > Arthropoda > Insecta > Orthoptera > Acrididae > Schistocerca > Schistocerca americana. Next base: position 500,596,337 of record NC_060120.1, read on the forward strand.
AAGCCAATCCAATAGAGGTATTTTTAGGAATATTTATTAAGATGTCATTTCGAGGCAATTTATTTGCAGTCATGGTGGCCTATATAAACTGCAGCTTCCACACACTGTAACTTCCACATGTCGTGGTATAGCACTTTGTTCAAATAGCCAATCAGGGAGACTGAATGTTATGATCTCTCAGTTTCTCTTGGTGTGAGGGTTAATGGTATACTTCTGGGTATTCGGCCGAGTTTCTTTTTCAATTTTCCCACAGTGTTTCAACAAGCACAGTTGTCTTCTTCAGGTGCTGTGAGTTACATTACATGTACTTGCTGCTTGTAGTTCAGGCAGTGAGTACACACAACGTGACTCACATCACTTGATGAAGATGACTGGGTCAGTTGTTGAAATACTGTGTGAAAACAGAAATAAAAACTAGGCTGGACACCTGGAAGTACACCATTGAGACTAAATATCCACCTTTTTGAAGTTGGTCAATCTTGAAGATAGACCCATAGGTCCAGTACGCCAAGTTGCTAAAGGATTAAGGAATGACAGTGCTGAAGTAAGCCCACTATAAAAATTAGTACAGTATTTTAGTCCAATAATATCTGTACATACTAACAATTGATGTGTCTACGTATGCATGTATGTTCCACATCTCCTCCAAACCCACTGAACTGATTTCAACCAAATTTGGCACACATACTCCTTACTTTCAGGCAACAATCGTTATGGGTAAGAACCACCAACCCGTCATAGCTCAGGAGATATGTCATCATAAACAATGAGATGCATGAAAAAATGCTGCATCGTGCATGAAGTTTTAACCCATTTATCCTTTACTACTAACACACTGCTACAGTAGAGTCAACTGCGAAGCACAAACAGCTGTAGGCAAAACAATAGAGCTATACAAAAGCCTTGCCATAGTGACATCTATAAAATTGTGTTGCAGACATGCTTTGCGCAGCTACCTGCACGTGTAACTCGAAATATTGTTTATAATCAAGTTCTGATTTACCGTATTTACTCGAATCTAAGCCGCACTTTTTTTCTGGTTTTTGTAATCCAAAAAACCGCCTGCGGCTTAGAATCGAGTGCAAAGTAAGCGGAAGTACTTAAAAATGTTGGTAGGTGCCGCCACAACTAACTTCTGCCATCGAATATATGTAGCGCTATACAGGCATGCTTTGCAGGCATAAAGATAAATACTGGCGACAAAACCTCTGTGTCAGTAAATAAATTTAAAAAAAATAAGTGGAAGACGAGCTTTTTTTTCCTCCGCCCCAAGTTTCAACCACTGCATTTTCATACATTATCCATCGAAGTAAATACAAATTCCGTATTGTTTATCTTTGAATTTTGCAGCGTTTCAATGTACTATGAAAATCCGACTGGCAAAACTGTTAGGGATGTTTGTCAATATGGCCAACTCTACATTCTGAATTTTTTCCTACCTGCGAGAAGAGATTGTTGCTAATAGGAACTTTTATGAATTGTGAATCACATGCAGTATTCTCTTCACCATAAGAATAATACGAATATAAACATTTTGCCATGTATTCTTTCGTGTTTGCTGCTATCTCATTTAAATTCTGTCTGCCTAATAAACTACGAAACTAGAGTGAGACAACAGCAAACGCAGAAGAATATACATATCATGTCATGCTTATATTCGTATTATTCTTAAGCGTAATAGTGATACAGTCAGAAATGAAGCACGGCAATTGACTAGATTTTTAAATCTAAGATGACTAATTTCTGTGCAGAATGTAATGTACTAAAGAGGCGTCTGCAAAGATTTTCAAACGGAGAAAAATTTTTACTAAACTCTCGTTCAGAACATCTTCAATCATATGCAGTCTATTATTTGGTTTTTGTTGATCATTATCAAAGAAAGCAACGGTATAAGTAACAACAAATAGCAGTCTCTTGCCATTGTTTCGCTAATGAGACGATTCCTCTCTCCCTTTCTTTCTTTCTTTTTTTCAGTTGTAAGCGGTGGTAGCACACACAAAAGCAAGCCATGCCGCGAGCAGCGATAGGCCGTAAATGCTCATTATCAGAATGCGACAAACAATGCATGATACAGTACAGTAATGCATCTTCAGATTAGAGTGAACGTAAATACCTATAACAAAGAGAACGGCACTTATCAGATCAAAGAAAATTAAGCAATCAATTCAAACCAGACGAAGCACGTGGAAAAGGAAGGGTACTCATATAAAAACGGACGGAGCGCCTTACACATAGCAATGGCTACATGGTAAAGCTTCACTGCTAAGCTTACAACTCAAACCAAACTACTGTAGCTGTATCGTCATTCATTTGACCTAAATTGTGTCTCCTATTACAATGGACCAACTTTGTTTTGATTTGGAGGTGCAGCCTAAAACTCTTCTCTCCCCTTGAATTTCGAGTCTCATTTTTCAGGTGCGGCTTAGATTCGAGTAAATACGGTAATCAAACACTACACAGATTTTGCATTTTGCATTTTATGTTTCTTAACTTGGGTACTGTACTTACACATCTGTACATTAGACATTTTTCTTGTAACACTGTTTGTATAATTTGAAAGGTATTTTCAACAATAAATGGAAATGAAATTTTTTTCTATTTTACACTAAAACACAGTTGATTTTCTGTCCTCATTTGTAATAGAAAATCGGTAAAATGAAAACCTGGGTAATGCTGGGTTTGTCAGCTAGTTACAAATAAATCTGATTTCAGTGTACATGATGATGAAGCTTCAGAACAAAATATACTTACATTAGCACAGTGAGAGCTGTAACAGCACTCACACCAGCATGGCAAAAGGAAATGCATTGTTGAGTGGCATATGTTACCGATAAAATCAAAGGTCTTCAATTGCAATTATACTGAGATAAGCACTGATGGAGATGATTTTGCCTCATAAAATAAAAAAAAAATTTAATGTGTTTTTCCAAAACAGACATGAGTCTTACCTCTAGATTGGAGACTATTTAGGTTCTTTGGTGGTGCGGAGGAAGGGAGGGAGGGGGGGGGGAGTTGAAGGGAGGGAGGGGGGAGAGGGAGGGAGGGAGGGAGGGAGGGAGGGAGGGAGGGAGGGGGGAGAGGAAGGGAGGGGGGGGAGGAAGGGAGGGAGGGAGGGGGGGCAGAGAGTGTGGAATGTGGTTGTGAATAAAAGAGAGTGTGACAACTGGAGATCACATACACTTGGTCACTGCAACTAATCCTTTAGATAACTTCAAATTGTGAATCAAATAAATATGGTTAAAATGAACAGTTAAAAATGACATCAGCTAGCTGCTTTTAGGAAATTTACTTTAAAATACCTACAAAACAGACTGCACAAAAATTCAAGCATATCTCATAAAAAATTTCATGAACAGTTCTCTTAAATTTAAGGGTAACACGGAAAGTTTTAAGGTGTGCATTGTAAATTAATAAGCAACTTGTAAAACTCAACAATTAAATTCAGGAACATTTGTAGCTCAGGAAATTTGGGTCCCATACAAACTAAATCGAAAAAAATGAATGTACACATTTTATAAAAAATATCACTATACATTTTTTTTTATTTTCAGCTACATAGTATGTACAAAATCATTCAGATAAAAAAATTAAAATCATGGAACTGTTCCATTTTTACAGACTACATATCTGAGGTGCTCCATTTGTGTGCTTCCTCTTCTCGAGCTCGCCTTGCATTTAATTCTTCAAACCATTTCTTTTCATAGCCATTAGAACGGTCAACTCCATCCCAGCGATGTCCTGGTGGTATACCAAACCTATTTGGTAAGTATGATCCTTGGTATTTAGGTTTTTCTGAAATGAAAATAATGAGAATTAAAAATCATTTCAAAATGTGTTTCAAACCCAATAACATAAAACAGAAGCATACTATTGAATAAATAACACTACCCTCATACAGTCAGACAAATACATCAGACAAACGCACAAAATCATGATGAAACCATTTTTGACCATTGACGCTCTTTCTTTTTTTCTTTTTAGGATTTCTGCTTCATATACTATGATCCTGAGAAAATCAGGTGCAACAAAAGTAAGCAAAAATTCAGTGTGCTTTACCAGTGTGAAATGTATTTACTCTACCTAAGAATGAAGGCCATACTGCAGGAAATTTCACCCAGTTCACAAAAAGTCTTCAGAAGTCACAAAAGTGGCATAAAACCAACTGCATTATGAAAGAGGGCAACACCTTAATGCAATAACATAACAGACTACAATGGTAAGAACTAGAAACTACTAAGAGCTTTTCAAATGACTTAAAATGAGCACTACGAAGTTAACCTTAAATTTAGATCATAAAATTTGAGATTATTTACATGTCTCATATCTGTTCGAAACTTGGTAAAAAAAAAAAAAAAAAAAGGACATTATTTTAAAAGAACTTCATATATAATCTGCAAACATACTGCTCCCCTCTCTTATGTTTACTGAATAGCTGCTGCTGTACTAAATTTGCATCAACTGAACTTATGACTAGGGACCAGATAATTCCCATTTTACGATAAATGTGAATACAGTCGCAAAGTCTGCTGAAAATGCAGAAATACAAACTTATCTAATACACACAATTTAATAAAGAATTATTTCCAGATGCATTATTTTATCAGAGATAGTCTGAAATAACTATTTTCTGCATACAAATGTCAAAAACATAACCAATTTTTGGTTATTGGTACTGCACATCATCTGGCAAAGCCCAGTTTGGAAAGATAATGTGGATAAGATTGTGTGTGCACAATAAAATGTGGACTAACACAACAACATATCAGTGCACTTGACACTCTGATGCCGTGCCATGCCGTCTGTAGAGATTCAAACTGTCTGTATAAGATATAACCCACGTTATGCAATGTTGCACTGAGCCATGGGATCTAGCACCTGAGAACAGGGGAGCCATGAGGGAGGGGGGGGGGGTTGAACAGTGGCTGAACCAAATAGCATTAGAGGTATGACCCAAACTATCTTGTTAACAACACTCTGCCAACTTCAGCCAGCAAATGTGTGGTTGCCATTTCCAAAAGCTTTGTGCTGTGCATTGTTAGTTGTTTTCACATTTTGAACTGAGTAAAAGCCTAATCCTGAAATTTCAATTACCACTCTCACAACACCAAAAGATGTCAGTGATCCCTCTGACAATATGGCAATGTAGGCTGCTGCCCTATGAGAGGGGAGGCAGGGCTTGTTTCCCTGCACTGCTCCTTTCCCCTCAAGTGGTCAATATTCTACTTTGCTTATATTCATGGCCATCTGTTAGTTCATGTGTCTGCACTCTACAGTGTAGAGACTGGAAAACAATACCTATCACATATTTTGATCACACTGAAATACATACCATAGCATTTGAATATAGTTATTTTCAGTTCTACAGTAAGTGTCTTGAAGTTTCTATCCTTAGCATTGTCACATATGGGTCACATGGCTATGAGTGCCCGTAGAAGGTCAAATCAATATTCTGCAGATTTTTTAATTATCAGATTGGGTGGGAAAGGAAGAATAGTGTTGAGACACATCTTAAATCAGACACACATTCAGTAAACTGGTGGGAAAAATGTTGCTGCTGCTCAACAGAAGTGTCATTTGGTGGAACTTAAATACAGCCAAAAGAAGAAAATGAAAGGCCAATTTAAACAAAAAGCTGTTAAAGTTTTCACAAAAGCAAATATTCCAGTCAAAAAGTTCCTCAATCATTTTCTTTAATGATTTGAAAACACTAAGCCTTTGCTTTCACTCATGCAGCATGACAGCCTTTTAAATTTGTATGTCTATTTTTTTTAAATAAAAAAGGGGGGAAGGGAGGGGAAAATTATACATCTTCCAGAACCAAATCATGACAAAATTTAGAGTGGAACTTCATTTTTAACACTATCTGCAGGCTGTACACATGAACAATGAACCAATGCAGTGCTTCTCTTCAACTCAACATGTATTCAGAAAATAATTTTTGGCCTACTACTGCTACTACTACTACTACTACTACTACTACTACTACTATAGTGTGCACATTATTGTATCAGTCAGCCACGAGTGTAAACAAACCAGAACTTAAGACCACCACAGGGAGAGGAGCAATGTGAGGGGGCAACCTTGCCGTCCCTTTCATATCACTGGCAGCCTACACCAAAGTTTTTCGCTTCATCAAAAGCACAGTGATAGTGATCATCAGACAGGAAGTTTACACATTATAAATCACTAAAATAAGAAGGCAAAAGGGCACTATAAATTCCTGAAACAGGAAATAAAGGAAAACCTTACATTATGTCCATTTATTTACTAGACTGCACTACACAAAAACACAATCAGCATAAATATGTTACGTTTGTTTTGAATTATATTTTTAAAGTACCTTTAAGTTTTAAACAAAATGCTAATTGTACATTACAGAAAAGTAAAAATGTTTCTTGAAAGCCTACACGTTACAATGTCTTGCTTCTCAACATTAACAGAGATAATTGTAGCAAACTAGAAACAGTGAACAATTGTATGGCCCACTTCTACTGCAAACAGACTTGCCATCTTGTAAAATTTTTGAAATGTTTGGATCAGGAATTTCAAAAAACTTTTTATACTTGAAACTGCCTGGTAGATTAAAACTGTGTGCCGAACCGAGACTCGAACTCGGGATCTTTGCCTTTCATGGTCAAGTGCACTTGCCTGTGAGCACACACTCCACTGCAGAGTAAAAATTTCATCCTGGCATTTTATATTTTTTGATAACTGATACAGCCCATTCCCCTGGCACTCTCTCCAACTTTTGCAGGCCAACATACACAATTTGCACTGACCTTTCCAAAGGGGCCCTGTTTCTTGAAGATGGCTGATCGCTTGTAACCAGGAACCAAACTCAGCCATAGGAAAAGTTATGGTAAGGCATTTCTCACTTACAAAGGTTCACGAATTTTCTTTGCAGCTTCAATCAGAGATGCCTTATCCTCCAGAGCAATATACTTGGGGAAATTTTAAGTAATGTGAGCTACTGCTGAAATACATGTCTCCCATCTTGTTAAGGTAGTCTGAGGGAAATTGGGGTAAATCTGGTGCAATGTTTTTAAATATCTTTAAATGTTGGAGCTTTTATAAAGATTTTCTTAATACTGGAAATCAACTTGTTGACACCCAGAAAAAGCCAACCCTATGACAACCATGTGCTACACTGTCCATGTGGAGCATGTTTGGAAATGGGACTTCTAAAGTTTTCCCAGCCTTGTTCACTTATGGTGCAGTATCTGAGATGGAAAGTACTACACTGTTTCACTGAATTTCTTCGGGCTACAATAACATCAACAAATTAGTAAATAACAGTGCAATAGTTGAATTGTTAACCATTTCCAGATACACTGTTATAAGCAGGAATGCTTTTACTGATTTGCCTTCTTAAGGATCTAACTGTCCAGCAATGACACTGGTAATAAAACCATCCACAGGATCACTTGACCCGTCGATTGAAATAATTTTATTTTCTTTACTTCATCTTTATGGTAACATTCACTTACGTAACTTTTTTTTTTTTTTTTTTTTTTTTTTTTTTTTGCAAACTTGACTCACTAGACACAGATTCATCCTTATACTCCTCCAAAAACTATCTTAATGTAGGATTCTGTAGTTTCCAGAAAGGGTTATGGTATCAATAAAAATTTTGCGTAAATAAAATGCAAATTGTTCTTTCTGACGCAATCTCACAACTGCTGCTGGAAGCAAAAAAATCTTGCTCCCAGTAGTCTTGGACAGTGCGTTTTTGTGTTTGGTTGAACTAACATGTTGAGAAATGAAATATTTCTTTTCATAATTTACAGATTGCTCACATATTTTGCACAGAAGTATTTTACCATCAGCAGACAAAACATTGGACCTAGAAGCATAAGTAACTTGGCAATTTGCTGTGTTAAAGGAACACTGCATTTTGACATGTTACTAGCTACCCTGCAAGACAATACCATAACAAAAACTGGATGAGATGAATAAAAAAAATAGATAAAAAATAAAAAAAAATCTTCTAGCTTTGGCACTTGTTGCTTTTGAAGAAGGTATGATGATCAGTGGAGACTTTAATAATCCAATGAGCAACTGGGAAAATAACAGTTTTGTTAGTGGTGGGCATGACGGGACATTACTACAGTGAAACCCCTATTTTACATTTTCTCGAGGACCAGACTTAAAAAAACACAAAATTGGAGATAAAATGCAGAATCAAGGACAATGTTAAAACCTCCAAAATATGAGCAAAAACACATGAAACTCGCATAAATGATTAAAAATCATAATCCTGTTCAATACACTGTACAAAATTTGTATATGTGAAAGAAATTAAAGTACAATACAAAGTTTATACAATTATTTGTGGTAATAAATTTACCAGTTCTTAAGAAATCACAGATGGGTAACAGCAAGTAAAAACTGACACTAGTGTTCTGGGTACAACGTAGTTGAGTTATTTTCCAACACGCTACAACAAATTATAAGTCAAAACGCGTGTTTTTGAGAGATCTTTCTTTTGTGCTCACACAGAAAAAAAAGCAAAAATTGATGAATGTGGTGAATTAAACCAAAAACTGAAGTACAGTGAAAGGCGTTGGAATCTTACATGCGGGGTATGTGTTTCCCTCCTATAGCCAATGGCAGTGCAAGCATACTCTGGTGACACAAGTGCAATGACCTCTAGTATATTGCTTGTAAACTTTTCCTTGTTTATTGTGCTGATTAGTTGAAGTGAAGTGTTCTGCAGTATTGCCAACGTGCACTGTTTGCACTTTGGACTCGTCGCTTGCTGTAGGGTAAACACAGCAGGTTTCACAAAAACACGTATATACACAAAAGTTTCCTTCACATGTGTTATTTATACCAATGAATATGAATTAAAGTTAAGCCTCCTGTGATTTCAGTGTTTCTCTGTCTCAGCAATCCATACATTTACAACACTCTGCCTCCCTTCACAACACATTAAACTTCAATGAGGACTGCAACAAAGACGAACAAGCCGTTGCACAACTATTCACCAAATACATCCTGTTAATTGCACATAGCAAATGGAGTAGCATACACTGGCTACAGTTGGTAGACGCATGATACATTCTGAATTCTGTCAACAGGCTCCGAGCAAAACTACTGTAAGCTAAATTAATGCACAGTAGTGAAGGGCGTACGAGGTGTAATTATATAAAGTAAACCTAAGTGGGAGCTGCAGTCACTCCATTTGCTATACACCGATCACATCAGCAATACTTTGGAAAGAGCCACCAAGTAAGCTTGCTGCTTGTCACTCTATATGCTAGAAGCCACTACATTAGTGTGATGTCATCATGCTATACAGCTATTGGCTGCAGATGGAAAACAAACATCTGAGATGATGTAATCCAACAATTTTCACATCTTTCACAGATTCCAGTTTATTTCCCCATGCAGGCTATATATTTTTGCTATTTTCAAGGTGAAAATAAAATGAAATAATGCTCAAAACTGCATGTTTTAAGGATAATTTGTGGTAGTAATGTGTTGGGAAATGAATTACCTCATACAAAAGCGATAGCGAAAGTGATAGTCTTTTCAGTTATGTACTGTACAGTATTCCTAGCAGCAAAACCCACTTTTTTCCTAATAGATCTATTATATGACGTAAAATTTTGAAATTTCTTTCTCGGTTGTTTATGAATTTGCAATTTGGTCATGTCAGTTGATGTTATGAGCATTGGTAAAATTGGTACCTAGGGGGAGAAAAAAGAAATTCTACCATCAACTTTGGCTTATAGCTTCTGTGCCCATTTATAGTTTATAATCCAGTACTTTAGGAATTTCAGATGTTTCGTAAGGTAAGGTCTGTAAACTTATTACGTGTGTTAGCGTGGTGTGGCAGCAGCACTGGATGTTGGGTGACATAACAAGTTGCCAGCCAGTAAGAGTACAATAGCAGGAAATGGTCCACCTTTCCTTAATTTTGACCAAGCATAGAATGAGTCTAGGTGTTTGAAGATAAAAGGTTGATGATATTGTTGCTGAATACAGTAGCACGTCGGAAATACATGCAAAAAGATAAGACAGAGTTATAAGTGGCACAAGAAAAGATGGCAGACGGGCTGCTTCCTCACTTACTGGCTCGATCCGGAACACTTCACTCTGCCTGTCCTGGTTTTCTATTGATGCCACAATCCAGCAGTAGTTTCATCATAATTGTGCGGTGGAGCTAAACATTGCATATTGCAAATGGCATTGGCAATGCCTATCATGGATTACATCAGCATTTCCTCTCTCACGTCTCCCCTCTCCTCAACAGTCTAAAATATTCCCTTACCTCCGCCACCAGCCACGTTAAGAACCGTCTGTCTTCTGTGCCACTTGCAAGTCATTCAGTATCATCATATGTCAATAAGTAGGAAACAGAATGAAGTCAAGCAAAATGTCAAGTATGAACAAAGAATTGAGGTAAACATTACTAGGAAGCAACATAAAATTGGCTATTGATCTTATGGGTTTTTGAGAAGCACTAAGAATTTATGGTGTAGAATCGCGAAAATAGTAAAATCGGAGAATGTAAAATCGGAGAACGTAAAATTTAAGTTCCACTGTAAATGTCTTCTCTGAAAACTACCTAGAACAGATAATTTGGAGCCCCATTCATGATGGAAATAAAGACACAAAGGAATTAAAGGTGTTAGCTGCCAATAGGCAGTGATTTATATCAATGGTGCGAGTTGAAAATTTGTGCCACACCCAGGTCTCTCGCTTAGTAAGCAAATGCGCTGACCACTATGCCACACGGACACAGTTGTAACCACAATCATACAGACTACCCTAGCATGCTTCTCAACACATCCAAATTCTCAACTTGCATCACACACTAGTGATGTAGTGCCCCTGCTCATTAGCCTCATTACTTGCGACATCTAGCCCATTCCTGTATGAGTTTGAGCTAGGTATGCATCTGCACTGAAGGGATCACTGGCCATCATCACCGTAATGATATACAGGGTGTCTCACCTAACCATGCCACCTCAAATATCTCTGGAACAACTATAGATATTCAAAAACGATTTTCACTAGCATGAATGTACAGCAGAGGCTTAGGAAACCAAATACTATGCGAAATTTTAAAACATAAACAAATACTATTTTCAACACAAACTTCTGTATTTTTAAATGGACACCCCCTATTATTTCGTCTGCAATCAATAGCATGATAAATCAAAAAAATAATCCCACTGGTTGCATCACAATACGTCAATTACATCCCGAGAAATCGCAAAGCGAATTTGACGTTTGAAATAAATGAAGTGCACAGTTAGCACACGTCCTGAGACCCAAGTGCGCACTTCACGCTGCCAGTAATCGTGATGTGATTGACGTACTATCTCAGTGGAGTGTTAATGAATGGTGTGGTATAGTATGACAACACATCACTGACCCATATTTCATTGATGGCACTCCTAAACGGGGATAGTTCAGCCCCTTCTTGAGCTGTACCTTACTTGAACCAGTCCACCTCTTATAATGTCTCAAATAATGCGGTATCAGAATCGTGCATGTCCTGTGTATAATGTTTATTGCTGCAAAATGACAACTAGAGGAACAATTAGTGGTAACACACTTTGTTTCACATTTCTAAACCTCATAAGTTCTGAAATATGTGGCTTGTAAAGGGTAGTAATGGTGTCACAGTTTCTGACATAATGCATCGCATGTACTGTGCTCAGAGCAGGGGTTGCCTGCACCGGCACATGTTGTTGTTGTTGTTATTGTTGTTGCGGTCTTCAGTCCAGAGACTGGTTTGATGCAGCTCCCCATGCTACTCTATCCTGTGCAAGCTTCTTCATTTCCCAGTACTTACTGCAACCTACGTCCTTCTGAATCTGTTTAGTGTATTCATCTCTTGGTCTCCCTCTATGATTTTTATCCTCCACACTGCCCTCCAATACTAAACTGGTGATCCCTTGATGTCTCAGAATATACCCTCACAACTGATCCCTTCTTCTAGTCAAGTAACGCCACAAATTTCTCTTCTCTCCAATTCTATTCTATGCCTCCTCAGAAGTTATGTGATTTACCCATCTAACCTTCAGCATTCTTCTGTAGCACCACATTTCGAAAGCTTCTATTCTCTTCTTCTCTAAACTATTTATCCTCCACATTTCACTTCCATACATGGCTACACTCCATACAAATACTTTCAAGAACGATTTCCTGACACTTGAATCTATACTCGACGTTAACAAAATTCTCTTCTTCAGAAACGCTTTCCTTGCCGTTGCCAGTCTACATTTTATATCCTCTCTACATCGACCATCATCAGTTATTTTGCTCCCCAAATAACGAAACTCCTTTACTACTTTAAGTGTGTCATTTCCTAATCTAATTCCTCAGCATCACCCAATTTAATTCGACTACACTCCATTATCCTCGTTTGCTTTTGTTGCTGTTCATCTTATATCCTCCTTTTAAGACACTGTCCATTCCGTTCAACTGCTCTTCCAAGTCCTTTGCTGTCTCTGACAGAATTACAATGTCGGCGGCGAACCTCAAAGTTTTTATTTCTTCTCAATGGATTTTAATTCATACTCCGAATTTTTCTTTTGTTTCCTTTACTGCTTGCTCAATATACAGATTGAATAACATCTGGAATAGGCTACAACCCTGTCTCACTCCCTTCCCAACTGCTGCTTCCCTTTCATGCCCCTCAACTCTTATAACTGCCACCTGATCTCTGTACAAATTGTAAATAGCCTTTCGCTCCCAGTATTTTACCCCTGCCACCTTTAGAATTTGAAAGAGAGTATTCCAGTCAACATTGTCAAAAGCTTTCTCTAAGTCTACAAATGCTAGAAACTTATGTTTTCCTTTCCTTAATCTGTTTTCTAAGATAAGTCATAGGGTCAGTATCGCCTCACGTGTTCCAACATTTCTACAGAATCCTAACTGATCTTCCCCAAGGTCAGCTTCTACCAGTTTTTCCATTCATCTGTAAAGAATTTGTGTTTGTATTTTACAGCCGTGGCTTATTAAACTGATAGTTCAGTAATTTTCGCAACTGTCAACACATGCTTTCTTTGGAATTGGAATTATTATATTCTTCTTGAAGTCTGAGGGTATTTCACCTGTCCCATACATCTTGCTCACTAGATGGTAGAGTTGTTAGGCCTGACTCTCCCAAGGCTGTCAGTAGTTCTAATGGAATGTTTTCTACTCCTGGGGCCTTGTTTCGACTTAGGTCTTTCAGTGCTCTGTCAAACTCTTCACGCAGTATCAGATGTCCCATTTCATTTTCTTCTACCTCTTCTTCCATTTCCATAATATTGTCCTCAAGTACATCGCCCTTGTATAGACCCTCTATATACTCCTTCCACCTTTCCGCTTTCCCTTCTTGCTTAGAACTGGGTTTCCATCTGAGCTCTTGATATTCATGCAAGTGGTTCTTTTTTCTCCAAAGGTCTCTTTAATTTTCCTGTATGCAGTATCTTACCCCTAGGGATACATGCTTCTACGTCCTTACATTTAACCTCTAGCCATCCCTGCTTAGCCATTTTGCACTTCTTATCGATCTCATTTTTGAGATGTTTGTATTCCTTTTTGCCTGCTTCATTTACTACATTTTTGTATTTTCTCCTTTCATCAATTAAATTCAATATCTGTTCTGTTATCCAAGGATTTTTACTAGCCCTCATCTTTTTACCTACTTGATCCTCTGCTGCCTTCACTATTTCATCCCTCAAAGCCACCCATTCTTCTTCTACTGTATTTCTTTCCCCTATTCCTGTCAATTACTCCCTAATGCTCTCCCTGAAACTCTGTACAACCTCTGGTTCTGTCTGTTTATCCACATCCCATCATCTTAAATTCCTACCTTTTTGCAGTTTCTTCAGTTTTAATCGACAATTCAGAACCAATAGATTGTGGTCAGAGTCCACACCTTCCAGCACCTCCAGGCTTATTCCATGTATACAACCTTCTTTTATGATTCTGGAACTAAGTGTTAGCTATGATTAGGTTATGCTCTGTGCAAAATTCTACCAGGTGGCTTCCTCTTTCATTCCTTACTCCCATTCCATATTCACCTATTACATTTCCTTATCTTCCCTTTCCTACTATCGAGTTCCAGTCACCCATGACTATTAAATTTTCGTCTCCCTTCACTATCTGAATAATTTCTTTTATCTCATCATACATTTCATCAATCTCTTCATCATCTGCGGAGCCAGTTGGCACATAAACATGTACTACTGTGGTAGGAGTGGGCTTCGTATCTATCTTGACCACAATAATGCGTTGCTGTCTGTAGTAGTTTACCCGATTTCCTATTTTCTGTCTGTAGTAGTTTACCCGATTTCCTATTTTCTGTCTGTAGTAGTTTACCTGATTTCCTATTTTCCTATGTCTGTCTGTAGTAGTTTACCCGATTTCCTATTTTCCTATCCATTACTAAATGATACTCCTGCATTACCCCTATTTGATTTTGTATTTATAACCCTGTATTCACATGACCAGAAGTCTTGTTCCTTCTGCCACCGAACTTCACTAATTCCCACTATATCTAACTTTAACCTATCCATTTCCCTTTTTAAATTTTCTAAACTACCTGCCCAATTATGGGATTTGACATTCCACACTCCGATCCGTAGAACGCGTTTTCTTTCTCCTGATAACAATATCCTCCTGAGTAGTCCCTGCCCGGTGATCCGTATGGGGGACTATTTTACCTCCGGAATATTTTACCCAAGAGGACGCCATCATCATTAAACCATACAGTAAAGCTGCATGCCCTCGGGAAAAATTATGGCTGTAGTTTCCCCTTCCTTTCAGCCATTCGCAGTACCAGCACATCAAGGCTGTTTTGGTTAGTGTTACAAGGCCAGATCAGTCAATCACCCAGACTGTTGCCCCTGCAACTACTGAAAAGACTGCTGCCCCTCTTCAGGAACCACACATTAGTCTGGCCTCTCAACAGATACCCCTCCATTGTGGTTGCACCTATGGTACAGCTATCTGTATCCCTGAAGCACGCAAGCCTCCTCACCAACGGCAAGGTCCATGGTTCATGGTGTTATTATGAGGTTCAATTTAGAATTCAACAAGGCAATAAAAGAGTATCAAATTATCTGCAAGTAATGTCTGAAACATCCTTTCATCCCAATCAACACTTCACAGAGTTACATACAGCAAGTTACAGCAAGAAAATTTTCAATAAAATTACAGTTCAGACCACAGGATAGGCAAAATAGCTTCTACATCATATCAGAGAACCGCAAATGTTTAAAAAGTGGCAAAAACCATAACTATTTCTTGCTGCACTGGATGACAATGACAAATGCATTAATGTTTGGCTGAGGATAAAATGCAAACTAAATGATAATTTGTCAATATTTTACAATATGAAATGTAATCACCGACAAAATTTCACTTACTAACTAACCAAAAATTTACTTAATAACTTACCATTATCCATTTATCAAAAACCAATCATTATAAGAGCATTTGTGAATTGAATTATTTACTGCTAAAACATAACATAATAGATCCCATTTAAATGTTACAAATGGAACATGTGTTTCAAATCATAAATGAAGTCTATGTTTCACACTGTGGTTTAAAGCGACCTTCGTGATTGCAGGTTTCAATCATTTGAAATAAAGGAAACATCTTACCTATAATGCCCTACCTATGATAAGTTAAATACAATGTCCTAGTAGCAATCTCCACCAATACCATGATTTACAAGACATAAATAAATCTCTTCACCTAAAAAGTTAATGTCATTGTTTTAATTTTTTAAAGTAAGTTAATTACCTTTGACACCTTCTTCCTTTTTCTTATTTCGGATGTATTCAAGCATCGGATCACCTTCTCTCTCTTGGTCCCGCAAGTGTCTCTCCAGATCTGCATCATCAGCATATCTGGCCAATGGTTTTGACATTTCATACAAATCTTCCTTTAACTTCTCTGTTTGATCTTCCACTTGCTTCAACCTAAAATATATAACAAGGTAGATTTTAATGTTTCATCCTAAATATGTAGATGATGACGCTTAATAATACGAAGAAAGTTTTTGGATGTAACTCTAAGCTTCTGCATAATTACATATGAAGTAAACTGGTCACTAGCTATGTCTTCTATACAATACAATTTTAGTTTATCTACATAGGTTATGCTCTATTTAACAAAATATCATTACAAATTATAGAAAATTCTGGATGGAAATACTTTGAGAATTGAACGTTTTATCATAGGACTAATGAATCCATAAATACCATGTGGACCTCAAACACATCACTCTTTAGAACCTGTGTATATTCTCTAGGCAGGAATGCACAAGTTAGAAGTTATCTTGCAAAATCAACATGAATATAACAGACACATGGTATTTTCCATGAAATGTATTCAACTTTTTGTTTTCTTGTGAGTCTTCCACTAAAGGCTGCAGTTACCTCCGAGTCAGAAAGTTCACAGTATTGTATATACTGCAAGTCTAGCTCCCGAGTTTATTACATCAGTTTTTCCAATTAGGTCCACGAAGTGACAATTGAAAAGGTCTAGGCCTCTGTCATCATGTACCAGCTCCCCTTTCTTTAATAACTAAAAACAATTTACCCATTTTACTAGTTGTTAACCTCTGTGGCAGTGAATTTATTATTTTTAGAAATCCAGCAATCAAAACAAAAATAAATAAAACACACAAAAAAGCGATTGGTTGCTGTATTTCTTCAACATAATACCTCAAACATGCTCCTTGACCAAGATCCTACAGATAAGGTTGCGAAAATGACCCCTGGGCAATGGCAGTGCTATTGTCACCTTCCAACTGCAAAGCACAAGTGGCTCAGTAGTCTACCGTGCTGCAACAACACTGAGATGACACATACAAAATTGTGTTACACGAATGGTCAAGATACATGTGCAAAGCAGCAGTGCCTAACCCAAAATAACTGTCAGCAACCTCATTCGTCAACTCTACAACAAATTCCTTTCAACCATCTTTTTGAGGCATTGGTCTTCTGACTGATTTGAAGTGATCAGCCACAAATTCCTCTCATGGACTAATCTCTTTATCTCTGACTACCACCTGCACCCAACATCCTCAATTATTTGTTGGATCTATTCCAATGTTTTGCTGTAGTTATTACCCTTTACAGCTCCCTCTAGCACCATGCAAGTTATTCCCTGATGTCTTCACAAACATCCTTCCATCCTGTCCCTCCTTTTCAGTGTTTTCCATATGCACCTCTCTTTGCCAATTTTGCAGAGTGTCTCTTCATTCATTAAAAGACTACCTAATTTTCAACATCATTCAATAGCAGCACATCCTAAAAGCTTCAATTTTCTTTTCTTGGTTTGCCCACAGTCCACGATTCTCTATGATACAGTGCTGTGCACCAAACGGAAATTCTCAGAAATTTTTCCCTCAAATTAAGGCCTATATTTGATAACAGTAAACTTCTTTTGGTCAAGAATGCCCTCTTTGTATGTGCTAATCTACTTTTTTTGTCTCTTTGCTTTGTCTATTCTGTTTATTTTGCTACTACAGTAGTAGAATTCCTTGATAGTGTCCAGTTTGTAGTCATCAATTTTGATGGTAAGTTTATTGCTAATCTGTTCTCTGCTGTTCCTATTACTTTCATATTTTTTCAGTTTACTCTCAGTAGATATTCTGTGTTCACTAGACAGTTCATTTCATGCAATAGATCCTGTACTACTTCTTCACTTTCATTGAGTTAAGCCATGTCATCAGTAAATTTTATTATTAATATCCTTTCACCCTGAATATTAACCCCGTTCTTGAACATTTTATTTCTGTCATTGCTTCTTCGTTGTATAGACCAAACGGTAGAGTCAAAAGCATGCAGGCCCTCTAACTCCCTTTTAATCAGAGCAATTCTTTCTTGGTCTTCCATTCTTATTGTTCCATCATGATTCTTAAACATATTTTCTATAACCCACCTTTACCTACAGCTTAGTCCTATTTTTCTCAGAATTTCTAACATCTTTTACCATTTTACATTGTCCAATGATTTTTCTAGGTCAACAAATCCTACGAGTGTGTCCTGATTTTTCTCAAGTCTTGCTTCCATTATCAAGTGCAGTATCACCACTGCCTCTCTGGTGCTTTTACCTATACAAAAGCCGAACTGATTGCAATCTAGCAGCTTTCCAATTTTATTTTACACTCTTCTGCATATTATTCATGTCAGTACCTTATATGCATGAGATGTTAAGATGACTGTGCCATCTAGTAAACATTATTAACTCTGGAACAATATGCAGCTTTTGATATTTTAGTAATGTTTCTCACTACATACAAATATTCATTATGAGAGCAATAACGTGTATCAAGCTGTTGAATCCATTTAAATTATTTTCTTTATCCATGGCTTCTGTCATACTATGTTGTGGCAACAATTACTATTTTTGCTAGCAAACAGTTATGATCAATACCATACACATCACATTTATATACTCTCAGGTGGCACATTGCACATTCTTCTCTTAACTGTTGTAATATTATAAATCTTGTTAATACTTAAACATGACTTACATTATCCACTATGGCCACCTAGATTTCAATAACACCACATACACTAATGAATAGATAAATTAGAGCACACTGCATATATTTTTATACATAAAACATTTTCTGTTATGTTGTAACTGTTCCGTACAATTCTGATGGTAAGATTAACAACTGATGTCCACTGCAAAGCACAAAATATTTTTAGAAGTTCATTCAGGATCCTTATACAAATTAATGTTGAAAACACCACAATGCATTATTTGACACTTCTTGTTTGTTAGGCCTCAATCACATTTAGTTCCCGTTTCTTCCACTGATACATGACCTTGTACTGCAATAATATGGTGTTAGCAAACAAGAAGAAGATAAATTTGTTAACATCGAGTATTGATTTAAGTGTCAGGAAGTCGTTTCTGAAAGTATTTGTACGGAGTGTTGCCATGTATGGAAGTGAAACATGGACGATAAATAGTTTAGACAAGAAGAGAATAGAAGCTTTCGAAATGTGGTGCTACAGAAGAATGCTGAAGATTAGATGGGTAGATCACATAACAACAACAGCAGCAAACAAGAGAATCAGACATTGTATAATTGATTCCATTATATGCTTTCTTAGCTGTCAAATCACCTAATTCTCATGGGGTTTGGTATTCTAAATTAATGAGGCTCTCCATCAGCACATAGGATTTTCTCCATTACAAGTACTAATCACACACACTGAGAAGATATTCAATGCGGTGGCTGATGGAAATAACAGAATGGTCAAAAGCCTAAGGAAGGCATACAAATTTTGACTAATAGTAATACATGTATGCAGGAATGAGAATCACATTCTGCCTTCATGGGAGTTGTGCCCATATTTCCCATATGTTGCTTGGCCCTTGCATCACAGTGTGATGTGACAAAAACTGATGGCATCTGGAACACTGTAATAGGTGCAGATAGAGAGCTATACCTTACAGCTAATATGCCAGGTGTGGTATGTTGTGGAAGCTACATCTTTAATTTTCTTTATAATTTAGGATGTCAACATTCCCAGCTACCTCCTATTTGTTTATTAATATTGATGCCCTTCAAGTCTGTGAGGAATAATACTTTTTCAAATATTAAGAGTAGAACAGAACTGTCTTAAGTGAAGAGTGAAAGAAATTTTGCATTCAGAAATATAGTGACTTAACATAACAATGCCATGTATCAGAGGATTCTCATTTTTCAATCTTTTAATGTTCTTAATAGCCCTTTTCGTCAGACACGGAACTCTGTATCTCTCATGTCTTGAGCAATATATGTTTGGAGGAAACTGTAATGAAATGTTTTGAAGGGAACAAGGGTACTCCAGTTGATGGGAAAAGACTAAAATCAAATACATAAAATTCACTGACAGCATGGTGCTTTTGGCTGACAGATAATGAACATGGAATAAAATGACTCATGGTCTGAGTGTGACATGGTATGAATGAGGGATGAGAATTGATAGCAAGAAAACCACGAGTATGGTCACAGGTAAGAAACACACAATATTGGGAAGGGACTAACTGAAAAAGTAAAAAAATTCAAAATATTTATGCACCTTATTAATGAAGCTAAGCAAGCATTGAAAAGGAAGTAGCTACTATACAGGATACTGAACAAACAAATGACAAAAAGACTGGTTAAATGCTTTGTGTGGAGTGTGGTTTCATACTGTGTAGACACATGGCTGACAAGGAAAGAAGCTGAAAATAAAATGGAGGGGTTTGAGATGTGGGTACATATATATGTAAGAGGACAGAAAAGATAATGTGGACAAAGTTTTATGAATGAAGTATTATGAAGAGTCAGCAAAAATAATACAAGAGATATTAAAGAGAAAAACAAGCTGACTAGAACACTTGTCTAAGAAGACAATGCTTACAAACCGATGCTTTAGAAGGGATGGAGAAAGGAAAAATGAGGAGGAGGACGAGGAGGAGGAAAGATAGTAGTTGACAGATAAAGTGAAAAACAGATATGGAAAAAAAGGACAGAAGGCAGAAAGATTTGGGGGTAATATTATGAAAACACTTGTTAACAGGTAGAATACTACTACTGCTACTACTACTACAACTGAAGACCCGAGCTAATTTGGTAACAACCAATATTGCATGGAGTGTTAAGAGTAACATGTGATGTCATTATAGTTTCTTGAGTAGCCGGGAAGATACAGCTCTATCCAAACAGTCCTGTTACATCTTGGAAGGTCTGGTAGAACTAGGCATGTATGACACAGATTGTCCACTTATGACTGTTTTTCCTCAACAACCACCAACACAATTAGGCACTGCTCACCCCCCCCCCCCCCTCCCCCTTTCCATCCCCTTTGGTAAAATTTAAGCCACAATATCTAGTCACTGACATGCACAGCATTTCATAGGCATACCCAATGGTGGTCACACTAAGTACCCGGAGTTTACAGCATTAGAAAACTGACACATCCGACCAATCCAAAGGTTGGGATCTTAAAATTTGACAATACTGATTGGATACAGGATAGACATGCCAGAGTCTGTTTGGAGGCCAGATGATCTCTCTTAGTTATTAAGAAAATGTTTTAACCCAAAATACGATAGACTGTTTGAGATAGAGAGAGAGAGAGAGAGAGAGAGAGAGAGAGAGAGAGAGAGGAAAGTACAGTAAGAAATGGGGAAGAAGACTGGGTTACAGTATTTTAGGTGGGTGGGTGAGGGGAATATTACTAAGAGAAGTAAACAAATGTTGCATATTGAACAGAAGGAAAGGATCAAACAGTTTACTGATCTATGTCTTTCACTTCTACCTCAAAAAAGTCTGGGAAGTCCAGGATGAAATAAATATTTAGTGGTCTTATCATTGTGCCTGACTGCAGCTCAACACCACCTCTGTCTGGGGAGTAGCAATCTATCAATTGTTGACATGTCCACAGGATTGTTCTATCATCTGCTTTATGTAATACACGTTTTAATTTGTCTTACACTACAATACTCTAACATTTGCTATTGTTGTTGATGGATTTAAAAGGACTCAACTATGAAGTTGGCAGTCCTTCCAGCCTCTGGTGAAGAGAAATAAAGCAAGAGAGAATTGTTAAAAATTCCCAAAAATTGATAGGTCTATTACTTTTGATTAATACCTGTAATGTGTCACTTTACATAAAGAGGATTAAAAAAGAAATAAGCACCTAATAATAGTAATATGCCAAAAGAGTGAAAGACACACATATACAGCATATTTAAAAGTAATTGTCAACTATTTTGAAATTTGGTAGTGAGAAATGAATACTTTCTCAAATCTGTACATTTGCTCCTGGTGGCTGAAGACATTTGGTTGTCAATATGCCTGTCTCTTTGACAACAGCAAGATAAACATTAAGGGAACAAATACTGTACAGCCACAGTCACTGTCACAGCGATTTGTCAACAGTGTTTACTACTTTACATGTCTCTCTGTATTGAACTACTCTAGTGTACACATTAATCTGAGTGTTAAGTAGTCCACAGGCAGTTATTGTGTTTGCTTTGAAATGTAGGTACTGAAGTTTCAGTCTTGTTAGTACACGATATTGCACAGTAAATTAACTGCAACACTGTGTTTGTATCATGGCTTTATATCTACTTACAAAAATTGCTTACTGTTATGTTTATTATCATTATTATGTTTGTTCTGTTCTTGACACAAATCATTCAGTGCATTTTCTTTTCTCTACCCCATGTCAGCAATGGAAGTGTACTACTTCACAAATGATATGGTGGAAATGATTTTCTGCTACGGGTTGGCAAATGGAAGGAGACCGTGAGCCCGTGCCCTCTAAGGGGGAAAAAAAATATCCACATCACAGAGCATCATCCAATAATGTGTTCAGCCAACTTTTTCAGCATCTTAAGGACAGAGACTCTCTAGCACCTAAAATACGAACAGTGGATGGCGTCTGTCAGTTCACATACAGCAAGCCACACACATGAAGGAGCATGTGCTGCATTTACTGGACTTATGACCTGGAATCAGTGTGCGGTGACTGGCAGCAGCAGAAGGTGTGAACCATTCTCTTTTATGGGTGGTTCTGCACGAATAATTGCTGTATCCATACCATCTTCAGTGAACCCAAGCGCAAAGGCCAGAAGGCCAGTGTAGCAAATTGCAATCCTGTCAGCTGGTAGGTTTGTGGGATTGAAGGGACCAGACTACTAGGGCCATCGGTCCCTTTTTCCACAAACTTTAAACACCCACAAAGAATATATATATATATATATATATATATATATATATATATATATATAAAAAACAAAGATGATGTGACTTACCAAACAAAAGCGCTGGCACGACGATAGACACACAAACAAACACAAACATACACACAAAATTCTAGCTTTCGCAACCAACGGTTGCTTCGTCAGGAAAGAGGGAAGGAGAGGGAAAGACGAAAGGATTTGGGTTTTAATGGAGAGGGTAAGGAGTCATTCCAATCCTGGGAGCGGAAAGACTTACCTTAGGGGGGAAAAAGGACGGGTATACACTCGCGCGCGCACACACACACACACACATATCCATCCATGGATGTGTGTGTGTGTGCGTGTGCGAGTGTATACCCGTCCTTTTTTCCCCCTAAGGTAAGTCTTTCCGCTCCCGGGATTGGAATGACTCCTTACCCTCTCCCTTAAAACCCACATCCTTTCGTCTTTTCCCTCTCCTTCCCTCTTTCCTGATGAGGCAACAGTTTGTTGCGAAAGCTTGAATTTTGTGTGTATGTTTGTGTATATATATATATATATATATATATATATATATATATATATATATATGAGATGGAGATGACAAGAGACGACACAGGACAAGAAAGACACAGACAGAGACCAGAAAAAAGGAATTAAAATCACACTGAGTGTGACAGTGGTTGGCCAACCATAGAAACAAAAAAAGGAAAAGCCAACCACCAAGAAAAGCACTAAAAACCCCAGTCTAAAATCGTAGGCCAAAGGCCAGACTCAACACACAAAAAAAAGGACAAACACTTAGATCAAATGATAAAAACCCCCTGCACAAATAAAACTCAAAACTAAATCCGCCATCACAACATCATCTGATAAAAGAGCAGGAAGTGCATCAGGCAGCGGGAACGTCTGCTTGAGCAGAGTTAAAAGCAGGCAGTCCAACATGATCTGGACCATAGTCAAATCTGAACCACAGCGACATAAAGGCGGGTCCTCACAGCGCAATAAATGGCCGTGTGTTATCCAGGTGCGCAGCCAGCAGGGGACGACAGAGTCCTTGCGAGAGACCCGCAAGGAGGAGCACCACGCACCGGTAGCCTCCTTGATGGCCCGAAGTTTGTTGGGTGAAGGAAGGGTGCACCATTTTTACCCCAGGTGTGAAGTACCTTCTGCCATAAATCTGACCTGAGGTTACTCTCCGAAAGGCCAATCTCCAAGGCTGGTGCACCGACAGCCTATTTGGCCAGCATGTCAACACGTTCATATCCCAGGATGCCGACAGACCCGGGGTCCACACAAAGACCACAGAGCAGCCGCAACGGGCAAAAGTATGGAGGGACTCCTGGATAGCCATCATCAGATGAGAGCGAGGGAAACACTGGTCAATAGCTCGTAAACCGCTCAAGGAGTCACTACAGATAAAGAAGGACTCACCTGAACAGGAGCGGATATACTCTAGGGCGCGAGAGATGGCTCTGCAGTGAAAACATTGCAGCCAGCCAGCAATGAGTGTTGTTCATAATGATCCCCTAGAGTAAGAGCATAACTGACATGACCAGAAACCCTAGAATTGTCAGTATAGACAACGTCACAACGTCAGAGCCTTGAAATGCGGCAAGGATTGAAAGAAAGCAGCGGCAGAGGGCCTCATGAGGGACTGAGTCCTTCAGGCCCTGTGTCAAATCGAGCCGAAGGCATGGGCGGGGCACTCACTCACCACGGGAGTATATGCAGGGGGGCCCAGAAAAGAGGTGGGAGAAGGAAAAACTGAAGCCCATAGAGAAGAGCTCTGACTCAAACTGCGATCATACACCCTGACCAGGGCCGCCGTTCCAGTAGATGGACGACCGACTGAGGGAACAGGAGACGATAATTGGGATGCCCGGCAAGCTATAAACGTGTGTAGCATAAGCAGCCAGTAATCGTTGGCACCGGAACCGCAATGGAGGGACACCAGCCTCCACAAGTATGCTGTTGACAGGGCTTGTCCAGAAAGCTCCAGTGGCGAGTTGGATCCTGCTGTGAAGGATGGGGTCAAGCAACTGCAATGCGGAAGGTGATGCCGAACCATAAGCCAGGCTCCCATAATCCAGACAGGACAGAATTAACGCCTGGTACA
Organism: Schistocerca americana; assembly: GCF_021461395.2. Lineage (NCBI taxonomy): Eukaryota > Metazoa > Arthropoda > Insecta > Orthoptera > Acrididae > Schistocerca > Schistocerca americana. The sequence goes on from NC_060120.1 coordinate 500,621,136, forward strand.
GCCGTAGAAGGATAGACTGATCGGCACCCCAGCTGGTGTGACTCAATCAACGAAGAGTACTAAGATGCCGCCAGCACAGCTGTTTCAGCTGCCGAATATGAGGGAGCCAAGCCAACCAGGTATCAAAAACCAATCCCAAAAACCGATCCATCTCCACCACAGCACGAGGTTCGCCATCAAGATAAAGTCGTGGCTCAGGGTGAACAGTGCGTCGCCGGCAGAAATGCATAACGCAGGTCTTGGCAGCCGAAAACTGGAAGCCAGAAGCCATGCACTACAGCCCAAAACCGTGCCTTGCGGATAGCACCTAACAGCTGCTATTCAGCAGCTGCAATGCCAGTAGAGCCAAAGTATAGGCAGAAGTTATAAGCATACAAGGAAGCTGAGACAGACATTCCCACCGCTGCAGCGAGCCCATTAATTGCAATTAAAAAGAGGCAGACACTTAAGACAGATCCTGAAGTTACACCTTGGCCTGTATGCCTGTTCAGAGATGATTCATAAGCAGCAAAATCCTTGGGTTCTGGAATGGCGTGAGGTAACAAGATGTTAGGATACTATAATCCCTTACATTACTGTTGTTTGCTATTTTTTAATATTTTTCTTAAACTTACTCTTACATGTGGCTGCATATTGAGGTGTAATATGGTATATTGACAGGAGAGCAACAGCAACTGGTTAAACCGTAAACAAAAGTAACAATAATCTTTGCCTGCTGACAATTTTTTATGTATTATACACAATGTGAATAAAATTTGAACAGTTAGTTAACAGTGGTCATATGTGCATAATTGTGTGTGTGTGTGTGTGTGTGTGTGTGTGTGTGTGTGTGTGTGTGTGTGTGTGTGTGTATGAGCGCGCGCGCGCGCGCGTCACAATATTCTTAAAGGAGTTTGATGTAATTTGTTACACAGTACATAAAGAACAGTTAGACATAGTTTAGGGGAAAATAAGCAGCAAGTGGAACTGCACATGAGATGTGATACTGCCATTTTGGTAGGAATGCTATAACCATATTTTGCCCTGTGGTTGGCAGTGATTGCACAGCTGAACTGGAGTTGCCACCACTGGTCTCTCAAAGGTGGGACACACACTTCTGCAAGGAGACTGTCAACAGGACTAGTATTAAGGGCTCCAGTTGCTAGTATTATACTATGGAGTACAGTGTTCGATACCTGAAGTTGGATAATGCTGTTGTACAACCATAGTCTAGGCAAGAAATTTAACATTTTGTAAAATCTTAGTAAAACCATCCAACTTGTTCCCACAGGACTGTAGCTGAGGAAATGGGTGGCGTTAAATTTCCTCATGCAAGTTTACCTCGAATTGGTGTGTGTGTAATATGCACGATTACTGTCAAATATTAGTCATAAAATGCAGGATTATTAAACTACTTGTAGCAGCTGATCACCTAACTAAAGCTCAGGATGGAATGTGCAACCCTCAGTCTACATAAATACACACATCAAAAAAAGTTTTGCATCGCTCCGGTTCCCAGAACTCCTGAAGATAGACATTAACTGTGGATATTGTATCACAGACATTGAGGCATTCATCTTTATGGACGACAATTTGCATCCCATCGGGCACATCGTGTGAATGACTGACTGTTTAGGGATGTCACTAAACCCGTCTGAAGATGTAAACCACCATACACACGTGGCACCTATTAGATGGAAGGGATCCAACAGCCGATCAGTTCCAGTCATTCCACCGAGGTACAAAGCTCATGTTGTCTGTAGTTCACCATGCCTAGACGGTCAATAACATGGTTCGATCATGTTCGCATTGTTACTTTGTGCCAGAAAGGGCTCTCAACAAGGGAAGTGTCCAGGCATCTCGGCGTGAACCAAAGTGATGTTGTTCAGACATGGAGGAGATAGAGAGAGACAGGAACAGTCAATAACATGACATGACTCGCTCAGGCCACCCAAAAGGGCTACTACAACAGTGGAAGACTGCAACCTACATATCATGGCTTGGAGGAACCCTGACAGCAATGCCACCCCGCTGAATAATGCTTTTTGTGCAGTCACAGAACATTGTGTTATGACTCAAACTGTGTGCAACAAGCTGCATAATGTGCAACTTCACTCCCGACATCCATGGCGAGGTCCACCTTTGCAACCACGACACTATGCAGCGCAGTACAGATGGGCCCAACAACATGCTGAATGGGCTGCTCAGGATTGGCATCACATTCTCTTCACCAATTAGTGTCGCATATGCCTTCAACCAGACAATTGTCGGAGACATGTTTGGAGGCAACTGGCTCAGGCTGAATGCCTTAGACACACTGTCCAGCGAGTGCAGCAAGTTGGAGGTTCCCTGCTGTTTCGGAGTGGCATTATGTGGGGCCACCGTAAGCCACTGGTGGTCATGGAACACACCATAATGGCTGTACAATACGTGAATGCCATCCTCCGACCAATAGAGCAATCATATTGGCGAGGCATTCCTCTTCATGGACGACAATTCACAACCCCATCGTGCACATTGTGTGAATGACTTCCTTCAAGATAACTACATCACTTGACTAGAGTGCCCAGCATATTCTGCAGACATGAACTCTATCAAACATGTCTGGGATATAGTGAAAAGGGCTGTTTATGGACGACGTGACCCACCAACCACTCTGAGGGACCTATGCCGAATTGCTGTTGAGGAATGGAACAATCTGGACCAACAGTGCCTTGATGAACTTGTGGATAGTATACCACGACGAATACAGGCATGCAGCAATGTAAAAGGACATGAGAACGAAGTTTTTCGCGGCGGCACTTATGTATAAAATATTCTCGGTATTCTTGCCACGTCAGTTCTGGATAAAATCTCGAGCTTTCGACGATTACCTCCATCGTCATCGTCAGGAGCTGACTGTCTCTACTGCTGCTATGGTAGCCTCTATATAGCCCGAAGACGGCTTCTGATTGGTCGGATTCTGATTGGTCGGCGATTACGTGCTGCTGTCTCAGACGGTGTCACTGTGTGCGCCGGTGGCGCCACCGCTTCCGTTTAAACGTAAACCTTGGAAGGAACGTCTCTGCTGCTTCTCTGCATCAAGCGCTCGTTTCCACGCACAGCTCAGATGGTACCCGCTATCGCGGTTAAAGTTCTTTTGGCTCATTCTGATTTCAACAGCCTCCTTAATAACAGAATCCCAGTACGTGGAGGCATGGGACAGAATTTTAGTTTCGTCGAACAATATTTTGTGTTTGTTCGTGAGGCTGTGCTCCGCAATTGCCGATTTCTCAAGCTCTCTATTTTTAATGTGGCGTTGGTGTTCTGCACAGCGGTCGGAAACGGTACGAATAGTCTGACCTATATAATTGCTTCCACACTCACAGGGTATATTATAAACACCGGGGACCCTGAGGTCGAGATTATCCTTAACAGGGCGCATCATCTCCTTAATTTTCTTAGGAGGACGAAAAATCGGTCTAATACCACGTCTACGCAGGACTCTTCCTATTTTGCTGGAAATTGCGCCACAAAAAGGAAGAACCGCAATCGGTGTTTCATCCTGTGAGGTTGCAGCATTATCACGTTTCCTTCTTTTGGAGAACGCTGCCTTTATATCGCGTGCACTATAGCCGTTCTTTAGTACAACGACAGACGGACGGGCGTCTTGGCCACTCTGTATACCGTAAGCCGACGCATACCGATTTATATCTTAACGCACAGAGTTTCCATCACCCTGCTCAGAAGAGAGCCGTTTTGAACACGTTGGTATATAGAGCCAAAACTGTTTCTGACGAGGACCACTTAAGGTTCGAGATTAATCACCTAAAGAACGTGTTCCGAAAGAACGGCTATAGTGCACGCGATATAAAGGCAGCGTTCTCCAAAAGAAGGAAACGTGATAATGCTGCAACCTCACAGGATGAAACACCGATTGCGGTTCTTCCTTTTTGTGGCGCAATTTCCAGCAAAATAGGAAGAGTCCTGCGTAGACGTGGTATTAGACCGATTTTTCGTCCTCCTAAGAAAATTAAGGAGATGATGCGCCCTGTTAAGGATAATCTCGACCTCAGGGTCCCCGGTGTTTATAATATACCCTGTGAGTGTGGAAGCAATTATATAGGTCAGACTATTCGTACCGTTTCCGACCGCTGTGCAGAACACCAACGCCACATTAAAAATAGAGAGCTTGAGAAATCGGCAATTGCGGAGCACAGCCTCACGAACAAACACAAAATATTGTTCGACGAAACTAAAATTCTGTCCCATGCCTCCACGTACTGGGATTCTGTTATTAAGGAGGCTGTTGAAATCAGAATGAGCCAAAAGAACTTTAACCGCGATAGCGGATACCATCTGAGCTGTGCGTGGAAACGAGCGCTTGATGCAGAGAAGCAGCAGAGACGTTCCTTCCAAGGTTTACGTTTAAACGGAAGCGGTGGCGCCACCGGCGCACACAGTGACACCGTCTGAGACAGCAGCACGTAATCGCCGACCAATCAGAATCCGACCAATCAGAAGCCGTCTTCGGGCTATATAGAGGCTACCATAGCAGCAGTAGAGACAGTCAGCTCCTGACGATGACGATGGAGGTAATCGTCGAAAGCTCGAGATTTTATCCAGAACTGACGTGGCAAGAATACCGAGAATATTTTATACACAATGTAAAAGGACGTGCTACTGGTTGTTAGAGGTACCGGTGTGTACAGCAATCTGGACCACCACCTCTGAAGGTCTCACTGTATGGTGATACAACATGCAGTGTGTGGTTTTCATGAGCAATAAAAAGGGCGGAAATGATGTTTATGTTAATCTCTATTCAATTATCTGTACAGGTTCCGGAACCGAGGTGATGAAAACTTTTTTTGATGTGTGTGTGTGTGTGTGTGTGTGTGTGTGTGTCAAAGATGATGTGACTTACCAAACGAAAGCGCTGGCAGGTCGATAGACACACAAACAAACACACACACAAAATTCAAGCTTTCACAACCCATGGTTGCTTCATCAGAAAAGAGGGAAAGAGAGGGAAAGATGAAAGGATGTGGGTTTTAAGGGAGAGGGTAAGGAGTCATTCCAATCCCGGGAGCGGAAAGACTTACCTTAGGGGGAAAAAAGGACAGGTATACACTCGCGCACACACCCATATCCAACCGCACAGACACAGACACAAGCAGACATTTGTAAAGGCAAAGAGTTTCGGCAGAGATGTCAGTCGAGGCAGAAGTACAGTGGCAAAGATGATGTTGAAAGACAGGTGAGGTATGAGCAGCGGCAACTTGAAATTAGCGGAGGTTGAGGCCTGGCGGATAACGAAAAGAGAGGATATACTGAAGGGCAAGTTCCCATCTCTGGAGTTCTGACAGGTTGGTATTAGTGGGAAGCATCCAGATAACCCGGATGGTGTAACACTGTGCCAAGATGTGCTGGCCGTGCACCAAGGCTTGTTTAGCAACAGGGTGATCCTCATTACCAACAAACGCAGTCTGCCTGTGTCCATTCATGCGAATGGACAGTTTGTTGCTGGTCATTCCCACATAGAATGCATCACAGTGTAGGCAGGTCAGTTGGTAAATCACGTGGGTGCTTTCACACGTGGCTCTGCCTTTGATCATGTACACCTTCTGGGTTACAGGACTGGAGTAGGTGGTGGTGGGAGGGTGCATGGGACAGGTTTTACACCGGGGGCGGTTACAAGGGTAGGAGCCAGAGGGTAGGGAAGGTGGCTTGGGAATTTCATAGGGATGAACTAACAGGTTACGAAGGTTAGGTGGACGGCGGAAAGACACTCTTGGTGGAGTGGGGAGGATTTCATGAAGGATGGATCTCATTTCAGGGCAGGATTTGAGGAAGTCGTATCGCTGCTGGAGAGCCACGTTCAGAGTCTGATCCAGTCCCGGAAAGTATCCTGTCACAAGTGGGGCACTTTTGTGGTTCTTCAGTGGGAGGTTCTGGGCTTGAAGGGATGAGGAAGTGGCTCTGGTTATTTGCTTCTGTACCAGGTCGGGAGGGTAGTTGCGGGATGCGAAAGCTGTTTTCAGATTGTTGGTGTAATGGTTCAGGGATTCCGGACTGGAGCAGATTCGTTTGCCACGAAGACCTACGCTGTAGAGAAGGCACCATTTGATGTGGAATGGGTGGCAGCTGTCATAATGGAGGTACTGTTGCTTGTTGGTGGGTTTGATGTGGACGGACGTGTGAAGCTGGCCATTGGACAGATGGAGGTCAATGTCAAGGAAAGTGGCATGGGATTTGGAGTAGGACCAGGTGACTCTGATGGAACCAAAGGAGTTGTGGTTGGAAGGGAAATTCTGGAGTTGTTCTTCACTGTGAGTCCAGATCATGAAGATGTCATCAATAAATATGTACCAAACTTTGGGTTGGCAGGCCTTGGTAACCAAGAAGGCTTCCTATAAGCGACCCATGAATGGGTTGGCGTACGAGGGGGCCATCCTGGTACCCATGGCTGTTCCCTATAATTGTTGGTATGTCTGGCCTTCAAAAGTGAAGAAGTTGTGGGTCAGGATGAAGCTGGCTAAGGTAATGAGGAAAGAGGTTTTAGGTAGAGTGGCAGGTGATCGGCGTGAAAGGAAGTGCTCCATCGCAGCGAGGCCCTGGACGTGCAGAATATTTGTGTATAAGGAAGTGGCATCAATGGTTACAAGGATGGTTTCTGGGGGTAACAGATTGGGTAAGGATTCCAGGTGTTCGAGAAAGTGGTTGGTGTCTTTGATGAAGGATGGGAGACTGCATGTAGTGGGTTGAAGGTGTTGATCTACGCAGGCAGAGATACGTTCTGTGGGGGCTTGGTAACCAGCTACAATGGGGCGGCCGGGATGATTGGGTTTGTGAATTTTAGGAAAAAGGTAGAAGGTAGGGGTGCGGTGTGTCGGTGGGGTCAGGAGGTTGATGGAGTCAGGTGAAAGGTTTTGTAGGGGGCCTAAGGTTCTGAGGATTCCTTGAAGCTCCGCCTGGACGTCAGGAATGGGATTACCTTGGCAAACTTTGTATGTGGTGTTGTCTGAAGGCTGACGCAGTCCCTCAGCCACATACTCCCGACGATCAAGTACCACGGTCGTGGAACCCTTGTCCGCCGGAAGAATGACGATGGATCGGTCAGCCTTCAGATCACAGATTGCCTGGGCTTCAGCAGTGGTGAGGTTGGGAGTAAGATTAAGGTTTTTTAAGAAGGACTGAGAGGCAAGGCTGGAAGTCAGAAATTCCTGGAAGGTTTGGAGAGGGTGATTTTGAGGAAGAGGAGGTGGGTCCCGCTGTGACGGAGGACGGAACTGTTCCAGGCAGGGTTCAATTTGGATAGTGTCTTGGGGATTTGGATCATTAAGAGTAAGATTAGGATCATTTTTATTCGTGGCAAAGTGATATTTCCAGCAGAGAGTACAAGTGTAGGACAGTAAATCTTTGACAAGGGCTGTTTGGTTGAATCTGGGAGTGGGGCTGAAGGTGAGGCCTTTGGATAGGACAGAGGTTTCAGATTGGGAGAGAGTTTTGGAGGAAAGGTTAACTACTGAATTAGGGTGTTGTGGTTCCAGATTGTGTTGAATCCTCCGAACCTTAGGCCCCCTACAAAACCTTTCACCTGACTCCATCAACCTCCTGACCCCACCGACACCCCGCACCCCTACCTTCTACCTTCTTCCTAAAATTCACAAACTCAATCATCCCGGCCGCCCCATTGTAGCTGGTTACCAAGCCCTCACAGAATGTATCTCTGCCTACGTAGATCAACACCTTCAACCCATTACATGCAGTCTCCCTTCCTTCATCAAAGACACCAACCACTTTCTCGAACGCCTGGAATCCTTACCCAATCTGTTACCCCCCGGAAACCATCCTTGTCACCATTGATGCCACTTCCTTATACACAAATATTCCGCACGTCCAGGGCCTCGCTGCGATGGAGCACTTCCTTTCACGCCGATCACCTGCCACCCTCCCTAAAACCTCTTTCCTCATTACCTTAGCCAGCTTCATCCTGATCCACAACTCCTTCACTTTTGAAGGCCAGACATACCAACAATTATAGGGAACAGCCATGGGTACCAGGATGGCCCCCTCATACGCCAACCCATTCATGGGTCGCTTAGAGGAAGCCTGCCAACCCAAAGTTTGGTACAGATTTATTGATGACATCTTCATGATCTGGACTCACAGTGAAGAAGAACTCCAGAATTTCCTTTCCAACCTCCTTTGGTTCCATCAGATTCACCTGGTCCTACTCCAAATCCCATGCCACTTTCCTTGACGTTGACCTCCACCTGTCCAATGGCCAGCTTCACACGTCCGTCCACATCAAACCCACCAACAAGCAACAGTACCTCCATTATGACAGCTGCCACCCATTCCACATCAAACGGTCCCTTCCCTACAGCCTAGGTCTTCGTGGCAAACGAATCTGCTCCAGTCCAGAATCCCTGAACCATTACACCAACAATCTGAAAACAGCTTTCGCATCCCGCAACTACCCTCCCGACCTGGTACAGAAGCAAATAACCAGAGCCACTCCCTCATCCCTTCAAGCCCAGAACCTCCCACTGAAGAACCACAAAAGTGCCCCACTTGTGACAGGATACTTTCCGGGACTGGATCAGACTCTGAATGTGGCTCTCCAGCAGGGATATGACTTCCTCAAATCCCGCCCTGAAATGAGATCCATCCTTCATGAAATCCTCCCCACTCCACCAAGAGTGTCTTTCCGCCGTCCACCTAACCTTCGTAACCTGTTAGTTCATCCCTATGAAATCCCCAAACCACCTTCCCTACCCTCTGGCTCCTATCCTTGTAACCGCCCCCGGTGTAAAACCTGTCCCATGCACCCTCCTACCACCACCTTCTCCAGTCCTGTAACCCGGAAGGTGTACACGATCAAAGGCAGAGCCACGTGTGAAAGCACCCACGTGATTTACCAACTGACCTGCCTACACTGTGATGCATTCTATGTGGGAATGACCAGCAACAAACTGTCCATTCGCATGAATGGACACAGGCAGACAGTGTTTGTTGGAAATGAGGATCACCCTGTGGCTAAACATGCCTTGGTGCACGGCCAGCGCATCTTGGCAGTGTTACACCGTCCGGGTTATCTGAATACTTCCCACCAACACCAACCTATCCGAACTCCGGAGATGGGAACTTGCTCTTCAATATATCCTCTCTTCCCGTTACCCACCAGGCCTCAATCTCCGCTAATTTCAAGTTGCCGCCACTCACACCTCACCTGTCATTCAACATCATCTTTTCCTCTGCACTTCCGCCTCTACTGACATCTCTGCCCAAACTCTTTGTCTTTAAATATGTCTGCTTGTGTCCGTATATGTGTGTGTGTGTGTGTGTGTGTGTGTGTGCGCGCGCGCGCGCGCGTGTATACCCGTCCTTTTTTCCCCCTAAGGTAAGTCTTTCCACTCCCGGGATTGGAATGACTCTTTACCCTCTCCCTTAAAACCTACTTCCTTTCGTCATTCCCTCTCCTTCCCTCTTTCCTGACGAAGCAACCGTTGGTTGCGAAAGCTAGAATTTTGTGTGTATGTTTGTGTGTCGATCGACGTGCCAGCGCTTTTGTGTGGTAAGTCACATCATTTTTATATATATATATATATATATATATATATATATATATATATATAAAAAATAGAGGGAAACATTCCACGTGGGAAAAATATATCTAAAAACAAAGATGAAGTGACTTACCGAACGAAAGCGCTGGCAGGTCGATAGACACAAAAACAAACACAAACATACACACAAAATTCTAGCTTTCGCAACAAACGGTTGCTTCGTCAGGAAAGAGGGAAGGAGAGGGAAAGACGAAAGGAAGTGGGTGTTAAGGGAGAGGGTAAGGAGTCATTCCAATCCTGGGAGCGGAAAGACTTACCTTAGGGGGGAAAATGGACGGGTATACACTCGCACACACACACATATCCATCCACACATATACAGACACAAGCAGACATATTTAAATATGGCTGTAAATGTGTGGATGGATATGTGTGTGAGTGCGAGTGTATACCTGTCCCTTTTTTCCCCCTAAGTTAAGTCTCCTCCCCCCATGAACCATAGACCTTGCCGTTGGTGGGGAGGCTTGCGTGCCTCAGTGATACAGATGGCCGTACCGTAGGTGCAACCACAACGGAGGGGTATCTGTTGAGAGGTCAGACAAACGTATGGTTCCTGAAGAGGGGCAGCAGCCTTTTCAGTAGTTGCAGGGGCAACAGTCTGGATGATTGACTGATCTGGCCTTGTAACACTAACCAAAACGGTCTTGCTGTTTTGGTACTGCAAACGGCTGAAAGCAAGGGGAAATTACGGCCGTAATTTTTCCCGAGGGCATGCAGCTTTACTGTATGGTTAAATGATGATGGCGTCCTCTTGGGTAAAATATTCCGGAGGTAAAATAGTCCCCCAATTCGGATCTCCGGGCGGGGACTACTCAGGAGGACGTCATTATCAGGAGAAAGAAAACTGGCGTTCTACGGATCGGAGCGTGGAATGTCAGATCCCTTAATCGGGCAGGTAGGTTAGAAAACTTAATAAGGGAAATGGATAAGTTAAAGTTGGATATAGTAGGAATTAGTGAAGTTCGGTGGCAGGAGGAACAACACTTTTGGTCAAGTGAATTCAGGGTTATAAATACAAAATCAAATCGGGGTAATGCAGGAGTAGGTTTAATAATGAATAAAACAAAAGGAATGCGGGTAAGCTACTACAAACAGCACAGCGAACGCATTGTTGTGGCCAAGATAGACACGAAGCCCACGCCTACGACGATAGCACAAGTCTATATGCCAACTAGCTCTGTAGATGATGAAGAAATTGATGAAATGTATGATGAAATAAAAGAAATTATTCAGATAGTGAAGGGAGACGAAAATTTAATAGTCATGGGTGACTGGAATTCAAGAGTAGGAAAAGGGAGAGAAGGAAACACAGTAGGTGAATATGGATTGGGGGAAAGAAATGAAAGAGGAAGCCGCCTGGTGGAATTTTGCACAGATCACAACTTAATCATAGCTAACACTTGGTTCACGAATCATAAAAGAAGGTGGTATACATGGAAGAAGCCTGGAGATACTAAAAGGTATCAGATAGATTATATAATGTTAAGACAGAGATTTAGGAACCAGGTTTTAAATTGTAAGACATTTCCAGGGGCAGATGTGGACTCTGACCACAATCTATTGGTTACTAACTGTAGATTAAAACTGAAGAAACTGCAAAAAGGTGGGAATTTAAGGAGATGGGAACTGGATAAACTGACAGAACCAGAGGTTGTAGAGAGTTTCAGGGAGAGCATAAGGGAACAGTTGACAAGAATGGGGGAAAGAAATACAATAGAAGAAGAATGGGTAGCTTTGAGGAATGAAGTAGTGAAGGCAGCAGAGGATCAAGTAGGTAAAAAGACGAGGGCTAGTAGAAATCCTTGGGTGACAGAAGAAATACTGAATTTAATTGATGAAAGGAGAAAATATAAAAATGCAGTAAATGAAGCAGGCAAAAAGGAATACAAACGTCTCAAAAATGAGATCGACAGGAAGTGCAAAATGGCTAAGCAGGCATGGCTAGAGGACAAATGTAAGGATGTAGAGGCTTATTTCACCAGGGGTAAAGATAGATACTGCCTACAGGAAAATTAAAGAGACCTTTGGAGAAAAGAGAACCACTTGTATGAATATCAAGAGCTCAGATGGGAACCCTGTTCTAAGCAAAGAAGGGAAAGCAGAAAGGTGGAAGGAGTATACAGAGGGTCTATATAAGGGTGATGTACTTGAGGCCAATGTTATAGAAATGGAAGAGGATGTAGATGAAGATGAAATGGGAGATATGATACTGTGTGAAGTGTTTGATAGAGCACTGAAAGACCTGAGTCGAAACAAGGCCCCGGGAGTAGACAACATTCCACTGGAACTACTGACGGCCTTGCGAGAGCCAGTCCTGACAAAACTCTACCAGCTGGTGAGCAAAATGTATGAGACAGGCAAAATACCCTCAGACTTCAAGAAGAATATAATAATTCAAATCCCAAAGAAAGCAGTTGTTGACAGATGTGAAAATCACCTAACTTGAAATTGCCATTCCTCACTGTGCAGTGATATAGAGCTGTAGTATAAACAGACATCATCAATGTATAGTGCAGTGCCCATGAGATGGTAGGTCTCGTAGAAGTTATAATATCATTTATTGCCATCCCACAGAGGGTAGTCCCGAGTATGGTCCCTGAGGGATCCTGTTCACCTGAATGTGTTGAGTACTTGGGGTTGTATTCAGGTCAAAGATGGTCATCAGAAACTGAAATTAATAACTTAGTATAAAATATCATGGTCTGGAGCTGAAATAAATATAAAAATGCTGTCCTGGGTAACAGTGAATGTTTGTTGAGACTATGTCGCACCTTATGAAACTTAGAAGTGTGCTCACTCAGACTCTAAATAAGTGATATAAAATTTTCCATAAAAGGGGCGTAAGGCCCAGTCGAGTGGTGTGCAATAGCATCACAAATTGTGCAATCTAGGTGCAGGAAATGATTGGTGGAAATTTATTACTATTTTTCAAACAACTAACATGTGCCATTTGTTACAACAGCCATTATCTGTGTTTGGTGTGTATTTTCCTGGTTTCAACATGGGTACAGTGATGCTCTCTTGCCATTGAGGGAAAATTCTCCTTCTTGCCCAATGCAACTGAAAAATTCTAGTGTTCTTTCTACTTCTATCGCCCATGTGTTGCAGCATTTGACTGTGAACTTTATAGTGTCCTGGAGAATTATCCCAACATAAGACAATGTTAGATTCTCATTCCTTAAAAGGGACATAAATTTCACTTGCTGGGAGCAGAAGGGTAAAGTGCTGCATTTTGCTAAGTATTGATAATCTGTGAAAGGAGCATAATTACTAGATGTAGATATTTCCAAAAAAATGTTCTGCTAGTACTTTCTGCAATATCCTCAGGGTCTACATCTATATCTGCATCTACATAGTTACTCAGCAAGCCACCGTTACAGTGTGCGGTGGAGGGCACCCTATACAGCTACTAGTCATTTTCTTTCCTGTTCCAGTCACAATTGGAGCAAGGGAAAAAATAACTATCTATATACCTCCAAATGAGCCCTAATTTTTTTGAATTTTATCTCCGTGATCCTTACGCACAATGTATGCTACCGACAGGATCATTTGCCACTCAGCTTCAAATGTTGGTTCTCTAAATTTTCTCAGTAGCTTTTCTCAAAACAGAATGTTACCTTCCCAAAGCAGCTCTGTAACACTTACATGTTGTTCTAACCTACCAGTAACAAATCTAGCAGCCTACCTCTGAAATGCTTAGACATCTTCCTTCATTCTGACCTGATACGGATCCCAAACACTTGAGCAGTACTAAAGAAAAGTTTGCACGAGCATCCTACCTGTGGTCTCCTTTACAGGTGAACCACTCTTTCCTAAAATTCTCCCAGTAAACTGAAGTCGACCATTCGCCTTCCCCACAATTCTCACATCTCATTCCATTTCAAATCTCTTTGTAATATTATGCCCAGATATTTAAACGACACGACTGTGTCAACACACTGGGATCTATTACTTAAGAAGTCTTTGGGCTACCCACATATCTGGGATTTATTCCATACGCTCATTTGTTCATTAACAGCCTGAAATGGGGCACCATGTCAAATGCTTTCTGGAAACATAGAAATGTGGAAGCTGTCTGTTGCCCTACGTCCATAGTTTGCAGTATATGATCCAGAGATATCAGATTTCTGAATGCAAATAATGTGTACAAATGTAGCACAGTTTATCAGCATTTGATACGATGGCAAGTGTGGTTCCTTCACACCACCAAGGAATGGGTTAGTGATGACAAGAGCCCAGAGAGAAGGGGATAGTTGCAACTGCAGTAGCACAACAGCAGCAGAAGAATCTTTCACCACCTCATTGATTGCTTCCTCCTGATCAATGCTGAAGAGTGCTTTGGAAGTGTAGGATCACATGATGACTTTTAAGAGACCAGTTGGTACGAATTCTTTATTTATTTGGTCTGGTAGGGATAGTTTAGTAGGACACTGGTATTGCTTATTGTTATCCAAGCAGACACATGAACAGAGGTGGCTACAGCTTCAACTCTGGTGTTAAGCAACGATGAGGTATTTGAACATGTCAGTATACAGATTGCTTCAGAATCCTCCTCGGTTTTGCAAAAGGCATGGCAATTTTTGATTTTAGCAATGGTTGTCAGCTGACGAAGATTTGCTAGATGGCAACAGTAACCATTACACCACCACTGAATAATGGAAACTGTGAATATGAAAGAGTGTATGGGTTATTTTGCTGGTTGTTTCTGCACTTCCTGTGAGGATGGTGCGATATCCATGCATAAGGGTTCATCTGTTTTCAAAGGATGTTGCAACTGCTGCACCACATTTTGATTTCACTTCTATATTTTTTGATGATGATGATGGCAATGATGATTGTGCAGACGTGTGACCTGTCACATATGGCTCTTTCATCCCATGGCTAACTCAGACTGCAGACTGCTGAGTTTGGGGAGCGCCTCAAAGTAGGAAGCCAATAAAATGTTTTATACACTTGCATTTTTCATTCTTTCTTTCATATAAGGCAAGTCAGTGCGTGTAGATAATAACATACTGGAAAAATAACACACTTTGGATGTTGTTCGGATGGCCTAACTTCAGGCAGTACTCTTTCACAAATACATTCAGCACTGAAAGAACTGAAAACATCTTGTAGGTGGAGAAACATAAGGTGTAGGATCAGATATGTAGAGTATGACTAATCTTTTCAGGAAGGATGTTCTCTTCTAAGGCAAGTATAAAGGCATCTGTGTCCACACCATTGTCCTCTGGACCTCTCTATAATGTACAAAATGGACTATTTGTCATTCTACATCGGGAAGCCATTCGTTATCAGCCTGACCTTGGATAATGTTGATGCTTTTATGCAGAATAATAGTGACAGTATGTCTCCCAGGTCAGTGCATGTTTGGTTGCACATGATGCAGATTTTGAGCAATAAAGACCTATTTCTAGTTCTCTCTAATGTGACTACTTCTCCAAGCATACCAGATATTACGTAAACCATCCTGTTCCATTTCTCAGTACTTATCCCTTGTCCCATGGGATATTCAGAGGCAGAAATGCTATAGGTTGACAACTTTCTGCATCATAACTGCTAGCTTTGTCTGCTGGGATGGCCGTATCCTGTTTAATTTGTCTCATGTGGATGTTTGTCCTGATGCAACTCCAATCACGAGGCTCTGCATGTGGGCATCATCACCCACTGTATGGGTCACCTGTTGGTTGCTTGGTTTATTTAAAAGAGGGGGGAAGGGACCAAACTACGAGGTCATCGGTCCCTTTTTCCTAATAAAACAATGCCACAAGTGTGAGAATAAAACAGATGAGACATATAACACAAAATGGAAAGAAAGGAAAAACCACAAGAACAAAGGAAAGCCAACGAACGAAAGAGGACAAGAAAACAACAGACACACTAGAAACAGAAGAGAGTAAAACAAAATTAAATTACAGTGGCCGAACAAACTTAGACAAAATGATAAAACCCACCCTCACGGATAAAACATAAAAATAAATCAGCCAATGAGGCATTGTCAGATGAAATGAGCAGCAATGAGTCCGGTAACCCAAGATTTTGTTGCAGGGCAGTCAAAGTAGGACAGTGCACCAGAATATGAATTACTGTCAACCGGGCGCCACACCAACACTGAGGCAGGTCTTGATGGCACAAGAGGTAGCTGTGGGTCGCCCAAGCGTGGCCAATGCGGAGCCGGCCATGGGTCACCTGGTTAGTGGTCACTGCTAAGAGTACCATTGTCCAGGAAAGACTGGCACCTACTCCATGGTTTGGATGGGGAGTTCACAGCTCAAGAATCACAAAATGGTACCTATTTTGTCAGGGGGCTACAGCCAAGGGGTACCCCTACAGCTCCATCTCAGAACAGCTACTGTGCTGCAGTTCTGGTGTGTACTTAAGCCCATATGATTAAGGTGTGCACAGGGTCTCTGCATAGTGTGGACTACGTGAGCACCGCATAAGGTGTCTTCACCTAAATGACCTAATGGCTGTAGAATGAAGAAAAGTAGGGGACCATATCCTAGAGGGGACCCAAAAAATATAATTAAATATCCAGAAATCATGATTGTGATCACAGCCATGTTGTCCACTTTGGAGCACACCTAAAATCACAATCCTTCAGAACTCTGTGTGTCACCATCCATGACTAAGGAAGGAAAACTCAAAAGAAAGGCACTTTTGAGGAGGAAAATCTCCCTTGCAACTGAAAATGAAAAGTTATTAGATGCGGCAGAATAAGAATTCCTTCCTTAGATGATTCTGTGATTTTTACAGTTAACTACTCTACTCAGTCTGTGCTCCCCCCCCCCCCCAAAACACACACACACACACACACACACACACACACACACACTCCATCTCTCTCTTTCCAATAAAGTGAACAGTTTCTTTGCAAAACTGAATAATTCGGGAGGGGGGTGGGGGGGGTGAAAAAATATATTGTAACTTTCGTTTGTAGTATGTATGCTAGTTGTTAAACCTTACCCTCTGCCCCATCTGGAATACTTTGACTTCTGTTCAGCTTCTGCTATTTGCTGCTCTTCTCGGTCCCGGGCCTCTTGTTCTAGATTCCTTCTTTTTCCTGTCTTCCTGTCTCGCAAAATAGCACTAACACCTTCTCCTGACACTGATGGGTCTAACTGCAAAGTAATATTAACCAACACAGCTGAAACTAAAAACAGAACTATTAACTTTTCTATTTAACATATGATTAATCACTTAATTTAATAATTTTTTGATACTTAATATTCTTCTTTTATAAAGGGAAAAATGGGATTAAGTAAATCATTAGAGCTTATTACAGAAGATATCAAAATGAGATATGATAACATCACAAATGGACACAATACAGCACAATCTGTCAGCTGTTCAGTCAAATTCAAGTTACCACGAAATCTGAGATATTTAGAGGTAAAACTAACCAAGGAAGAAGCAAAGAAGAACTCTTAAATGCACACACATGTTTACAGACAGACCCACATCTTTGAAAAGCTCACTGCAGTTTTAATGTAGACAAATTATTGTAAACATATTTGCATGGTTCAAGGATTCACTGTCCAACAAAACTGGAATTAAAGCAGGACCAACTGATATAAAATGTTAATATACCGGGATGTTATAATTAAACTTTTGCTACTTGAGAGGGCCGCCCATGAAAAACAAATGACCGTAGGACAATGAAACTTTGTGGAAAAATTTGTAAGGACATTCATAAGAGAAATAATGAATAAACCACTGAAGGAAACGTGTTTTAATTACCACCTGAGGGGTAACACTCATTAACTGCACACCATGTTTGAGTTCCAGGTTATAAACATTGCTGAATGTGACGACCACCTGCATGCACGGCAGCCTGGAACAGCACTAGGGATACCGCAACTGTTCACATTACTTTTCAAATGGTGGACCATGGAATGTTTAGCTGTCGAGACGTGGCTCATGCATTGCTTAAAGATCACACATTGTGTCCAGATACTTGACCATGGTAACAGTAACTTCTTCAATTTGTGGCACAATTGGCAGTTGGACTATCCCAGGAGCAATCCTCAAATCACCAGTTAATTCAAACCTCTGAATCATGTTGTTCTACTACCGTGCAAAAAGAGGACTTCGCTATACTCTTTCACTGTACTGATAGTCAAGAAGAGCAGCAGTATTGTTGCTATTGTTCCGACAAAATAGCTTTATGAGCAAAGTTCTGATCACCTTGTCCTGAGCCATCTTCACTGTCTGCAACAGGTATGCAGTCTTGTGTACCAGCCCTAAGTCACTGTGCCAGTACTGGTACATAACGGCAAGTCATGTCACTAACACTACTAACAATGCAAACCCTGCAGCACACAGTCTCAACATAATTCCATCCATTGGGTATCCATATGGTAAAAAGTTTTCTGTCAACACTGGCTCAAGTAGCAAATTTAATTATAACCACCCTGTAAATAATGGCACACCATTTCTTTCAAACCTTCCACATATTTTACTTCTCCCCCCTCCTCCAATACACACATCAAGAGCATATTTTGGCCTATTTTACATCCCTATCTTTTATAATGTTTTAAAACAACAACTTTATTTTTATTTACCATTCAGTTTCTATCCAAATTAAAATATGTTTGAGATTTTGTGCTGCTGTTAGTCTTTCTGAACTTTTTACAGTCTAAGTAGTAGGCCTATGTTAATATGAAACATTACATTGTTGATTGAATACCAAAATCCATTCTTTATGTTAACTACTTTTACTTGTGTGATAAAAAGTTAAAATTGGACAAATAAGGGAGACTATTAAGAATTACTAACCTGGGCAAACATTTCACGTTCTCGTTCCTGAAAATCTTGAATCTCCTTTTTCAGTTCGTCTTTGGATTGCAAACCAGCTTTCATTCCATCTAACATTTTGGCATTACCTTTTTTTGCTCTTCCAGGACTATTTCTGGTATGAGAATTTTCTCTCCTGCTCCTTGTATCACTGCTGCCATCCTGCTTTATCTTTCTATGGGAGGTATCCTTAGACTCATTTCTGCTTCTTTCAGGAAAGGTGTCACGGGTTTTTGTTGCTCTGGTTTCCTGACCATCAGTTTCAAAAGATTTCTTCGAAGAAGACTTAACTTGTGAATACTTCCTAGGGGGTGACGCATCAGAATCATTATCTGACTTGTTTCTACCAGAAGGTGAATTCTGCCTATGCTTCCAACGTGATGGTTCTCCATAATTTCTTGAAGGTGATACACTATCCCTGCTATGTTGCCTATTCACTGAATTTTTGTCTTTGTACTTAGAGTGAGTTTTTTCAGAACTGTGACTTTTATGCAAGTTATCAGCAGTATCTTTCATAAATTTACTTGCAGAATCAAATCCAAGACTCTTCTGATTGCTTCTACTTTCTGGAGATTTACTTCTTTCATTTCTGTTATAAAACTTTTTTGCGGGAGATTTTTGGTCAAACTTTCTATTTCTTATGAGCTCAAAGTCATGTTTCTTCACCGAGTTTTGATGGCCTTTCTCTACATTGTACTGGTCTATACTTTTCCTTTGTGATGACCCAATAATGTCAGAATGATTTTTTGTTGCTCTTGAGGGTGAACTGTACCTCTTGGTAGTTCGGGACGGTGACTCTCGGTGTTTCGAGCTTCCCTCTGTACTGCCATCTGGTAACTGTTGCTTGTGTTTCTTGCGAGAAGACTGTTCTGAACCTTGTTGGTACCTTGATCTTTGAGCAGTGTGTTCATCTGGATACTGCTTCCTATGTCTACCCTGACTGCTGGTTTGATGCTGTTTCACTTTTCTAGGAGGCGATTCAGAAGCATGCTGCCGCTCTCTTTGCTTGGGTGGTGATCTACAATACTTCACTGGCCTTCCTTGTGGTGATTCATCTGCTCCTGGCTTTCTAACTCTGTGAGGAGATGATCTGTCAATGAAATCTTTCCTTACTTTTCTTGGAGGAGATTCATCAGAATCCTGTTGCTGATTTGATCTCCTAGGAGGTGATACATCTGAATCACTTTGATTCCTTGATCTCTGTAATGAGTATTCGTCCGAATTCGATTTCTGTGACTTCCTAGGTGGTGATTCATCTGAATCATATTTCCGTGGGTGTTGCACTTTTTCAGTTGCACTCAGTTTTTTCAGTCTTCCAGAGTAATCAACATGGGGTTTCTCCTGAACTTTCTCCTTGTCCTTCGAGGGCATTTGAAACTCACGAGACTTTTGCCCTTTCCTTGGAGGGGATGCATCAGAGTCATTATCACTTCTATGTACAGTTTTTTTCCATTTTGCGCGTGGAGGGGAAATATCTGCATCACTATAGTTTTCGTTAGTCCTTGACAATTTGTTGTTCTTTTTTGGTGCTGCTGAATCATCTAACTCGCTGGAATTTCTTATAATTTCATTCTGTAATGTTTCTTTCTTCTTAGAGTTGCTACGGTCACTAACTTCTTCTGAATTTCCATTATACTTTGGCTTTTTTGTAACTGCTGATTTTATGTCAATGGCTGTGATTTTTAAATCATCAAGACCATCCTCATCAGCTACAACTTTCCACCGCTTTGTCCCGAATTGTTCCAATCTTTTAACTTCTTCAGGACGCTCATCAATTATTCCTGCAATTTGTGGAGCATCTTCTGCTAAGTTGTACAGCTCGATTTCATCATCATCTAGTGGTCGCATATTCTTTATGTCGATGTCATCATCCACAATGCGGAACCTGGAACAGTATGACAACAGAACTTAATGTGCTGTTTCATCTGAGTACAAGACAGTATATCAAAAGCTACAAAGAAAATTATTTGATTACAGTTGACATCAAATACCTTACATCATGGTTAGAATGTATTCTTCAGTATCTTACGAACTCAGTGAAATGTTTTTATGAACACACATCCACATGCTTGTTTCCTTTTATCTCACAATCTTAGTTTACAAATACTTAAATATCGTTGTAAACATCTGATCAAAAATTTCCATTAGTATAGTACAACCCCACAACCGATACAAGTCTCACAAATGAATGAAAAAAGTTTATTGCTCTCACAACGGAAACATCGATAAAATGTCATTTACACTAAACTACATGTGGGTACTTTGTTATTCCCCATGATTTTTCTTTAGATTAGGAGTAGTCAATCTATTCATCCACTGCCCACTCTTGTATCTCTGTCAGTAAGAAAATTTTCTAACTACCCACCGGTTCCACAATTACATTCTTTTATAAAATAGGGAAGTAACTTCATAAAATTTATGAAGCAGAGTTATAGTAAGTTAAAACATGTAATAATAATTACTTTCCAAGTGCTTAATGTCAAAATTTTATGAAAATATAACGAATTTTTTTTTAAAACCCCTACTGCCCACCAGGAAAGGTGGAATACTCAGTAGAGCATTGCAGGGACCAGGTTGACCTTCGCTGCTTTAAATGGTGAACTAAATATTTTTTGTAGCAAGTAATAGCTCACTGTGGTACAAGCTACCTACTGCAAAGAATTACAAAACATAACACTGAAAACTCTGAAATTTACTTTGCCACAAAATAGCCATCAACATTATTACATCAGACAACATACAAGCCAAACCCATAAATATATTTCCACTTTTGAATTGGGACTACATTAAAAATAATTGGCCACTTTATGTGATAACTGTCACGGAGTATAACCACCTTAAATATTAGAAAAATATCAATTTAAAAATGGCTTCATTTGTTCTACACACATCATCATCTGGCTTCACAAAACAAAGTAATGTATGAGGGGGAAAAAAACAAGGAACAAAAGAAGGTTTTAAAGTGCATGTCATATATTCAGACCTTATTTCAATAGTGATACACATCCAATTTAGTTAATTTCAAGAATTGAAGTTTAAACATAACTGAGTGATGACAGTAAAAAACAGTAATCCCATCTATCAATCACTTGGGATTATTACAGATTTTAAGTAGCGGGTATGGCAAGACACTCTGCAAAACAACACTGAATGCTTTCTCTGAAACTTACTAAGAACAGACAGTTCTGATACTCACTAATGTTGAACATATATTGGATCTAACAGCAACAATCAGACCTGACCTTTTTGGTTGGTTGGTTGATTGATTTGGGGGAGAGGGACCACACAGTAAGATCATCAGTCCTATCGGATTAGAGAAGGTAGTCAGCTGTGCCCTTTCAAAGGAAGCATCCCGGCATTTGCCTGAAGCGATTTAGGGAAATCACAGAAAACCCAAATCAGGATGGCCAGATCTGGATTTCAACCATTGTCCTCCCGAATGCAAGTCCAGTACGCTAATCACTGCGCCACCTTGCTCAGTACCCAACCTTTCTGTCAGAACTGACAATTATTACTGAACTAGATAGGGCACCTAACACAAAAACTGAGGTGTGCGTGTTCAGAAAGCTAGATAAAAGTGGCAGTAGTGTCATATCTCAATGGGACACTTTGAACATTTAGCCCTGGACAGGAGCAGGTGGAAGAGCTGTGGCTCAAGTTTAGAAGAATATTTGACCACACAGTGGATAGAGCTGTTTCTTGTAATATAGTTAATGATGGGAGAGATACTCCATTATATAGTGTCACCTTAACTACTACGGAAATAGAGACTACTACATTGGATGCAAAACACAGCATGGGCTATGAACAGAAAGATGCTAGCCTAACTGAAACACATTTACCTATCAAGAAGGAACATACGTGAACTGAGTTCAGCCTTTCTGCTTTTGGTTTGCTACCTTCAACTTCAGTCCCTGTCTCATCCATGAGCATCGTAACACTAACTTTGGTGTCACTAATAGCCTTATATGTGACTTCTTTAGAGGAATAGTATCTAAAAATATATCATGAAATCCAAAGGAATTCTGAACATATGTAAGGCTATTAGTGACACCAAAGTTAGTACCAAGGCACTTATGGATGAGACAGGGTTTGAAGCCGAGGTTTGCCAAACAAAAGCAGAAAGGCTGAGTTCACTTCACTAATGTTCCTTTACAAAGGAAAATCTATGACTATTGCCACAGTTTAATTCTCGCATCACTGCAAAGGCAACGATCAGATTCTACACAGAATTTGCAGCCAAGTTAGCTTTCTTTTATATGTCATATACACTTGGCCAGAACATTATGACCACCAATCTACTATCAATATAATCCTGTCCCAGCAAAAGCAGCGTCACCTGGCAAGGAAAGATTGGTAGTCAGAAACACGCATGGTGTAAGGAGTATCAGAAAGTGTGCTGTCTGTGTGCAGAATGGGGAAGGCTCACGATCTATTCGAGCTTGACCGAGGGCAGACTAATGGCTTGGGGGCACAGCAAGAGTGTTTTGGAAACTGCACAACTTGTCAGATGTTCGAGGATGCTGTGGTGTGTGTCTTCAACACATAACGACAACGTGGTGAAATTGTGTACAGATATCATGGGGCTGGGTAGCCAACCCTCATTACAGATGACGGGCATCACAGGATGGGCAGACTGGTCAAACAAGACAGGCACTGAACTGTGATGGATCTAATATCACACTTCAATGCTGGGCTGAGTACAAGTGTGTCTAAACACACAGTGCACCGAACACTACTAACAATGGACCTCTACAACTGATGACCCACGCATGTGCCAATGTTAACACCACAATTTTGGCAACTATGACAGAAATGTGCACGTGACCATCATCACTGGACATTGACAGAGTGGCAGAGGGTTGCAATGTCTGATGAATCCCAATACTTTCTTCTTCAGGCCGACTGGAGGGAGCGAATCTGTTGTCTTCCATGAGAACAGCTCCTTGACACACGTACTGCGGAACAGAGACAAGCTGGCAGCAGCTCCATTATGATCTGGAGAACATTCACGTGGGCATCCATGGATCCAGTGGAAGTCATGCAAGGCATCATCATTGCCAAAGAGTATCAATACACTGGCTGCAGCCCACGTATACCCCTTGATAATGATCATATTTTTTGACAGGAGTGGCATGTTTCAACAAAAGACCAGGAGTGTGATGGAGTGGTTTGAGGGACACAGTGGTGAGTTCCACTTGATGTCCTGCCCCCCCCCCCCCCCCAACTTGTCAGATCTGAAACTGATTGAACACATATGGGATGTGATTGGATGTGGAATTAGAGCTGACCCTCCCCCCTCCTTCCTGGATTTACAGGAATTAACTGACTTGTGTGCACAGATAACTCCCTCCAGTTACCTATCAAGGCCTCATTGTTTCCACACCATAACATGTCGCTGCTGTTACCTGTGCCACAGGTAGAAATACCGGCTAATAGGTAGGTCATCATAATGTTGTGGCTCATTAGCGTATGTCGTAGATACCTCAAAAGAAAAAACTGTGCCAAACAGGCGGAAAAAAGCAGAAGTGAGGCACAACCTAACATTCAATATCTCTAACCTATTCCCCCCACGAACCATGGACCTTGCCGTTGGTGGGGAGGCTTGGGTGCCTCAGCGATACAGATGGCCGTACCGTAGGTGCAACCACAACAGAGGGGTATCTGTTGAGAGGCCAGACAAAAGTGTGGTTCCTGAAGAGGGGCAGCAGCCTTTTCAGTAGCTGCAGGGGCAACAGTCTGGATGATTGACTGATCTGGCCTTGTAACACTAACCAAAACGGCCTTGCTGCGCTGGTACTGCGAATGGCTGAAAGCAATGGGAAACTACAGCTGTAATTTTTCCCCGAGGCCATGCAGCTTTACTGTATGGTTAATGATGATGGCATCCTCTTGGGTAAAATATTCTGGAGGTAAAATAGTCCCCCATTCGAATCTCTGGGCATGGACTACTCAAGAGGACGTCGTTATCAGGAGAAAGAAAACTGGCTTCTGCGGATCGGAGTGTGGAATGTCAGATCCCTTAATCGGGCAGGTAGGTTAGAAAACTTAAAAAGCGAAATGGATAGGTTAAAGTTAGATATAGTGCGAATTAGTGAAGTTCGGTGGCAGGAAGAACAAGACTTTTGGTCAGGTGAATACAGGGTAATAAATACAAAATCAAATAGGGTTAATGCAGGAGTAGGTTTAATAATGAATAAAAAATAGGAGTGCGGGTAAGCTACTACAAACAGCATAGTGAACGCATTATTGTGGCCAAGATAGACACGAAGCCCACGCCTACGACAATAGTACAAGTCTATATGCCAACTAGCTCTGCAGATGATGAAGAAATTGATGAAATGTATGATGAAATAAAAGAAATTATTCAGATAGTGAAGGGAGACGAAAATTTAATAGTCCTGGGTGACTGGAATTCGAGAGTAGGAAAAGGGAGAGAAGGAAACATAGTAGGTGAATATGGATTGGGGGAAAGAAAGGAAAGAGGAAGCCGACTGGTAGAATTTTGCACAGAGCATAACTTAATCATAGCTAACACATGGTTCAAGAATCATAAAAGAAGGTTGTACACATGGAAAAATCCTGGAAATACTAGAAGGTATCAGATAGATTATATAATTATAAGACAGAGATTTAGGAACCAGGTTTTAAATTGTAAGACATTTCCACAATCTATTGGTTATGGACTGTAGATTAAAATTGAAGAAACTGCAAAAAGGTGGGAATTTAAGGAGATGGGACCTGGACAAACTGATTAAACCAGAGGTTGTACGGAGTTTCAGGGAGAGCATAAGGGAACAATTGTCACAAATGGGGGAAAGAAATACAGTAGAAGAAGAATGGGTAGCTCTGAGGAATGAAGTAGTGAAGGCAGCAGAGGATCAAGTAGGTAAAAAGACGAGGGCTAGTAGAAATCCTTGGGTAACAGAAGAAATATTGAATTTAATTGATGAAAGGAGAAAATAAAAAAATGCAGTACATGAAGTAGGCAAAAAGGAATACAAACGTCTCAAAAATGAGATTGACAGGAAGTGCAAAATGGCTAAGCAGGCAAGGCTAGAGGACAAATTTAAGGATGTAGAGGCTTATCTCACTAGGGGTAAGATAGATACTGCCTACAGGAAAATTAAACAGACCTTTGGAGAATAGAGAACCACTTGTATGAATATCAAGAGCTCAGATGGAAACCCAGTTCTAAGCAAAGAAGGGAAAGCAAAAAGGTGGAAGGAGTATATAGAGGGTCTATACAAGGGCGACGTACTTGAGGACAATATTCTGGAAATGGAAGAGAGTGTAGATGAAGATGAAATGGGAGATACAATACTGCGTGAAGAGTTTGACAGAGCACTGAAAGACCTAAGTCGAAACAAGGCCCCAGGAGTAGAAAACATTCCATTAGAACTACTGACAGCCTTGGGAGAGTCAGACTTCAAGAAGAATATAATAATTCCAATCCCAAAGAAAGCAGGTGTTGACAGATGTGAAAATTACCGAAGAAGCAGTTTAATAAGCCACAGCTGCAAAATACTAATGCGAATTCTTTTCAGATGATTGGAAAAACTAATAGTAGCCGACCTCGGCGAAGATCAGTTTGAATTCCGTAGAAATATTGGAACACGTGAGGCAATACTGACCTTACGACTTATCTTAGAAGAAAGATTAAGGAAAGGCAAACCTATGTTTCTAGCATTTGTAGACTTAGAGAAAGCTTTTGACAATGTTGACTGGAATACTCTCTTTCAAATTCTAAAGGTGGCAGGGATAAAATACAGGGAGCGAAAGGCTATTTACAACTTATACAGAAACCATGTGGCAGTTATAAGAGTCGAGGGGCATAAAAGGGAAGCAGCGGTTGGGAAGGGAGTGAGACAGGGTTGTAGCCTGTCCCCGATTTAATTCAATCTGTATATTGAGCAAGCAGTAAAGGAAACAAAAGAAAAATTCGGAGTAGGTATTAAAATCCATGGAGAAGAAATAAAAACTTTGAGGTTCGCCGATGACATTGTAATTCTGTCAGAGACAGCAAAGGACTTGGAAGAGCAGTTGAACAGAATGGACAGTGTCTTGAAAGGAGGATATAAGATGAGCATCAACAAAAGCAAAACGAGGATCATGGAATGTAGTCGAATTAAGTCGGGTGATGCTGAGGGAATTAGATTAGGAAATGACACACTTAAAGTAGTAAAGGAGTTTTGCTATTTGGAGAGCAAAATAACTGATGATGGTCGAAGTAGAGAGGACATCAAATGTAGACTGGCAATGGCAAGGAAAGCGTTTCTAAAGAAGAGAAATTTGTCAACATCGAGTATAAATTTAAGTGTCAGGAAGTCGTTTTTGAACGTATTTGTATGGAGTGTAGCCATGTATGGAAGTGAAACATGGATGATTAATAGTTTGGACAAGAAGAGTGTGTGTGTGGTTTGCGATTTTCGGGTGCTAAACAGCGTGGTCATCAGCGCCCTAACGCACAGAAACAGTAACACATGCGGTGACAGGACGAAGACGGACAGCAAACAAGGAGAACGACTAAAAGACACAGACCTGACGCAGTTCCAAATCCTCACATACAGAGGCAAAACAAGAGGAGAAGAAACAAACTAAAAAAGGAAGGAAAACACAAGGAAAAGAGAACAGAAATCGAAGTGAAACAAGTAGGTAATTGTGACTGGCGGACCTCTTACTTAAATCCTGGGTGAACCAGTTACCCAGCAGCACATTAAAATCCTCTCCCTAAAATCCGAGGCAACAAATTGGACTGGACACAAAACCGTAAGACCTTAACCACAGGCATTGCGTCATCTTGCAAAATAGAGAGCAAATCCGGTGGCAAGGAAACCACCGCCCTCTGGTCAGAGAATAAAGGACAGTCAAGTAAAATGTGGCGGACAGTAATCTGGACGCCACAAGCACTGCAGATTGGGGGGTCCACCCGCCAGAGTAAAAAACCATGCGTTAAGGGACTGTGCCCGATGCAGAGGCGAGTGAGGAGAACCTCATCCCGCCTGCATGACTGGTAGGACGTATGCCATGGCCACGTGGTGGCCTTAACCAGACGCAGCTTATTTTCACCGACTGCCAGCCACTCCTCTTCCCATTGACGCATAACACGAAAACGCAAAAGGGAGGTAACAGCATGGAGAGGGACGGCACATTCAACAACGTGAGGGAGGGAACACGGATCTTTGGCAGCCACATCCGCCAGTTCGTTTCCCCTAATACCCACGTGCCCCGACACCCAGCAGAAAGAAACCTCCTTCCCCTGCCGTTGCAGGTGGAGTAGGGCATCATGGATGTTCTGGACAACCGTATCCGCTGCGTACAAGTGTTGCATGGTCTGAAAGGTACTCAGGGAGTCAGTACAGATGAGGAACTTACGACTGGGAAAACATCTCATCTGCTCCAATGCCCGCAGGATCGCAAACAATTTGGCATCAAAGATGGTAAACGCCGCAGGAAGCCGTAACTTGACGACTCTATCAGGGAAAACAACAGCACAACCAACAGAGTCCCCCCGTTTAGAGCCATCCGTAAATACTGGTACACGGGCCGGGTGCTGGTGTAAAATATCGGAAAATAAGGAGGTAAAAACAAATGCAGGAGTGCAGCTCCTCCGGTACTCCGACAAGTCTAAAAGGATGCTGGGCCTCTGGAGCAACCAGGGAGGGAGACGAGTAAAACCCAGTCATTGGGGGGCCACACGCTCCACACCAAGGCACACAAGCAGATGCTTGGCACGAATCCCAAATGGTCTCGTTGCCCTGGGACGACTGGAAAAGAGGCGTTCCATAGGCGGTCGGGCAACGGTAGGGTACGCAGGGGAGGTAGGCAAGGAACTGACACACCCGTCGCACCATGAGGAGTTTCCGCCGGATGGCAAGCAGCAGTTCCCCTGCCTCAGCACACAGGCTGGGGATGGGACTAGTACGGAAGGCACCAGTGGGCAGCCTGATACCCTCATGGTGTACTGCGTCAAGAATCTTCAGATACGAAGGCCTTGCTGACCCATACACGGTGCAACCATAGTCAAGACGCAATCGGATGAAAGCCCTATAAAATTGCAGCAGACGCGCCCGATCTGCTCCCCAGGACCGATGGCTCAGACACTTCAAAATATTCAGTGCCTTCAGGGCCCGCACCTTGAGGTCTTTAAGGTGAGGCAACCACGACAACTTGGAATCAAATGTGAGGCCCAGGAACCTCACAGTGTCTCTAAAAGAAAGAATGGTGTCCCTCAGACGCAATTCAGGGGAGGTAAAAAGACGTCGAGAACGATTAAAATGAACACACACACATTTGTCTGCAGAAAAGGTAAAACCCGTCTTCGCAGTCCATGCCTCTAATCGCTTTATCATAAGCTGCAACTGCCGACTACCAGTGACAAGACTAGAGGAAGAACAGAAAACAGCAAAATCGTCCACAAACAAGGAGCATTGGGCAGGACTCCGGATAGTGGACGCGATACTGTTAATGGCGACGGCAAAGAGGGTGACACTTAAAACGCTTCCCTGAGGAACACCATTCTCCTGCACGTACAAATCAGATAGCACATTACCAACCCGATATCGAAAGAGGCGGCGGGAAAGAAAGGACCGAATTAAGATGGGGAGATGGCCACGGAAGCCCCACTGATGGAGTTGACTGAGGATAAGGCGGCGCCAAGTAGTGTCATACGCCTTATTAATGTCAAAGAACACACCTAGACAATGCTGGTTACTTAGGAAGGCCTGCTGGATGGCTGCCTCAAGCAGGGTCAAGTTGTCTATAGTTGAACGACATCTCTGAAAGCCACACTGAGAGTGGCTAAGGAGCTGCCTGGTCTCGAGCAGCCAAACCAGGCGACGGTTGACCATGCGTTCCAATGTATTCCCAACACAGCTCGTCAAAGCAATACTCCGATAACTACTGGGATGCCTTCGGTCCTTCCCCGGTTTGAGGAGGGGAATCAAAATCGCCTCCCTCCACGAGTCAGGGAACGTGCCGGATAACTATTTCATATTAAACATGGACGATAAATAGTTTGGACAAAAAGAGAATAGAAGCTTTCGAAATGTGGTGCTACAGAAGAATACTGAAGATTAGATGGGTAGATCACATAACTAATGAGGAGGTATTGAAGAGAATTGGGGAGAAGAGGAGTTTGTGGCACAACTTGACAAGAAGAAGGGACTGGTTGGTAGGACATGCTCCGAGGCATCAAGAGATCACAAATTTAGCATTGGAGGGCAGTGTGGAGGGTAAAAATCGTAGAGGGAGACCAAGTGATGAATGCACTAAGCAGATTCAGAAGGATGTAGGTTGCAGTAAGTACTGGGAGATGAAGAAACTTGCACAGGATAGAGTAGCATGGAGAGCTGCATCAAATCAGTCTCAGGACTGAACACCACAACAACAACAACAACACTGTAGAAACATAGAATAAATTCTGAATCCAGATATACCTACCAGAATGACCTCCCCTCCATGCCTACCAATAGCATTCCAACTATCAAAACACAAATCACTTTTCTCACTTGAGATCCTTGAAATATGTGGATAACTGCAGTAGCGTAGATTCAGTATTTCTTGAATTCTGAAAAGCATTTGACTCAAAGCCACCCCTATACTTACTACAAAAAGCAGGATCATATGGAGTATCAAGCAAAAATTGTGACTGGACTGAGGATATTTTGGTCAGGAGAATACAGTGTGTTAGACTGAATGGTCAATTAACAACAGATGTAGAAGTAGCTTCATGTGTGTTACCAAGAAGTGTCTTGTGATGCTAGCAGTTTATGTTGTACATTAATAACGTTGTGTACAATATTAATAGTAACCTCAGACTTCGCAGATGGTGCTGTCATCTATGATGAAGTACAGTCTAAAAAAAAGCTGAGGAAGCATTTGGCATACCGTAGCAAACTTGTTTTAAATTTTCAGAAATGTAAAATTTCTTACTGCAAAAAATGAAAAAACTTAGTATCCTGTGAATATAGTATCAGTGAGTCAGTCTAAATCAGTCACCTTAAACAACAACTTCTTGGGATATGAACTAGAACAGTTATATAGACTTAGTCCTAGGCATAGCAGGCGTCAGTCTTCAGTTAATTAGTATGCTACTAGGAAATGCTATCAATAAACAAACGAGACTGCTGACAAAACACTTCTGCAGCCCATCCTAGAATATTGCTGAAGTGTGGGGAACCAATACCAAATGGGACCAATCAGAGGATACTGAACACATACAAAAAAGAGTGGGGCATAAATGGTCATGTGTGTGACCCAAGGGAGATCATGATGGAGATGCTGAAAATAATAAACTGGCAAGTGGTTGAAGATAGTTGTATGCTATCCCACACACCTACAAGAACCAGCTTTAAATGAGAAATCCAGAAATACTACAGTCCACCCTTCCTTGTTCCTGTAGTGCTCTGAAGATAAAATTGTACTAATTACAGCACAGACGTAGATGTTTAAGCAATCATTCTTCAAGTATTTCTTACATGAATATAACAGAAAGCAGCCCTAGGCAAGTGGTACATTGGGAATTACCCTACGTCACACACTTCACAGTGGTTCGCAGGGTATGGATGCACACTTTCTCAATGAAAAATGTAGCAACATGTATGTCATTTATATTACCATCTCTTACAATAATCTTGTGGAACTTTTTCTGTTGTTTACATATTGTGAATAACACTTAAATCCTCGCTCCTGCCCTTACAACCATTATTTTATGTAGACAAATTATTCTATCAAGGTCGAGGAGTTGTCAAGCAGATATTACTTCAATTCGTGTTTGAACTTAGTTTTATTATCAATTAATTCTTTACATCTTGGGTCAAGTCGTAAAAATTTTTGTCTTCATTATGTCACTCCTTTCTGTTCCACACTAAGGCTGACTGATATATAGTAGAAGCCACTTCTCCTTCTAGTATTACTTTTATGAATGACACTGCTGTTTTTGACCTCTGCCTGATTGTAGATAAACTTAAGTCAATAAACGTCTTGTGAAGTTATTATCAATTAGGACAACTGTTGAAACAGCTATCTACAAGAGGTTTTAAGAATACAACGAGAATGGAAATTCTTGGCTGGAGCAAATAAGGGAAAGGCAACCACTCACCTACAGGTAGGGACAGGAAAACACCATTTTATTTTATGGTCCAATTAGCTGTTACTTTTGGCAAAGCTGAGTGTTCCTTTTGGCAAATTTGGTGTCACTTTTACCAAATTCTTAGCATTTTTGATAAATCAGTTATTTATTTGCCAAATTTGGTGTTATTTTGTTGCCACATTTGGTGTTATTTCTTTAAATAGCTGCATTTTTTAAACAATTGGTTGCATTTTTGGCAATTTCATTGTTTTTTTTTCCAAATTAGGTGATGTTTTGCCAAATTCTATTTTTGCCACTTTTGGTGCTGTTTTCAATGTAGCATCAAAGTCTGTTACACGTGACATGAAGATTAGACATGAACCTCAGATACGACAAGATTAGCAGTCGAAACACAATTTTAAAATTCAACAACTATCAATCACCAATATTAAAAAATTGTGTTATCTCGTAACAGTCACAGAGTTTGTGTTATTTCACAAATAACTGCTAATTTCACATTAACATTTTTGTGAAATTTTTCTGTGTCTAACTATAGCAGATTAATGCGTGGAGCACAGTAACATGTAACAGAAAATAGCATTCGCTCTAGCTTTATAGCATTAGCTCTTTTTCTACCTAAAGTACAAACAACAACAACAACAACAACAGACACCCAAACGTACACTCCCGTGGTCACCAATGTTCCCCATTCCCTCAACACCAGCTGGAGTGCACAATCACATGCTTTATTGAACCTGGATTAATCTGAAACCATCAGTGACTCTTTGGCCTGCAATGTTTGGTGTTTGTATTGTAACACGATGTTTTCACTAAGCTGTTACTGTTCATCAGTATCCCCTGAACTGTTTAATCCATATTTGAATCAACTCACAGAAAATGAATGAATGAATGAATGAATAAGACAAACAGCAGAGGCTGTGCAATCTCCTGTCCACCTTAACTCCCTGAGTCCTCTTCCTGTGGTTTTTCCTATGGGGAAACTGAAGAGTCACATGCACTGAAATAATCTTCATACACTGGAAAAGTACAAGCAGAGCATTGAAAATGCTTTGTTGATACCCTTCAGGTAGACCAATGTGTGGCTCACAGCTTGGTAAATCAAGCACAGTGCTGCATTTACACCAGCGGTGGCCATTCCAGCGTCATCTCTGACATTCAGGAATTATCCCTTGTCAGTCTTATAGCAAACATTTTTGAAACAATTTTATACTGTATTAGGCTCCATCTAAAGTAAGTATTTTTTATTGACGTTCACCTCTTTTCACACAAGGTCTGTAAAAAGTACAACTGCTTCTGTGCATCCACATGTATTCTTGCTCTTACTAGTCTATTTTATCGTCAAAATTTATGTGAAGACATCAACTGGATATTAAATTTCCCAAGACTTCAGCCACAAAACAGATGCTTCGAATTTTTTAACTAGATTTAGTGAGGCATTTGATCTCTGCAGCATTGGTTTAATAATCTGACTTAAGCAATGATATGTGATACACACTGTGTCCCAGTACCAATTCTGCTGAGAAAAACAGTTTCCAACAAATTTTCAACATAAGACACCCCCCCCCCCCCCCAATAAGTTGGCATCTGACTATTTATTGACCACAAGCTTTAATATACCCTTCATTTTCTGATCAAAATAGCCAAGTCACACTGGCTTGCTAGTGTAGACATTGCCATCAACAACGTGAAATACTCAGCTATATATTATGAAAATGGCCTGCCCCGGTAAGAATTGGTCACACCAACCAGAAGACGACAGTACTATCAAATCCAGTCACGATTTGAGGAAATCATACAGCAGGCTCTTTCTGGTCATGTCTTCTTTTCAAGGTCTTGCAAGGTGTGTAGCACCATCTGCACAAGATACATTTATACACGGACATTAGGAAAGTAGTGTCTCTTGTCACTTTTAGCACCAACACTGCATTATAGTTATGGTTAGTGTGTGACAGTGTCTCCCCCTCCCCCACTCTCCCCATTGTTGCTTTCATTTTCTGCATATGTAGTGAGGTCTTAAATTACAAATGTTGGACATGACAAGTTTAGCAGTCAAGTTTGTGACTAAAAACCAAATGGTTGCAGAATAAAATCTAGGTCAATAAAATTTGCTAAAAAAAGTCTTGATCACATAAATATTTTATTTAAACTGGCGACCGGTTTCAATCTATTGTACTTAGATTGTCTTCAGATCTTGTACTAGCGAGAATGGTATATCAGCTTCGAGGTTACAAATCATAACAATAAAGTGACAATATTATGAAAAGGAAAGTTGCCACTCACCATATAGCGGAGATGCCAAGTCGCAGATAGGCACAACAAAATGACTGTTCCAAATAAAGCTTTCGGCCTACGAGGGGCGTTTGAAACGTCCATGCAAAGTCCGTGAGATGGCACCACCGGCGTGTATCGAGGTCATGTTCAGTTAGTAGCATCTTTGGAAAGAATGCACACCAAGTTTCAGCCATATTGGTCTATTTCTTTGTGTTTGGCATTTGTGTGAATCAAGGAAGTCGAGTGATTGTTAAAAAAAATTGACGAAAAATAATTTTGTGTGGTGAATAAACATTACTTTATGAAAGGCAAAATGCCTCAGGAGACTAAAGAGAAGCTTGATAAACATTCGATTACAACAGTAGTTTATAAGTGGTTTCAAAATTTTCAGAGTTGTCATATGGGTACAAATCATGCTGAACATTCTGGACACCCAGTGAAGGTTATGACTCCAGAAATCATTGATAAAATCCATGATATGGTGATAGATGACAGAAGAGTTAAGGTATGTGAGATTGCTAGTGCTGTGGGCATCTCGAATGAATGGGTACATACATAATATTTTGCATAAACATTTGGACATGAGAAAGCTATCCGCAAGCCGCAAGATGGGTTCCGCAATTGCTCACGCTTGAGCGAAAATGGAATCGTGTGAAGTGTTGCATGGATTGTTTGCAGCTGTTCAGGAAGAATCCGCAGGACTTTAAGCATCATTTAGTCACTGTGGATGAAACATGGATAAATTACTGTACTCCTGAGACCAAACGACAGTCTAAACAATGGTTTACCAAGGGAGAATCAGCACCAAAAAAGGCGAAGACCATTCCTTCGGCCAGAAAGGTTATGGCGAATGTCTTTTGGGATTCGTAAGGGATAATGCTCATCGACTATCTGGAAAAGGGTACAACTATTACAGGTGCATATTATTCCTCATTATTGGACCATTTGAAAATCGAGCTGCAACAAAAACGCCGGCAATTGGACTGCAAAAAAAAAAAAAAAAAAAAAAAAAAAAAAAAAAAAAAATAAAACACATTTTCCATCACGACAATGCACCAGCACACACCTCAGCAGTTGTGGTCACAAAATTAATGGAAATAGGATTCCAACTAATTTCACATCCTCCCTGTTCTCCAGACTTGGCTCCCTCAGACTACTATTTGTTCCCCAATTTGAAGAAATGGCTTGCAGGATAAAGATTTTATTCAAACGAGGAAGTGATTGCAGCAAATAATAGCTATTTTGCAGACTTGGACAGTTCCTATTATTCCGAAGGGATCAACAAATTAGAACAGCGTTCGACGAAGTGTATAAATCTAAAAGGAGACTATGTTGAAAAATAAAGGTTTACCCCAAACATGCAAGTAGTTTTTATTTTTGCACGGACTTTTCGAACGCCCCTTGTATAAGGCCTTCATCAAAAAGAGACATGCACACAGGCAAACGTGACTCATACACACGACTGCAGCCTAAGCTAACTGTAGCCACACTGTGAGCAGCAGCACCAGTGTATGATGGGAATGGCGACTGGGTGGGGGTAAGGAGGAGGCTGGGGCAGGGAGGGAGAGGGATAGTAGGGTAGAGGTGGCAGACAGTGCAGTGCTACCAGGGTGCATGCAGGGACGAGGTGAAAAGAAAAGGGTAGGGCAGCTACGATGTGCAGTTGGGAGATTAGACGGGAAGGGGTGGGGGGAGGTGGGCGAGAGGGTGTAACGGAGAAGGAGAGAAGTAAAAAGACTGGGTGCAATGGTGGAATGAGGGCTGTATAGTGCTGGAATGGGAACAGGGAGGCCCAATGGGTGGATAGGTGAGGACAATGACTAACAAAGGTTGAGGCCAGGAAGGTTATGGAAACGTAGGATATACTGCAGAGAAAGTTCCCACCTGTGCAAATCAGAAAAGCTGGTGGTGGTGGTGGTGGTGGTGGTGGTGGGAAGAATCCATAGGGAACAGGCTATGAAGCAGTCAATGGAGTGAAGAATGTCATGTTTGGCGGAGTACTCAGCAACTGGGTGGTCCACTTGTTTCTTGGCCACAGTTTGTTGGTGGCCATTTATGCAGACAGACAGCTTGTTGGTTGTCATACCCACATAGAATGCAGCACAGTGGTTGCAGCTTAGCTTGTAGTTCACATGACTGGTTTCACAGGTGGCCCTGCCTTTGGTGGGATAGCTGACGTTCGTGATCGGACCGAAGTAGGTGGTGCTGGGAAGATGTATGGGACAGGTCTTGCATCTAGGTTTATTACAGGGGTACGAGACATGAGGTAAGGGGTTGGGAGCAGGGTGTGTGTAGGGATGGACGAGTATATTGTGTAGTTTCGGTGGAATACCACTGTGGGAGGGGTGGGAAGGATATTGGGCAGGAAATTTCTCATTTCAGGGGATGATGAAAGGTAGTGCAATATATCCTATGCTCCCGTAACCCTCCTGGCCTCAACCTTCATTAGTCATCGTCCTCAACCATCCAGCCTCACTGTTCCCTTTCCAGCACTATACAGCCCTCATTCCATCATCACACCCAGTCTTTTTACTTCTCTCTTTTTCTGCTACCCCTTCTCCCCAGGCCTTCATTTAACCTCCTGACTGCACATAGCTGCCCTACCCTCGCCACCTCATCCCTGCATACTCCCTAGCAGCACTGCACTGCCTGCCACCCCTATCATACTTGATGAGGAGCTTATGGGCAGAAAGCTTTACTTGGAACAGTCACATTGTTGTGCCTATCTGAGGCTCAGCGTCTCTGCTATATGATGAGTGGCGACTTTTCATATTAATGTTACATTCCTTCCTGAATTTTCCATTGTTTGATTAGCAATAAAGTGAAATAGTTATAAAATATAATTACTATGAATAGTATACCTATGATGACGACAGGAGCTGGGCTGGCTGAACAAGCTGCTCTAGAGATATAATCAACTGCCGACTGTTTCTCAGCTGCTCGTGGTACTTAACCAAGAGCAGCTGAGCGACAGTCAGCAACCTACTACATCTCTCGTGCAGGCTGCTCAGCCAGCCCAGCTCCTGGTACCATCATGGGTGTACCATTCATAGTAATTGTTTTATATAACTATTTCGCTTTATCATTGTAGTGAATTGTTACCTCTTAGCTGCTTTACTACTTTCTTTGCAGTTTTAACAAAAAACATGTTATCAAGAATGTTTTTAGTAAATTTTATTGATAGGCCTGAGATCGCTGTTTTGCTAGAACAAAGTTTCTGAAAATTATGTAAGATCACGGAATATTTCAGTCTGCATTTAACCCAGCCTTCACCTTCTCACATAATAGTAGGTACAGAAAGATGGCTGAAACATGAAATTGATAGCAGTGAGAGTTTTTGAGCAAATTTAAGTGCATAGATAAAGTATAGGTTAATGGTAAATGGAGGTGATGCATCAGTGGCAGTACAGAAACTTAAAACCACCAAGATCAAAACTGAAATTGCACCCAAACTGTCTGGGCAAGACTCAGTACCAAAGGTGTGCACAAACTTTTAGTTCAGACCTCCTCTCAACCATCAGACTCGCCTCCAGATGGAACTGAAAACTTTATTGAAAATCTAACATACATTAGGTCCCCAATCATACTGTAATCACTGGAGTAGACTTTAATCTTCGAACAATCACTTGGAAAAATTAGTTTTGTAAGTAGTGGATGTGACAAGAACTCCTTTGAAACAATACTATACGCAGTATCATGATGGAATTATATTGGATCTAATAACAACAAATAGACCTGATCCCTTTCAGGAAATCAACACAGAAACTGGTATCTGTGAACATGAGGCAGTTCTAGAGAAATAATTCCCAAAGTACAAAGGGCAATTAAAGCAAGCAAGGGGATTTATATTTTCAGTAAAACAGATGAAGTGGTGGTAGTATCCAATCTTAATATTGAACTCTAAACATTTAGTTCTGGAGAGGAGCATGGACCCTGCATGGTATACAGTCACTGTAAAGAAACTTACAAAGAAACAGATTACTACTCAATAGGTGCAAAACACAGCATGGGGCCATAGGTACAGAAATGCTGACTGAAATACATTTTGCCTTAAGAGGGCAATGTATGAAACCTCCAATGACTACCACAACAGAATATTATCGAAAGCTCTTTCATAAAACCCAAATTCTGATCATAGGTAAATGTAATCATGGCACCAGAGTTAGTGCACAGACACTCATAGCCAAGAGAGGGACTTACTGTAAAGGTAGCAAAATTAAAGTAATAAGATTAACTCAATTTTCAATTGTTCCCTTAGAAAAATCCAGGGGTAGTGACCCAAATTAAATCGCACACCATTGCAAAATGAGTGATACAGATACTGATGTAAGTAGTATTGGGGAAGCAGCCAATAACACTAAACTTGAACAAACCATTAGGGCCTGATGGAATTTACGGCTGAGTTACCTCATCTTTGAACCGTAATATGCCACAGATCCCTCGAGGTAACACTATGCCCAGTGGATGAAAGTACAGATCACACCCATCTACGAGAAGGTTAGCAGAAATGATCCACATATTCTGAGGTCAAAGATAATGAAGTATCTCTAACAGAATGACCTCTTCCATGCCACCAGTCATGGATTCCAAAAACCTCAATCATGTGCAACCCAACGCAGACTTTTCTCATGACGTCCTGAAAGCCACAGACCAAGGAAGTCCAACAGAGATAGAATTTCTCAATTTACAAACAGCATTTATTATTACCCAAAGTATGATCATATGGGGTATCAAGCAAAATCTGTGACTAGATTGAAGATATCTTGGTAGGGAGGACACAGCATGTCATCTTGGTTGGAGAATTATCCACAGATGTAGAAGTATCTTTGGATGAACCCCAGGAAAGCGTGTTGAGACCCACGCAGTTCATGTTGGATGTTAATGACTAAGGCTAGGATTTTTATAACCTAAAAGAACCACCACAATGTGCACAAAATTATTTGGTTATGCCCTACAAATTACAAATGTATGCACAATAATATAAAAAGTCTGAGCTAAAATGTCGAAATGACTTAAAATATCTGTTGTAAAAGAAATTACAAGGGTGGATCAAATATAAATGGGATTTTATTTTTAATTTAAATTAATTTATTGAAAAACTCAATGCAATTATAATTTAACTTTCCACATAGTCTCCCGCTTTGGAAATGCATTTGTCCCAGCCTATGGGCAGCTTATTGATACCCTCATCATAAAAAGAACTGGGTCGTGTCACCAGCCAGTTGCACACAAAGTGTTTCACACTCTCATCATCTTCAAATCGTCGCCCTGCTAGAGGTTCTTTAAGTGATCCAAATAAATGGAAATTGCAGGGCGATAAGCCTGGGCTGTAAGGGGGATGATCAAGTGTAGTCCAGTGCATTTCCTGTAGCTTGGAGGCAGTTAGAGCTGCAGTATGGGGTTGTGCATTGTCATGGAGAAGGATGATCTGTTGAATAGATTGGTCTCATCTTTTGCGGCGATATGCACCTCTCGCCTTGTTCAACAGTTTACAGTAGTAATCAGCATTGATCGTGTGTCGCTCATGCAAAAAATCAATCAGCAAAATGCCTCACTGATTTAAAAAAAACTGTTGAAAGAATCTTGCCAACTGACAGTCGAGTCTTGGCTTTCACTGGTGCTGCCTCCCCTTTCCTCCGCCACTCCTTACTAGCTTGTTTGGATTCTGGAGTGTAGTGGTGAACCCATGTTAAGTCGCAGGTGACCTGACTCAAAAATGCATCACCTCACCTTGTTTCACAAACCTTGCTGTAAGCCTCTGACAGACCTCCAAATGTCTCAACTTCATATTTTTGGTAAAAAGTTTAGGGACCCATCTGGAACACACTTTACGGAACTGTAGGTCATTTTGATGATTGCTTGGCAGCTTCCATAACTGAGTCCGAGTTTTTGTGCAATTTCTGATACTCTTGCCCGCCGATTGTCGTCAATAATGTCTTTAACCGCACAAATGTTTTTATCTGTAATACTGCTCCGAGGACGGCGATCGTG
This sequence comes from Schistocerca americana, assembly GCF_021461395.2. Classification (NCBI taxonomy): domain Eukaryota; kingdom Metazoa; phylum Arthropoda; class Insecta; order Orthoptera; family Acrididae; genus Schistocerca; species Schistocerca americana. The sequence goes on from NC_060120.1 coordinate 500,660,874, forward strand.
TTGCTGGTTTTCCACATGTTCTTGTCCTTCCTTGAACTTTTTGTGCCAGGCAAACACACGCATCCTTAATAATGTTTTATCGCCAAACTGTGCAGTCAATCTTTCGCAAATTTCCGCTGCTGTAACTCCTTCACGAGCAAGAAATTTGATAATTTTGTGTTGCCCAATGGAGGAGTGTACCTGTTGCTGAGACATCATGAGCATTACTGACGAAACAGCGGGAAATATCTAACAGTACGCACTCCTCACTTCTAATGGTCCCATCTAAGCATTGCAGAAGCGCAGGGCCAGTCCTACCAACTGCTTATGTTCAGGAACTAAAATCCTGTTTATATTTGACTCCCCTCATAGTAAGTCAGTTCATCACAATCAACTATTCATTTAAAAATAAAATGAAAATTAGATATTTGTACGAGTTGATCAATTCCGTGACTTTTAGGATTTGTACTCACAGGATACTAGGTTTTCTTTTTCCATTTTGTTAAGTGCACGGTTTTAAACTTCTAAACTTTAGAGCAAGTTTTCAATCTTTGCACCACTATTAAATCTTATGAAGTTCCAATTGAATATTGGTGCAGCTTTTTTTGGTCAATAATTTCATTGTATATAACTGCATCACCTATACAATGTCTGAGATTCAGAACCTTCTACTGCACTTATTACATCTTGTTTATACAGGAAATGTAGCCAAACTTATTCAGCTTTATGTGAAGAACATTGTACAGCTTTGCTTTATGCTGACATTCCCTTAAGTAAGCTAAACCATCAAAAATTTTACGAATTGTTAGAAAAATACACAGACAAATCTCTTCCTGGATCTTCCACATTAAGAAAGGACTAAGTCACCAGAAGCTATAAACAATAATACAACAAATCAGACAACAAGTTGCAAACAAAAAATACCAGTATCAGTTGTTGCAACCACAGACACTATGAGTAGATATATTGCAAATGTCATTGTGGGAACTCTGAAAGAGGATGGTCCTGGTGAAGAGTGTCTAACAAACTGTGAACATTCAGAAAATGCAAGTTTTTCCACAATCAGTAAATTATTCGATTTTTCCACCATTAGTTGACTGTTTGACAGATCTATGGGTGCTGTGTGGCTTGTTGGCTTTAAGCATGACAATATAATACTCTTCATACAGATGGTGTGCCTTGTATGGTGAAAGCTGCTGATTCACTAAAACCATTTTAGAGTAAAATGGTGTATTTGACTTGTTTGGCTCACACCGTACACGGAGTTACAGGAGAGGTTTGTAATAAATTCAGCAATGTTGACAGATTTACTAGGTGTGTGTGTGTGTGTGTGTGTGTGTGTGTGTGTGTGTGTGTGTGTGTGTGTGTGTGTGTGTGCGTGTGCGCGTGTGTGTGTGTGTGGTTTGAGGTTTTCGGGCGCTAAACAGCGTGGTATTTACTAGGTGTGTCAAAAGGGTAATTTTTTGCACCATTTAAGCTGTTAGCTCCAGACATTTCTTATAACAACATTTTGAAAACATGGGGCTCCAGAACCGATGTCTACAACTGTTACTACCACAACCTCAATATTGAGAAAAGACTTGTTGATTATTTGACAGCAATGAATTCACTTCGATCAGAGTAGCATAAGAAAGACTATGCTGAAACTTCAGGTAATATATCACACATAAAATCAATTTCTTTAACTTTTCCTGCTGCCATAACTGATTTGCAGGAATTGGAATTGCCATTAGAGAAGCAGATAGTACTACCAGAAAAAAAAATGAATTAGAAACTGTATGTTGTAAAGTGGGAAAAGAAATGTCAAAGATAATGAAAACAAAGGGTATCATACCCTGTGTTCCATTTCAATGATTTTGTTGCATGAAAAGTTCTGTCTTAATCATTTACATCTACATGATAGTGTCCATTTTGTTAACAGTTATTTATTAGAACCGCTTTGTATTTTTCAATATGGCACAAATGCAAACATGTGCTTCGCAACCAGTCACTTTCTTACCACAACCAGATTTTCTGCTTTCACATTTGTTGGCTTCGCCAACTCTTAACCAAACTGCCACCTTCCAACATAACCTAGACCTTGGGCTGCACTAAAGATCAGTTTGTCACCACAACCAAGTTTCAGGAGGGAAGGGGAAACCAATGTATAACTTTAGCCATCCATTTTAAATACACTCCTCCTGAGGAAGAGAAGGAAATTAGTGTTTCACATCCTGTCGATAACGAGTTCATTAGAGATGGAGAACAAGCTCAGATTAGGAAAGGATGGAGAAGGAAAGCAGCAGTGCCCTTTCTGAAGGAATTATCCAGCATTTGCTTTAGACAATTTAGGGAAATCACAGAAAACTTAAATCAGGATGACCAGACACGAGCATGAACTGCCATCCTCCCAAATGCTTGGGTACGCTTCTCCTGTATCAGCTGAAGTAGAATGCAGTTTTTCTAAGTACAAGACTTTGCTGGGTGACTATAGAAAATTATACTGCAGAAGCTTAGACTACAAGAAGATTTAAGAACACAATGAGACACCTGCCTGCAGTCCAGGATCCAGAATGTCAGACTTTTCACAGATGATGCAAGTTTTATACAATGAAATTATTGTCTGAAGAATGCTGCACAACTATTAAGTTGGAAATTGATAAGATTAATTGAAATTTGTGCAAAGATTGGCAACTCAGTTTAAATGTGCAGAAATGTTAAACTTTGCACTTCACAAAGAAAGAGTCTCCTATGACTGAAGTACATATGAGTCACAGAACTGGACGACTCATACAAATATCCAACCATCAAACTCCAGGAATATGAAATGGAATGGAATGATCATGTAGGCTCAGTCAGGGTAAAGCAGGTGGCGGGCTTCAGTTCACTTATAAAATACTGTGGAAATGCAATCAGTCTACAAAGGAGATTGCTTACAAAACAACTGTGTGAGTCATTCTCGAATACCAAGTAGGACTAACAGGGGACACTGACAGAAGGGTAGTTTCAATGGTTGCAGGTTTGTTTGACTCGTGGGAGTCTATCACAGAGATGCTCAAGAAACTGAACTGGCAGACACTAAAATAGACACAAACTATCTTGACAAAGCCTACTTACAAAGTTTAAAGAACCAGCTTTAAATGATGAATCCTGGAATATATGAAAATTCCTGACGTATCACACCCGTAGGGACTGTGAAGACACAGATTAATTACAGCATACACATGGCATATGAACAGTTATTCTTCCTGCTTTCCATAGAGGCAAATACATGATTTTCATGAGGGCTGAGCTCGCAGCAACTTTGTATCACCTTGCCCCTCCAAACTCTCTAACGTAAATGTAGATGTTTTCTTAATCTATTATAACACTAACTACAACAACATGAAAATTTCTGACAGCTATGTTGCACTTTTTCTGCCTTGAGATTAAAAAGAAACAGGTCACTTGGGGGAAAGGGGGGGGGGGGCTGTAGCCTGATAGGCCCCCATCCACCAGATTCACCTACAGCTCTCTGTATGTGACTGGAATGGAAAGAAATCCTAATAATTGGTAAAATGGGTAGTACTCAATATCATGCACTACACAGTGGTTTGTAATGTATGTATTTAGATGTGAAGATTCAGGCACAACACATGGTTCAGTTTCCATATTAAATTATAGGTCCTCTTTCCCAGGCAGGACTAAAGAAAGGTGTGAGCCAGGTTGGGGACATGCTTGACTCCACAGCATCCAATTTAAAAACTTGAACCAGGCCGTAGAGCCACACTAAATTAATTAATTACTATTATGCCATAAGTAAATAAAAGTGAGACAATGTAGCACCTAACAGAAAATCTACAATGAGTATTTTGGTGCCTATTATGAACATATTTTTCACATCAGTTATATTGAATTTGAAAGGGATGGGTCACTATTTAATAGGCTATGCTACAGATCAGCCTGTTACCACAACAAGGTTTTTCTGCTTTCACAACCACTGATTTTGCCAACTAACAACTATAATGTGAAAATATACACCAAAAGACGACATCTGACATTAACATTATGTCACTGGTAAAACAGATAACTAGTACTGAACATTTCTCTTGACCCGTAACTATTAGCCGCAATTACAAACACTATGATTGTGTGTGCACAAAGTAAATATAGCCTATTCTTAGATTCAGCATATGACTTTTATAGTGTTTCATTAACTTGTGCTATGAAGCAATTAAGAGAAACAAAATACCAATGTCCTTCATACTGTTTCAGTGTCCAGCATTATGTTCACTGCTGTGTTTGCTGTCATTCAGCATATATTACATGAAATAATGGGAAAAATGTAACAAGATATACAGAGGGCACTTACAACAATATGATTATCCCCACACTCAGCCATTATCTTGTAGATGCAAAATGTGATGTAATATGCTAAAATACAGTATTTCAGATTTGTGGAATTCCTTGTGAATCTGTGAACAGTATTCAGGTATATACTAATTAACCCTACATTCCGGCAGTACACTATGCCCTCTGTAAGAGGATAACAGTGCACAAGATATAACAGACATTTTATACCCTTCCAAATCTGTTACAAATATACACATCTAAAACGGCAACTAACAGTCGCAAAAGCATTTAATGCTTTATTTTTTTGTCCAAAAAGTAAATGACAAGTGGAACTTTTAAAATGAGGAAGAAAACAATTAGTTCATCAGGCAAGAAGTCAATATGAGATAGTAATAAATACGAAGAAAATAAAATTGCAACGAAAGCAAGAGCTCTACGTTACCTTAATCCTCTCAAATGTCTCAAAGAATCATCTTGTATTCGCTGGTACAAGAGTTGCAAATTAGCACAAAAAGTATGACATGACGCTTTACATAGTTGGCATATCGAAGAGATAGCTCTTCGAATAATACACAGGAATACCACACACCAGATGATGTGCCGTTAAACGATCACTGCTCTCTCCAATATTAGGCGTTGAAGAAAACATTTCTCCTAACCTTTCACTCTACGAACTAGTGCAGCAGCTGATGCCTACCATCTTTCTTTAAAACCAATTCATAATGTTATGTATACCTGTCGTCCGTCGATTTCGAGTTTTTCTTTTTCTTCTTCTTTTTCTTATCATCTGAGCCCGATGATAGGTATTTCTTCAGATACTCCTTCTGACTCAAAGCGTTCACCGACATCTTTAATTTCGACCCTCACACAAGCTTAAGGCCGCCAACATTACAGCAATTCTTCCAGTACAGTCAATCTTTTCCAAATAAGTTAAATTCATACAAAATATCTTGTCTATAATGGGTACCTTTTTAACTTTTAGATGGGTACATATAATTTCAACATGCGCTCTAAGAGTTAATATCAATCCGTGCATTTATTTACATTCACGAGCAACTGACGGAACATGTATACATGTAAACAACACTGCCCTCGATTAGTCAACATATTATCGCTGAGGGAAAGTCAATCCATATTTCAATCCGGAAAATGCAATGAGGTTGAGTGAGCTCAATACTGCTCACTGGCTGAACGCAACGAATCGTGCACGGTACCAATATAAGCTCCAAAAAGTCGCTCACAAAAATGCGGCTTTTCAGGGGGCCCCATCTCGGGTTCTATTGATCACAAAGATACGGGGCCAAGTGTTGGGTAGTCCTCGGCCTAACGACCATTTACGTATATACCTTTCGGGGGAAAAAAAAAAAACGGGCGTAGCGAAGCAATCCTACAGCGCAAGGTCAAAATTTACAGATTACACACTTCCTCCAACCCAGACAAATTGAGCAAATCCGTTGGTTCTTTGGCATTAGGATTGGTCTAGGATGGACGTTAGGCGGCTTATAAAAGTACCATTTGTGCATGGGCGGTTCCTAAGAAAACCCTGAAAAACCACGACTTTTGGGCACGAAAATTAACAGGTGTGGGGGCGGACACTTCCAGAATTTCTGTTCATGGCAGATCGGCGAAATTTTTACCATATGTGCTAAAAACGACATTCTCGCGAAACTTCTATCCATATTAACCGCTGCCGATATCCAGATGTTCAAAGTTAGCGTACGTGCAGAAAACCGGTTTTTAGCCGTTTTTGCGCCGTGGGCCGCAATTATCTAAATAACTAACCAAAGCAAATGACTGAAATTTTAATTGTACATTCCTTGGACATTCATCTAGTAACACCTTTTCCCGCATTCGAAAACCTGTAACCGTTACAAGATACATGCGGAAAACTATGATTTTCGGTTACCAAAAATAGCAATTATGGGGCGGTCAATTCTATAATTTCTGTTCACGGCAAATCGTCGAAATTTGCACCACTTGTCCTTAAGATGATGTTCTCGGGAAACCCTGAACGTTTTTCGGCATCATTATCCATTACCGAAATAAAGAGGTTAAATTTTACTGTATTTATCGGCGTAAAATTTAATGTAATATCCGATGTGAGATATAACTGTAGATTTAACTGTCAAGGCGATTGTTCTAGGACCGCTGCAAGAGTTCTCAGGTAACCAAACATGTTTGGTTAGCATTTTTTCAACCATAAAACTTTATGACGCGCCGTCTCCGTATAATGGGGACATCACGCCGACACAAATATGCACAAAATGGTCATGTAGTGACAAAAGATGGGCTGAAAAGGGTCTTAAACATGCCTGAAAAGAACTTAATATGACTGCCAAAAATTACGTAAAACTGGAAAGACTGCTAATTCAGTAAAATATTTTTAATAACAGATTTCCTTTTTTAAGATACAAGATGCGTTTTCGGTAAATTGCGATCGATGTACAAAGTATCCAGAAGGCATGTACAGGAAATAATGTTATACTAATCTTATATTAAGCGTACTTATTTGTTATTTATAAGTGTCAAAGTGTACAAATAAACTTTCGAAACTTTACTGACCTGTAGAATTCGTTTTATACAAGCAGCACACCCGTCTGTAGCAGGAAAACGAAGAAAACTAGCGGAATAGGACCAGCAAAAAATCAAATACGTTTTTCTGTAAAAGACTCACAGAAAAATCTGGAACCAGCCGCTTTATTCCTCATTCCGCCTTCCTCACAAAAAAATTTAGCTTGCGAACATATTCGCGTTTTTTTTTTGTGCCAAGAGAGAGTAGCAGAGACACAGTGACTGTGGAAGAGACAGGAGACAGTGCCAGTGGGTGAGAGGGAGGGAGGGAGAAAGAGACAGACAGACAGACCGACAGAGACAGAGAAATTGAGGGGAGACTGGAAATTAAAAATACAGTCGAGTCGAGACCATACATATGCTTGGGAGGTCTGGACCCTTTCAGAGCGGCGAACTTTAACAACTACAGTGGAGGGCGCACATTGGACCGAAATTTTAAACAAATGGGTAACGGGGAAAAAGTAAGTTGGGCCATACAGAATTTCTGAACTGCCGAGAAATGGCGGAGACAGTGGCGTTGGGAAAAAAGACGAAAGGAGAAACCGTAACCGAGAGAGAAGAGTCCCTACGAGAGTGGGAAGGGGGGGGGGGGGGGGGGAAGATAAAAATACCTGGGCATCATGATGGCCCCAGTTCTCTCATGGGTTCGGATCCCTCAGGGTACTCAGTTGGCAAATATCGGACTGCTGTTGTAAAATAAATTTTGTATCATACTGGGCTTTAGAAAATGAGCAAAGATGACAACATTAATTACAGTTCATAACACAAGTCAGTGCTGCCAAGTCTGCAATATTATAGCTATACCTCCACTAACATAAGATTGCAAGGGGAGGTTCGTCTCATCTTTTATTTTTCACTTCTCTTCAGTGCCGAAGTAAAGAATGAAATTACAATGAAATGAACACCCTTAGCTGCTTACAGGCGTTGACATACGGCAATTGGGACAGATGATAATGTGTGCCTCGACTGGGACTCGAACCCCGGATCTCCTGCTTAGATGGCAGTCGCTCTATCCATTTGAGCCACCGAGGACACAGAAGGGAATGCGACTGCAGGGATTTATCTCTGGCACGCCTCCCGCGAAACCCACATTCTCAACGTAAAAGAAGAATTACTGTAATTACGCGGTCGCAAGGATACCCCTTGCTATTCCTCAAAAGATTACTATCCTCGTCAGCTACACCCAGAATGTGGGAATTACCGGAGAGTAATAACATTGTAAGGCTTACTGTGGTGTCACCGCCAGACACCACACTTGCTAGGTGGTAGTTTTAAATCGGCCGCGGTCCATTAGTACATGTCGGACCCGCGTGTCGCCACTGTGTGATCGCAGACCGAGCGCCACCACAAGGCAGGTCTCGAGATACGGACTAGCACTTGCCCCAGTTGTACGGACGACGTAGCTAGCTACTACACTGACGAAGCCTCGCTCCTTTGCCGAGCCGATAGTTAGAATAGCCTTCAGCTAAGTCAATGGCTACGACCTAGCAAGGCGCCATTAGTAACATTGCATGTATCTAAAGAGTCTCACTTGTATCGCCACAATCTCCAGATGTACCAAAAGGATGGATTAAAGTTAAGTATTACAGAAGCTACGTACTTTTCTTTATAGCAATCATTACGTATCCTGTTTCAGACCTCACGCACCCTCTTTGGCTTAGCGCGTGCCTGTCGGCTTCCTCTCATTGTGTCTAGGCTGTCTTGTCTGGACACAATACTTACCATATGGCTTCGTACATAGCGATAACAAAACCTGACCACAGTCTGCTACCACCACATCTTTATTTCCCTGAGTTTGCAACATGACAATGATTTGTTTTACAAACTTTTACAGTTGTGAGTTTGGTTAACAAATGTGCAAACTTGATTAAGTAATATTAACATTATGGAATCTAAACATAAGTCTGGGGCAATTAAGAGAAAAGAAAAAAGAGATAAAGAGTAGAAAGGGAATTTTTTTTGTCATCATTCTACTGACTGGTTTGCTGTGGCCCGCCACGAATTCCTTTCCTGTGCTAACCTCTTCATCTCAGAGTAGCACTTGCAACCTACGTCCTCAGTTATTTGCTTGACGTTTTCCAATCTCTGTCTTCCTGTACAGTTTTTGCCCTCTACAGCTCCTTCTAGTACCATGGAAGTCATTCCCTCATGTCTTAGCAGATGTCCTATCAACCTGTCCCTTCTCCTTATCAGTGTTTTCCACATATTCCTTTCCTCTCTGATTCTGCGTAGAACCTCCTCATTCCTTACCTTATCAGTCCACCTAATTTTCAACATTCGTCTATAGCACCACATCTCAAATGCTTCGATTCTCTTCTGTACCGGTTTTCCCACAGACCATGTTTCACTACCATACAATGCTGTACTCCAGAAGTACATCCTCAGAAATTTCTTCCTCAAATTAAGGCCGGTATTTGATATTAGTAGACTTCTCTTGGCCAGAAATGCCTTTTTTGCCATAGCGAGTCTGCTTTAGATGTCCTCCTTGCTCCGTCCGTCATTGGTTATGTTACTGCCTAGTTAGCAGAATTCCTTAACTTCACTGACTTCGTGACCATCAATCCTGATGTTAAGTTTCTCGCTGTTCTCATTTCTACTACTTCTCATTACCTTTGTCTTTCTCCGGTTTACTCTCAAACTATACTGTGTACTCATTAGACTGTTCATTCCATTCAGCAGATCATTTAATTCTTCTTCACTTTCACTCAGGATAGCAATGTCATCAGCAAATCGTATCATTGATATCCTTTCACCTTGTATTTTAATTCCACTCCTGAACCTTTCTTTTATTTCCATCATTGCTTCCTCGATGTACAGATTGAAGAGTAGGGGCGAATTCCTCAGCGACTTGTATTTCTGTATTCCTGATTTTCCCGGAACATGTTTGTACTTCCTCCTTTCATCAATCAACTGAAGTATTTCTTCTGTTACCTATGGTTTCTTCGCAGCTACCTTCTTTGTACCTATGTTTTCCTTCCCAACTTCTGTGATGGCCCTTTTTAGAGATGTCCATTCCTCTTCAACTGTACTGCCTACTGCGCTATTCCTTATTGCTGTATCTATAGCGTTAGAGAACTTCAAACGTATCTCGTCATTCCTTAGTACTTCCGTATCCCACTTCTTTGCGTATTGATTCTTCCTGACTAATGTCTTGAACTTCAGCCTACTCTTCATCACTACTATATTGTGATCTGAGTCTATATCTGCTCCTGGGTACGCCTTACAATCCAGTATCTGATTTCGGAATCTCTGTCTGACCATGGTGTAATCTAATTGAAATCTTCCCGTATCTCCCGGCCTTTTCCAAGTATACCTCCTCCTCTTGTGATTCTTGAACAGGGTATTCGCTGTTACTAGCTGAAACTTGTTACAGAACTCAATTAGTCTTTCTCCTCTTTCATTCCTTGTCCCAAGCCCATATTCTCCTGTAACCTTTTCTTCTACTCCTTCCCCTACAACTGCATTCCAGTCGCCCATGACTATTAGATTTTCGTCCCCCTTCACATACTGCATTACCCTTTCAGTATCCTCATACACTTTCTCTATCTGTTCATCTTCAGCTTGCGACGTCGGCATGTATACCTGAACTATCGTTGTCGGTGTTGTTCTGCTGTCGATTCTGATTAGAACAACCCGGTCACTGAACTGTTCACAGTAACACACCCTCTGTCCTACCTTCCTATTCATAACGAATCCTACACCTGTTACACCATTATCTGCTGCTGTTGATATTACCCGATACTCATCTGACCAGAAATCCTTGTCTTCCTTCCACTTCACTTCACTGACCCCTACTATATCTAGATTGAGCCTTTGCATTTCGCTTTTCAGATTTTCTAGTTTCCCTACCACGTTCAAGCTTCTGACATTCCACGCCCCGACTCGTAGAACGTTATCCTTTCGTTGATTATTCAATCTTTTTCGCATGGTAACCTCCCCCTTGGCAGTCCCCTCCCGGAGATCCGAATGGGGGACTATTCCGGAATCTTTTGCCAATGGAGAGATCATCATGACACTTCTTCAATTACAGGCCACATGTCCTGTGGATACACGTTACGTGTCTTTAATGCAGTGGTTTCCATTGCCTTCTGCATCCTCATGTCGTTGATCATTGCTGATTCTTTCGCCTTTAGGGGCAATTTCCCAGCCCTAGGACAAGAGAGTGCCCTGAACCTCTATCTGCTCCTCCGCCCTCTTTGACAAGGCCGTTGGCAGAATGAGTCTTCGCCCGCCAATGCTGATTATTTATCAAAATTTAGGCAGTGGCGGGGATCGAACCCGGGACCGAAGACATATTGATTATTTTTTTTTTTTTTTTTTTTTTTTTTAGGCGTTGGCTCCTGACTAAACCTACCCCAGAGAGCTGCCTATATACCAGGGGAAATATGGGAAATCAAGGTTAGGGCTATCCTGAAAAACAAAACATAATCTTCCTTTTTCTGAATTTTATTTTAATTTTTTTTTTGTTTTATATTTATTTATTTATTTTTTTTTTCTTTTTTTTTTTTTTTTGTGTAATTGATCAGAGGCCTTCTGCGCCCCGCTGGTAATATGTTGAGTCACGTCTTCTCGAAATTGATGTGTTCCGTTCAATTGTTCAGAAATGTTCATTGGTTCAAACAGGAAACCTTCTTCTCTCTTGGCTTAACACATTCCAGCTGCGAGGCGGCTCGTGGAAAGCACTCCCAAGGAAGTTCGAGAAAAATTGTCTGTATTTTGGGTGACGGACAACGACATAATGACGGTCATTGAGGTATGTCCAAAAATCGAGTGCAGAGTCTACAGTTTGTCCAAATAAGTAGTGAATGGCATGTCCGCGAATCCAATTCACAGCATTGGTCTTTGTCCGAGGAAAATAGTCACGTTCCGGAAATAATAATGAAAGGGGAGTAATCCGATCCGGAATGTCCCGCGTTAGAAAAGCCACAATACGTCGAACCAAGTGCCAAACCTCCGCCGCCGGTCCGCAAACAAACCGATGTTCATCATTGTCTGGCACTCCACACGTGGAGCATAGAGGTGATTGGGCGAGGTGGATACGATGAAGGCGAAATTGGTTGATTTGCTTACCATTGACAGTTATGTACCAGACAGATTGAACATCCGTGTCAAGGTAACAGGCGAACACCGCGCGCCATACATGACGCCAGTCAACCTGGGGGAACTTTTGTTCAATCGGGTTAGGTGGACGACCTAATTGGAGGACATTGTATACTGCCTTTGTCTTGAGCAAAAGCTGTCTTGGTAAGGTGAGGCGTAGGTAACTGAGTTCCAGAAAGAAGTACCGCATATAATGGAACTGGGCCGGAACATCCGAGATGATCACTGGGGCTGACAGTGAGACCGGCGAGTATGCCGACAGGAGGAGACCAGTGAGGCTCGTTGGGCAACGTGTCCATACCGCCATCTGGGAGCTGACAAATAGGGCGCGAGCTCTATCCGGCACGTGAAACAGACCTATCCCACCTCGTTCACGGGGAAGAGTAAGGGTCGCATAGCTAATTTTGAACAACATCCCATAGCTGACGAAAGATGCCATCGCTGCCAACATGCGACGTGCCACAGTAAGCGGGAAAGGTAGAACTTGCGCTACATGGGGAACTCGGGATGCGATATATGTATTGACATATCGAGCTCGTTGGAGAATATCTAGGGATCGAAAGCGATGGTCCATAAGACCTGCTCTGATCATTAAAAGGAGGCGTCGGCAGTTGATGGTGGCTGAACGCCGGAGATCAGATGAAAAATCTATTCCCAAACAACGAATGGTATCAACGGTGGTGAGAGGTGTAACGCACTCCACGGGAAGTCCCGTGCCAATGAACATAACTTGTGACTTACGTACGTTTAAAGAGCTACCCGACGCGTCACCATAAGTCGCTACCCACGTCAAAACAGCTCGAACTTCGTCGGCATTACGTAAACAGATGACGACATCGTCAGCATAGGCCGTGCAACAGAATCGGAAGCGATCTATGGACAACCCTACCAAACGTTGTCTTAGTCCACATAGCAAGGATTCCAAGGAAAAGGCGAACAAAATTGCTGATAGAGGGCAACCTTGACGTACGGATCGACCTATTATTATCGGTGGAGTGAGTCTGCCATTGTACAGAATCCTGGATGAGGCACCCCGCAGAAGGCGCATCACTACCGTGATAACGGCGACTGGGAAACCCATATGGTGGAGAACGGCCGTAAGGAACGAATGGTCAACCCTATCAAAAGCTTGACTGAAGTCCAAAGACGCAAGTGCCCCAGAGAGGCGTTGTGCCTGGGTAACGGCGATCATATCCCTGTAGCGGCATAAAGCCGTGCGAATATTGTTGTCGCCTCCCAAAGATGCTTGGTCTGGCGACACAACATAGCGGGCAACGTTTTTAAGTCGTGCTGCCAAAAGGCGAGTGAAGATTTTCATATCACTGTTAAGGAGGGTGAGGGGCCGATAATCACTGATATTGTTGCCACCGTGCGGTTTATGTACAGGAATAATAATTCCTTCCATGAAAGCGTCCGGCACTGGTACTTCCGGAGACATCAGTTCCCGACAGATGGAGGTGAAGGTGGACTCTAACAAATCACGGAAGGTGCGATAAAATTCGAGGGGAAGACCGTCGGGGCCCGGGGAGCGATTGATGGTTCCTGCCCGGATCGCATCGCGGACTTCCTCATCAGTCACCTCCGACATCAATTCAATGGCCGCATCTCCTGGGATACCACCGAAGTTGAGCTGTGAGACTTCCTCGATCAACTCTGGGGAATGTGGAGCTGCGGCGTAGAGCTGCCGGTAGTGGGCGTGAAGCACATTCCCTATGGCAGATTGGGTTACGTAGCGACGCCCGTCTTGATCCGTTAGGACGTGAATCAATTTTCGGCGTCGATTTTGTCGTTCTTGGATGATATGGTACATCGACGGATGTTCATGAGGCATGCGATCAGCAGTACGAGATCGTACTATCGCCCCTTCCAAATGCCGTCGCATGAGATTGGAGATTTGGGCCTTAGCTTGGTTCATCCTTGTATGGCGCTCAGGGGAGGCTGGCATCGTGGAGCATTCTCGTAGGATCCTGTAGTAAAAGTCCATAGTGCTCTTCCTCCAGGCGACAACATCTTTGCCATACCGGATTAAAGTTTTTCGAAGAGCAGGTTTTGCACACTGGATCCACCAGGATATGGTAGACGGATACGTGGGTCGGCGTCTATTACATGTGATCCAAGTGTCTTCTATTAGAAGTCGACAGTCAGGTGAATTAAGAAGTGCCGTGTTCAGTTTCCATAAACCACGTCCGTGCCATACTGCCTGTCTTGTGAGAACAACATCACAGAAGTAAGCCTCATGGTCTGAGAAAGCAACAGGCCAGATTTCAGCCTGTCGAGTGTGTTGAATTAGGGATCGCGAGATGTAGATGCGATCCAGTCGGCTAGAGGAGTGCGCAGTGTGGTACGTAAAGCCCAAAAGATCACCGTGAACATGTCTCCACGTATCGACAAATTGTAGCCGCGTGACGACTGTTTCCAGAGCTGCGCATGGTGAGTGACGCGGCAATTGATCCTGAGGTCGCTGGGTGCAGTTGAAGTCTCCACCCATGATCCAGTCATCGTGTGGTCCCATAAAAAGGGGTGTGACTTCATTCGCGAAGAAGGCATTGCGTTCACGACGGTAGCTGGAGCCCGACGGCGCATAAATATTGATGATGCGTACACCAAAGAGAGTAAGGGCCATACCTCTGCCGCTGGGGAGGTATAGGACATCTTCGGCAGGAAGACCTTCGCGTAAGATGATGGCAACACCACTACCGGTGTCCGAAGCGGGAGAAAGATGCACCGTGAAGCCATGTGGTGGTGAAAAATCGGTGACATGCACTTCCTGAAAAAGCGCAATATCTATGTCCGCATCATAAATCATATCGCGGAGCAGCGCTAGTTTGTGGGGCGCACGAATGGTCGCGAGGTTAATCGTTGCGACACGATAATGCTGGTGTTGGAGTCCCACAGGCACAGGCGGGACTTCTTCTTCAGGAGCGAGAGGTCGTCGATCTTGCCGGTCCGCTGAAGAGGCTGCTATTGTGGAGAGTTTGCGGGCGCGGGCGCAACCGATGGGGGTGCCCCATCATCAGCAGCATCCGCCCCAGTCCCTTCGATCTCCACGTCGTCCGCCCAGGAGACTGATGCTGCGGTAGGGTATCGGCTGTGCACGTCATCCACGTGGAGAGGAGACGTAGTTTTCGTCTCATCGGATAGGCTCTCTTCAACGTCGACCTGTGGGGGCGACGGCGTCAGTAAGGAGGGGTGTTCGTTGCCAGTGGTCGCCTGTGGCGGGTCTTTCGCATCAGCCTTTCGGTCATCAAAGATCGGTTTGTCGTCCATCTTCGGGTCTGCATCCCCGGTATCCATCCGTAGAATGGATTCATCAGGGGGTGTACGGCTACGTTTCTTCCTCTTTCGTGTCGACCCTTGTTTTCCAACAAGTCGTTCAGAGTCCGATTGCGGGTGGCTTTCGTCTGACTCCGGACCAGTCTGAAGGAAAGCAGAAGTAGGTACCACTCCCGGATCAACGTCCATCTCAGTAGCATTTTCAGTCACAGTGCTGCGATGATTCGGCAGGTTAGGATCTGGCGTCTGGGGCACCTCAGAAGGAATCTCAGGAGCGGTTGCATCTACCTGATCAGACGACGTCAGCGGAGCAGGAAGACTCTGTGTAGACGTGCTACCTTCCTGGGCAACCTTGGCGTATGTGACAGGGATCTGAGTCATCACCGCTGGGGACGCTTCCTCGCCGACCGGCGTCTGGATCAGGCGGCGTCGCATGCAGGCGGATCTGACGTGGCCTTCTTGTCCACAACCCGCACATGTTCGGGGTTGGCCGTCGTACATGACAATGGCTCGCACCCCGCCAATGGTCAGGTATGATGGAATATGTTTTTTTCAGTTCAATTTTGACCTGACGCACACCATTAAGGACATGGTAGGTCGTGAAGGTTTGCCATTTTTCCTCTACGTAACCGATGACGTTACCGTATGGTTGTAACGCAGAGACAACTTCGTCCTTCGGCACTTCAAAAGGTAGTTCAAACACCCTAATCGTGCGTTGACCGTACTCTGCGAGTTCAAGTGTTACGGCTCCGACGTGACCATCAGAGTATTTGAACTTAAGTCCATTGGCATGGCGGCGAATAACATCTTCACACACCTCGGTGTTTGTCATTTTAATATGAACGACACTACTCGTGATCGAAAAATGGATTCCGATAACGTGGTTAGGATCTAAACGAACTTCTTCACGTATGAACGTTTCAACTTCATGTGCACGAGGTCGCGCATGTTCAGCTGGGAAGGAAACTTTAAGGGTCGCACGGCGGTAAGCGCTCGACATGTTGTTCACGGTGGACGGACGCAAGCCTGAAAGCTACGACGCGGATGTAAACAACGCCTGCAGCGGAGCACTGGCCGGCGCGCGGGGCCGTCCGCACGCTGCCACGGCTGAGAGCCGACTGATTATGAATCAAAGACGCTACCCCTACACCACAAAGGGAAATGATAACAGACTAATTTATTTAGCCTAGCATTTATTTATATCTCAAAGATGTTTTTTTCGTCTTTTCATAACGCATTTTCTCGAAGATTTAGGTTATTTACTAAAGTAATTTTTATTGTGTTATGAACATTTTAAAACTCATTTACAACATCAACATTCAGGCTCCAATTAAAAAGTTCAACCCCCACAATACCAAGAGGGAGGGGGTAAATTATATCTACCTTTTGAAAATATTGTGATCTATTCAGTTAATTCATATTTTAAAATTTTGAAAAAAAATTTTTATTATTTTAAATAAACTCTTCTACCAGATTCCACAAATAATTTAGTCTTTTCAGTTAAACTTAACCCCAATTTTTGTCTAAGTAGATGTCACAGAATGAATGCCATTTCCATATTTTCAGGTTCAGTACCTTACTTACACCTTAATATCTCTTTAAAAAGCATGTCGTGAATAAAAATCAACAACAGTTAACGAAATTTGTATCTTTAGTTTTTTTTAGCGGTGCTCATAAAGTACTTCCACTTGGTGGTACTTGTTATTGAAAATGCATTGACATTGCTAAGTATGTACTAAAATATATTTTATGGTTCTAGACACTGCTTCTACCTGAGTACTTCCTTAAGAAGTCAACAACGATAAACGATTTTTTTGAAAACTATTATTGGGTGAGCATAAAGTACCTCCCCCCCCTTGCCCTTGGTAATGCGCGTTATGGAAAATGCGTTGGTATTACTAGGGTTAACAAGGATGAAAAGAGATTTTTTTTCCAGATGAACAATAGATCAGCGCTCATAACAGTTTGGATGTAGAGCTTTAAACATTTTCAGTTCTACAACTAAGGAAATAGAAGAGGCACTAAAACGTGGTACACCTAATCATCCAAAACATTTTGCGGCAGATGTTAATTCCTTTAATTTCCTACATCTCTACTTCACCGTAAATTTCCGAACAATGAATGTGTGACCTGTGACTTGTTAGTTTGGAGTGAAAGTCGATAAGCATTATTGTGTTTCCCTTGCCGCATTTTTGCTCGCCGGGATGAGACAGTTCGCTCGCGCTTCTCTTCAAAATCAGAGCATTCATATACATGAAAATGGAAAAAGATTATCTGGCGGGATCCCTGGACATCAATCTAGCGATCTTCGTAAGGAATGTTACTTGAAATGGCGAGACTTTGAAATTTAGTTAAAATGCTGTGTTGCTGTATTCGAAAGAATCGTGAAGCAGACCGAAAACCTGTTTGGAAACAAATACTAAGACGGTTACTTGATGTGACATTATTTCTTGGTCAAAGAGGCTTGTCCTCTCGAAGTTCTTTTCCGAAAACTGGAGATGCAAATAATGGAAATTTTCTCGAAATATTAGAGCTCCTGAGTCACTACGATCTAGTTCTAACAAAAAACATTTGTCTAGTGACACATAATAAATTTCACTTTAGTTGTGCCCTTCATACCAGGAGTGTCATCTTGCTGCAGAGAGAAAATGACATATTAGCAGTGCCATCTTGAAACAGAGATAAAATGCGAAGTATTATCCAATTATTGGTGATGCAGTTCCTGATTGAAATGATGTTGAACAGTTGTATTCACCCCGTTTACATGGGGCTCCTAGAACCAAATTTCGTAAACCGATTTCCCAATCCCGCTTCTGGGTGGTCACATAAACACTTGAAAATCGATTATGGAAATCCGCTTCTGGTTACCGGTTTTTCAACTCCTCAATCGATTTCTGGTTACCGGTTTTTCAACTCCTCAATCGATTTTCGCTCAACCGGTTTTGAAACGTGTCTGGCCGTCAGGTTTCGTCTTGTTTTTACAAATTTTCGACTAATATGGACGGAGTGGCTTTTTATACAATGAAAGATAAGTATAAATATTAGATTGAAGCTGTTTACACGTCGTGTAATTGAAGAGAAAGAGTGATTGTGCTGCCTAAACCATAAACTGTAACAGCTGTTTTCCAGACGCCACATTTAACTGGGCAAGGAAATCCGCTTCCGGCGTTAACATGTAAACACGACAGCGAAAAATGGTTTCCGAATTCGGAATTCGTTTTCCGGAAGATGTGTCGCATGTAAACGTAGTGATTCATCCTGCGTTACATTTACTACAGTAAGGAAACTGGAAAATACGAAATAAATGAATAGTTTTTGGAATTCGTAGATTGTAATGAGGAAACAGGAGTTGTGCCCTCTATTGCACATCTAATTCGATTATTCAATTCTTCACAGTGAACGCCGCGGAAAAGGTTATGATAACGGATGTAATCTGAATGGGGTTTATAAAGGACCACAGATACATTTCCTCCGACGGGACCGTATTTGCAAAATTTTCTGTGTGCTTATCACAGCGTTAACATTTGTGGAGTACATGCAGCCGAGAGTTGTCGCAAAGCAGATACTATTTTCGGATTGGTTCAGCAACTACACAATCACTTCAGTTCTAGTGCTCAGACTGTGATGTCCTTAGGTTAGTTACGTTTAATTAGTTCTAAGTTCTAGGCGACTGATGACCTCAGAAGTTTAGTTGCATAGTGCTCAGTGCCATTTGAGCTCTGTAAGACCAACTGCGGCTGACTTAGAGAGGAACTACATTGATATTGGTTAAAGTTGGTTGAACCCCTTGTCTACAAAAGCAAATTACTGGAAGCTCGAAATACTACCATTGATGTTGAGTAAGAAACAATGAGAGATTATTAAATGATTTAAAATATCTTCGCGAAAATTGGGGCAACATTCTCTCTGAACCTAAAGCTGTTGCCAGCGCAATTAATGTCGATTCCGATGATTCAGAGATGCTCGCTAATAAAAGGAACTCATTTCATAATGAAACCAGGATTGGAGTGACAGATCTGAATTCAGAAGATTTATTCTAGATAATTGTTTGATATGTCGTTATTGACAATCTAGTGTCTGACAAGGAAATCAGAAAAAAGCAGTGAAGATTTTAGGTGAAACATTTGGGTTTTTATGGAAATACTCGAAGAGGTATGATAATCAGGCGACTGATGCATGCAAGTTATTTTTCAGTGACTACCAAAATGATGTCACAACAGATTTAGAGGAAGAATTTAAATATTTCTAAACTCATCCTTCAAACTTCGAGGATAAAACTTTCGAACCATTAACCTCATGAATAAGACACACAAGCTTAAAATTCCATGCTTATTTCCGAATGTATGTGTAGCATTGCGCATCTTTCGCACTCGTCCACTGTCAGTAGCTGAGGCAGAAAGGTCACTGAGCACTGCGGACTGTGTTAAAAACTGTCCCATATCAATTATGCATCAACAATGCCTCACAAATTTGGGGACGTTGCAACTGAATCTAATTTACGAAAGGCTCATAAAGTGTCACTGACAGTGTTATGTGTAAATAGGTTATAATATTCTACCATTACAAGACTCATTGTGTTTCACAGGAGTGTGTGCTGATGCCTTTTTATGCTGATGTCTGTTTCCTGAAATGTATGGGCACACTAGGGAATGAGACGAGACAGAACACTCCATATGGCAGTGTTACTGACACTAGACATTCGTCAGTATACAAATCAGTATAACACTTAGCATTCTGTTTCAAACTGAAGTTCGCATTCGGAAGGACGACGGTTCAATCCCGTCTCCAGCCATCCTGATTTAGGTTTTCCGTGATTTCCCTAAATCGCTTCAGGCAAATGCCGGGATGGTTCCCTTGAAAGGGCACGGCCGATTTCATTCCCAATCCTTCCCTAACCCGAGCATGAGCTCCGTCTCTAATGACCTCGTTGTCGACGGGACGTTAAACACTAACCACCACCACCACCAAACTGAAGTGAAAGCAAATTAAACTATTTTAAAAAATATGACGTGTGTGTACATTTGAAAACAATTCATTACTGAGTAACATCTGAAGTCGAGCTTGTAAGTTCATCATTCATATTAGTATTCTTAGCTGTTGTATGTTCATAAATAGTCAAGTTTTGTAACTATAATATAATACAATTGGACAAATAAAAAAATCTGATCACCAAATGGCAGCAGGAGGTAACACATATAAAAGTTATGGAAATGTGCAAGCTGCCAGTGGCTCCATCTTCTGGCAGAAGTGGAAGGAAGAGGGATGAAGGGAAAGGACTGGGGACGATTACGAAACGGGGAGTGCTGTAAAAAAGTCGCTTCCCCAGGTCAGGAGAGATTTACTGGGTGAGATGAACATGAAAGACTGATTGTTGTGGAATGCAGCCAGACGAGACTTGAAAACCTGGGATTAGAGGTTTTCAAGTCTCTCCCAGCTGCAGACCCCAACAATCGGTCTTTCCATCTCAACCTGTCCGGTAAATCTGGACATTCATTGCCTGGAGTAGAATTGTCTTCAGTGATGAGTACTGCTTCAGACTGAGACCCCATGACCAGTGAAAACGTATCTGAAGATACCCCGAGAAGCTGTGGGATACCAACCTGACTGTTACCTACTATACGGCCTGGCAACCAGGAGTGATGGACTGGGATGTCATTTCAGTTCATAGCACGACACTGTTGGTTGTCATCTGTGACACCCTTACAATTGTATGTCGACGATATTCTAAGCCCTGTTTGTTGCCCTTACTGATAAGTCGTCATGGACTTACATTGCAGCAAAGTAATGCCCACCTGCATATGGCGAGAGTTTCTACTGTTTGTCCTCGTGCTCACCAAATCCTTCTTTGGCCAGCAAGGCTGCCAGATCTCTCTCGAACTGACAACATTTGGAACTTTATAGGCATGGCTGTCCAACCACCTGGGAATTTTGACGATCTAACACGCCAATTTGACAGAATTTGAGATGATGGCAGTAGTGGGGTAGCAAGGACGTCACCCCAAAGTAGGTCACCCCAGACAAGGATGTCGCCCCAAAGTAGGTCACCCCAGGCAAGGACATCAATCCGCATTCCATTGTTACCTGATGTATCCAAGATGGTGGTGATAACATCCATCATAGCGGCGTGTAGACTTGGCAACAGTGCATGACATCATACAAAATGGCGGGCATGACGTCATTCAATATGGCGGAAGTTTGAATTTTGGTGGGAAGGAGGTCAATTGAGCTACCTCCACTAAGCTACCCCCCCCTTCCCTCCCTTCCCCCAGAAAAATGGCGGGAAGTTCAAATTCCAACAGAAAAATGCATCACACCTAAGAAAATTGGGGGAAGATAAGTCGCTTGGGCTACCTCCACTAACCTGTCACCCGACCACTACCTCTTCCTAGGGATTGGTGAGAAAAGGGCTCAGCCTGCACTGGGCTGCTGGAGAGAGTACGGACAGAGTGTACTTTATTTATTTTGGAACAATTTATTTAAGTACGGAGTGTATTCATCACAGTGATACAGAACACACGCTCTGACATGCTTGGGGTCACACAGCCTACAGACATGCAAACCACTAAAAGACTCTGCAAATATGCTTGCTAATCGTCAGCTGTCGAAATCATGCACCAGTCTTTATGTAAACAATTTGAGCCACTCAAACAAAACACTAGCCCTGAAGTGCTTGGGGTCACAATACACGGTCTGCAGACACGCAAACAACTCCTAATTCACCGAAATAATTTGAGTACAAACCTGCAAACTGCTCCTAAATAATGCAGTATACAGATGTGCAGACACGAAATCAACCCTTAAACTGTCCCAATAATGCGTAGCACAGCCTACAGGCCTGCTCACATAAAAACACAATCAACGGGCACTACCCTCTGTCCACTAGACTGCAGAGGAGGTTAGAAGCAGCCCCCGTGAAGTGACGGGGCCATCAGCTCTCAAACCATGCACAGCTGTCCTCAAGCGTGAGGTGGCGACATCCCTTTCATACTTGACATCTAACAAATTCCTATCAAAATACTTGTTCATCTAGACACCAGTCACCAGTGCAGATACTCACGGGGCATGCACAGCTGCGAGCCGTCGCCGGACACAGATGAAAGTTGCCTCTATTTTCGAGTAAACAGTCTCTGTTACACCGATGTCACAGAACGCCAAGGTGCGCTCACGCCTGTCTCATACGTGAGACACTTCTGGGTAGCACTTGCGTGTACCACTGATGACAGTATAGCACAGGCTGCTTTCCTCCTAATGGAACATATGAGCTGTGTCCAGTCGTGCATACCTGCCCCAGCATCACTGACACCTCGGCGCCATCTAAAAGGTTCCCAGTGTTATTCTTACGTCACATGGCTTTGTGGCTTTGTAAAAAATAACAGCCACGTCGACCTCTCGGGAATTGTATAGTGTCCAAGAAGTATTTAAAGCTCACTTTCTTTATGTCTCAGCTTTTATGCACGGAAATTATTTCCCCAACTGAACCTATTTACGAAAATAATGCCGAATGCAGTCTTGCTCACGGACCGAACGTATTACCCATCCTGCTTTCAACACACACAAATGTTCCATCTGCTATGTGTTCTCTCTTACCAATACCTTCCAGGTACCGATCCTAGACTCTAGAACAATACTTTAGAGTTGATAGCTTGGTTATTTACGTAAAAATGCATCGACCTCCATCCATCTGGAGTTCCATCACGTATAAAAATCATTCATTTCTTGTTCTTCTTAACTGCCTGCTATTACATCACGGCACTTTGAAATCTGTTACTATACATTGATAAGGAATACTAAGCTCCTCGACATGGATGCATCTCGAGATGGGTGAGGATCGGAAAGCTCCATTCATTCACGAAACGTGAGTGTAGCGGTCTTATTCTGGTCGGTTGCAGATTGATTCGCTAACGGTACTGCAGGATACCTTGGTCAATGGCAGTGTGAGGAGGGTCTTTACCATAAGGCAGCGAGAATGCTCTGTGACTGTCATATGCAGAGACATAGATCGTAAATTAAACACTATGCTTGAGGTGATAGAAATATGTGGAGCGCTGTCTGGTATATTTTGATGCTTTATGTGTTCGAGAATTAACACTGAATGGACGTACTGCACAGTCATCTATCCATGTTCGCAATGATACTCGCAACATTGATTGTGTCTTTCCCATCCTATCTGTGCACTGGCATGCTGTTGGTTACCACATAATGATTGAGTGATATCGTTTGTTTGAGTTGGGGAAAAAATTTTAGTGGATGGACAGCACTTTCTGGGGTGGATAGCACTGAAACACTGATCGCGTACATGAGTGCAATATGATGAGTCAGTCAAAGGGAATGCAGACCCATCAGCTATTCAGTCAGTGTGAGAGATGAGTCTAAAATGTAGAGCTCGTGAATCACCTTCGGACTGTAGTTTGGAAACCTATTCCAGCGCTGTAAAACTCTTCCAGTTTGGTTATGTTGTAACTGTCTTTTATTTAAAATCAGCCGATGTGTGGTGTGTTATGCTATCCGCTGTAATAATATGATTTACACCATGCAACGTCTAGTTTCCTGTGAAATACCGTGGATTAGAACTTCTTAATGTCACTTTAGAACCTTGCACAGCTCTCGAAGTCGTGGCAAGAAAAAGGAAATGTTTAGCATTGTACAAAAGCATGTTAGAAAACAGTGTCTGAAACAACTAAACAGGACCAGAGGGAGCATCTCATGCAATTTAGTATAGTCTGTGGGATATGATCATCCGCCTAGCATATAGGTGATCAAACTTTAAAGTGGCCTATGCGGTGCCTGTATATTTAATACGATTGTGCCGTACAGGCAGCAGCGGTAGCAACAGCAGTTTAAGGTGTAAATTCAGTGAGGGACTGGGTATACCGTTAGAACTGCTTGGATGGCTGCACACTGCAGTATTCTGGGGACTGCACCGTAGCTATGCGTCATTGCACTAGCATCAGTGCCTAGGTGACTTCTAAGAGAATAACGATTATGGCATGATGGGCTGATTGATTTGAATGGGCGCGGACCTGCTTCAGGCTGTAGTATCTATATCTAGCTTGGAGACGTACCACACTGTGTGCATTTCCACTGAATGGTCAAAACACGGTCCTGTTTCAGTAACTCAGGTCGTTCTGTTTCTACATGGGTTGCAGAAGGTGGTGGATATGTCTTTCTCCGACTTCTGCTCAGTTCCAACTTAAATTGGAATGATCACTTGCGGAAAGCTGCATGAAAGGGAGCAGTTGCAAGATGCGTAGGGGGTGACTAAAAACACGTTGGACTTTTACTGTAGCAGCTAGGTTCGGGAAAGGTGACTCGTTTCGAGATATGAGAGTGCCAGAAATGTGACTGAGTACTGATTGTAATCGTTAAAGCAATTATCAATAGGATCCAACACAGGTATGTGCTTGAATGGAAAGACCCAATTCCAAATCATGGACATCATTTCTAGCGGATAGTGTAATACTATCCGAGAAGAGAGATCTGAGAAGCTAGTGTACATTTTCTTACGACCTCAATCGGCACATCATCTACGACTACTGCTTGTGTTCCTTCTCAATCAGTCATAGCCTATAACTCAGTGGATATATCATGGAACCTCTGATATGGTCTCAAGACAGAATGCACTACAAATACTATAGAATTATCTAGCTGAGGGACTCGCAAATACCGCTTACATACCATGTTCCTTAGCCGAATCACTTTCAAAATGCGATAATTTTATCACGAGGTTGTATTGTGGTCTATAAGCTGATCAGATAATACACATTCCTACGATCACCATCATGAGGTTTGTCCAGAAAAAAACCACCTCATTCAGATGTAATGTCGTACCTCTATTCGTAAAGCAGGTACAGGTTTTAACATGGATACTTCGGTGCACCTGTAGAACCAAGATCGCTTGTGACAGTAACATGCAGTAGTTGTTGGGATCAGGTTTGTTTAACATCTGGCCGATTACATCTCTCTTTCTAAGACACATTGGTAACACTCGCAAGAAAAACCTAATAGACATGTCCACCCATCATTGATTTTCAGTCAGTATTATTTCTTATTGTAGGCAATCAGCTATTGATGAAGTATTATACTTAGTAGTAGGGGATGAGCCATATCTTCGCATTTGAGCATCAGGTTTATAAAGTATGTGTTTGTGGAAAGGAAATGACTATGTCCAGTCATAAGGAAGGCATGGATTTGACTTGTGGTACTGTGATAGCAAAGGGAAGAGTATGTTAAGTCATAAGAAAGGTAGTGTCACTTCTATTTCCAGAGCCACTGCTGACAGCAGGTGTATTTCCAATACTTCGCTCATTGTCAAATGCCGTTCAATTGAGACTGCGATCGTAACATTTAATTGTAAGTATACTGATAAAACATATGTGTGCCCAGTTTTCTAGAATGATTCCATGTATGCGTGATTCACGTTTCCCATTAACGGCAACAGCCGTCTGAATGCAGAGGCCTGTTGGAGTGTAGGAATGTATCTGAGTTAACTTTGCTGTCCTCTAGATGACCAAATAGCGAACTAATACTTAGTACGTGTTGGGTGGCTTTCGTGATCAAGTGTAAATATGAGAAGATTGTGTATGTAGGTGCGTTTGCGCTGGATCGTTATTCCCTCCCATGTAAATTGTTCGGTTGACTGCTTCTGCACATTTCGCGCCTTTATATAGTTGAGAGAAGATCGATTGTGGTGTGTGCATCTAGCATGTGGAAGACACGTTTGCCTGTTCTCTAGACATCGGAATGACCTTACTTGGCTTGTAAATTATAGGAATGATTTGGAATCTGTTACATCACCGACATCTGTATTCGAGAGTGGAAATATCAGTTTCCTCTATTTGTTTCCAGTTACTCAGTGGTTTACAGCGCGCTGCACCTCGCTACAGTTTGGGGTTTGTAGAGAAATAATTACCAGTCTATATCTTGGGAATTACGTTGTGCTAGCGATCGGTAGGATGCTGCCTAGTGCTTGATATCGAGGAGTACCGCGAAAATGGTATTATAATATGGCGACCTATGCGAAAATGCGTGTGTTCTCGTAATCCCCGAGTCTGGAGATGTCTGTGGAAAAGCGAGCAAGCAAGGAAGCAGGTTCGGAGCAGAAACAGTAACGCGTTTGTGCCAAGGGTAAACTATTCCGAATTTGTAGAACAGTTCTGAGAGTGACTTCGGTTCACTGAGGTGCTGTGGACACCCATCGGGCATAGATGCCCTAGTGCAAAGAGGAGAATATGTACGGTACTGTCCGTCTTCGCAGTACATGTATGAATGATGTAAAAGGGATGATTTTGTATGGAGGAGGATATGAATTATATGTTTACTACATCGACATGGTACGCGGTGATGTATTGATGGGTTGGAGATTGATTTTGCGGTCTTACATTCAAGCTTCTGTCCTCGGTGGGGGAACAGGATAAATGACTAAGAGTCTTTCCGTATTTGACGATATGTACAGCACTTTGCGAGGTTTAGTTGTCGTTGAAATATGTTGATCAGTGTAAAATAGTTTATTGCCACTGAAAGTCTCGTCTGCAGAAGGAAAAAAGGCTGATGGTGCTTCGATACTGGCGGCATCAGTAATCTGTCAGGCAAATTCGAAAAGAGCCAAACATAATGCTCGATTCATTCACATCCTTTGTGCTGTGATATAGGAGCCTCTACATAGCGGAGGGTAGATTTGTGTGTGTTGAAAGCAGGAAGGACTGGATACCACGTTAGGTCGCGAGGAAAACTGAATTCGGCGTAATTTTTGTAAACAGGTTTTGTTAGGGCAAGGATTTCCGTGCATACAAACTGAGACCTCAAGAAAGCGAGCGTTAACTATTTCTGGGACACTCTACAATTCCAGAGAGGTCGACTTGGGTGTTATTTTTTACAAAGCCATGTGACATAAGAATAACTTTAAGAAGCATTTAGATGGCAAGTCGCCACGTAGACGTTTCGCGCCGAGGTGTCAGTGACGCTGGGGCAGGTATGCACAACTAGACGCAGGTTGTATGTTCTGTTAGGTGGAAATCAGCCTGTGCTATTCTGTCATCAGTGGTAAAGGCAAGTCCTACGCGGTGGTATCTCATGTATGAGACAGACGTGAGCATGCCTTGTAGTTCTGTGATGTAGTTATGACAGAGACTGTTTACGCCCTAGGAGTGTCTGCACCGGTGTCTAGGTGAACACTATTTCGATAGGAATGGATAGTGTGAAAGTGATGTGTCACCACCTTATTCTTGAGGGCATCTGTGCGTGGTTTGGCAGCTGACGGCCGCGTCACTTCACAGGGGCTGCCGCTTACCCCCCTGTGCAGTCCAGTGGACTGGGGTGGCACGCGTTGATTGCATTATTTTGCAAGTGGGCCTGTAGACTGTGCTATACGTTATTTTGACAGTTTAAGAGTTGATTTCGTGTCTGTACATCTGTGTACTGCATTATTTAGGAGACGTTTGCAGGTCTGTACCGAAATTATTTCGGTAAATTAGGAGTTGTTTGCATGTCTGCAGACTGTATTGTGACCCCAAGCACTTCAGGGCTAGTGTTTTGTGTCAGTGTGATAAATATACTCCATCCACAAATAAAATATTCCAAAATAAATAGAGTGCACTCGTTCCTTACTCTCCCCAGCAGCCCAGCACAGGCTGAGTAATTTCGCGCCATTTTCCCCCAACAGATCACCATCTTCGATTATGTCACAGGAGGGATGACAGCATCATCTGGTGGCAGTACTGTGTACTAGGTCAGTTGGACTCTAGATCTCGTGGTGGAGAGACTGCCTGCAAAATAAAGACTCATGTCCAGCACAGGCAGAGTAGTTTACCCGCCATTTTTCCACACCCAAGACCTCCATCTTGAATTACGTCACAGGAGGGATGACAGCACACTCTGGTGGCAGTATTGGGTACTAGACTATGTGGTGGACACACTGTTTGCCACCATCTTGAATAACAGTAGTAGCATCATCAGATGACGTCACAGAGACAGCACCCTCTGGTGACAGTACTGGGTAGATGACCATGTGGTGAACACACTGTTTGCAGCCATCTTGGATTACGTCACGGAATGGATGACAGCTCCCTCTGGTGGTGGTACTGTGTACTAAGTCAGTTGGGCTCAGGACGTCGCCATCAACACACACACTGGATGGCGGTAGTGGCTGAGATTGTTTACATAAAGACTGGTGCATGATTTCGACAGCTGACGATTAGCAAGCATGTTTGCAGAGTCTTTTAGTGGTTTGCATGTCTGTAGGCTGTGTGACCCCAAGCATGTCAGAGCGTGTGTTCTGTATCACTGTGATAAATATACTCCATACCTAAATAAATTGTTCCAAAATAAATAAAGTACACTCCTTCCATACTCTCTCCAGCAGCCCAGTGCAGGCTGAGCCCTTTTCTCACAAATCCCTAGAAAGAGGTAGCAGTCGGGTGACTTAGGTTAGTGGAGGTAGCCCAAGTGACATATCTTTCCCCAATTTTCTTAGGTGTGATGCATTTTCCTGTTGGAATTTGAACTTCCCGCCATTTTTCTGGGGGAAGGGAGGGGAGGGGGTTTAGGTTAGTGGAGGTAGCCCAATTGACATCCTTCCCACCAAAATTCTAACTTCCTGCCAAAATCCGCCATATTGAATGATGTCATAGCTGCCATTTTGTATGACGGCATGCACTGTTGCCAAGTCTATACGCCGCCATGTTGGATTTCACCGCCGCCATCTTGGATACATCAGGCAACAATGGAATGTGGATTGATGTTCTTTTCTGGGGTGACCTACTTTACAGCGACGTCCTTGTCTGGGGTGACCAACTTTGTGGCGACGTAATTGTCTGGGGTAACCTACTTTGCCCACATCTCATGGTCGTGCGGTAGCGTTCTCGCTTCCCACGCCCGGGTTCGATTCCCGGCGGGGTCAGGGATTTTCTCTGCCTCGTGATGGCTGGGTGTTGTGTGCTGTCCTTAGGTTAGTTAGGTTTAGGTAGTTCTAAGTTCTAGGGGACTGATGACCATAGATGTTAAGTCCCATAGTGCTCAGAGCCATTTGAACCATTTTTAACCTACTTTGGGGTGATGTCCTTGTTGCCCCACTACTGATAGCCGTCAGGACATCCAAACAACTCTATTAATCAATGCCAAGCCCAGTAACTGCTTGCATGTGGGCCAGAATTGGGCTAATGTGTTGCTGACTTTCTCAGTTTATGAAGATCTTTCTGTTGAATAAATCATCCAATTTTTCTGAAACTGTAATTAACTAGAAACCGCCGAATTGAAGTCTGTATGTTTCTTCCGATATGTGGACGACACATTTGTAATCAGGTCACATGGAAAGGGCCTACTACAAATATTTCTACAATATCTAAATTCTATCCATAGTAACATACGGTTCACTGAAGGAATCGAGAAAGATGGACAACTATTCTTTCTACATGTCCTGGTGCAGCGCAGGTCAGATGGCTCGCTAGGTCCCAGTGTGTAATGCAACGCCACACACACTGATCTGTATCTACATGCTTCCAGCTGCCACCATCTGGCTCAGCTAAACAGAGTGCTTAACATCTTGATACACGGGGCACATACGATGTTGGACAAACATAACCTATCAACGGAACTCAAACACCTGGAAGAGAAAAAAGGCCTGGAGTTTCTACCTTTTGCAGGCAACGTGTCATCATAAATAGGAAGACAATTGAGGTAAGACCGACACGGTCTTCCAACCATTGGCTAAGACGCGTGCCTTACTAGGAACGCTGAAAGACAATGTCGGCCTCAAGAAAGCGGGCGTTACAAAATTCCGCGCGGCTGCGGCAAATCCTATATCGGCCAAACAATTAGTACGGAGGAAGATCGATCCAAAGAATCCCAACGCTACACCCGCCTATGTCAATCGATTCAATCTGTCCTAGCAGAACATTTCATAAGAACCGGATACACGGCGAATTATGACGAGACAAAAGTACTGGTCTCCACAGATAACTACAGGGACTGCATCTTCAAGAAGACCATATAAATTCGATTAACCAACAACCTCTCAATAGGGGAACTGTTTACCCATTCAGTAAGGCCTGGAAACCAATACTCAGCTCTATCAAGGAGCAACGGTGCAAATGGACACGAGATCACTCTGCCACATCTGCCGAAGAGATACTTCGACTCTCCCTCTGCCCCACCTACCGCAACGTCTGCTTCCCCCACCACCAGACACGCCGCGAGCCGTCGGCGCACGGAAACGCACCTAGTTACGCGAGGGGTAAATAGTAACTGCAAGGAGAGGACAAACCATGATTACCGCAACCTCATGAAGCTCGTGGCCGAAGAATAGTGGCATTGCTGCACACACAATGTCGAGTCGCAGAAGCAGCTGCAGGAGGTCTTCCGCCACCTTCCAATAAAGAAGGAACTGGAGTTCCTGAAGCAGCAGCTCGCTGCTCAGGGTTTCCCAGTCCATTCTGCAGGCCTGATGAAGTCGCCTAGGACACACAGGAAATGCCTCTGTTCCTGGTTGTCCTGGCCGATAACATCGAAACCCAAAAAACTCTCAAGGTGGAGAAGATCGCAGACTTTTCACTGAAGGTCGAGCCCCTTCGTGCAAAAGATAGGAGAGCAAAATGCTACTCCTGCCAAGGCAGGGACCATGTGGCTCGTTACTGCGACAAGCCAGCCCACTGTGTGAAGTGCGCCAAACTACACCAGGCCAGGGAATGCGGCAAGAAGGAGGCAGACCCACCGAATTGCTGCAACTGTGGGCTGCAATGCCTTCCTCCACAAGAGAGCCGCCAAACGTGTCCAGCTGGGACGCAACTTTGCAGACGCCGTCTGGGGGAACGCGCCACCTGTGAACAACACATCTGCGCCGCCAACTGCGCCACTCCGTCTGACGTCCACGACCCCTCGCATCCTGTACAGCACACGCAGCAGCCATCAGTCAGCACCCAAGCGACGGGAACGTCGCAGCCGCCGGAACGGACGCCAGCAAAATTAGTACACTCCTGGGAGCACTGAGCGAGCTTACGCACCAAATTCCTGCACTCATCGAAGCAATGCCGGCCCTCCAGGCCAACGGCGTCCAACTCCAGAAACACCATGGATAATGCCCATATCCATGGTTTGACCATATGCACGTTCAATGCGAACAGACTGTGTTCCCAGCAGGGCGAATTTCGCCAATTCCTACGGGATAAGAATGTTGACATCTGATACAGGAAACATTCCTCAAACCCGAGGTGAATATATGAGCACCGAACTACTGCTGCTACCTAGATGACAGAGCACCCCCCAAGGGCGGCATTGCCATCTGCGTCAAGAGGTCACTGCAACATCATCAAGTCTACCTGCTGGAGTTCACCATGGTGTAGGCTACAGGTGTGACTATCGACACCACCGCTGGGAAGATTCTCTTCATGTCGGTATATCGGCATTCCGCTAGACCGATACACGAGGCAGATTTCAATTCTATGTTGTCACTTGAGGGACGTCTTTTCACTGTGAGAGATTTCAATGTGAAAAACCCTGACTGGAACTCTCGCCACACTAACGCCTGTGGGCGTCGGGTCTCTCGCGTTCGTCATTGAAACGGCGCAGTCCGCCTTGGGCCCCTTGAACCCATACATTTCCTCGCCCAAGGCCGACTGGATGTGATCTACTTCGCACTACTGAAGGGGATTGGATAATTCATGTACCCCTAGACGCATAGATAAGGATGAAGGACAGGTATGAGAAATTGAACTTTATTTCAATTTTTATAACAATGTGTCAAATCACTAGTAATCTTAATCTTGCTACAGTTAAGAGCACCTCTCACCCATACTTTACTCATTTACTTTACGATGATTCCTGGTCCTAGCAACCAATGGCGTTGTAGACATAAAATAAGATCTACTCATATCTCTGGAATGTGCGATAAACAATAATACCTCATCAGTAAAAGACTCCAGTCCTTGTACTTTGGCCATTTTATCTCCTGGTTAACGCACTATAGCCACGGTAACCCAATCATTACCATGTTGATTGGCATCATTGTTATCTAAAGTAAAATTTAGTATACATCCACAAAACACTGAAGAGCTATGCTAAAACACTTGTCCATTTACACCATCTGCGGTGCTCATCACAATGTTATTGATAGCTTTATACACTGTCAGGTGCGAACGCCTTCTCCTCCTGTACTGACGCAGAATCTCTGTAGCCATTCAACGCTGTTGCCTGTGCGGCAGCGACACGACGACTGCGCCAGTCTACCAGAATGACGACTTATATAGCTCACAGCGCCATGTTCCAGTCACCTATGAGATGAACTTCATAAGCACCTCCCTTCCAGATCAGCGCCCAAGTTACAGAAACTTGGACTGTGACCGTTTCCAAGTGGAAATACT
This sequence comes from Schistocerca americana, assembly GCF_021461395.2. Classification (NCBI taxonomy): domain Eukaryota; kingdom Metazoa; phylum Arthropoda; class Insecta; order Orthoptera; family Acrididae; genus Schistocerca; species Schistocerca americana. The sequence goes on from NC_060120.1 coordinate 500,693,456, forward strand.
AGAGTCTCTAGAATGTGCAGCTAACTCCCAAGTAGTCGGGGCTGATGCAGCCCTAGCTTCCCTCAACCGAAGGATACTACGAGCAGCAAACTCAGCCAACCCGAGACGACCACAGTGACCAAGAGACTTCTCGCTGCTATTACCGCCACACATCCTGGCAACTATCACGGAGAAGAATCGACTGTTCCGTGAATGGAAATTCGTTCGACAACGCGACACCAAAAGCTGCGTCAACCGCATGCGACGGGAGATAAGGGCAGCACTCGGAGAACAGAGAATGGGCAGACTTAGTGTCCACGCTCTAGCCATACGACGGCAGCGCCTGAAAAACCATGAACCTCCTGCAGCGCCGACAGCGCGTACCATCGCTATAAGTCGGCAACAAATACTTCAGTGAGTCACATCCAAAGGCAGCGTGCTGGCCGGCGCATTCGCTGCAAACTTCACACCATTGGCCGATGTCGTGAACGTGGCACACAGCCGTCGGGTCGACGAACAACTCACAATCTTCTTAGCAGTTAGGAATGAAGAAGACGTAATCGAGCCAATTACAGAGGAAAAAGTTGCGGTGAAGAAGTTGCGATGCAACTTCGTTTCTTGAACATCAGGAAAGCAGGAGGCAGCGACGGTATAAACAACCAACTGCTGGAGAATCTCCCACGAGGAGCACACCAGCACTTAGCCGATACTCCGCACGAGCAGCTACCAGGCAGCATGGAAAAACGCTGAAGTTATGGTCGCCCGAAGACCGGCAAAGACGCGCGCCAGGTCACCAGCTACCGACCCTCGGCCTACTTCCATTCCTCTCGGAAGTTTTAGAGAGGCTGTACGCGAAAAGGCTGATGGAACACGTCACTCAGTAGGGTGTTATTCCAGACGAGCAGTTTGGTTTTCGTAGCGGTCACGCTATCTCTCACCAGCTTAGAGACAGGTAGAGTCAGTGTTCATCGACATGTTCAGAACGTTCTTTTGCGTCTGGCACGACGATCTCGTGTACAAATTCCTTGTACTCGGGATACTAAGATTACACACAGTCCTCCTCAGATCCTATCTAGCGCAGCGAACGTTCCAAGTTAGGGCAGAAGATGGTACGTCCACAGACCGACAGATACGTGCTGGGGTTCCACAGGGGTCGGTGCTCGGCCCCTTGCTGTACTCACTGTACACTGCCGACATACCACGGGTGATGCGCGTCGAATTGGCTCTCTATGCTGATGACACACCGAAGTTGTGGCCATCCCAAAGACAGAGACGCACACCAGGTTACCAGCTACCGACCTATCAGCCTACTCCCATGCTCAGAAGTTTTCGAGAAGCTGTAGGCACTAATACACATGACGCAACCCCGTCTCCAACTCAGGTGCGCCACTCTGGGTTTGTGCTCAACGAAATAGCAGCTGAAATTCAACGCAGCGAAGAGCAAGGCAGTGGTCTTCACCCAAAGAATGCTACCGCCAGACCTTCCGCCCGTCGAAATCCTGCGCGCACCTATCCCATGGAGCAAGATGGCGAAGTATCTAGATGTTACCCTAGACCAAAGATTCTCCTGGGCGCCTCATATCCGAGACATCAGAAGCAGAGCCATAGAGCGCCTTCGCACTCTTTACCCGCTGCTTAACGCGCAGTCGACACTGCCTCCGCAACTCGGCATCACGCTGTACGTAATACTGGTCCGACCAGTGTTAGAATATGCAGCCGTGCTGTGGGGAAAGGCCGCAGATTCGCTCATCGCAACGCTGCAATGAATCCGAGATCGAGCTCTCAAGGCCGCCCTTCGTCTTCCGAGGGAATATCCCACTCGCGTACTGTAAGAAGACACATGCATCCCGCTACTGAAGGACAGATTCAGGATCATCACGAGATCCTTCTACGAGAACGCGGGGGTATCCGGTAACGGGCTCGTCCATGACCTGGGCCACCAACCACACCACAGGCCAACAAGTTGGCCTGACCTGCTGTGAGGATAATTTTCTTACAGCAGACACAGGATATCATCACCCAAGGACAATTCATATAGGTGAAGTTCTTTTTTTCTTCCCCACAGGACCAGTAGGAACAGTATTTTATGCTTACACTGCACAACATACCAGGCAAGGAAAGCTCGCCAATGGAGCGGTAACGACAGGACGGACCACTGAATCAGCACCTTCTGATGATGGCGGAACGGTTATTCGCCGAAATATTGTGGGGATTCGACGATCGTATCCTGCTGGGCACCTGAGAACCCTTCAAACAGTATATATGTGGGGAAGCCACAGATCATATATTACCATTCTCTACGAGGATGTATACCATCGGGTGAAGAAACTGGATAAGATTCGAAACAAGAAACGACGTCTACCAAGTCCTCTCGCCTTCTTGTTAAGATTCAGGTACAAACACACCATACCTACTTTCGCCAAAGTCATGCATCACATACACACGCCTGTGGCAAATACTAACAAGCAAAGAGCCAACCTGGAAAGGATTCGCTACACCCAACAACAACTCGACGAAAACGCCAAGGAGCTGCTGCATCTTCTCCTATGATTATCCTTCGCGCTCCAAGAATACACCTGTAAATGAGTAGATGGTGTCACCAGGGCCGAAGCAGACTGGGCGCACTCGAAATCCACGGAGAAGCAGATCGCTAAGTTTGTATGGCTACCTGGCAAACCACAAGAAGAAACAGAGACCATACGACGCATCAAGATCAATCTCACTGGGGAAACGACTTGACTCCACATCTATAGCCATACTTGAAAAGGGGCTCAACTTTGCGCCGACACCTGCGCCTTCACTGAAATAATATCTTCAGTAGAATAGGCAGTCCGAAGGCTACCAGACCTCAAGGCTGAAGAAATCAGGAGAGAAGCATGCTGGATTCTTTCGAGAGAAACACCAGCCGGAAGCAATATTTCCAGAGCAGAAAGAAGAGCACTATGCAACCTCAGAGGATATATACAGATAGTCACTCTCCCGGCCGACAAGGAGAACGCTACTGCCATCCTTGAGAGACGCAACTATGAGCAGAAGATGCTGCAATTACTAGACGACCCAGCATATCGGAAAATTAAAACAGATCCGACTAAGAAGGTACAAAAAAGCACTGCCAAAATGAGATTTTCACTCTGCAGCGGAGTGTGCACTGGTATGAAACTTCCTGGCAGATTAAAACTGTGTGCCGGACTGAGACTCGTACTCGGGATCTTTGTCTTTAGAGGGCAAGTGCTCTACCATCTTTGTTTTTCTTTTTTTTTTAATTTTCGTTTTGTTCGCTTTGGTTCGTTGCATCTGTTCAGGGCGGACGTCCTGAGACATCCATTTAAGTTCGTTGCTGATCTGTTAACTCACTTTTTTTATTACAGAGGGCACGTTACTCTCTGACCGAACACACTGAGCTACCGTGCCGGCTCCATCTGGGCTACCAAAGCACGACTAAAACTTCCTGGCAGTTTTAAACTGTGTTCCGGACTGAAAAGTTTCGTATCAACGCACACTCTGCTGCAGAGTGAAAATCTCATTCTGAAAACATCCCCCAGGCTGTGGCTAAGCCATGTCTCTGCAATATCCTTTCTTCCAGGAGTTCTAAAGTGCGCGTCATTTATGACGGCGGCCGAGTTTAGGTTCGTTCTGCGCATCTGACGTCACAAAACACAGTCAACCAATGAACAGAGAAACGACGTTGCCAGAGCTAGACTGCAGTACGGAGCACCGACGAGTGTCTTCAGTTTTAGAAACGTTCAGTCATAAATAAAGTAACTGAACAAAAACAATGTCTTGATAAAAGAATTTCTTTTATAGGAAGTTTGGAAAAAGCATTCTTTATACCAATTGCTTCATATTCTATTAATTAATTAAACCAAACAAGCAATAACCCTCCTAATTCAGGAGATAGCAAGGAAAGGTGTTTGTATCATTCTCACTAACCGCTTTTTCGCTGTAAAGAACAGCAGTAATTGTTTATTTCCTATTGTACTTCGACGAAACGTGAGTAGTTCATAGTCATACCAACAGTTTTTGTCGGTATTTTGCGTCCTTCTTTAAAGTCCTTAGGGAATCACATCAAGTGATGAGCTGGGTTAGCGTAATGGTCAAAGTGTTTGGCTACTAAGTGGAGGTTCGGAGTTCAAGCCTTGTTGTGTACTTAATATTTTCTTTATTTAAAAACACTATCGAAGTGTCTTACTTCATGAATTTTATTCGTTTGAATGTAATTTTTTGAAATTTATAGTGGCAACTGAAATCAACCACACGGAAAGTATACGCTATGGACTTTTACCTCAGTAAACTCTTCAAGATTTCGTGCAGTGGTTTACTACATTTAATGCTGCACAATAACTGCGTTGAACATCGAAACAAAAGTAAGTCATTTATGGGGGGAAGGCATCAGTCAAGAAGATGTGTAAAAATCAAATTTTTGGGCCAAATAGTTTTTGTGAAGTCGAATGATAAGTGTGTCAAAGCAGTCGGAACACCATGTGTCTGCACAGCGAGTAGTGCAGTGATGACAAAATCGCGCACAGCGCGGAATGCGGGGAGCACATCTCTGTAGCAGCGAAAGGGTTAATGCGGCCCTGGTGGCTTTATTTCATAAACTACGCGCTCCCCCCTAAACGTAAGTTTGCTTGGCGCGTGCAACTGGCAACGCAGCAATCTCCCGCGTCTGGGCGGGCATGCGCGAACCGCCAAGATAAAAGAATTGAACTACAGTTCTGCAAGGTTCGCAAGAGAGCTTCTGTGAAGTTTGGAAGGTAGGAGACGAGGTACTGGCAGTATTGAAGCTCTGAGGACGGGTCGTGAGTGGCGCTTGGGTAGGCAAAGGCCCCGAGTTCGAGTCTCGGTCCGGCACACAGTTTTAATCTGCCAAGAGGTTTCAAAGCCTTAGCAACTTGGTGAAAAACTCAAGGATACAAGGATAAGGACATCAAGTGACTTCGCCAACGCTCGGCGGTAGCACCTAGGATATATGCCTTCCAAAGACGGTCAGATATGGGATGCGACCAATAGTTAGCAACATAGGGGCACCTACGTATCGCCTCACACAGCATCTGGCGGGCCTGCTACGACCCTACGTGAGAAAATGTGTGCATCACATCCGGAATTAGACGGACTTCATTAGCCTCCTAAAGGAGCTAACTTTACAGGAATCCAACATCCTGGCTCTAAGCACTATGGGACTTAACATCTGAAGTCATCAGTCCCCTAGCCTTAGAACTACTTAAACCTAACTAACATAAGGACATCACAGACACCCATGCCCGAGGCAGGACTCGAACCTGCGACCGTAACAGCAGCGCGGTTCCAGACTGAAGCGCCTAGAACCGCTCGGCCACAGTGGCCGGCTGCGACATCCTAGTCAGCTTTGATGTAGTCTCACTTTTTACACGAGTCACTCTGGAAAATACTGTCAACTTAATCAATGAGAAATTTGGAGCAGAACTGACAACTTGTCGGGCATGTGTTAGCATCGAACTACATTGTCTTCAACGACCAATACTTTGAGCAGACCGGCGGAGTGGCCATGGAGAGCCCTCTCTCACCTGTGGTAGCCAACCTATTCTTGGAGACCTTCGAAAAAGTAGCCCTGGAACCCACGAACTGAAGCCTGTATGATTCTTCCGATATGTGGACGACACATTTGTAATCTGGTCACATGGGAAGGACCTACTACAAATATTTCTACAATATCTAAATTCCATCCATAGTAACTTTGGTTCACTATGGGAATCGAGAAAGGTGGACAACTACCCTTTCTACACATCCTGGTGCAGCTCAGGTCAGATGGTTCGCTAGGTCCCAGTGTGTAATGCAACGCCACACACACTGACCTGTATCTACATGCTTCCAGCTGCCACCATCTGGCTCAGCTAAACAGGAGTGCTTAACGCCTTGGTACACAGAGCACATACGATGTTGTACGAACATAACCTACCAACGGAATTCCAACACCTGGAGAGAAAAAAGGCCTGGCGTTTCTACCTTTTGCAGGCAACGTTTCGTCATAAATAGGAAGACTGCTGAGGTAAGATCGACACGGTCCTCCAACCATTGGCTAAGACGCGCGCCTTACTAGGAACACTGAAAGACAATGTCGGCCTCAAGAAAGCGGGCGTTACAAAATTCCGCGCGGCTTCGGCAAATCCTATATCAGCCAAACAATGGAAGAGCGATCCAAATAACCCGAACACTACACCCGCCTATGCCAAACAAGCCAATCTGTCCTAGCAGAACATTTCATAAAAACTGGATACACAGTGAATTATGGCGAGACGAAAGTACTGGCCTCCACAAACAACTACGGGGACTGCAACTTCAAAGCATTGGCGAATTAAAGGGAGTGGGGAGGGGTGGGAGGCCGTCGCCCCTCCCCCTTTACTTTGCTTTGCCTAAGTGAAGGAAGTTCATATGTCTTGGAGTAGCCAGAATTTCATCATGTTATGTTTTCACTCTTCTGTATGCTCTGAGAATTCTTTTTATTTAAAATTAAAATTTGGTCTCTGAAGTGATACCCAATTTTAGCGAGATCTAGAGTGTATCACTTTATTGTTCTTATTTGCTTTTCTCTAATTTGATCTTTTCTATGTCCTATTTCAGGTCAAATTTTGTGTCCACGTACTGCTTGTGACTTATCCTATGCAGCTGTATTAATCAAAGTAGAATCACAGAATCACAGGACAACACCCACATCCATGCCCATGGGGGTATTCTAACCCCCAGCCAGAACAGCCCGAATGCCGGACATTTGCCACACTTGCTCCTTTGCCAGGTAGTGATCCCTCAGGTAAGGGACGCCCTTCCTCGTACTGCTTCTGTCCGCTTTCAAACCGCCGTCTCCACATCTTACTCTATACAACCAATACGTAAGGGACCTTCTTCTTCGACATCTTGGCGAAATACAGAGCTTCTTTTCCGAAATCGAAATATTTATATCTTTTGGGAAACGAAAGCAATTCCGACGATTATGTCAGTATGTAATTAGTTCTGCCAAGTATAAATATAGATCCCTCTGTCTGTACGGTAGCTTCCTTTCACGATTATTGATTGCGATAGAAACCGTCCATCGCCATTGGAGCAACAAGAAAGGAACGCTGTAAACAGAATGCGAATGTACGCAAATCATTTCTTTTTGATTACTGCATTTGTGCCTGCTTTAATTACAATTGCATGCCCAAAAGACAATAAGGAAAGAAGAAATAGGTATGTGAATGTTTGAAAAGAAGAACGACATACTCCATATTAATTTACCCTCTAAAATCCGATATCCCTTGCGGCGAAAAATTAGTTAATAAAGTGTAGCGGGACAATGTTCAAAGTCCGCAGCTCGTGGTCGTGGGGTAGCGTTCTCGCTTCCCACGCCCGGGTTCCCGGGTTCGATTCCCGGCGGGGCAGGGATTTTCTCTGCCTTGTGATGACTGGGTGTTGTGTGCTGTCCTTAGGTTTGTTAGGTTTAAGTAGTTCTAAGTTCTAGGGGACTGATGACCATAGATGTTAAGTCCCATAGTGCTCAGAGCCATTTGAACCATTTTGAACAATGTTCAAAACATGACAAAGTACGTTCATAAACAGAGATAAGGACATCTATGGTTTTCATGTCATCTAAAGTCGACGTACAATTTAAAATGTTAGAAATAAGAGAATGAAGTAATACAGAATGCTGCGCTTGTACTGTACGTTGTTGTTCTACATTGTTTAGCTCTGGTATTTACAGGGTCACAGAGAAGGCATCCTAGGGTTTGGAGGGAAAAGCCGCAATTGTAATGATCTCCACTACAACAGAGACAAGAAGCACAACTTAAGGAAAAATAATGTAATGTGTGTTCCAGCTCACAAGCGACATTGAAGCAGGTAGTTCCTGTGACTTAGAATGGGCAGAGGTTATATTCGACAACCGGAATAAATTAATAACTGGCTCGTTTTACCAACCCCTGGTCTCAGATGAAACAGTTGCTGAACATTTCAAAGAAAATTCAAGTCTCATTGTAAATAGATACCCTAATCATACAATTATAGTAGGCAGCGAGTTCAATCTACCTTCTGTATGTTGACAAAAATACATTTTCAGACCCTACTGTAGATGGAAAACAACTTCCATAATTGTTCTAAATGCTTTTTATAAAATTATTTTGAACAATTAGTTCACGAGGCCACTCAAATTGTGAACGGTTACGAAAACACACTTGACCTCTTAGCCACAAATAATCCTGAGCATCACGATGGGTACAGGAATTAGTGAACACACAGTCGTAGCGAGGCTCAATTCCTAACAAAGAAATTCACCAAAACTAAACGCGATATATATATATATATATATATATATATATATATATATATATATATATATATATATAAAAGCAACTAAAAATTCGGTTGACATCTTTCTAAGAGACAGTCTCCAATCCTTCCAAACTATGTAAGTGAAGACCATATGTGGCTTAAGTTTAAAGAGAGATTCATACCTTATAAACTGATATCAGACGGAACTGATCCCCCATGGCACACAAAACACGACACAAAGCTGCTGCAGGAGCACTGAAAAGGGCACGTATTATTTAGACGAGCGCAAAATCTCCAAGATTGCCGAAGTTTTACTGTGGCTCGAAATCTGGTGTGGATTTCAATGCGAGATGAATTTAATAGTTTCCACAACGAAACTCTCCCTAGAAATGTGGCAAAAATCCATGGTCCTATGTTAAGAAAACCAGCGGAAAGGCTCAGTAAGTACCTTTACTGGGGGTCGGGCGGCGAGTGAGGAGGAAGAGGAGGAGGAGGAGCAGGGGGAAACAAAGGACCCAACCCTTCGGAGCAGGTAAAACAGCCCAGCCGTCCGCAGCACGGCTATCCCTCCCGGCTTCTCTGGGAATTGCCTGCTGGGATTTCCTGACTTCCGTACCTCCGACCAGTGTAGCGCGCTGCGCTAAGCCCGTGCGGTGCTACCTGCCGTGCCTCCCCTATTATCAGTGTTAGAGTTGTACTCTTAGACATCTGATCTAGGGGTGAACAGCTTATACGAACAGTTCCTTTTACCGGTGTCGACTGTTTCATTACTGTCATCCGTGTACCATGAAACGAACTTCAAAGATAACATCTTTTTTTCTCTAAGAAACAGAAGACAACAGGTGAGTTTATTATAGCGTAAGATTATGGTTCGTGAGCTGTTATATGGACAAAAGTTGCTTGTTCATGTATATGTATTACTTAATTTTGGAACTGAGTTCTTAAAGGCAAGCTATTTGAATTACACTACAATTTTTATAGGAAGAAGCGTTTGATATTATTATCTTCCATAGCTGTTAACTTGTTTTCATATGCTGCGGCTGTCTACTTAAATTGGAAAGTAGACAGTTTTTCTATGTATGTTACTTTACTTATTGGACATAAAGTATTTTTATGGCCACCCATCATCTTTGTGATCAACGAATCAGACCAAATTAATTTTATGTTCGAGATAGCGACAAGTAATATTTTCATGGGCGGAAGTGCTTGTTTTAAGGAGTCTTTTTGTGGAAATTGAACGATATTGCAAAGAACTGCCTTACTTTTCCTGTTTCCTTGTATTTTTACGAACTGTTAAACTTGGTATCAGTGACGTCTACAGGAAGTACCATTGCCTCGGAAATTATTTTCAGCTGGGGGAGGGGGCATTCTGAAGATAAAATTTAAAGTGGTCAGTGTCGTTTGAGATCTGCAGGCGGACTGACCATTTTTGAGAATATATCGGATAGTCACATTTCAATATGAAGTCTCAGCAATGTATTATTATGAAAGATAGTTGCTTCTGCGCGTCGTACCTAAAGTAGCAAACGACTGGCATTGCGCGTGCGTGCCAAGTTGTAGGTCCTGCAAAGAACTGCCTGCTTAACTTTTTTATTGCTGATAGATACAAATATGATACACTACGATTGCTATATTAATCTATAAAATAAAACTGTACAACTAACAAATGAAAAGAAACAACTCACGGTAGCAAATTTACGAAGAAACAGAACTGGATTCTTGCTTCATCATTTTGTTAGTATCATGGCAATTTACCTATCAGGACACGTTTAAATCTCATCTTCCATGAGAAATCATTTAGTGTGTGGCCTTTAGGCCTAATTACAATATACCACTTAAATGCGATAATTTATTTTTTTCGAAAACATGCTCATTTCCTGCGCACAGTGATCTCAAACCGAAATGTTTGACTACTAACAGTTAAGATACTTTGATACAGTACAACCTGAAATATCAGTGTCAAATGGAAATAAACACAAGTGTATCTTTTTTATATGCAGCATGTATATATTTTTAAAATGGTAAATACACCTTCGAATCTGTCAAATGGTTCCGCTACAAGACAGCAGTTATTACCACAGCTTAGATGTGCTTCATTGCAATTTTCTAAATAAGCCCCCTTATTTCAGTCAACTAACTACAAATTCACAAGCAGAAGGGTCTTTGAGGACTTCCACATCTATTAAATTATGGCGTAAAGCTCTGTGTCAGATGTGATGTCTGACACGAAGCTTTATTCCATCACTACAATCTATGAAAAAAATTATCACAAATTTGGAACCACTTATCCGACTGATGGGAATCTTTTTAATTAATAGATAAATACTCTGGCTGTGTTTTAGTATTTTGCTACTTTAGGTAACAAAGAAGCAGTGTCGATTATACTCAATCAAGCCAGCCAAAAATTTGACGCCAGTCAGCCAGTGTACTCTCTTGCGGTACGCTGCGTGAACCTTGGGTTTTATATAAAATTACACAGTACACAATTAAATCTCAGAAAGAACTAGGTTAAAAAAGTCGAAAAACAGCTTAAATCTCTAAAACACAACAAAGCTCCTTGGCCCGATGGAATTTGCCACCGAATTAGCCCCCTTCTTGACCATAGTTTACCGCGTGTCTCTCGAACAAGGAGTTATTCCCAGTGAATGGTAAAGGGCACAAGTCACACCGATGTACTAAAAGAGAAGTAGAACGGACCCACAGACATTTCGACCAGTAATATGGAGCAAATATGCGGGGCTCCTATCATGCTGGACTAACCGGAGACATATAGCAAACACAAAGAAGGCCAGCACGAATGGTGACAGGCTTGTTTGACTGGTGAGAGAGCGTTAGTGAAATGCTGAGAATTCAAAATTGGCAAACACCCGAAGAAAGACGTATATCACGCCAGATCCATCTTGAAAAATTCCAGACGCAAAATCCTGGGAGAAGCGATGCATATTCTCCTTCCCCCTACGTATCTATCTCGCGAAGACAAAATTAGGTAAGTAAGAGACTAAGAGCTCGCACAGAGCGTTTAAACAGTGATTCTTTCCGTCCGAGACTGGAATAGGAAGAAACCTTAACGTATTGTACCCTAGAGTACCCTCTGCCACACCCCCACGGTAACTTGCAAAGTGCGGATGTAGATGTAGAGAGTATTAAGCCATTGATGTGCATTTAGGCCAAAAGTCTATTAGCAGAGTGAGCAGCCAAGCATTCATTTATGCCAACAGCTGCTTGTGCATACTAACTGTGGTATGGCATGTAAGTTTGTGAGACAGGAGGGTTCAAAACATATCATTTATGACTTTGATGCAATGTATCCTTTTCAGGTTCCACATCAGATGAGCATAATGAGATTGAGGACTCAGCACCGCCAATGCACTTCGAATGATCCAGGTGATCAGATGAGCTGCGCTTCAACTTCATTACCTGCAGGTAACACTTCCGCTTCTGGGGTACATTACGAAAGCGACATCGGTCTACAAACTGGGACTGAACCATCTGATAGCGTGCTTGCCACCATACCACCAAAACCACTGGGAACCTCCTGCTGAATACAGTTTCCCACATTCTACTCATAATAAAGGTGGGAAGACTGAAAGAAAGTTTCTGAAAAAAGAGCACTTAGATAAATTTAAAGCATGGTTAGTTTTGTCTCCATCCAAAGAAGGTCTATTTTGCAAAGTGTGTCCTTTCTTTGCGCCTACTCTTAAGGGTGGGTATCATGTGGGAAGGAAGTTAAACACATTAGTGACTGTACCTCCGACAAAATTTGCAAAGTTATTAGGTAAAGATGGTGACCTGGAAAATCACAGTAGAGCACTATATCATCAGCAAACTTCAGGACGTGCCAACGACTTTTTGGTTTCTTACCAAAATCCAAATACATCGGTTGAAAATCAAGTTGACACGTACCGACTAAAGAGAACGAAAAAGAAAAACAACGACGGAAACTGTTGTCATTTCCTGTGTAAAACGTCATATTTCTTGGAAGGCAGAGCATACCTTTTAGAGGACATCGAGATGATGGCTCTGTTTTTTCTAACGATCCCGGACTATCAAGTAAAGGCAACTTTAAAGAGTTGATGAAATTTCGCGCCGAAGAATGTGGGGAAATTGAATTAGAAGCACAGTATAGCTCTGGTAATAAAAGACGCGCATTTTTAAGTAAAACTGTTCAAAATGAGTTGATTGAATGCTGTGGCGAAGACATTATTTCTCTATTTTTAAAATAATTGAAAAGCCACGATCGCTTCAATCGTTTATTAGATGACCGGTTTCAGCACTCTGAAGGTGCCATCATCAGACCTGTGAAGGTATAACATAACAGGTTTGAGGGAGGGCTTACATGAGTTAATTACATACCTTACAATTATTACAGAACCACATACCTGAAACGTGGATTAACATTTATAAAACCATATGGACATCATGGCATATGAGGCAGGCCATCTGATAAAATCATTGTCACAACCAATAAAAATATAAAGTAACTCCTCTTATGGTCGTTCTTTCCATAAAATATAAAACTGAAGTCACCAGATGAAACTACCACTGCTCGCCTAACACCGGTCGGCATCATCACTGCCCTATTCTGCGCAGGCTTACCTGCTGTGATAATAGCGGTTCACAACCGGCCACCAGGCAGCGCTGTCCAAGCAGCACATACATAGTCCCAGGGTATAACCACTCATTAGTACTAAAACACGACTTTACTGTAACTGCTTGTCACATACCCATGCAAAGCCCACATTTGCGCATACATTTCCTGTACATACTACAGTCCCTATAAAGTACGACAATTACAAGGTAAAAGCATCTGAGGCACAGACATTATCCATTAGCGCCTTACACAACTACATATTATAATTTACCTTTATTCATATAAGGACGTCAGGGATATGCACACAGAAAGCTGTTCATAACACGACTCAGGTACAATGTGACGAGCGATTAAAATCTGTATGCTGGGCTTTACCTGTCTAGGCACTATCGTCTTAGGTATTGTAAACGCTAAAAAAGAACATATTCACTTGCTATAAAGTATCTCACCATCTATACATTCGTTATGAGCAGGGTACGAATCAACTACGAAAACCTGCATAGGCACGTGGAATTAAGGAATGCCAGGTCAGGCGAGCTGGACAGAATGCGGCACGATGTCGCTCAGGAGGACATCCAACTACTCTGTCACTCACTGCCAAGCCCAATAACTGTTTGCATAAGGGCCAGAAGTGCCCCAACACGTTATTGACTTGCTCAATTTGTGAAACTCTTTGTCTTGCATAAATCATCCAGTTTTTCTGAAAGTTTAACCAACTTTCTTTCTTCACCTGTACCAATTTCTGTCCCATTTGGATAATTCTTTCGTGGTGTGCCTTTTTTTTGATTTCGTGTGTACTTAACCCTACATATCGACGCGAAGTGCGGTGGTCGGAACTTCTCCTTGCTGACCAAACATTATCGATTATTGTTCCAGCACCAGGACTGTAAATGGTTACATCCGAGAACATCGCCATCACGATCTTGGACAAGGAGGTGGATGATCAACAGTTAAAATGGAAATAATCTCTGAAACAGTTCTAAAAAAAACTTACAATAATTTTAAAAAATAACACTTCTCTACGCACGCCATACGCGACACACTAGTTTACACATTTGACTGTCAGGCATATATATCTTTTCTCACAACACGAAATATGTTACAGGAACCTCTGAAAAATATGGTGTGGAGAGCGTAGACTGCTTCTCCTAAAGAAGCCTTTGCCTTGGTGTACTGCTTATGCACTTTTCAGTTATTCTAGAAACGTCAATGACAGCGATCTCATAAACGCAGAAACTCTAGGAAAACAATTTTATGCTTGTAAGTCGCTAGAGGACATAATGAACTAAACAGAGTAATGAAGCAGATTATTAATTGGCATTTTTCTATGTCACTAGTCAATAACGACGTAGAGAGTTTGAAGGATCTGTGCGCTGAACTGCTTGCAGCTGATCAATAGTGGCAGAAAAGTTTGTGAGACTGGCTGCCGCCTTGGTCTAATTTTAGCTCCATTAACGTGGCGTGTCGTCCAACGATGTCGTTCCTCTTGCCTCTGAGTCACTCTGCTCTTGAGTCAATACGCAGACCGCAGCTGTCGGATTGCAGTTTTCGTTTCTGAAGCTGTTAGGAGAAGATTGACTTCGCGGCTTTCCGTCTTCTTTGATGTTCTCGGAGCTGTTTGCAACGCTAAGGACAGCGTCGTCAGGGTAGTAGGACGAAAGTGAGAGGGAAGTTTATTTTGGGTAGGATTTAATGTTGTCAACAATGACTCATTAAAAACGCAGTGTCAGGTCGACTGGTACTGAAATAATGCAGCTCTGGAAAAAAATACATTTTGCCTAGAGAAAATTTTAGGAAAGTGAAAATTTGAAAGTGGGTCCTCTCAAGTACATGGCACCACCTAAAACATAGTGCCATGAAAACGAACATTTTAGGATAGATGAAACGGTGACTTACCTGAATACCAGCTGAAGAACAGGAAATACCTGTAGCTAGTCAACTTTATTTTACAGCGCTCTGACACTTAGATGGACGTGTACGAGGCTATTCGTTTATTAAGATCCGATTCGTCGCGAAATGGAGACCGCAGTGAAAACCAAATGAAGCTTTGCACAGATGTACTGGGCAGTGTCTCTAGGATTCCTGGATTCCTGTGGCTCACGCCACGTCACGTCACTCTTTTCAATTCGTAACGTACTGCGAGCGCGTAAAGATGTCTTCCACCAGATATGAACGCTTTCTGAGAGATTTAGCCTGATTTCATGTAACCCACATAACGTAACTGTCATGCATTTCGTTCTTCATGACAATTCGCGGCTACACACTGGAGGAGCAATGAGACGCTTCTACAGCGTTTTCGATGGGAAGTATTTGATCACCCACCATAGAGCCCGGACTTGGCTCCTTCTGAGTTTCATCTCTGCTCACATGAACCGCTGGCTATGAAGACAAGATTTTGGCATAGAGAAGGAGCTGCAGACCAGGATAGAGAATTGCCGCAAAGCACAGGCAGCTGACTTCTATGACGAGGGTATTGGACAGTTGGATAACGTTACGACAAGTGTCTAAGTCGAAGCGGCGATTATGTAGAAAAGTAGCTGCAAATGAAACATTTTTTTATTTTTACTGTGGTTTCCATTTCACGAACAGTCGCGCCTTAATAAGCGAATATCCCTTGTACTACACGATTTATAGGTAACTAGTGGTATTTTTTGTAAGAGGAAATGAAGAAACAATCACAAAGGTATATAAACTGAGTATTTACGGATTTGTGGGTGACTAAACTGTGTAGCTAAATGCATAAACTTTTTTATTTTTTTATTGCAACCCCAAGAAGAATACCAGAGACAGAGATGAGTTTTTAGGACCATCGAGAGCTCAGGTGGCAAGCGAGCACCAAGGAAAGAAGAGAAGAGTGAAAGGTAGCAGGAGGATACAGAAACTCTACACAGAGGAAGTAAATGAAGATGAAATGGAAGATGTAATATCGCGAGATGAATGTGACACAGTGCTGAATGATTAAGCCCAAACAAGCAACCTGTAGTAGACACCATTCCCTCAGAGTTATTGAGATCGTTGGGCAATGACAAAATTATTCCACTTGATATGTAAGGTGTATGACATAGCTTGGATACATCATTTTGAAGATTAGAGCGCTTCAGCTGTAAGTACTTTATTTATAAGCACTACCGGTTTCGCAGCATTTTAGCTGGATCAATAAAATCAAGCGAAAAATTGCTAATGACGAATGCTGGGTCCTCAAATTCTCTTTTACGAACAAAAAAATGACGATTTTATTGCACCTGATGATGCAGCTAAAATGCTACAAAACCGATCATGCTTATAAATTCTTACAGCCGAAGCGGTTGTATCTTCAAAATGGGTATGAGACAGGCAAAATAACCGTCAGACTTCAGGAAGAATGTAGTAATTCCAATCACGAAGCAGATCCTGACAGGTGTGTTTATGACCGAGCCATTAGTTTAGTAAGTCAATTCAAATTCTGATACGATATTGTATTGACCTGAGCAGTACCCACTCCTTGAAATTGCAGTTACCTTATTTCTTCTTATGAAACACACACACACACACACACACACACACACACACACACACATACACTCTGAGCGAGGGAGAGAGAGTGAGAGAGAGAACATAGACGGGGATAGAGAGGAAAGCCAGACGGTGCCTTGTCTCAGAAGTCTAAGACGGACTCTCGTAAATGTACTAAACGAGCACAGCCAATCTTCTTGAGTGGTTTGCAATTGAAGTTGCCACCCGACTCATAAATTCATTGGCAGTGGAAGATCTGGTTCGCTAAAAAGGGCATTAACTTTCCATTACATTCTAGCGAACGTTGTAACGACACAAGTCAGGCATTTTACCACTACCTGTTTTATAAAAAAAAAGTGCATGGCCGAATGCAGTGAGATCCCTATCCAACAACCATGAAACTACGATTGAGTTAAGAAAGTGCTATGAGACAGCGCATTAATTGATAAAGAAATATTTCACTCTAAGGTGGGATTTATTGAGTAATGAAAATTCCTGAAAAGCAAAATTGTGCACGAGACAGGGATTTGAATCACTCCACGCTGTAGTGAACATGCTGCTAGAAAACAAGCATCTGTTCACTCCCGGTTAGTCCTGAAAAGCATATAGAAAAGCGTCCATCCATGTCGAAAAATAGAGGAAAGGTCTTGATAGATCGCAGTTCTGATACCTGCCTGGATAACTCAGTTGGGAAGAACATTGCTCTTTTATATTAAGATCCAGAGTAAAATCCGAGCCTTGCTCACTGTTTAAATCTGGCAAGAAACTATTTGCTAATACCTGTCTACATACAGTAAAGGGCTTTTGATGTATTGCAGGATGAAACGGGGCTCTGCTTGCTATGTCAGGTGTCTCTAATGCCATGTATTTCATGGACATACTGGCATGTATGAATGGTGGAGCATATACTGTCAGAGGCCTTCAAGTCTGATACTCTTCGCGGATTTGTGGCGATACTCAGAGGACCCGCAGGAGGCAGGAAAGTAAATATCCATCACATATAATACCACAAGACTCGTCTACCAGGATGTTTTAAATGCATCTTGTCGCATACCTAACAAATGACTCAGACTACTTACACAGTGTTAGAAGTACGAGGAGTGTTCAATAAGTAATACAAGATTTTTTAAGAGCAGCTTGGTTTTATTCAGGATTTCAATACACCATATTATTCCCCACACTTTTGGCTACGAAACGCTATATTTTAACACAATCTCCGTTCAGTGCAACGCCTGTGTGACCGCATGGTACTACTCTACTGGTCGACATCGAGGCCAATATCTTGCTGCTTCAATAACTTCGCCATTATCCGTGTACTTCTTGCCATGGAGTACATCCTTCCACAGGTGGTCTATTGTTTTCTTTATTGTCTTCTGTTAATCGGCGAGGAGTTCTTGAGAACCCCAATTGGTGGACGAGTGTGTTAGCACTACCAACAGAGATGTGCAGTTGAGCAGAGAGGTGTTTGACTGTGATCCATCGGTCTCCTCGAGTGAGTGTGTCGGCGGTTCTAACATTGCAGAAGTCTCAGCCGTGTGCAGCCTGCCGCGCGACCTTGTTGCGATGATAACAGACACCTTGCCCAACGAACCATCGTGCTTTTGTTCACTGCCAGATCTCCGTAGACATTCTGCAAGCCCATCTGAATATCTTCGATGCTATGGTTTTCAGTAAAAAAGGCTCAATGACAGCTCTCTGCTCGAAACACACCTCCGTTACGGACGCCATTTCGGAGGCTACGTATACCACTGCCACCTGTCTTGTGAAACTATAAGGGCTAAAGTGGGATATTCCACGACGTCCCGGAAAGAAAATCCAGATTTCCTCAACCGATAATGACAGAGAAAAAAATGCTACATTACTTATTGAATGCCCCTTGTAGATACATACGTATGCAGTCTTAGAACAACAAGTGGGCCGGCCGTTGTGGCCGTGCGGTTCTAGGCGCTTCGGTCTGGAACCGCGTGACCGCTACGGTCGCAGGTCCGAATCCTGCCTCGGGCATGGATGTGTGTGATGTCCTTAGGTTAGTTAGGTTTAATTAGTTCTAAGTTCTAGGCGACTGATGACCTCAGAAGTTAAGTCGCGTAGTGCTCAGAGCCATTTGAACCGTTTTGAACAAAATGTGTAGAATGGTTGCATGGGATTACGCCTATCGTGCAGCATGAATTGGCATATTGTAGCAGGGGGCATGAGACCGTGTCCACTTCCAAAGAAATGTTGCGAACATGTCTAAAATTATCTTCCACGTGAGTCGTGGAGAGCAGGACACCCACAGAATTCCAGGTCTTGAACAGCAGCAAATTTGAAGATTCGAAGCATACATACGACCTTCTCCTTCCCCTTCATGTCAATGATGGTCGAATAATCGAACAGATGTCATCGTATCTTTATGGGGTGTGCCAGGAGCATCCCAGTGAACTCCAAGGTAGAAATGTGCTAACCAGTTTGCACTCCTCCTTGAAAGACCTCAGCGATACAATGTTTGCTGAGAGTGTTCAAATGGTTCATATGGCTCTGAGCACTATGGGACTTAACATCTGAGGTCATCAGTCTCCTTGAACTTAAAACTACTTAAACCTAACTAACCTAAGGACTTCACACACACCCATGCCCGAGGCAGGATTCGAACCTGCGCGCAGCAGCGCGGTTCCGGACTGAAGCGCCTAGAACTGCTCGGCCACACCGGCCGGCTGCTGAGATTGTCTCTATTTTTCCGACCTCTTCTGTGTACGCTACGAATGCAACATCTTTAAATGTGAACTGTCTTCTCTCATCATCACAGAAACCATGAGGTAAAGTAATAGGTTAGTAAAAAAGTAGGAGCGTCTCGCTTGGCTTTTGTGACAACGGAAAGACATTCCGATTTATTACTGATCATTTCAGCTATACACCCAACTGACGGTGGTCGATCAGTTGGCATCATGCATTCGAGTCACAGTGCTTAAAGCAGGGCTTACACTTTGAAATGTGTTCATCGCTTCTAAACACGACGGATAGAAAACTGAATGTGTGCGACGTAACTCAAGTTCACGGCTTTCCGGATTGGGAAGGAGCGCCTGGTCCCCAGCACGAATCCACTCAGCGGACTTGTGTCTATGTCTGGTGGTTTTTAGGCTGTTTCCCATCTGCCTCTGCGAATGCGAGCTGGTTCCACTTATTCCGCCTCAGCTACACTATGTCGCAATTGCTGCGCAAACAAGTTTTCCACGTACGCGTACATCACCATTACTCTACCACGAAAACATAGGGATTACTCTTATCTGGTGTAGGACGCTCCCTGGGGCGGTCCCGCCGGGGGCCGAACCGCACAATAACTCGGAAAGAGTGGTTCGGTGTGGGGTGGCGGAGGGGTGAAAGGAATGCCGGATATTTGCCACGCCGGACATTTGCCATGCCGGACATTTGCCACACTTGCCCCTTCGCCAGGTAGCTTGAGTAGCGATCCCTCAGGTAAGGGACGCCCTTCCTCTTACTTCTTCTGTCCGTTTTCAAACCGCCGTCTCCACATCTTACTCTATACAACCAATACGTAAGGGACCTTCTTCTTTGACATCTTGGAGAAATACAGAACTTCTTTTCCGAAATCGAAATATTTATAACTTTTGGGAAACGGAAGCAATACCGACGATTATGTCAGCATGTAATTAGTTCTGCCAAGTATAAATATAGATCCCTCTGTCTGTACGGTAGCTTCCTTTCACGATTATTGATTGCGATAGAAACAGTCCATCGGCAGGGGACCAACAAGAAAGGAACGATGTAAAGAGAATGCGAATGTACGCTAATCATTTCTTTTTGATCACTGCATTTGTGCCTACTTTAATTACTACAACTGTTATGGCCAAAAGACAATAAGGAAAGAAGAAATGGGAATGTGAATGTTTGAAAAGAAGAACGACATACTCCATATTAATTTACTCTCTAAAATCCGATATCCCTTGCGGCGAAACATTAGTTAATAAAGTGCAGCGGGACAATGTTCAAAACATGATTGAAAATAGAGGTAAGAACATCTATGAGCCGGCCGAAGTGGCCGTGCGGTTAAAGGCGCTGCAGTCTGGAACCGCAAGACCGCTACGATCGCAGGTTCCAATCCTGCCTCGGGCATGGATGTTTGTGATGTCCTTAGGTTAGTTAGGTTTAACTAGTTCTAAGTTCTAGGGGACTAATGACCTCAGCAGTTGAGTCCCATAGTGCTCAGAGCCAACATCTATGATTGACATGTCATCTAAAGTCGACGTGCAATTTTAAAATGTTGGGAATAAGGAAATGAAGTAATACAGAATGCCATGCTTGTAACGTACGTTGTTGTTCTACATTGTTTAGCTCTGGTATTTACAGGGTCACAGAGAAAGCAGCCTAGGTTTTGGAGGGAAAAGCCGTAATTGTAACGATCTGCACTACAACAGAAACAAGAAGCACAACTTAAGGAAAAATAATGTAATGTGTGTTTCAACTCACAAGCGACATTGAAGCAGATAGTTCCTGTGATTAGTATGGGCATATTCGACGACCGGAATAAATTAATAACTGGCTCCTTTTACCGACCCCCGGTCTCAGATGAAACAGTTTCTGAACAGTTCAAAGAAAACTTGAGTCTCATCACAAATAGGTACGCTACTCATACAATTATAGTTGACAGTCACTTCAATCTACCTTCCATATGTTGACAAAAATACATTTTCAGACCCTATTGTAGACAGAAAACTACTTCCGTAATAGTTCTAAATGCTTATTTTAAAATTATTTTGAACAATTAGTTCACGAGGCCATTCAAATTGTAAATGGTTACGGAAACACACTTGACCTCTTAGCCACAAATAATCCTGAGCATCACGACGGATACAGGGATTAGTGAACGCACAGTCGTAGCGAGGCTCAATTCCGTAACAAAGAAACTCACCAAAACTAAACGCGAAATATATCTATTTATAAAAGCAGCTGAAAATTTGGTTGACGTCTTTCTAAAAGTTTCCAATCCTTTCAAACTATGTAAGTGACGACCATATGTGGCATAAGTTCAAAGAAATAGTATCAACAGCACTCGAGAGATTCATACCAAACAATTTAATAAGAGATGCAACTGATCCCCAATGGTACACAAAACACGACAGAAAGCTGCTGCAGGAGCACCGAAAAAGGCACGTATAATTTAGGCGAACGCAAAATCTTCAAGACTGGCGAAGTTTTACTGAGGCTCTAAATTTGGTGCAGACTTCAATGAGAGATGCATTTAGTAGTTTCCACAACGAAAGTCTCTCTAGAAATATGGCGGAAAATCCAAAGAGATTCTGGTCCTATGTTAAGTAAACCAGCGGAAAGGCTCAGTAAGTACCTTTACTGCGCAACAGCGATGAGGAGGAGGAGGGAGAGACAAGAGACCCAACCCTTCAAAGCAGGTAAAATCGTGCCAATTGTCCGGCGTGGCAACTGTCCGGACACCGGGTGAAGTGGACTGCGGTAGTTGTCGTGCGGTTGTGGACCACTGCGCCTGCGGCGAGGACGGAGCCTCTCCGTCATTTCTAGGCCCCCGCTTAACATACAGTACAATACCATGGTATAAGTTGAGTTCAAGTGGCGACGACTCTTATCTATTGCATATAAATATGCGAGAGCACATTACTCACATTTCACGATTTCACCCACTCAGACATGTTGTAAGCAGTAGCATTCTCTATTCCCAGCGAATCCGTAGTCCTCAAGGATAATTGTTCTAACATACGTGTCCGTGAATAAAGCAGAATCGTGCAGTCACTATTCCCCTTAAATAGCTTTGAAATAGCGATAACTAAAGCATGTACCTTGGCATCCACGACCATACTTAGCACAATACTCTCACTACCACTGCTCAAATTCACTATTACACTCCTGGAAATTGAAATAAGAACACCGTGAATTCATTGTCCCAGGAAGGGGAAACTTTATTGACACATTCCTGGGATCAGATACATCACATGATCACACTGACGGAACCACAGGCACATAGACACAGGCAACAGAGCATGCACAATGTCGGCACTAGTACAGTGTATATCCACCTTTCGCAGCAATGCAGGCTGCTATTCTCCCATGGAGACGATCGTAGAGATGCTGGATGTAGTCCTGTGGAACGGCTTGCCATGCCATTTCCACCTGGCGCCTCAGTTGGACCAGCGTTCGTGCTGGACGTGCAGACCGCGTTAGACGACGCTTCATCCAGTCCCAAACATGCTCAATGGGGGACAGATCCGGAGATCTTGCTGGCCAGGGTAGTTGACTTACACCTTCTATAGCACGTTGGGTGGCACGGGATACATGCGGACGTGCATTGTCCTGTTGGAACAGCAAGTTCCCTTGCCGGTCTAGGAATGGTAGAACGATGGGTTCGATGACGGTTTGGATGTACCGTGCACTATTCAGTGTCCCCTCGACGATCACCAGTGGTGTACGGCCAGTGTAGGAGATCGCTCCCCACACCATGATGCCGGGTGTTGGCCCTGTGTGCCTCGGTCGTATGCAGTCCTGATTGTGGCGCTCACCTGCACGGCGCCAAACACGCATACGGCCATCATTGGCACCAAGGCAGAAGCGACTCTCATCGCTGAAGACGACACGTCTCCATTCGTCCCTCCATTCACGCCTGTCGCGACACCACTGGAGGCGGGCTGCACGATGTTGGGGCGTGAGCGGAAGACGGCCTAACGGTGTGCGGGACCGTAGCCCAGCTTCGTGGAGACGGTTGCGAATGGTCCTCGCCGATACCCCAGGAGCAACAGTGTCCCTAATTTGCTGGGAAGTGGCGGTGCGGTCCCCTACAGCACTGCGTAGGATCCTACGGTCTTGGCGTGCATCCGTGCGTCGCTGCGGTCAGGTCCCAGGTCGACGGGCACGTGCACTTTCCGCCGACCACTGGCGACAACATCGATGTACTGTGGAGACCTCACGCCCCACGTGTTGAGCAATTCGGCGGTACGTCCACCCGGCCTCCCGCATGCCCACTATACGCCCTCGCTCAAAGTCCGTCAACTGCACATACGGTTCACGTCCACGCTGTCGCGGCATGCTACCAGTGTTAAAGACTGCGATGGAGCTCCGTATGCCACGGCAAACTGGCTGACACTGACGGCGGCGGTGCACAAATGCTGCGCAGCTAGCGCCATTCGACGGTCAACACCGCGGTTCCTGGTGTGTCCGCTGTGCCGTGCGTGTGATCATTGCTTGTACAGCCCTCTCGCAGTGTCCGGAGCAAGTATGGTGGGTCTGACACACCGGTGTTAATGTGTTCTTTTTTCCATTTCCAGGAGTGTAGAATTACGGTGCTGCTACTGTTCCTCCTCGCCTCCAACAGCATCACCTTATTCAAACATTCTGCACGCACTTGAAGTTAAATAACAGACTAACGATGGATTCATAGTGACTATTGGGTGATATACAGCTGGTGCATTGAAGGGGAAGTCTGTTGTTCGTTTAGAATAGCAGATATGTAAAATCCTCCTAACAAGGTATCCTTTTGGAAATTCAGCCTCCGCACGCATGCCGTAGGATCTAAACAGACGCATGTTTAATTTAATATGCCTCATTAAGTCACCATTTTTCGCACATATGACAAAATCTTTGTATGACGCTCTAACGGGTTCTTATTTTTTCGTAACAGACTCGAGGTGTTCCTCCTCCAAAACGTTAAATAGGAACGGGACTTGCCAAGAGGAACTTAAATTGTGCTTAGACTCGATACAGAACAGTTTTGCGATAATATTGTGATACACAAACGTTTATCTACCCGTTTTCTTGGTCCTTAAAAATTAACGCCGTTTGGACGTACTCTAATATATTGCACTCGCAATGATGTCTCAGTCGAGAAATTTGTATGATCAGGGTGTTCGGTCTATTCGGTCTACAATAGTTAATGTTTAAACATGGCATAAGGCCCAAATGCACTAACAAATGCTCCAACTTGGCGGTCCGAATATATAAGACGTCACTGTGTTGGCTGGATTTACATGTATCAAAAATACGAAAGGATATCGTGGAAGTGGCGAAATTGAGAAAATAAAAAAGACGCGAGGGCTTTTTTAATGGTAATTAAGCCATTTACTTCTCGACAGATATGTTATAACGACGGTCTGGCATTTGCAGGTAGTTGGCTGAGGAGGGGGGATGGAGTGTTTGCTACTGGGCAGCGCAAAACGACACCCAGATAGTGCGAGTGTGGACATACCACATTTTCGGACATATACACCTATAAATGATAGTCAGAAATGTGCTGCTTGAACGTAGAGGTACTGTTCCTTATGTTCCAACCTATCGCCAGACGTTTGTGCGAAGTAGTCAGACTACTACTCACGTAAAAAAATTACATGTGTCTAGTCGTAAGGGAAGGATAGATTTGACATGGTGAACTGCGATTTCAGCGCATAGAGGAGTATATCCTGCTGTAAGGGCGTGATAGATTCATTCACAATATAGCAATGCAAGGGTTCAACTGGATCTACTATAGAGTATAAACGGGATGGGCAGTACGGCTGTAACAAAATGGACACACGGAACTTCCCTTCATCGGCTCCCCTAAGCTGATCCTCACGTGTCCTTTGTTGCACTATCGACTGCGGTATTTATTACAGTACACCAACCCATCGGTGATGTCTATCCAACTCTTTCGTCCGCCGGAGCACTGTTGATAATCACGTATTGAGAGACGCCTGTGATTTACAACAATGAAGAGAATCGAGACACCTAGCCGGTGTGAGCGTGGCGTATCGTAATTTTTTCGGGTGCTATACACATAACTGCATTGTTTGTTTGAAATGTGTATATGTTGCAGTGTAAAGTTACTGTGGTCAGCGTTCAGACATGTGCAAAGAAAATGGCTATGTCCGGTCGTAAGGGAGGTAGAGATCTAACATGGAAAATTGCGAATACAATGCATCGATAGCCATAAGGGTCATGAAAGATTTTACGTGGAAAAATTATGTCCTGACGTAAAAATGGTATAAATATTGATAACTGCACAGCCACAGTAGTCAGGAGAATGTATTTTCGATACTCCGCTCATTTTGAAATGTCACCAGATTAGGGCTGCAGTGGTAATATTAAACTGTAATTACTTTGATAAATATGTGGCTGGTTTCTTAGGACGACACCGTTGGTGTACGGGGCATGTGGCGGAGGTAGCAGGTGGTCGGAACGAATTGACTTTTCCAGCTTAAGGTGTAAGCCGTCGCTAAGCTTCCTGAACCAATCAGGCAGCGTACAACCATGTCACCCTCTAGGTGGGTGAATAGCGAACTAATACTCAGTGTGTACTGGGCAGCCTTCGTGATCCTGTGTGTCACGAGTATTCTACGTTTCTGACGTGGATATTTGAGAAGATTCAATATCGATCACTGACTTTGGTGCTGGAGTTATTGATAACATCCGAATTCCTACCACACCAACCTATCCTGGACCCTTTCTACGGCTCGGCAGTCCTCTCCGGCGGGCTGAGCCCGGCTGCTGAACTGGTGCGGTTGCTGAAGTGCGCTTACACTGCAGAAAGTAGTGCTGCGTGAGTCTCTGGCCTGGAGCGCTGCGTGTGGACATCGGGAACTGAGCAGGTGGGATGTGCAAGTGTTTCAACGATATCTCATAGGTAGCCATGACAACTGCTACTACTACTACTACTGAGGGTTGGATCATGGTTCAAGTGTGTGGGGTTTACTGCTTCTCAATGCAGTCTAAAGTGCGCGTCATTTATGACGGCGGCCGAGTTTAGGTTCGTTCTGCGCATCTGACGTCACAAAACACAGTCAGCCAATGAACAGAGAACGACGTTGCCAGAGCTCGACTGCAGTGCAGAGCACGGAGGAGTGCCTTCAGTTTTAGAAACGTTCAGTCATAAATAAAGTAATTGAACAAAAGCAGTGTCTTGATAGCAGACTTTCTTTTATAGAAAGTTTGGAAAAAGCATTCTTTATACCAATTGCTTCATATTCTATTAATTAATTAAACCAAACAAGCAATAAGCCTCCTAATCCAGGCGATAGCAAGGAAAGGTGTTTGTATCATTCTCACTAACCGCTTTTCCGCTGTAAAGAACAGTGGTAATTGTTTATTTCCTATTGTACTTCGACGAAACGTGAGTAGTTCATAGTCATACCAACAGTCTTTGTCGGTATTTTGCGTCATCCTTCAAAGTCCTCAGGGAATCACATCAAGTGACGAGCTGGGTTAGCGTAATGGTCACAGTGTTTGGCTGCTAAGTGGAGGTTCCTAGTTCAAACCTTGTTGTGCACTTAATATTTTCTTCATTTAAAAACAATATCGAAGTGTCTTACTTCATGAATTTTATTCGTTTGAATGTAATTTTTTGAAATTTTTAGTGGCAACTAAAATCGACTATATGGAAGGTATACGCTATTGACTTTTACCTCTGCAAACTCTTCAAAATTTCGTGCAATGGTTACTACATCTAATGCTGCACAATAACTGCGTTGAACTTCGAAACAAAATTAAGTCATTTATGGGGGGAAGGTATCAGTCAAGAAGGTGTGTAAAAATCAAATTTTTGGGCCAAATAGTTTTTGTGGAATCGAATGATAAAGTGTGTCAAAGCAGTCGAAACACCATGTGTCTGCACAGGCGAGCAGTGCAGTGATGACAAAATCGCGCACATCGAGGAATGCGAGGAGCACGTCTCTGTAGCAGCGAAAGGGTTAATGCGGCCCTGGTGGCTTTACTTCATAAACTGCGCGCTCCCCCTAAACGTAAGTTTGCGATCTATACTATGGCGCTGCTTCTCTTGGCGCGTACATCTGGCAACACAGCAATCTCCCGCGTCTGGGCAGGCATGTGCGAACTGTGAAGATAAAAGAATTGAACTATAGTGGACTCTGTCTTGCACTGGTATTTGCTGTTTTCTCTATCCTGTCACGCAGTAGGCCCTTCCCCCTCTTCCTCATCTTCTTCTTCCTCCTCCTCCTGCTGCTGCTCATTCTTCGTCATGGTGTTGCTGAGAGAACTAACTTAGGGGTTATATAATGATTTAAAAACCCAGTGCAATGTCAGATTCCCGATTGATCAATTTGTTATTTCTCATAGTGGTATTGTGAGCACACACACTAGTTCAACCTCTCCTGCAAATAGTTTAAGGATATAACATGCAACTGAGCAGAAATTTGCGACTTTCAGCTGCCACCAATATAATGAACGTCGTACCAAATGACCCAACTGTGCCAATATCCACTAATAGGAGACGCGAAAAATAAAATTCCGGAAGGGTTTGGGAACCAGGTAGTTGCGGGATTGAGTCCCGCCAAATACACTAGTCCTAGTATCCAACAATGGGATGCAAGGAAAATGGCCATTCACAAAGGGTGTCTATTTAATTAATTAGTCAATCAATCTGATAGACTGAAGGAATATTTCCAAGATATCCACAACTTGGAGTTTACCAGGTATTCACTACTTACTCCAGGACAAAGTGGGCACATGAGAGACACTACCGATTTCTTCTTGGATGTCTGTTTCATCCACTACAGGTTTCTATAGCAGTGGGAGCGTGAAAACAAAGGGCTCTTCCAACGTCAGGTCATCATGAATGGGCCGGCAGAATTGCCGTGTGGTTCTAGGCGCTACAGTATGGAACCGAGCGTCTGTTACGGTCGCAGGTTCGAATCCTGCCTCGGGCATGGATGTGTGTGATGTCCTTAGCTTAGTTAGGTTTAATTAGTTCTAAGTTCTAGGCGACTGATGACCTCAGAAGTTAAGTCACATAGTGCTCAGAGCCATCATGAATGACAAGGCGAGCAGGGGAGGGGGATGGAAGGGAGAAGGGGTAGGGGGAATCTTGGTCTGTGTGTGTTTGCGTACTCTGGTTCACACAAACAAGAAGTATCCACTTGAGAGAGAGACAGAGAGAGAGAGAGAGAGAGAGAGAGGAGAGCAGGTGTATAGAAAGGAATTTCTCAGTTATCAGTATCAAAGGGTTGCTGCCATCTGACATTTTTGTTTGGGGGTTAGCGTGATAACTCGTCTGCATGCTACACAAGATGTTTGGCGCATTGTGTGACCAACAGCGGCCTGGGCCTGCATGTGCGAGAATACGCGAGGCGACTGGTGCGTGGTGTGGCCTGGCGGACTGTGAATGGTGTGTGCTTTATAATTTAAAGATTTTTAACAGTGTAACTATGTACAGTGAGCTATATTGATGGTATTCCTAGTGCTACCCGAAGGCAAAGCACCACAGTTGTTCAAATACTCCACACTGCCTTGTCACCTCAAGTGATGAAATAAACAGTATTCCATATGCTCCAGTAACAATATCCAATAAATTATTTAAACACCAGACTGCCAATCAACAGAGTCTTTCTCCCATCAATTTCTGGGAGATGGAGAGTAGATGGGTGGTGGGTGATAGGAAAGGGGTTAATTAATTGATCAATTTAATTAGTCAATCAAATCGATAGAGTGGGAGGGGGATATTCGAGTATCTCAGGCCTGAAAGTGAGGCTTTTCCAAAGTATCGATTATCCCCAGTGGGTCATAAATCGGCCCCAGGGGATCACAAACCACTTAGCAGAACAATAGATTAAGGGGAGGGGAAAGGGGCTATAAATCAATCAAGTTTGCCCATGAATGTATGCAAGCCGCGCTAACAAACTGGTGTGATATTGGCTTTATCCCATTACTACTAACGCTATGGTACTCGTTCATGGGCATGGGTTGTGAACCGATTTCTTCGACAGCCCTATTCTGCAGTGGCGGTGTTAACAAATTGGTCTCCCATTTGGAGAGATGTTTTCATCGCCAGAGTGGTTATGTCGAGAACTAAATATGAGTATATAGGCATGAAGAATAAAGATGTAGAATGTTAATAATGTTTGTTTTATTTAAAAAGTTATGCGTTTTCAAGCAAACATTTGGAGGAATTTCTTTCCAGCACGCCCTCATACACTGCAGCGCCAAAGAAACTGTTATAGGCATGTGTATTCAAATACAGAGATATGAAACAGGCAGAATACGGCACAGCGCCTACATAAGACAACAAGTGTCTAGCGCAGTCGTTAGATCAATTACTGATGCTACAATGGCAGGTTATCAAGATTTAACTGAGTCTGACCTTGATGTTATAGTCGGCTCACGAGCGATGGGGCACAGCATCTCCGAGGTAGCGACAACGTGTGAATTTTCCCGCACGACAATTTCACGAGCGTACCGTGAATATCAGGAATCCGGTAAAACATCAAATCTCGACATCGCTGCGGCCAGAAAAAGATCCTGCAAGAACGGGACCAACGACGACTGAAGAAAATCGTTCAACGTGACAGAAGTGCAACCCTTCCGTAAATTTCTGCAGATTTCAATGCTGGGCCATCAACAAGTGTCAGCGTGCGAATCATTCAACGAAACATCATCGATATGGGCTTTCGGAGCCGAAGGCCCACTCATATACCCTTGATGAGTGAACGACACAAAGCTTTACGCCTCGCCCGCGCCTGTCAACACCGATATTGGACAGTTGATGACTGGAAACATGTTGCCTGGTCGGACGAGTCTCGTTTCAAATTGTATCGAGCGGAAGGACGTGTATGGGTATGGAGACAACCTCATGAATCCATGGACCCTGCATGTCAGCAGGGGACTGTACAAGCTGGTGAAGGCTCTGTAATGGTGTGGGGCGTGGGCAGTTGGAGTGATATGGGACCCCTGAAACGTCTAGTTACGACTCTGACAGGTGACATGTCCGTAAGCATCCTGTCTGAACACTTGAATTCATTCATGTCCATTGTGCATTCCGACGGACTTGGGCAATTCGAGCAGGACAATGCGACGCCCCACACGTCCGTAATTTCTACAGTGTGGTCGAGGAAGGCATTTTTTAGTTTAATTACTTCCGCTGGCCACCAAACCTCCCAGACATGAACATTATTAAGCATATGTGGGATGCCTTGCAACGTGCTGTTCAGAAGAGATCTCCATTCCCACGTACTCTTACGAATTTATGAACCACCCTGCAGGATTCATGGTGTCAGTTCCCTGCAAAACTACTTCAGACATTAGTTGAGTCCATGGCACGTCGTGTTGTGGCACTTCCCCGCGCTCGCGGAGGCCCTACACGATACCAGTTGTACCAGTTTCTTTGGCTGTTCAGTGTATATTACTGATTTGTCAGATAGTGTCAGATGCGTTATCAAATTGTTCGCTGACGATGCTACTGCCTGCAGGGAAGGATTGTCGTTGGAATATCGTAGCAAAGCGTAGAATCACCTATGTAAGTCTTCCACTTAGTGTAATGAATGGCAGTCCTCTTTAAATTTAGATAAATGTAAGATAATTCAAGTACTGAAGAGAGAGAAGCCGACGTTATCTGACAACACAATTAGCGGCGAATATCTTGAGCTCATTACTAAGTATTTAGGGATAATACTAAGAAGCGGTCGATCATGTAAAATCGGTATTGGGGAAGGCGAATGGAAGACAGATTTGTTGGAAGGATTCTGAAAAATACTACGCATCTGTCAAGAAAATGGCATACAAGACGTCAGTGCGACCTATTCTAGATTATTTTTCTGGTTGTTGGAGCCCTAATCAAGCAGGTACGACGGCGACATCGAATAAATTCAGAGACGACAAGGCGTTACAGTCCACACCAAAGTGTAAGGAAATTAAATTGGAATCCTCGGAAGAAGGATGACACAGTTTACGCGAAGCCCTTTTCGGTAAGTTTATACCACACTGAACCTGTATCCTAAGAAGACTGTCCGATTATTATGTTGCCATCAACATTCTATGGGTGGGCAAAAAATGGAAACATCAAAAAGACAACACATTACGATGCCTAACACCAATTAGGAAAAAAGCTGGCATTCGAAACAACTTCTAGTCGTCCCTGAATGGATAAGTACAGGTCCTGTGTGGTTTTCAGGGCCTCTTATACTATACTTTCTCAAAATACTGGTAAGTTCAGCTAACAATGATACAGGCAGACAGCGATAGAGCATCCTTCTCTCCAAAGTAGACTACAAATGCTCAATAACAATGAGATCTACAGTGTGTGGTGGCCATGAGAGATGCTGCGTGCTCACAAAAACACTCCTGGACGGTTCGAGCTGTGTGAACAGGAGCCCTGTCGCCTTGAAATAAAGCTTCACTATTGGGGAAGAAGCATTGTACTATACGATCGACCTGGTCAATAAAAATGGTCACATAGTCCTTCACAGTAATTCGACCTTCCACAGTACCCATGGAGCACATAGAATACCATCATATGGCTGTCAAAATCATCACCGAACCACTGTCATCTTTTACTCTTGGCACTTAAACTCGGCCAGAATTGAAACAAAGTGAAGCAAGACTAATCCGTTCAAATGACATTCCTTCATGGCCCCGAAGCCCAGGTTTATGGCTTTGGCATCACATTTTCCTGTTAAGGGTATTTCCGTCACTGATTTGTGGTTTTGGAATTCCAGCTCTTTCTGCAATTCCCAGCTTGCGGAGCGTCCTTCGTGTGGTCTTGGTGCTGACAGCCTTCGCGGGTGCGACATCCAGTTCTGGAATGACGTTTGCGGCTTTCGTCCTCTTATTTTTCGTCACAACCCTCTTCAACGACCGTCCGCCACGACCATCCATCACACACTTACGTTCGCGTTGTGACCTAGCGGATGGTATTTTTCCTCTACCTCGAACGCGTACAAACTTCGATACGTCGCCTCTTGAAAAACCTAACGTGGTTACGGAACCACCCATCACACGATCACCAACGATTTGCCCACGTTCAAATTCACTATCTCCGACATAACACTCTCAGGACTACGGAGCTGAGCACTGTTTTGACCACTACTGAAAGTTGCAATGTATTGAGGACATTGCACACGTAAGGTTTGTCGTTAAATGCAACAGCGCAACTTTCAGGCTTGGCTAGAATCTGCATTTAAATTCAAGCATACGTTTCTCGTGGTTTTTACATACTTTTTCCAAGCGTGTGTACGTCGCGCAGGGATTTTCATAATAAGATAAGAGTAGCTAAGGTGCATACAGACGCAACTACACTCCTGGAAATTGAAATAAGAACACCGTGAATTCATTGTCCCAGGAAGGGGAAACTTTATTGACACATTCCTGGGGTCAGATACATCACATGATCACACTGACAGAACCACAGGCACATAGACACAGGCAACAGAGCATGCACAATGTCGGCACTAGTACAGTGTATATCCACCTTTCGCAGCAATGCAGGCTGCTATTCTCCCATGGAGACGATCGTAGAGATGCTGGATGTAGTCCTGTGGAACGGCTTGCCATGCCATTTCCACCTGGCGCCTCAGTTGGACCAGCGTTCGTGCTGGACGTGCAGACCGCGTGAGACGACGCTTCATCCAGTCCCAAACATGCTCAATGGGGGACAGATCCGGAGATCTTGCTGGCCAGGGTAGTTGACTTACACCTTCTAGAGCACGTTGGGTGGCACGGGATACATGTGGACGTGCATTGTCCTGTTGGAACAGCAAGTTCCCTTGCCGGTCTAGGAATGGTAGAACGATGGGTTCGATGACGGTTTGATGTACCGTGCACTATTCAGTGTCCCCTCGACGATCACCAGTGGTGTACGGCCAGTGTAGGAGATCGCTCCCCACACCATGATGCCAGGTGTTGGCCCTGTGTGCCTCGGTCGTATGCAGTCCTGATTGTGGCGCTCACCTGCACGGCGCCAAACACGCATACGACCATCATTGGCACCAAGGCAGAAGCGACTCTCATCGCTGAAGACGACACGTCTCCATTCGTCCCTCCATTCACGCCTGTCGCGACACCACTGGAGGCGGGCTGCACGATGTTGGGGCGTGAGCGGAAGACGGCCTAACGGTGTGCGGGACCGTAGCCCAGCTTCATGGAGACGGTTGCGAATGGTCCTCGCCGATACCCCAGGAGCAACAGTGTCCCTAATTTGCTGGGAAGTGGCGGTGCGGTCCCCTACGGCACTGCGTAGGATCCTACGGTCTTGGCGTGCATCCGTGCGTCGCTGCGGTCCGGTCCCAGGTCGACGGGCACGTGCACCTTCCGCCGACCACTGGCGACAACATCGATGTACTGTGGAGACCTCACGCCCCACGTGTTGAGCAATTCGGCGGTACGTCCACCCGGCCTCCCGCATGCCCACTATACGCCCTCGCTCAAAGTCCGTCAACTGCACATACGGTTCACGTCCACACTGTCGCGGCATGCTACCAGTGTTAAAGACTGCGATGGAGCTCCGTATGCCACGGCAAACTGGCTGACACTGACGGCGGCGGTGCACAAATGCTGCGCAGCTAGCGCCATTCGACGGCCAACACCGCAGTTCCTGGTGTGTCCGCTGTGCCGTGCGTGTGATCATTGCTTGTACAGCCCTCTCGCAGTGTCCGGAGCAAGTATGGTGGGTCTGACACACCGGTGTCCATGTGTTCTTTTTTCCATTTCCAGGAGTGTATTTTTACCACGCTGTGGAGCTGAAGAGAAAATAGGTTATATTGGCACTTTGGACCTTCCACCACGCTCTGTACAGTAGCTGCGGAGTATATATGCAGATATAAATGAAGATATGGCGGACAAAAGAAAGCGTGCCCTCACTAACAAGGGACGCCTTTGACCTCGAACTGTCGGAACTGCGCGAAACCATGTTTAAACTAACACTCCATCATAAAAAAACGGTAGTCTGTGTTATTCCCGACCAAACGTTGCATTCTGACACAAGTGACATTTTAACAGGGAGAAACGAAGTAAGAATATGTCAATACCGTATGAAAGAAATGATTCGTAATGCAATGAAGTCAATGTATCATTACATTTTCAATCAACAGTGCCAAAAACCTTACGCTTAAAATAATTATAATAGCACAAAACACCGATATCCCACACACCTGATTGTGCTTATGTTAGCCCTCATGGTGCAGATGTGGGATTTCGATAAAGTTGATCAAACAAGTGGAAGAGGACAATGAGCACTCCTGACTAAAGCCACTCCTAAGATAGTTAGAGTGGTAAGGTGTAAGAGGCCTGCCACACGAGTGGGTGAAATCCTACCTAGAAAATCGCTCTCAGATAACAGAGTTAAAACACATGGGAAAAAACGAACTCCGAGCTTATCAATTGAAACCTTCCACATTAACCCACGGTGTACCACAAGGCTCAATTTTAGGTCCCTTTCTCTTCTTAATTTTCATAAACAACTTACCCCTACACGTTCAACACTCTGAACCAGTGCTATTTGCAGGTGACACAAGCATATTACTTGAAGGTGAAAAGGAAATAGCTCTAAGTTTAAATGCTAAAGTCACAAATGAAAATGTCACAGAGTGGTTTATGAGGAATAAATTACCGATAAACCCTCAAAAAACAGTCGTCTTACACTTCCATACACAACAAAATAAAAACCCATTAAAACCAAACATGTCCATGGAAAACCAAAGAATTTACAGTGTCACTGAAACAAAATTTCTTGGCATCTACTTACAAGACAATCTTAACTGGAATTCCCACATCACATCATTAAATTCTAAATTATCGAAAATGACTTATGCTATGAGGATTATATGGAACAACACAAGTCTTGAAACAGTTAGAGCGGTGTATTACGCTTGCATACACTCCATATTGAGATATGGCATCATATTCTCGGGAAATTCTCCTCTTAGCATAACCACATTCCGGAAACAAAAAAAGATTGTGAGGATAATGAAAAATGCTAACAGCCGAAAATCATGCAAACCATTCTTTAAAGAACTGGGGATTCTACCCCTACCATGTATCTACAGGGTGTTACAAAAAGGTACGGCCAAACTTTCAGAAAACATTCCTCACACACAAATAAAGAAAAGATGTTATGTGGACATGTGTCCGGAAACGCTTATTTCCATGTTAGAGCTCATTTCAGTTTCGTTAATATGTACTGTACTTCCTTGATTCACCGCCACGATTTCATACGGGATACTCTACCTGTGCTGCTAGAACATGTGCCTTTATAAGTACGACACAACATGTGGTTCATGCACGATGGAGCTCCTGCACATTTCAGTCGAAGTGTTCGTACGCTTCTCAACAACAGATTCGGTGACCAATGGATTGGTAGAGGCGGACCAATTCCGTGGCCTCCACGCTCTCCTGACCTCAACCCTCTTGACTTTCATTTATGGGGGCATTTGAAAGCTCTTCTCTATGCAACCCCGGTACCAAATGTAGAGACTCTTCGTGCTCGTATTGTAGACGGCTGTGATACAATACGCCATTCTCCAGGGCTGCATCAGCGCATCAGAGATTCCATGCGACGGAGGGTGGATGCATGTATCCTCGCTAACGGAGGACATTTTGAGCATTTCCTGTAACAAAGTGTTTGAAGTCACGCTGGTACGTTCTGTTGCTGTGTGTTTCCATTCCATGATTAATGTGATTTGAAGAGAAGTAATAAAATGAGCTCTAACATGGGAAGTAAGCGTTTCCGGACACATGTCCACATAACATATTTTCTTTCTTTGTGTGTGAGGAATGTTGCCTGAAAGTTTGGCCGTACCTTTTTGTAACACGCTGTATATACTAGAAGTTGTCATGTACCTAAAAAAAGCATGCTAAAAATGGAAATGTATTTATTCAAAATAAATCTGTACATGAACACCATATAAGGGCAAATAGTGACATACACAGACATCATTGTTATACCACACTGTGCAAGAAAGGTGTATATCACTCAGGTTCACATTTGTTTAATAAGCCGCCAAGTAAATTAAAGGCCATAAACAAAACCCACAGCTTTAAAAAATCTGTAACTTCATACCTCTTGGAAAACTGTTTTTACTCAGTAACACAGTATCTTGAAAAATAAGTTAATTTCGGTTGTAACAATAAAAAAATGTAATGTAACAATATAGCAATATAACAATGTAACAATTTATAAATGTAATGTATACAATCAATGTAACAGTATATTAATGTAATGTCATTTTGTCCAACATCTAAGGTATAGTATATGTAGTTCAAAGATTCAGGACGTAAATAAAAAAATAAAAAAATAAATGTTCTTACATTCAAAATCACTTTCGCATTCAAGCAGACGGATACCAAAAGCCACACCAATTTACATTTTCATATGGCGATATGGGTATGCCAGTCACGTAACCTGCCTTTCTCCAAGCATATTGCAACATAGGCTTATAGCTTGGTGCGGAAGATTGATTGTAAATCGCAGAGAAGTTTGACGAAGAAACAGCGATCATGTATCTTCGCTTGTGGTTTGGCACACTGTATTCTAATGAAATCAGCTGTCCCTCTGATATAGAGCTTGTATTGCCGAAAGAAGTAAACATCAAGGGGTTGGCAATATTTTGGTGTTTTCTTCAGCATAATATCTTTGTTTGAAGAACTTTCATCTTGAAGAGCACGATCTGTATTACCAGACCAGGAATCACAGCGTTATGTTCTGTTCACTTGTTTCTGTTCGCCGAAGACTGAAGTTAAGAAACGTTTCATGTACTCTTCATTCATTTTTCCACTTTTGCTTTCCTCCACATGAATGTTTCGTGGGAAGGTTATTTCAAGTTTCTGTGAAATATTTGGGTCGAAATTGCCTCCTGTCTCTTTAAAATAGAACTAAGTACAACTTGTTTGCTATTCTGCCTGTCACTGATCAAGCCACATCATTCGCGTAGCATTGGGTACAGCTATCTACGGAATGCAACACACTAGCTGTAGTTTGCTCTCCTCTGTGAGACATTGCTGATGATGAAGACATTTCATACTGGAACTGACTCTGATCACTGTTCCAAACATTTCCTTTCTCCATACTCTGCTCTGTCATAAACATGTTTACTTCCTCCACAAACTGTCGTGACTTCTGATGTATATTACTATCGTCTTCTATGTCCTTACGTGTAACATACACTGAAGAGCCAAAGAAACTGGTACAACTGCCTAGTATCGTCCAGGGCCCCGCGAGCACGCAGAACTGCCGCAATACGACATGGCGTGGCACTCGAATAATGTCTGAAGTAGTGTTGGAGGGAATTGACACCATGAATACTGCATGGCTGTCTATACATCCTTAAGAGTACGAGGGAGTGGAGATTTCTTCTGAGCACCACGTTGCAAGGCACCCCACATAACTCAATAATGTTCATGTCTCGGGAGTTCGGTGATCAGTGAAAGTGTTTAAACTCAGAAGATTGTTCCCAGAGTCACTCTTTAGCAATTCTGGACGTGTGGGTGTCGCATTATCGTGCTGAAATTACCCAAGTCCGTAGGAATGCACAGTGGACATGAATGGATCCAGGTGATCAGACAAGATGTTTACGTACGTGTCACTATCAGAGTCGTATCTAGACGCATCAGGGTCCCATATCACTCAAACTCCACACGCCCCACACCATTACAAAATGGTTCAAATGGCTCTGAGCACTATGGGACTTAACATCTATGGTCATCAGTCCCCTAGAACTTAGAACTACTTAAACCTAACTAACCTAAGGACATCACACAACACCCAGTCATCACGAGGCAGAGAAAATCCCTGACCCCGCCGGGAATGGAACCTGCGAACCCGGGCGTGGGAAGCGATTGTAACACGTTTGAACAGCCCCCTGCTGACATGGAGGGTCCATGGATTCATGAGGTAGTCTCCTTACCCATACACGTCCATCCGCTCGATACGATTTGAAACGAGACTCATCCGACCAGTCAATAGTCCAATGTTGGTGTTGATGGGCGCAGACGAGTCGTAAAGCTTTATGTCGTGCAGTCATCAAGGGTATACGAGTAGGCCTTCGGCTCCGAAAGCCCATATCGATGATGTTTCGTTGAATGGTTCGCACGCTGACACTTATTGATGTCTTAGCATTGAAATCTGCAGAAATTTACGGAAGGGTTGCACTTCTGTCACGTTGAATGATTCTCTTCAGTCGTCGTTGATCCCGTCCTTGCAGGATGTTTTTATGACCGCAGCGATGTCGGAGATTTGATGTTTTACCGGATTCCTGATACTCACGATACACTCTTGAAATTGTCGTACGGGAAAAGCTCCACTTCATCGCTATCTCGGAGATTCTGAGTCCCATCGCTCGCGCGCCGACTGCAACACCACTTTCAACTCACTTCAATCTTGATAACCTGCCATTGTAGCAGCATTAATCTGCCTGCCAATTGCGCCAGACTCTTTTCGTCTTACATAGGCGTTGCTGACCGCAGTGCGGTATTCTTCCTGTTTACATATGTATTTGAATACGCATGCCTATACCAGTTTCTTTGGCGGTTCAGTGTATATATGCCTGGATGAAGTGCCATATTCAGCCTTAAGATTGTCGATAAAAGAAATCGAAGCTCTGAAAGTGTCTGCGCCAACTATTTTAGACGCTTCTAGTGCCCAGATTTGCAGATGCTAATAGTGAAGTGTACATCCATACGACCTTGCACTATCAAATTACGATATTACATGTTCTTTGATAGACTGCAATTGCGACAA
Source organism: Schistocerca americana (assembly GCF_021461395.2). Classification (NCBI taxonomy): domain Eukaryota; kingdom Metazoa; phylum Arthropoda; class Insecta; order Orthoptera; family Acrididae; genus Schistocerca; species Schistocerca americana. Next base: position 500,732,236 of record NC_060120.1, read on the forward strand.
TCTGTTTCCTTTGAAACGAGCTCCTGCTCATCTTTTGCTAGACATACAGGGTGACACAGAAAAACGGGAACATTTCCAGACTCCAATAAAACTAGAAGTGGCGAAGGAAAGAAATTACATTCATAGTAATTGAAACCGTACAACTTTGCCATTTACGAAACACTTTAGATGGCGTCCTGCTGTACGAATACATTCGTGAAATCTGCTGTTGAGATTCCTCATTGACCGCTGGGCTACTGTGAATTGCATGCCGAATTCTCTGTTTTAACTCATCCAGGGTTCTTGGCCGAGTCGTGTAGACTTTGCTCTTGAAGTAGCCCCACAAGAAAAATCACGAACAGATACATCTGGCGATCTAGGGGGCTAGGGAATGTTACCGAATCGCGAGATCACACGGTTGCCATACAGTGTCGCACATATGCCATTGATAGCCGTGCAGTGTGTGAGGTCACTCCGTCCTGTTGAAATCAGGGCTCTTGAACGTTTGGAAAGTTGTTCAGTGCAGGCATAACGAAATTTCGTAACATCTCCACATAACGATCCGCATTGACAGTTATTGTGTTTCCTCGTTCATTTGCGAAAAAATACGGCGATGGGACACCACACCATACTGTTACTGTACTAGCATATAAAGGGCGCTCATGAACGCCATTAGGATTTGTGTTTGCCCAGTAACGGTAGTTCTGTGTATTCATATAACCTGTGAGATGAAAATGTGCCTCATCTGACATCCACAGCTTGTTTAGAAATTCATCGTCATTGTTTATTTTTGTTATCATTTGTTGACAGAATCCTAATGGTAACCGGTAAGCGTTGTCCTTCAATCGTTGCACCATCTGTAGTTTGTACGGATGAACTTTTAAATCAAGATGAAGAATTCTGCGACCACTCTCCCGGGACATTCGAACCACTGCTGCTTGCTTACGAACTGAACGCCGTGGGCTCCGTAAGACAGACTCGCGTACAACATCAATGTTCGCTGGAGAACGCACACTTCTTGGTCGTCCTGTTTGTTACTTTGTGAGGGCAGATCCAGTCTCTTCAAAGTTATTAATCCAACATTTTATCGCGTGTTTCGACGGAACGGCATTATGACGTTCTAAATTACAAAATCGTCGAAGCTCCCTCTGCTCCGCTACCAAACTATCATTGTTTTTATAAAACGTTTTTATGGCTAACGCACGTGATTACTGAAATGGCGGACTGTTTACTCGCTAACTGTCACGAACCCGCATTGCTGCCACCTGCCCATGACTGCCGCTATTCATTTCAAACATTCCCGTTATTCTGTGTCACCCTGTATAATTTAGAATAAATCTTCAAATTTAATGCACTTATAGCGCCTCATTAGTCTGCTATAATATTGAAGCCACATTTGTAATAGTCCTCATAGATATTCTACAGTACACTGCCACCAATATCTTCTAAACCACTGGGCCTCGATCGTTTTGGTGGACATAGTTCGTACTCACTTTGACTGGACTGTTCCTGTTGCTATGGAGATGAACGTCGTGTGCTGCTTGAGCAGACACATTCAGGTTCAGGTTCTTCCTGTACTTCAAAATCAGTGAATCTAAACGGCAGAACGTCCTGTATTTCTGTGTCATCTCCATTACATTTTAGAATTATTGTGTTATATAGTATGTCCACGAACTCTCTATCCTCGAGCCCGATTTCATTTCCATATTTAGCACGTCGCAACTTTGTCCCCAATATTTGAACCACAGTCGTAAAAATAAATCTCTGTATGATATCATTGTAGGCTACACGGTTTGCACAGCAGCCCGCATGCAAACACTCCAAGGGACACATTCGTACTGCAGCCATACCATTCACGCAACTCGAGCACTTATAAGTATTTCATTAATTTGTGTCCAGTCTAGCGTCTTGCGTTCGTTCGCTGACACTTATTTCCCTTGTGTAGCAGAGTTTGCTGAAAATGACGATTACGTACTATGTAAGGCCACACCGTGCCACCTACGCCAAAGGAAAGAGCCGGGAAGTAGTGCATGCACATTGTCAGCTTGTAAGGACTGGCATGCACGCGAGAGTTCTCTACTCTCCGAGAGCGTTTGCGAGTTTTAGTAGATGTGTAAACAGGGACAAAGGTTGGTCGGCTGTTAGCGTAGGGCAATTACTGACGCTACGTGACGTCACTAGTTGCCAGAGGGTTCATGAATTGGTCAACTACTGCCGCAACTTTTAAGCAATTGCTCACTTCTCATCAGGGAATATTCAACTGCGAGAATGGCGCCCTTGCATTTGCATTTATGAATGCAAGGACATCCTATGTATGTTGCTCAACTGACTGGACCATGTTGTTCCTTCCATAGTGTGGGAAATCGGAAATGTCAGCTGTTTAATAGTTTGCTGTGGAGAAGATAGACTACTTTCATTCTAGACTCAGCTGTGTAATATTTGATATCGACTTCAAACCAATTACGGCTTCATACTCAGTCACTTTACCGTTCTGATATCGCTTCGACTCCAGATGTAGTTGCTTCGGAAATCTTTCTGAAATAAACAAAAACAAGTAACACGGTTGAACGGTTACTAAATAGAATGAGGTCTTTATTCTCCGTAATAAAAACCTAAAGGTTTGCATTACACACTATTCGACGGTACAAAAGTGGACTACAGTAGAATTTTCAGTTATCTTTAACTGCCAGTGTTCTTTTCTTTACTTGCCAACACAAAGCCAGATATAGCAGGAATCAACACACAAAAAAAAAAAAAAAAAAAAAAATCCCCAGCAGAAGAAAAACTGAAATAATTAGTGCTGTAGTTCTTACTTTGTTCATCATGACACTTATTCTGCAATTATCTGTAATTTATAAATAATACCTGTTAACGACTAGTAACAGCAGTTACTGGAGGTAGACTAGGTAGATAAAAATTACTAAAATAAGTGGTTATCTGAACGTGTATACGTTACAGTTTCGTATGTGATGGCGCTCAATAAATTTAGTATCTGCGTATTTATTTAAAAAATAACACTGTCGTAAAGGATTACAGCTATTACCAAGTGCAGTATATGTCCGAGTCCAATCGTGAAGAGATATTGGCAGCAAAACATCTGGTAATGTTCTTGGGCGGAAACAGCTTTGATGAAGAAGTTAAACTTCCGGGACACGTCTACAGAGAAAATAAAATAAACTCACAGTTAACTCACTTAGATCAGCGAGCGCTATACTGTAATGTAAATTTTAAGTAGTCTGTATTTTGCACTAACCGTCTAGGCGTGGGCTAGGGATAAGATGTTTGATTAGTGCCCAAAAAATTCTCAGTTACTGGTTCGAACTCCTCTGCTACTTGAATTCTGAATAAAAAAACATCAGCCATGGCGGCCGAAGACTTTCGGCATAAGAAATCATCCTCATTTCCTCACGATCTTGTCAAAGAGGATGGAGGAGCGGACCGAAGGTCAGAATACTGTCTTGCCCCTGGGGTGGGAAACTGCCCCTATAAGGCAGAAGAATCAGCAATGGTCAACGGCGTGAGAATTCCCGAAGGGAATGGAAACCACTGCATTGAGGACACATACACTGACGGAAAAAAAATCGCAACACCAAAAGTAATCTTAAAATTCTTTCTGCATGATATTGTAATGTGATTCATAGCAAATATGCAGTACATGTCACTTATGTGAACTGAGAATTATCGTACCTGTCTTCTGTAGTTCCCATTCATTTAAAGGATTGTAACGATAAATCGCTGAACTGCCTCTTTTTGTGTAGTCACTGGACCCGTGAACGACATTCATACCGCAAACAAATAGCAAACAGTGAACAGTTGTTGCGTGCCAACCTTGTATGGGGTAGATTATGATGATGATGTTTGGTTTGTGGGGCGCTCAACTGCGCGGTTATCAACGCCTATACAAATTCCCAACCTTTTCTCATCCCAATCTCGCCTGTTTCATGAATGATGACGAAATGATGAGGACAACACAAACACCCATTCATCTCGAGGCAGGTGAAAATCCCTGACCCCGCTGGGAATCGAACCCGGGACCCATTGCTCGCGAAGCGAGAACGCGACCGCGAGACCACGAGCTGCGGACTGTATGTGGTAGTAAAACGGGTAAAACTTTCAAAGCCCCGGACCTAAGCTATCTCGCTACATTACGGCAAAGTCGACACACGGCGGCCGCAATGAAAATATTTCGCCACTGACGCTGGATCAGGGCGAAACATAACATAGGCGTTTCTGGCGAGCCAAGCAGCAGACTTCAGCAGAATGTAGTGAGTTAGAGCAGCCAAACAGGGTCACGTTATGTGACGATAGAAAGACTAAGGCGATTGCAACAGACGGTACGAAGAGGTTATATGAACCAGTTCTATGCTATCACAAACTCGTTAAGCAAGCACAGCAGAAGGGAAAGTGCTGATAGCTTCGTAATAGCAAGATCTATGTGGTCATGACTTCGGGTAAACATTAGCCACTACTTCACTCCTTAAATACCCCAGCAGTTTAGCCCGTAAGGCAGTCGGTCAGACGGATCGACGGCGTACAGGACGTTCGCACTCGAATCCCTGATTGCAGCGAAGTGACGTCTGATACAAGTCTGTTGTGGATTTCCTGCACGCTACGGACAATAACAGCCGCTACTGGGAGGGTTGGCTACTGTTTTCATAGTCTCCATTCGCAGAGTTCAACACCACAATTTTGCTGTGTCGCAGATGGGAGGACCTGGAGGTTCAAATGGTTCAAATGGCTCTGAGCACTATGGGACTTAACTTCTGAGGTCATCAGTCCCCTAGAACTGAGAACTACTTAAACCTAACTAACCTAAGGACATCACCCACATCTATGCCCGAGGCAGGATTCGAACCTGCGACCGTAGCGGTCGCGCGGTTCCGGACTGTAACGCCTAGAACCGCTCGGCCACACCGACCGGCAGACCTGGAGGTCTTCCTGTTCCACCACGATAAGGGCACCAGCGTTCCCGACATTCCGGCGAACTGAATAGGGTCTACGTCGACGGCAGGCCAATATCGTTGAACTTCACGGCTACACAGCAACCGTCATCGCGGTGCGACGAATGACGAGAAAGTGCGGTGAGTGGGAGGGGACACAGCACCTCCTAAGTCGGCGTGTGCAAGTTCAACATACGCGCCGCCGTAAGCCACTGCCACGGCACAGCCCGTGCCGGGTCCTCCGCTAGCGGCGAATCGCCATTGCAGCAGGCGGCTGGAACGAAGTGTGCGGTGTCAGCTGCCGTGAGCGGGCGGAAGGCCGCTTACGACGCGGCTCCTCGGCGGGCATTGACAGACGATGCCAACCACGAGTCAAGACGCTACCTGTATTTTTATGGAAATAAGTAAGTAATTCTGAATCTTCTTTCACTGCTCCTACTGCACGACCACAGGTCACTACCATCCTTCCAAGAAAAAATGGCAACGAGTGAACTGGGAGAGTGCCTCCTAACACAGAACCAACTCTGCTCACACCCTCCCAATAGTCGCCTCTTGCACAGCGTTGACACCACCTGCCGAACTCAGAGAGTTGTGCCCCCCGAAAACGGCCGCACGGCGGTGCCAAATGAACCGTCCCACATTTCCATTTCCTTCCGAGAAGGACCGAACATAGCCGACCGACAGGTCGGGCGTTGGCCCACATGCTGTCCGCACACGCTGCACGCATGAAGCTTGGCACGCCGTGGGCCCTGCTGTAGAAGTCCTAGATATTATTCTTTAAGTTTTGAAAACAGATGAAAATCAGAGGGGCGAAAATGGGACTGTATGGAGGATGATCTATGACAGTCAAGGCGACAAATTGTTGTAGATATCGAAGTGTTCGTGTGTGTTCTGTAGATGTCATGATGAAGGAGAGGGTGCTCCATGTGTGGATGGATGAATTCTTCGAATTCGAAACTCAGTTATAGCATGCTATTTCTCACGCACCGAAATAGTTACGCTACATATCACCATGTTACTCACTACAATTCGGAGCCCTCCAGTGGCAGAGGGTGTTGTGACTGACAATTCGCAATTTTTCGCAAACACAACTTTTAATGATGTAAGTCCACAAGGTTGATAACTGAACATACTAACGAAAGGTAACAGTAACGAAAAAAGTCTCCTAATTAGAGCAAACAAAAGTTCACTTCTAATTTTCCACAAAGGCTCGTGGTGACACTCCCACACACTGGTAACAGTCCAATTCCGAGACGAAGATGTAATCTTCAACGGTCACAGTACACGAAGTCGGCATCCGGCGTGAAGTGGACTTTGGGCCTGGTTGGTTGGTTGGTTTGGGGAAGGAGACCAGACAGCGTGGTCATCGGTCTCATCGGATTAGGGAAGGATGGGGAAGGAAGTCGGCCGTGCCCTTTCAGAGGAACCATCCCGGAATTTGCCTGGAGTGATTTAGGGAAATCACGGAAAACCTAAATCAGGATGGCCGGACGCACTTTGGGCCTGGTTCTAGCCCCTAAATAGCTGTCTCCAGCCAATCAGGTTTTGGCGTAGTGATACTTCCTGCAGGTCGTGGCTCGAGCTCCCCCTGCAGTAAGTAATGCTCGGAATGTCTGTTTCCATTACCTTGTATGTAAATAACCGGTGTTTACTATGGTGCTTTTGGGTACACTTTGGGTATAGACAACATCGTCCTCTGTGGTGTTATATGGGTTGCTGGCCCTCAGGGGCTACCTTACCTCCCGTATAACAGAGGGCTCCAAATATGTATACGTGAAGAATAAATATGTGGAATGTTAATAACGTTTATTTTAAATTAAAAGCTGTAAGAGTTTTCACATAAAAAATTCGGAGGCTTTACTTTTCAGCTCACCTTCTTATATTGACGGCCTTAGAGGCGCATTACGCTTCGTTGGGCCACACTCGATGCTTGTCTCAGTAGAACATTCGATTCTATTAGTTCTATTAGCGAATCACATACACCGACGGAAAAAAACCGCAGCACCAAGGAGGAGTCGTGTGACTTAAAAACGAAAGTTGTTTCTACATCTGAAAGATGATATCTATTCAGCTTTCGTACCAGTGGCATAAGAGTGGCGCTAATAGCGCTACTATGAGAATGCAAATCAGGTATGCTGTAAATAAACGTTGTAACGGTCATGGGCGTTAGTTACCTCTGAGATTGGACGTGGAGAGCAGATGCTAGCTAAGAATGCCTTTAAGGCACAAAGACGCCATTATCAACACCTCACTGAGTTTGAACCAGGTCATGTGATAGGGTTACGAGTAGCTGGATGTTCCTTATTCGACGCTGCAGAAAACTTGAACATGGTTCAAATGGCTCAAATGGCTCTGAGCACTATGGGACTTAACTTCTAAGGTTATCAGTCCCCTAGACCTTAGAACTACTTAAACCTAACTAACCTAAGGACATCACACACATCCATGCCCGAGGCAGGATTCGAACCTGCGACCGTAGCAGTCGCGCGGTTCCAGACTGTAGCGCCTTTAACCGCATGGCCACCCCGGCCGGCCACTTGAACATGAATGTAGCCACTGTATATGATTGCTGGCAGCAGTGGGCACGAGAACGTACCGTCATGTGGCACCTCTGAGAGGGAAGATCACTGTGTTCGGCATATGTCTTTGCTGCCTGTAGTGCATCTGCAGCAGCATGGAGCACCAGTTGACACCACAGTGACACAACCAACTGTTACAAGCAGCTCCGAGCCAGTCGCCCTGTAGCGTACATTCCTTTGACCCAAAATCACGGCCATTTGCGAGAGCTCATTGGTGGTCAGGGTAGGACTGTTGTGTTCTATGATGAAAGCTGGTTCTGCCTTATCGCCAGTGACGGCCGTGCATTGGTTAGAAGGAAGCCAGCTGAGTGCTTGCAACCAACCTGTCTGCCTGTTGGACACACTGGCCCTACACCTGAAATTATGGTGTGAGGTGCGATTTCGCATGACATCAGGAGCACTCTCGTGGTTATTCTATAAACTCTGACTGCAGATTTGTACTTCAGACTGATGATTCGACCTATTCTACTGCCATTCCTCTACAGCATTCCAGGGGGTGCTTTTCAACAGAATAACGCTCACCCATATACCGCTGTTGTAACCCAACATGGTCTGCGAAGTGTTGACTAGTTGCGCTGGCCTGCTTGATCAACAAACGTCTAAAAAATGAGACTGACAGAAAATGCAAAATGGCTAATCAGATATGGCTAGAGGACAAATGAAAGTCTATAGAAATATGTATATCTAGCGGAAAGCCAGATATCGCGCAAGAAAATTAAAGGGGTCTTTGGAGAAAAGAGAAGCAGCTGTATCAAGATCAAGAGCTCAGATGGGAAAACAGAAGTAACAGCTGAAAGGTGCGAGGAATATGTAGAGAAGCTATACAAGGTAAACTAACGTGAAAGCAATATTATAGAAAGCGAAGTAGGTGAAGATGAGACGGGAGATATGACACTGCGAGAAGAATTTGATAGAGCGCTGAAACACTTGAGCCAAGCAATGCCCCTGGAGTACACGACATTCCCTTATGACTACTGATATTCTTCGAGAGCCAGCCGAAACAAAACTTTTCCAACTGGTGTGCAAGGTATAAGAATCGGGTAATACCTTCAGCCTTAAAGAAGAATGAAAGAATTCCATTTCCGAAGATGGCAAGTGCTGGCAGATGTGAATGCTACCGAACCTTCAGTTTAATAAGCAGTGGTTGCAAAAGACTGACATGTAGAAGCCTATCCCGGGAAAGCTAGTTTGTGTTCTGGAGAAACGTTGGAACACTTGAGGCAGTGTTGACACATCGTAGACAACAGTTTACAGAAAGGCAAACCTGCGTTTATAGCTTTTGTAGACTTATGTTGGAGAAAGTTTTGGAGATGTTGACAGGAGTACTCTCTTTGAAATTCTGAATGTAGCAAGGGTAAAATACGGGGAGTGCAAGGTTACATGCAACTTCTACAGAGACCAGATTGTACTTATAAGAATTGAAGGACATGACAGGTAAGCACTAGTTGAGAAAGGAATGAGCCAGAGTTGTAGCTTATCCCTGATGTTATTCAATGTACACTGAGCAAGCAGTAAAGGAAGCTAAAGAAAAATTTGGAGAAGGAATTAAAGTTTGAGGTTTGTCGATGACGTTGCAATTCTGTCAGAGACAGGAAATGACTCGGAAGAGGACCTGAACGGAATGGCGATGTCTTGGAAGAAGGATGTAAGACGAAAATTACCAAAAGTAAAAACAGGGTAATGAAAAGTAGTTGACTTTAATCAGACGATGCTGAGGGAGTTAGTTTAGGAAATGGGACACTAGATGAGTGGCCAGTAATGTAACTGATGAGGGCCAAAGTTGACAAGATATAAAATGTAGACTGGCAATAGGGTATTTGAATGTGTCCTGAAAATTGTCTTAAATGATTAATTATGTGATTTTATGCTCTTAACATGCTTTTTTTCCTCTTGAATTTCAGTATTCTTTTATAAAAACGGAAATGAAAGTCAAATAATTTGGTAGTCCGCTAAAACGATCTATTCGTCTCATGTAATGCCTGTGACGTCACTGGCTAGCTTAATGCCCCTACTATCATAGCGCTAATTCACAGTGACGTCTTGTTTGAGAATTTACGTTTCGGAAAAGGGTTAAAATGGTATGTAGTGTCATACTGGACAAGTATATATACAAAAACTCCTGAAAAATTTGTTTCTGAATGTTCTAGAGAATGAGAAGGTGCATCATTTTTCACGAAGATAAAGTAAGTCTGCCTCAGACAACGACGTTTGTGTCGCATTCATGTTGTACACGCGTTATATCTCTCCGTATAGAAAACCTCATCGTCCTACACCTCTTTATATTGTTGGCGTATGGTGATATCTTCACTACTAGCAATACTTCCCTAAAAATGAATTGTTCATTCACAAAGTAAATGTGCTTATCCCCTGTTGTCAATTTCTCAGACTAAGATTAATGTGAAGCTATATATAATAAATCCCACAATCGAAACAAGTGCTGCAATTAATTCTTGCTAACGCTATTTTCGTATTTCGTGTAAAACTTTTAAAAATGTTTGAGCAGTTCGGTATTCGAACATGTGACATCGTTTTCAGCAGTCGTATGCGCTCTCCTTTGCGCCACCAAACACCCCTTGGATGCAACGTCTCTGCTGCGTATCTTCTACAATGGAAATCCGCACTTAGATTTGCCAAGAATAATTTTATTGTGGTTTGGGTCGTATCTCATGACTGATAGTCGAAAACCTAGTTATAATATACGGAACCATTTCCCAAAATTTCTTGGTTTTGAGCGAGTTTAATGATGTTGCAGGAAGCAGGGAAAGGAATGTCCGTCGTTGTACGTATCTCTGCTCTAAATGGGTGGAGAATAAACTCATCAGCTCTCGCAGGGCTTCCACTATAAGCATTTACAAAATTACTTTCTATTGTGACTTAAACGCTGTAATTCCGTTTTCCATCACTAAAAACCTAAACTGTTTGTAGAAAAACTACCTAAAAGCCTTGTAACTTCGGCCAACGCTCATATAATATGCCTGATACATCACTAGAGCATCAGCCAATGACAAAGCGTGTTTGGCCACGTGAGCAAATCTTGATATCTAATGATTTTTAAGATTTAATTACATAAAAATAAAAGATATTTCATGTGAATATGGACCTAAATGCTATTTAAATATTATAGTCAATAACAACAATCCGAACCATATTTTTAACGTAAGAAAAACGTTTTTCAAGAAGAGAAATTTGTTAACATCGAATACAAATTTAGGTGTTACGAAATCTTTTCTGAAGGCATTTTTGTGGAGTTTAACCTTGAGCGGAAGTCAACCTGGACGAAAAGAATGGAATAGAAGTTTTTGAAACGTGGTTCTGCAGAAGAACGCTGAAGGTGGGATCGCGTAAATAATGCAGAGATACTAAATAGAATTGGAGAGAAAAGAAAATTGTACCATAACTTGACTAAAAGAAGGGATCGATTGATAGGATATAGTCTACGACATAAAGGAATCATCACTTTAGTGTTGGAGGGAAATGGGGGAGGGGGGTTAAAAATCACAGAGGGAGACGAATAGACGAGTACATTAAAAAAGTAAAAATGGATGTCGATTGCAGTAGTTATTCGGGAATGAAGAGACTTGCGCAGCATCAGCATAGAGTAACGGTGGGAGCCGTATCAGACAAGTTTTCAGACTGACGACCATAAAAACGACAATACCCTCCTGTGTGAATTCATTTTTAAATTTGATTTTCTGTCTGTCGTTTGAATTTCAACACCAGATGAAGAGACAAGAGATTGAAAGGAGGGTTTGGACCCGTTCATTGGTTTTTCTCACGACCACAACTTCCTAGGCTTTTCTTATACATAATTAGTGAAGATCTATGGCAATTATTGAAGGGTTCACGTGTTTCCCGTCTTACGGATGCACGAGTTGCTATTAACTCTTCTCTATCAGTCTCTCTGAAGTATCTTTAGTAGTGAGAGGATAGCAGAATTGTATTATGAAATCAGGGTGGGTCTTTGCAGCATTTACTTTATTTGGAATGTACTTATCTAGACCACCGTTTATCTACATCTACACGATTTAAGTGCTTAGCAAAGGGTTTATCGAATCACTTTCAGACTCTTTCTCTACTGTTCCGCTGTGGAACAGCACGTCGTAAAAAAGAACACTTACCTCTTTCCTTGCGAGCTCCGATTTATCTTATTTTATTACGATGACTATTTATCCTTTCATCAACAAAATATTTTCACATTTCATTTGAAGATCTCTCCGCGACGAGAAACGCCTTTATTTTAGTGACTGCCACCTGAACTTGCGTATCATATACGTGACATTCTTTCCCCCATTTGTTGCTGTGTCGTTGCTGTGGTTTTCAGTCCTAAGACTGGTTTGATGCAGCTCTCCATGCCACTCTATCCCGTGCCCTTCTTTGAAATTCTACGATATTCTCTGTCGATCCTATCCGGCAAAAATCCCATACCGTGTACCAACACCGTGTAACGTCTTTCGGCTTTAATCATAGTTGTTCTGCATGAAAGGAAAATTCAGTCGAGAATAATAAAATATGAGACGAAATTGTTAGCCAGTACTTAATATGAGGAGGCGAAATACACAGCACTGCCGACAGACGCGTGTAAAAGTGAACGTGGCATACTACCTAGCTCTTGGAGGCAACAGTTCGTTCCTCGTGTAAGAGAGAGAAAAAGACTGGGACACATTAGAAGCAATGGCATACAATACAGACTCTTAAGGTGAGAGGTCACCACGTGAGTGGCAACGAGGGTCGAGAAAGACGAAGGAATAGAGAGAGAGAGAGAGAGCGCAAAACACTGGGTATTTTAAAAACGATGTGCGTACATTTACCAGTCAGTTGCACACATCAAAAATAACGTTGACAATTACTGCAAAATGCTCTGTCGCTGACCAAGGAACAAGAACAAGATTTGCTACCAAGCAACAATTTGTACAGTAAATTGCCTAAGGAAATTAAGATATTACTAAAACAAACCTATTTAAAATGGCAGATAAAAAGTGCCTGTTAAGCAATACGCTCTCTACAGTGAAGGGTTACCCAGATAACACAGATCAGGGGTTTGGTAAAAAATGTAAGTAATAGTAACGAAAATGAAACATGTATTCATGTAAGTTTTCGAACTGTGATTTTTCTTCCTTTTTTGTGGAAAAACCTACCCCCAAAGCTATGAAAACACCCTATCCTATTTCGGAGCTCAACATCTGACTCATTACAGAAGGATACTGACGCAATTTTTCGGGCTAGCAAATGGGAAACTGAGGTACTCAAAACTGGAAGTAAACATCGTCTTTATGATCTTGACGTCAGCTGATAGTATGGGTAGTACTACACATGCAACAACGTATGCATAGCATATATAGTGTGTACAGTGACTAGAAGTGAGAAATGAATGAACAATATTGAACTATCGTTTTATAACTTCTTCATAGAACAGTATTGTGTAACAGGAGTAATCCGAATGAATTAGCTCTGTTTTAAACAGGTTGGTCTTCTAAGCGGGAGGGTAGAGCCTCCATTCTTCATCCGGTCATACTAATTTAGGTTTCCTGTGTCTTGCCTACATAATTGCAGGAAAAAAAATACCAGGATGGTTTCTACTATCAGACCACTGCCGGATACCTGTCCCATCCTTGTTAAATTATTAGAGTTTTGTTCTTCTTGGGGTTCCACAGTCTCCTCAATGCGTTTTAAGAAAGAAAACATGGTCCAAATAGCCCATAATATGTTTACTTCCCATGCTGTCAGCGAATCTGGACTGAAATAGTCGTTTTCAAGCATTTATGACAAGAATTAGATTTTCACTCCGCAGCGGAGTGTGCGCTGATATGAAACTTCCTGACAGATTAAAACTGTGTGCCGGACCGAGACTTGAACTCGGGACCTTTGCCTTTCGCGGGCAAGTGCTCTACCATCTGAGCTAGTTTTGCAAGGTTCGCAGGAGAGTTTCTGTGAAGTTTGGGAAGTAGGAGACGAGGTACTGGCGCAAGTACAGCTGTGAGGAGGGGGCGTGAGTCGTGCTAGGGGTAGCTCAGATGGTAGAGCACTTACCTGCGAAAGCATAGGTTCCGAGTTCGAGTCTCGGTCCGGCACACAGTTTTAATTTGCCAGGAAGTTTCATTTATGACAAGCCTAAAGTTTCACATCACTTTTGAACTGAAAGCCAGTATACATGTAAAGGCACATATCGCTTTCATGTGCGTGGGTACCACAATTACAATGCACAATGCACTAGATTACATCCACTAGATTGGTGAATGTTATCTATTGCACTTTTGGTTTGTATTTGTGCTACACACGCGCGTTAAAGCCATGTGTGCCTTTGTACGTCGTATCCCGGGGAGAAAAGTAACCAAGTCAAAAAAACGGCAATGTTTAGTTCATGTTACTGAGCAACACGAGTCAAGCGCCCCAACGGGCACGAAGCACGTCACATCTCTGTCTTGCAGTTTGTTCAGTTCAGGGCAGTAGCGTCACTTTTGTTGTGGGCTACTGCATGATTGGCCATGGCAATGACAGTGTCGTTTCAGCGTTGCTGCTGGCAGCCGTGCATGGGCCAGTCTGAGGCGTGACACTTTTCATATATAAGGTAAGTTTAATGTAATTTTTAATATTATAGATTATTACAATGTTCGTGTTTATACGATGTCTGTGTCTTAAATTGCAATGTCCTTCAGACATTGTTTTGATCACTAAAGATGCTGTGAATACCACGAAATTTTGTATGTTGTAGCCTAAAGAAATGCTGTACTGCTTTTCATAAATTACAGTTTTGCATTTCAACTTGTTTTTCATTTTTTGTTGTAACGTAAGAAATAATTTTGTCTCACGGAGTTCGAATGTCGTATTATACTGCAGTAAATTAAAAAAAATTATTTGGAATGGAAAAGTGGCAAAGTGGCAAAAGATTTACATGACATGACGTTACATTACATTCTAACGTAAGAACTACTTTTGTCTGATGGGGGTTCGAATGTCGTATTTTGCTACAGTAAGTTAAAAAAATATTATTTGGAGTGGAAAAGAGGCAGTATTACATAACATTACAAAAATAGATATGTTTCTAAAGAAGCAATAAAAGTAACCCAACTCACAGAACTAATTAATAATTATCTGATAACACCTCATATTCGACGAGAACTTAACTACATGTCCATATTACTGCTGCGTATAATGTAATGAAATTCTCTGCCAAATGTACTTACTTGAAATCTGAAGGGAGCTTATACTGTTTCAATATAAGTTTTATATAATTCTTTAAGTTGATTTGCCTCGGGCATGGATGTGTGTGATGTCCTTAGGTTAGTCAGGTTTAAGTAGCTGTAAGTTCTAGGGGACTGATGACCTCCGAAGTTAAGTCCCATAGTGCTCAGAGCCATTTGAACCATTTTTTAAGTTGATTTCTCTCAAGTGTCGTATTCTGGAAATATGCCACTGCTCTTGTCGCGCTGCAATACGTTCTGACTATTTAGACAAATATGATGTGAAGCTTGAGGCTTGTGATAAGCGCCTGAATATGAGTGACAGTCGAAATTAGCTAACAATAGGGGCAGTAAATATATTACAGCCTGTTTAGACAATGTTTTGTCAACTTAGCCATGTAAGTATGTAAATTCCTGTATGTATTAATTACGTTTCTTTTGTTGTCTCTACATTGCAATACCAAGACATGTCCAGATCCGTTGCGAAAGTGATATAATTGAAGTACTTCTACAGTTGCTGCTACTACTAGATTAAAAATTTTGCTTTGTCTCGTAGCGAGGACACATTTTCGTTGGCCGTTAGTATTACGGGTCTCTTAGCGACGTCACCTTCTCGTCGGTCCGTCGTGTGACGGGACTCGTGCTCGAATGGCTAGTGCGCAGGCGCGGCGTCGTCCGTTCGAACGGGGAGGCGCGCAGCTGCCGTGGCGGTAGTTGGGCGGCGTCGGTCGAGGAGCGGTGATGCCGACACGAGCGCGAGCCGGCCACTGCTGACCCCGTGCCGCGCGAGCTGTGCGATCCGTGACGCGCTGTGCTGTTCCGAGTGGTGTGGTGCTGTGCTGTGACACAAGAGACATGGGCTGCAACACCAGCAAGGAGGCCGTGTCCGCCGTCGAGCAGGGCGCCGCGGGGGCCGTCGAGCACGCAAAGAACCAGGCCAAGGGGATGATCGACGGCGTCGAAGGTATGTCCTCCTGCGTGGCGCGCGCTCCGCGGTAGTGCAACACCGTCACTCTACAAATAATCCCCTTCCAGGGGCGTTAGTCCCGCAAGATCTGCGGAAGAACTGGGAAGTTTGGAAAAAAGGTTTATCGGAAGTAAACCCGTGAGGGCGGATCGTAAATCTAGCCTAGATAGCTCAACTGGTAAGAATATAGCTAGCAAAAGCCAAGGTTCTCGTTTCAAGTCTCGGTCCGGCACAAAATTTTGATCTACCAGAGCGTTTCAGATTCTTTCTGCTTTGCAATCCCGAGGTAAAGGTCTGTTATCGGTCTACGCAAGTCGGTGATTCTGCTTTTTTAACCGAGTTTCTCGGTCGCTTTCATAAAGGTGTAAAGGTCTTGTTTCAGATGTTGTTGTTGTGATCTTCAGTCCAGAGAATGGTTTGATGCAGCTCTCCATGAGACTCTATCCTGTGCAAGGTTCTTCATCTCAAAGTACCTACTGCAACCTACATCCTTCTGAATCTGCTTAGTGTATACGTCTCTCGATCTCCCTCTACGCCGGCGCTCAGTCCGGAGCCGCGCGACTGCTACGGTCGCAGGTTCGAATCCTGCCTCGGGCATGGATGTGTGTGATGTCCTTAGGTTAGTTAGGTTTAAGTAGTTCTAAGTTCTAGGGGACTGATGACCACAGGTGTTAAGTCCCATAGTGCTCATCGTCATTTTTTTCTCCCTCTACAATTTTTATCCTCCACGCTTCCCTCCAATACTGGTGATCTCTTGATGCCTCAGAACATGTCCTACCAACCGATCCCTTCTTTTAGTCGGGTTGTGCCACAAATTCCCCTTCTCCCCAGTTCTGTTCAGTACCTCCTCATTAGTTACTTGCTCTACCAGTCTAATCTTCCGCTTTCTTCTGTACCACCACATTTCGAAAGCTTCTCTTCTCTTCTTGTCTAAACTATTTATCGTCCATGTTTCACTTCCATAAATGGCTACACTCAATTCAAATACTTTCAGAAAAGACTTCCTGACACTTAAATCTATACTCAGTGTTAACAAATTTCTCTTCTTCAGAAACCTTTCCTTGCCATGGCCAGTCTACATTTTATATCCTCTCTACTTCGACCATTATCAGTTATTTTGCTCCCCAAACAGTAAAACTCAAAAACTCATCTACTACTTTAAGTGTCTCATTTCCTAATCTAATACCCTCAGTATCACCTGATTTAATTCGATTACATTCCATTATCCTCATTTTGCTTTCGTTGATGTTCATCTTATATCCTTCTTTCAAGACATTATCCATTTCGTCCAGCTGCTCTTTCAAGTCCTTTGCTGTTTCTGAGAGAATTACTACGTTATCGGCAAGCCTCAAGGTTTTTATTCCTTCATGGATTTTAACTCCTACTCCAAATTTTTTTTGTTTCCTTTACTGCTTGCTCAACATACAGAATGAATAACATCGGAGATAGGCTATAACCCTGTCTCACTCCCTTCTCAGCCACTGCTTCCCTTTCATGCACCTCGACTGTTATAACTGCCATCTGGTTTCTATACAAATTGTAAATAGCCTTTCGCTCCCTGTATTTTACCCCTGCCACCTTCAGAATTTGAAAGAGAATATTCCAGTCAACATTGTCGAAAGATTTCTCTAGGTCTAAAAATACTAGAAACATAGGGTTGCCTTTCCTTAATCTATCTTCTAAGATACGTCGTAGGGTCAGTATTGCCTCGCGTGTTCCAACATTTCTACGGAATTCCAATTGATCTTCCCCGAGGTCCGCTTCTACCAGTTTCAGATATACCTATCTACAAAACATTCGAGAATGTACCGTAAACTGAACACGGAACCTTACAGCAAAGAGTCAGCAACAGTAACCGTTGGGCCTGCCTTAAGAGGACAATAGCAGGGGCTCCATTCTTCTTGTATGATTCCCATTGAGATGATGCTGGAAGACAGTTCAGTTGTAAAATTTCGTAGCTGTAAAAATTTAATGTATTACAACAGACAAACTTACATAAGAATGAGTTATATGATACCGACGGATACAAATTTACGTAAACGCCTAACACACGTGCTTAACACTATGTAAAATCTTTCTGCTTCACATTTTGCAGCATTCACTAATTTTATTTTGTGTTTAATACCTCAGTTACAACTCTCACTTTAGATGCTTATTAGTAGGCAAAATCCATTGTCTCTCTTCATGAGTAAGTTTAATGATGCATCTTCACAGGAAGCCGAGCAACAATATGTTATTCAGAAAGATGTGTAAACAGTGAACATGTTCTTCATTCTGAGTAGAGGTTTGTAATATTTTTACGGTTTTCCAATGGAGACAATTAACTGAGTATAGAAGTAGTGCTACATGAGAATTACAATTGCCAACTGCTTGTTTGTCATAATTCAAGGTGCTGTTAAGAATTTCAGAGACAAGAACCTGCCTCTCTACACCTAGTACGTGAAAGCCTCTAAGAAAGATGCAAACAGCAACTGGTAAAATGTGTAAAGATTTTCCTTCATATATACATCTTTGTTGTGAAACACCTCGTCGTGAACAGCACTCCTTGAAGGTTTAATGCCTAATCATATATTTAACGGCACAAGACAAGTGAATATCAAAGACGGTCTGAGAAGCAGACAACAACTGCACGTCATCCAGCGCTCATCCGGCTGCGCGACTCCGAGACACAGAGAAAGTGCAGAAACTGACAAATGGTCAAACCACTGCCTCCGCGAGGGACCTTATACGCATACGTAGCTCTCGCAGATCTCTTTAGCCTCGCCGCGCGAGCGGTTTCCACATCCACTCCGAAGAAGTGTTCACGACAATGAAACGAAATTCGTCATCAGAAAAACATGAATAAATGGGATTAAAAGAAAGAAGAAGAAAAACAATTGCGCTGTTTCTTCACTTCACACCTGTAACTGGTGCCCTGAATGCACGAGTGTGGTTGTTTCAGTTTTCATCATTCGCTTTGAGCACGTCTGTTTCAGAATGAGTAGGCGACATTTTGACTTTTTTGTTCGTTTTTCATCACCAGATTTATGACTGGTTTGATGCGGTCCGCCACGAAATTCACTCGTGTGCTAACCTATCTCATAACAGCACTTGCTCCCAACGTCCTCAAGTATTTGTCAGATAAATTTTAGTCTCTTTCTCCCCCTGCAGCCTTTACCTTCTATAATTCAAACACATGTTCTGTCATGTTGTGAATGTTTTCCAAATATTCCTCTTCTCGCCGATGTTTTGGAGAATCTCCTCATTTCTTATCAGCCCAAGTAATTTCCTACATTCTTCTGTGACATCACACCTTACAGGCTATGATTCTTTTTTTCTGTTTTCCCTCAGTTCATGATTCGCTTCCATACAATGCCGAGCTTCAAACGTACATTCTCAGAATGTGTACCTCAAATTATGTCCTACGTTTGATACAAGCTAACTTGATATAAATGGTTGTACTTCAGTCATAAATTGCATTAAGAAGTATGTTTTTTATTTATTAATGGTGACTAGTTTCGGACACCTACGTCAGTTTTCAAACCATCCATATCTCAAGTGTGACAATACAGGAGAAATCCTACGTACAAAAACTGCCCTTGCAGTGATGATCAAAGCAGCACTGTGGCCGATTCGACACCAGTAAAGACACCACACAGGACAGATGTTGTCCGAAACTAGTCACCATTAGGACGTAAAAAAGATACTCCTTAATGCAGCCTATTGTATTGTACTGTATGGAACTGGGGACCTAGATTCGACGGAGAGGCTTCGTCCCTGCCGTAGCCCACAGTGGTACACAATCCCACAACAGGCTACAGCAGTCCACTCACCCCACCGCCGCCCCACACCGAACACATGGTTATTGTGCGGTTCGGCCCCAGTGGACCCCTCGGGAACGTCTCACACCAGACGAATGTAGCCCCAATGTTTGCGTGGTAGAGTAATTATGGTATAGGCATACGTGGAGATAGTGTTTGCGCAGAAATAGCCGACATAGTGTGACTAAGGCGGAATAAGGAGAACCAGCCCGAATTCGCTGAGGCAGATGGAAAACCATCTTAAAAACCATCCACAGACTGGCCGGCACATCGGACCTCGACACTAATCCGCCGAGCGGATTCGTTGCTGGGGACCGGCATGCCTTCCCGCACGGCTAACCGGCGGGCTTACTGCAGCTTTATTTCAATTATAAAACAAGCTGCGGACCTATTTTCCACCTGTAGTATACTGCAAGCTCGTGAACAACTAAAGTTATTTTTTTTTTCATGGAATGCCCTCTTTGCCTATAATAGCTTGTTTCTTGTGTACTCAATGCTTCGTCCGTCATGTTTTATTTTCCTTGTAAGTGTAGTATACTGTTCAACGTTCTTATTTCTATTTATTGGAAATTTATTCTGAAGTAATATTTCTGTAATTAACATCGCGAATCGTGACGACAAAGATATTATATTACTAGTGTCAGTCCATGTCCTCGGGCTTGTTTTATATTCATTTATCAGTAGTCTGGATGATCTGGAGAGAACGGTACGAATTATGACTTCTACTCCTGAAACTGCTGTTTTATTGCATCGAAAAATATCAGACATTTGATCGCTGACTCAGTTCTTGAGATTTCAAACATATTTGCATTACAACGTCAAGATACGACAAAGTAATAAAACAAAGGTGAAAAGATTAATCTGTTTTATTTTCTTTTCGTTGTTTAGTATATACCATTCTACGTAAGTAGCTACCGCTACTGCAAGAGAAGTATTGGGTATTTTATGGAATTTCTTAGTACATGTTCTTCCTCGCATGCAAGCAGAAACAGATTGATGACCTGTGCTTGTAGTAAAAGAGATGAAGTCGTAAGATAAATTCTTACCTAAAAGATATCATTCTGATATCTATTAATTTTTTATGGAGAGTTCAATTCCATTTCAATTATTAGTATTTTTTGTTAAAAGCTTCACACAAGATAACAGAATTCCTTCAATTCATCCACATCGTTGTCATCAATTTTCATAAGTTTATCACTGATCTCATTTCTGCTACAACTCTTCAGTTTCGTCTTTCTTCCGTTTACTCTCAGTCCATAGCGTGTACTCATTAGACAGTTCATTCCCTGCGCCATACTCCTTAAGTCTTCTTCACATTCACTGAGAATAATAATAACATCAGCAACTCTTATCACTGATATCCCCTCACCCTAAATTTTAATCCCGCTCTTCAAGCATTCTTCTATTTTCTTCATTACTTCTTCGATGCATAGATAGAACAGTAGTGGCGAAATAATGCATCTGTCTTACACTGTTTTTAATTAGAACGCTTTGTTCTTGGCCTCCTTTTCTTTCCCCTATTGGTTTTTGTACGTAATGTATATTACCTGTCTTTTCCTATCGCTTGTTCCTATTTTTCTGAGAATTTCAAATATACTACAACATTTTTCAGTGTCAGACACTTTTTTTAGGTCGACAAATCCTGTGAACATGCCTTGAAGTTTCTTAAATCTTGCTGCTATCATACTGAAATATCAGGTACGCTAATATTGCTTGTAAATCTTTAGTTGATTGCCGGTTTCGGCAATTCGACAACAACGTTGTCAATATCAGGCTGGCTCTGAGCACTATCGGACTTAACATCTATGGTCATCAGTCCCCTAGAACTTAGAACTACTTAAACCTAACTAACCTAAGGACATCACACAACACCCAGCCATCACGAGGCAGAGAAAATCTCTGACCCCGCCGGGAATGGAACCCGGGAACCCGGGCGCGGGAAGCGAGAACGCTACCGCACGACCACGAGCTGCGGACTCATTATCAAATTTTGTAACGTATTAACAGAAGTTCACAATCTTTACAATCTTGCAAGTCACATAGTGATGTTGCGTCGTTACGATAGGAGGTGGCAAGGAACATCAGCTTGTCAAACATAAAATTCTACAAATAAAAAACATACATCATGGTGTGCTGATGTCCCAGCGCACTCGTTCTCTTAACACAAAGATGGCTACTGAGCTATTGCGATATTTACTTCTATTGGCAAATGAAACTGCCTTTCTGGTGTGTTTGCCTTTCCTAAAGCAAATTGATCGTCACCTCCGAGATCTTAAATTTCCTTTGCCATTCTTCTGTATGTTATTCTTATCAGCAGCTTGACGCATGCGCTTTGGTTTGCATGATACTTCTTGGACTTATCTGTCCTTGCTGTCTTCGGGATAGTATGATTCTGCAAGTCCCAGTGATTTTGTAAACTCTGAAAGAATGTCACCTCTGTCTTCCACCTTTCTTGATCGCTAGTTTTCGCAATCTCTGCTAAGCACCGACTGTAGTATTGGATCCCCTATGTCTTGCATATCGATTCCCCAAATGATTGTGATTGGATAGTTCCTCCCCGTTACGACGGTGCCTAGTGGTTACTGCTGCTGAGTGGTTACTTTTATAAACACCAAATCATACAAGCAAACCAGTTACGACTTTGTCTGATATTGCTCGTGCCTTAGGTACTTGGGCTGCGCACGGCTCTGTTGAAGAAGAACAGATGTAGTCATAGGATCTGCTTTCATGTCCTGCAGGTAATTCGCTGCAAATAATAACCTGTAGCTGTGATCCTGCAGCCAAATAGCCTATGCGTTGGCTAGAACTACGAGTTAATAAAATACACAGAAATCCAAAATAAAAGTTAAATGAATAATTTAATACTAAGGTTTCTATTCTAACGTATGTCACTGACGCAGACGACAGAGATTTACGTTGAATAATGATTGTTTAAGAAAGGACAACTAGAATAAAGGGGAAGTTGGCCTACGACATTCAGGTAAAATACAAACAGAAAATGCCCTTATCAAATGCAGCAAAGTAGTAAGAAGAATATAAAACGAAAGCAAGTAACGATACAAAAAAAACAAAAGTAATAAATGAATTACTTTATTTTTTATGTAAATTTTCTTGTGAACGTTCAGTTTGCAGCTATCTCGGTACATCTTATCACATCCTCGGCATAGGCACTACCGTCGTCCTTTCATGACCCCATATAATTTACATATTCCCTCTAAGTCACCACTTATCTTTCGTTAATGTCTCTTATACACGTATTTCTGTTTCGAATAGCAGATCTGAACTTTTTAGTTTATTCCTAGATAAATTGAGACTATGTCCAGTAACTACAGTGTGTCACAATTCTTAATTAGGAACGTTATTTCGCCTTAAGGGGTCAATGTAAGTCCACCTTTAACAGAGGTTTGCGGTAGCTCAGCTGTTAAATATAAAGTAGCGAATCAAAACTCCTTCAGTCGTCTAAATTTCCAGTTATTGAGCAACGAGGTTCATCGCTACATTGCGCTTTCTTCAAGCTCTTGCATAAAGACAACAATGATAACAGCGTGAAATGGATAACAAAAGGGACTGTAGTGATAAATAGTAACGTACAACAATATCAAACTGTACAGGGAGTAACATCACAGTTCAAGCTAAACTAAGGAATAAAATGAAAGAAGTTGCACACTATATTAATATGAACCAGGGAACAAAATACGTACGCCATACAATAGTAAAAAAAGGAACCTACTAAACGGAGGTCAATATTGCATGTTACGCATAGATAATCACGATGTAATGCGAATGTCAACGCCTGTGAAACATCAGGAACAAAACAATCACAGTCATACAGGACATTCAAGAAAAGTGTCGAATACTTTGAGAAGAAGTATTACTCATCAAAACAAGAAAAATAAGTCCAATAAACGTGGGTTCAAAAATGCACACTTTCTGTGATAAACACGTGTTTACAGGAGGTAAATGTCTGCGTCAGTTGTTCGCGCACATTGTGACGAAAGGATGCTGGTGCGCCATCATGCATGAACCACATTCATATTCATCGTGGCAAAGGCACAGCCTCCAGCGAGACAGACAATACATAGTGAGAAAGTCCAGATAATGCGCCCCAGTTAACCTTCGTGATAGCAGGTATGGTCTTATTAATCTATCGCCCAGTACGGCAGGGCGGCCTGTGTGGCAGAGCGGTTCTAGGCACTTCAGTCTGGAACCGCGCGACCGCTACGGTCACAGGTTCGAATCCTGCCTCGGGCATGGATGTGTGTGATGTCCTTAGGTTAGTTAGGTTTAAGTAGATCTAAGTTCTAGGGGACTGATGACCTCAGATGTTAAGTCCCATAGTGCTAAGAGCCATTTGAACCATTTTTGAACCCAGTGCGGCTGCCCATACGTTGTCTGAGAATCGGTGTTGAGCCCTCTTTTCTGAATTGCTTGGGGGTTTACATCTACACATACATGCTGGTTATGGAAATTCACATTATCTCTCATGAATCCTGCCTCATCGGTAAATAAAATCTTGGATGTGAACAGTGGATCTGCGGCACACGTTGTAATGGTACTTGAATTACGTAACCATTACGGCAGCTCACCTGAACCTCTCAATACCAGCAATATTCTACTGAGTTTCTGTAAAGTAGTTAACATATTTCTGAGACAACATTCAGATTTGATTTCATTAATGCAGAGATACTTTGATACATCGATATGTTTATGTTGCAATGATATTATTCTTATGTGTATTCTTTCTTTTGTCACTATGATCTTTGACGCACTTGTAACTCTGATTTTTGGGCGCGTAAGCCAGTATTAGTTAGAGAGTCTGACCTTGAGAAGGTCAAGTCTTGGACGTCATGTTGGAAAAACGCATATTGTAGTCAGCTTATAAAATGTGAACTTTAACAGCGAGGAAGATGTTTTCAAGTATGTTTTGTATTGTGAAGTGATGTTTTGTGTGTTACGCGTTATTGCAACAAAAGCAATAAAAAGGAAGTGTAACTTAAATTCAGACTGCTGATTGTTTTTTTACATCACCATTGTGTTAACTTTCAAAGGTTTAATCTTCAAGAAAGGTTTGTGAAACACATCTATAAAACTTTTGAATATAGCAGAATAAAACCTAGGCCTCTTTGCATCCGAGCTTGGAATCATCACCACCTAGATTTTCGACGATTGAGCCATGATTTTACAACGAGATCAGCGTGTAAACACGAAAAGATGAGTTCCTAGTTTATTCATTATTACATGAAATGACTTTATTAACTGTGCTGTAATGACACTTGCCACATAATAACTTTGTTATTACCCGAAAATGCAGTATTTAGCAGCGTGAGCAACACCACAATCATTATTAAATTTTGACCTTTGTTGTGGTAGGGTTGTTAGAACATCTGCAACAGCCATTGACAGAACCGCCCTCTGCTATGATGGTCCTGTGGCCTTAGGACTTGAGCTCGCTGAAGGTGATATGGGTACAGCAATTGTTCATGTTGCACCCTCCAAAATAAGAAAGTGAGACGCGCCTTCTGCTGCTTATCGTCACATACTGGTCCCACGTACGTCCACCGTACGTAGCACATGCTCCTTCATGTCTAGCGTGCGGACTGTGTAGGGCCTTCCACTGTCAGCCTTCCGAGATGCAAGGGTACCTGTGATTCTCCGACGCTGGTAAAGTCTACCGAACAACTTATCAGAGGGCCCTCTGCGCTGTGGATATTTTTCAGCGTAGCCGGAACACGCTCGCAGACCACGTCCATTTGCTAAACCAAAGCAGAATATCATATATATTATTTTACTTATCGAGAGGTAGGCTACCATTGGTGAAAGAGAGAAAATGTAAATGTACTGAACCATTTGTACATACAAACAGCGCAATAACAGTAAACACATGTGAATCTGCGTTGGAAGACGTCGCAACACCGTGATGTGTACCTAGGGTTGATAGTACTGCACAGTAATGCACACAAACACTACGAAAACTAACGTAGCCTACAACACGACTCGAACCACACAACTGACTGCAGACTACCTATTGGTAGGTAGAGTATTATGAGTGAGACATCATAATACCCTGCCGACATATTCGACGGAGCACCAATGCAATGACTGTGCAAATGTCCACAACCAAGCGTCGTGCAGTCTTTCCTCTGTACACATGTATATCTCGAAAACTGTGCGTTTCGGACGCATGTTTATTGGACTTATATTTCTTCTTTCGATGAGTACTACCACTTCTCAAATTATTCGACACTTTAAAAAAAAAACGCTGTATACTGATGAGTGCAAAATGAAGCTAAAATATTTATTTATATGTTGTCAAATACTAGTAAAACAGAAGATCACTTACTGGAGAGGAGCCCAACGTTAACTATCTGTATCACCGTGTTCCGTATACTAAGTCACTAATAAACAAGAATATAACTTACATCAGTCCAATCTCTGTCACAGATTCATAAGGTGCCATCTGCTACATAAAAACATTTTAATGTACCAAAGTGTGAATCTAATGTAATATACTGTAACGAATTCCCACGAAATTGAAATATATGGAAAAGGTCATAATTAACATTATCATGAAAGTAAGAAGTCTGATAGGCAGGCGTGTCACTAGGTGATATACCAAAATATAAACTGTGAAGTAAGTCTTAAGGAGAGTGCCGCAATACATACACAGTATATCAGAAAGACAAAGGTAAAACGTCAGTCGTCAGCTGGAGAAGAAAACCTTTATTTCATTCACTTTATCGGTTTCGAAATTTAAACTGTCACCTTCAGAAAAGAGATAGGCTCAAATTATTGGTATGCCAACATCAAAATAAGAATCAGTTGGTACTGTTCTTTGCTGCAGAGTCAATAAAACAGAGTAACATCTCTAAAAATACGACTCACTTTTTGTCTTCGTTGAAATATTCTGCAGCTGCTGAACTACAGCTATGAACAAAATCATAGCAGAAAGACATTCATTTCAATCAGAACAACAAAAGACGCGTACTTCTATATGACATATAGCCCTTAAGCAGGGTAAGACAAAGGAAAGTATGACCAAGGAGCAGAAAAACAACCAGAAAATATGTCAGAGTATACTATACAATGTGTAATGTGTCAGTTGGTACCTTCATTAGTAGGTGATTAAATGAGAATATGGATGTCAAGGAATATACCAAGGACACCATGTCGGGTATTATCAAGACATTAAAGGTACAGGTGTGCAGTCTGGAAAACATACCCATGTCAGTTAATAAAAGTGCAGATGCATGAAAACGAACACACGTCATGTATTATCAAAACTGTGTAGTCAGGGAAGAACTCACAAAATTAACACTGTAATGCCAATAAATGTAGTGTAGTCTCGATGGTGGTTACACGCCGAAAATGAGAGTAAGCAATTGAGTAGGTCAAGGCAACGATGCAAGCCGCCACTTGCTTTAATCATAAATATATGTCTGAGTGATGCTAAATATTATTAATTTTACATAAAGAAATGTATAATCTTCTCAGTAACCTTCAAATCGTGAGCCACACCTTAATTTATATATGTATTAGAGAATTTTCTCATAGCACTTTTATAGCCTGTGCCTCTGCTCATTTTCAGAACTTAAATTAATTTCATAAGATTGAACCTTAAATTGCTCGTGTACTCACGTACCGCCACAACAAAATAAAAACAGTGAATAACTGTGGAGAGTAAAAATTGGAAATTTGTGGTAAGGACTATCGGACCAAACTGCTGAGGTCATCGGTCTCTAGGCTTACGCTCTACTTAATCTAACTTAAACTAAGTTACGCTAAGGACAACACACACACACCCATGTCGGAGCGAGGATGCGAACCTCCGACGGGGGGAGCAGCGCGAACCACGACAAGACGCCTCAGACCGCACAACTGTGGAGAGTATGAATGAGAACACTGGCTTATTTAAGTTTACAAAATAATGACTGGTTTTATTAATCATTTTCTAGCTACAACTAACTGATAAATCTTATACGAAACAGACAAACACATATCAGGGAAGAATGGTGTTTGATTGGCAAAGCATACACTGGGGGGAAGCTATACAAATTGTCCCCTGAATTAATCCCTTTTACAATGTAATCTGACTTCGTTTACATGAATCCACTGTGAGGTCCAACTCTATTCAAATTGATTCAACTACGACCAGATATACCACAAAATACGGTTCACTTGAGAGCAGGGAGCTATGAATGTCATTTAACAAGCTTACGCTGGTGCAGCAGTATTTTACCCTTTCATCCTGATTCAGGTGGCAGCAGGAAACGGCGCGCTGTGGGCGAGGAGCGGTGTGCTGCAGCAGCTGTAATGTTCTGACGCGTCCACGAAAATTTGAAAACTACGCGGCCTGTCGTTCTGATTAGCAGAATGCTTGAAACTTCCCTATGACAGCCCTCAAATCCCGGCAGATTTCAGTGTGAGGCGTATCCGTTCGCTAGTCTGGCCAAACCAGTTTGACTCACAGGCACGATGGTGTGTACTGGAATAGTAAAACGTCAGATGGCCAACTCAGGATGAATTAGTTCACCCTCGTGACGCGATGTGTCTGAGACGATATACAGTTCCATCACTGTCGGTACATTTGGATGCTGCCACTGGCTCTTAGTCCACTACGAGTTAGTCTCACACACTAGGGAAAGACACGAAGTTCTTCACCAGGAGAGGACCATAAGATGAAGAAAGCAAATGTCACAACCACTTTTCACCAAGCCTCGGTATGGGAGCCGAATTAACAAAAACGAAACCGCCCCCGCGTTGCAGAAACCAATCGAACTATCATCTACTCATTGAAGTTCCCCTCTTGACTGTTATGTTGGCCTGGTGGCCAATCCAGACACAGCACTGAGGTCCCCACGCTGGGGAAGCATGCCTCCACTTTGCATATCTTGAGAGAAGCCAATCAGTGACTCAAAATTTCTCTTGTCTGAAGAAAGATTTTAGACCACGAAGGTGTCGTTCTCAAGCATGGCCATGTTTTGGCAAAAGACACCTACCTAGACGGGACCACAGTCCCTCATTTATGGAGAGATCTTCCTGGGCCGACCATTTCAAAATTCTGAAAGAAGGCTGTTAACCTTCCCAGACAGTCATGCCCAGGAAAGATATCTTTTTGCTACTCGCTGAAAGAAACTGGCGACTTCATGGGATGAAGGGGGTTATAGTCTTGCCTCCATTAAATATGTGCAGCAGGTACTCTGTCTGTATTCTCTCACTTTCTGACATGAGAATGAATGGAGTTTTCTGACCTTCCCACCATTTCCACAAAGGTGCAGTTTGTATCAGTCTCCCTTAAATGACTTGCTCCATCTACTTTCTGCCATACGGCCGCCTTCCCGACAGACTGCCGCCTGGCCCAGGTAAAATGCTTTGCGAACCGCCGCCTGTCTGTCCGACCTTAAACGGGAAGGAGAAGAGGCTTGGCCAGAAGTCCCTCTGCAGCTACGATCCACTGAGCGTTGCATCCCGGAATCACTCACACACCATATCGCTGCTCTCAGCATTTATAACCCCCAATTTCATCTCCCTCCATGTTCTCTGTCGCCTCCACTACGGCCTCTCGGTTACAGGTTCTCTACAGGTTACACATGCAGTGATAAGAACATTCTGCTCACAATTTCCCCGTGCAAAAAAGTCAAAAAACCAAACATACCAAATTTAGTAATGTGGAACACCGAGATAATGACCTAAAATATGAACATTAATCTGACTGACAGTGTTGTTAAAGAGAGAGAGAGAGTGGCGTGCAACCTCTCAACATTAACTTGCATCATACAGGACTTGTGAAAAAATAGAAAGGTACTAAAACCTAAAAACATGTATGCTATCTGATGAATAGTAACTGCACGGCTGCAGTGCAGCCTAGAAAAACGATGTTAAAAACCAAATACGAACTATGTGTGAAGGCATATTCCTGTACATATTGAAGACCAGTATAACAATATTATGTATAGCTACACACCTAGTGTATGAAATTGCTAGCGAGAAGTACAACCACTAACTATATTTATGCATCCCTTCTAAAGTGGTATCCCATATAAACAGTACACATGAAAGCGTTGCGATCACTACTGAGTCTTAACCAGGGAACTACGTTAATATATTCTAATATACAGGCGATTATCAATGAACTAAATAACCAGAACTGTAAAAGTTCCAGTATGTTGCACATCAGTCTGCAACCATACTTGGGAACCCAAGCCCACTTACTTTATTTGCAGACCAATATTAAAAGAAAGAAGCATGTTACCCAAGCTACCAACAGTGGTCGTGGTATAGAAAAAACCGTATGTGAATGAATGCTTAACCCACTGACATAACAAAAAAAGTGGGGAAGGACCAGAAAAGAAAGTGCTTCCATATTAGATTGAGAAGAACACGTACAAACAGATAATACCTAATAATAGATAAGCTGTTGCAATGTGGAAAGGTTAAAGCAGAGTCATGAGACTCATGCTATCAACACGTAAACCGATAAAGACATCGCAATGTTATCTAGCCGAAAAATGTTAACTCAACAAAACCTCTGGAATTCCGAGTGATGGCTAATTAAACTCTGTTAAAAAAGAGGGGAGCACACGACATGACACATGACGTTGTATTTGAGGTTACAGTTCAAAACTGAGGGTGCGCAAACACGCAATCAACTAGTGGAGATTATAGAGTCAGTAAGAGTAATTCCTTTGCACCATGTCAAACAACATACTAAAACTGACATAGTCTATTGAAAATCCTCAAAGGGGAGCATGTCTCCAGTGGATTAAATAAAAATGACTTTCTGACGGTAATATGAAAACTTTAATCGGGACCCACTTTATATGGAAATTTGTAACTTGGTGCTAACTTAGAATATTTTTTCAGAGAGCGAATCTATTCATCGACAGCAAGGTGACCTCAGATGTCTTGTTGACTGGTTTTAGTTACTAGGGTACGGGAGGCGAAACGCTGGCACACTGCTGAAACAAGTACGGCAAAATCAAATGAGCTAAATCATTGTGATCATAATAGAATCTGTTTTCAAGTTTTATTCGAATTACTACCTGTCATCTTACATATGGTTAAGGAACACCTAATTTTCTGCTTATTGACCCGAGAGAAGTGACACACATCAGCATTTGTACTATACGTGTCACTGATTTGACTATTCTGACTTTTTTCAAAGCTTTACTGAAGGAATTCCTCTCATATATCATAACAACATCCAACTGATTAATCTAGAACTGTGAAAAATGAAGGAATAATTCTTAATGTAAATATAATTGGACAATAAAAGCTCTTATAATTAACAGAAAAATATTTTCCTCCATAAATGATTTTCGAAACTCTGAAGATACGATGGTTGGAACTTAGATAGTGGCAACTATTTATTCACATCCGATACAAAAGAATTACATGTTTGCGCCTGTTACTGCCTTCAAAGTGGTCACCAGCGTTGTGTAGAACCCGTTGCCAGCGATGTGGAAGGCGTAGTATACCATTAGCAGAGCCTGTTCTGTTGATGGTGCGAATGGAGCGGTCTACTGCCTGTGGAATCTCTGGAACAGTTCTGAAGCGAACGCCACGAAGTGTTTCCTTCATCTTCGGAATCAAATCAAAGTCACAAGGACTTAAGTCCGGGGAGTATGGAGGATGGTACAGTACTTCCCAGTCCCATCGACCGAACAGAGCAGCCACAGCTTGCGCTGTATACGCCCGCGCTTTGTCGTGAAAAATGATGGGTGGGTTGTGCAGAAAGTGTCGCCGCTTCTTTTTGCAAAGTTGGTTGCAGGTGATTCTCCAAAAACGAACAGTAATATGATTTAAGTCCTTGTGACTTTGATTTGATTCCGAAGATGAAGGAACCACTTCGTGGCATTAGCTTCGGAACTGTTCCAGAGATTCGACCTTTCCATTTGCACCATCAACAGAACGGTATACTACGCCTTCCACATCGCTGGTAATGGGTTCTACACAACGCTGGTGACTACTTCGAAGGACAGTAACAGGTGAAAACATGTAACTCTCTTGTATCGGTTGTGAGTAAATAGTATCCGCTATTTAAGTTACAACCGCCGTATTTCCACCACCTTAAGAGAGAAATTTGTCCAGCCATTTGTTGTGCTGAATCTATACTGCTGTAATAGTCTACAGGACAACATGGCATCTCGAACTAGCTAGAAATGATTCAGGAAGGTGGGAATGTAACACGCTTGTTCGAGCGTGTAGTGAGTTTTATTTTTTATTTATTTTATATATATTTAATTAGGTTAGATACTACAATACAAGTAGAGTGGTTTTCACAGGCTGTCTTAGTCACTTGTTCATTAATAGCTCTCCTCACACACCGAAGAGTTTTGTGCCTTACATAAATGTAGGTACACTATGTGATCAAAAGTACCCGGACACCTCCAGAATGAGATTTTCACTCTGCAGCGGAGTGTGCGCTGATATGAAACTTCCTGGCAGATTAAAACTGTGTGCCCGACCGAGACTCGAATTCGGGACCTTTGCCTTTCGCGGGCAAGTGCTCTACCAACTGAGCTACCGAAGCACGACTCACGCCCGGTACTCACAGCTTTACTTCTGCCAGGCAAAGGTCCCGAGTTCGAGTCTCGGTCGGGCACACAGTTTTAATCTGCCAGGAAGTTTCACCCGGACACCTGGTTGAAAATGACTTACAAGTTCGTGGCGCAGTCCATCGGTAATGCTGGAATTCACTATGGTGTTGGCGCAAACTTAACTTTTATGACAGCCTCCACTTTCGTAGGCATACGTTCAATCAGGTGCTGGAATGTTTATTGGGGAATGGCAGCCCATTCATCACGGAGTGCTGTACTGAGGAGAGGTATCGATGTTGGTCAGTGAGGCCTAGCACGAAGTCGGCGTTCCGAAACATCACAAAGGTGTTCTGTAGGATTCAGGTCAGGACGCTGTGCAGGCCAGTCCATTACATGGATGTTATTGTCGTGTAACCACTCCGCCACAAGTTGTGCATTATGAACAGGTCCTCGACTGTATTAAAAGATGCAATCGCCATCCCCGAATTGCTCTTCAACAGTGGGAAGCAAGAAGGTGCTTAAAACATCAATGTAGACCTGTGCTGTGATAGTGCCACGTATACCGAAAAGGGGTGCAAGCCCCCTCCATGACAACCACGACCACGCCATAACACCACCGCCTCCGAATTTTACTGTTGGCCCTACAAACGCTGGCAGTTGGCGTTCACTGGGCATTCGCCATACTCACACCTTGGCATCGGATCGCCATTTTGTGTACCGTGATTCGTCACTCGACACAACGTTTTTCCACTGTTCAATCGTCCAGTGTTTACCCTCCTTACACCAAGCGAGGCATCATTTGGCATTTACCGGCGTGGCGTGTGTCAGCCACTCGACCATGAAATTCAAGTTTTCTCAGCTCCAGCCTAACTGTCATAGTACTTGTACCGGATGTTGATGCAGTTTGGAATTCCTGTGTGATGGTCTGGATAGATGTCTGCCTGTTACACATTACGACCCTCGGCGGTCTGTCAATCAACAGACGAGGTCGGCCTGTACGCTTTTGTGCTCTACGAGTCCCTTCACGTTCGCACTTCACTATCACATCGGAAACAATGGACCTAGGGATGTTTATAAGTGTGGAAATCTCACGTACAGACGTATGGCCCAAGTGACACCCAATTACCTGACCGCGTTCGAAGTCCGTGAATTCCGCGGAGCTCCCCATTCTGCTCTCTCACGATGTCTAATGACTACTGACTACTGAGATCGCTGATATGGAATAACCGGCAGTAGGTGGCAGCACAATGCACTTAATATGGAAAACGTATGTTTTTGGTGTTGTCCGGATATTTTTGATCACATAGTGTATAATACGAGACTTGGTAGGCCCAGCGTACTGGCATTATATTTACATAAACATGAAACTTTATCCAGCTCTCCTCTATTTAACAGATTTCTACAACATCAAAAATCAATGTATGATCTAAGACAATGCTACATTCAACAGAAGATTTAAGCATTTTATACTGTTAATATCGCAGTTGCTGTCGGACTGCAACGAGACTCATACTTTATTGAGTCTAATATTTGATATTTTAAGTTTGTGGTGTAGTTGATGGAGAAGCGTAAAAGACAGGAAGGAAATAAAAAATCTGTGTTAAAAGGTGGGCTTAACCACTTGTGAAAGGTGAATTTTAACAACAACGCCTCTTATCAACGAAGGACAAAATTAAAGAAAAAAATTACGTTAGAAATATAAAAAATGGAGTCTATTATATACTGTAATAATTTTTCCTGTTTGTATTTTAGTTGTTAAAAGAAATGCTACAGATTACCCGCCTGCAGTGTTTCACGGTGTGGCGGTATGTGTCAAAGTTAATCGATATCTGTCCACTGCATGGTGCAGGAATCCAATACTGCACCATTACTCGATCGATGACAAATTGCTGGAAACAGTAGCTACCGTAAACTACCTAGAAGCAACTTTCCGGAGCGTCCTAAAGAGGAATGACCATATGTAATAAATACTAGGAAAAGAAGGATAGATGTCATGCTAAGGTTCACAGGAAAATTCATAAGGAAATTTAATTCATCCGCGAAAGAAGTGGCTTACAAAACGTTTGTTCGACCGACTCTTGAGTATTTCTCACAGCCTACGACCCACACCAGACAGGATTAACAGTGGAAATAGACGAGATCCAACGCAGAGCGGAGAGTACAGACACTGGATCGTTTAACCAACGCGAGAGCGTTACGCAGATGCTCAACGAACTCCAGAGAGGCATTGTGCATGACCAAGAGGTTTAATGTCGAAATTCCCGGGAGATTAGGACAACATATTACTTCCTCGGACTACAACGAGAAAATCCGAGAAATTAGAAATAACACACAGGTCCACAGACAACTGACAATCATTCTTCTTTTCATGTGCCATTTGCGAATGCAACAGGGAAATGAGGGCGGGGGAGGGGTGGACGCACACACCATAATACAGCTTATGGAGTATATATGTAGATGTAGATGGGAATGTTGAGTTTAATGCCTCTCTGTCTCATATCCGAGTTATAGGACATTATGATTAGGCACTGGTTCTTATCTCGTATCTTCCCTTCGTTCCCTTCTGATAAATGATAACGAAAACACAACAATACACTGCAAAAGCGGTTATCAGATGCACAGCCGATACACGATACATAACGAATCGGCAGATAGTAACGAGAAATCACTTTCACTTGAACCTAGCCCAGGACAGAAGTGCAGGGTTCCCGGATTATTTCTAACTCTCGCTTTATATTCTGAGTCGCCTTGGCTCCCATCTGTCGCTTGTTTAGAATCTGCATTTAGAATTTTAGAAATTTACTTATTTATCAGCCATTTTACTCAACAGCCAGAGCGAATTTTGCATTTTTTCTCTTATTTTTTTTTCACTTTGACCCTTTCCACACTCAATTCTTTTCGCTGGTCTCGACAGATATAACATTTTACTTCCCTTTTTGTATTGCCCTGCCTAAAATACATGGCTCATCTGTATAACTTGCGCAATTTATTCCATGTACAGCCACTGTATTTATATACAACTAGTTCTGTGTTATTTTCCATGTACTGTTTGAAATGTTATTTGTTCATTCGTTTATTTCACGCTCGCTATCGATTACTGTCCCATTTTCACAACTGTTTAGGTCTTTGACTCTCCGCTATCAAGCCCGCCCCTGACAATGAACACTTTCTAATCATATGCTTATTTGAATTTATTATTGGTCTCTGGTTTCTACGAGTGTTTCATTTACTGTTAAAGCAGTGCGATCAGCTACAAACATTTATGATCGTATATTGATCACTTTAGTTTTATGCAATCTATAAATGGATTGACACTGCCGTTTTGCTTTCTGCGTTTTTACTGAAACCATCATGGTTGGGAAAACATAACATTGACATCTTGGGTTGTCGGGTGTTCTGCCGGATATCAGCGTCGTACTTGCACGATATTTCGGTCACGTAGCTCGAGACCTTCATCAGGTGCGACCTGAGACTGCTCCTCGAGTGGACCTGGTCCAGTATTTATGCCTATGGCCTTCCCCCTCCACCAACGGCTGCAGGCGCTTCCTCTATGGTCCGCGCCTATTCCCTGTGACCTGCTGGAGCGTTGCTGCTCCGTTTTCCGTCCGCTGCGGTTCTAGGTGTTCCCTCTGCGGTCCGCG
The DNA here is from genome assembly GCF_021461395.2 of Schistocerca americana. Taxonomy (NCBI): domain Eukaryota; kingdom Metazoa; phylum Arthropoda; class Insecta; order Orthoptera; family Acrididae; genus Schistocerca; species Schistocerca americana. The sequence continues at coordinate 500,767,856 of NC_060120.1, forward strand.
CCCACCAAATCCGCTCCTGGGGGTTTCATCTACGGTCTGGGGTACCAGGCGTTCCCCCTGCGGTCCGCGCCCGCTCACCACGACCTGTTGGAGCGTTGCCGCTCCGTTTTTCGTCTGCTGCGGCTCTGGATGTTCCCTCTGCGTTCCGCGCCCACCAGTCCCACTTCTGGGTGTTCCATCTTCGGTCTGGTGCTCCTGGCAGTCCGTCAGGGGCTCGTTTACCATCTCCATGTCTCTGGTTCTTCTGTTTGTGTAGTGTTGCAGCTGGCCCCGTTGCTCCTTTAACAATTCCAGAGCCGGATCCCAGGCTCTGCTTAGCTGGTACCCTGTGTCACGATTCATAAGATCGTCAGCCATTTTAATCTCAATCGATTCTCTTATAACACTGTCCCACAATCTGGGTGTTTGTGCTAGAATCTTGGTATCCTCATACTTCATGGCATGATCTAGTTCTAGACAGTGTTCAGCAATGGCTGACTTAGTCACCTGTCTTAATCTAGTGTGCCTCTGATGTTCTTTGCACCTGATCTCCACAGTTCTTGTCGTCTGGCCTATGTAGGACATGCCACATTGACAAGGGATATTGTAAATCCCTGGTTTTCGTAACCCCAGGTCGTCTTTGACACTCCCCAGCAGCCCCCCGATCTTGTTGGATGGACAGAAAACACACTTGATATTGTGTTTACGCAGGATCCTACTGATTCTGGCAGAAATAGAGCCAGCATAGGGCAGATATGCCACCTTCCTTGCTTCATCTTGGTATCTGCCCTATGCAGATCTGAATTTAGCATCCTTTACATCTTATATATATATATATATATATAAAACTGTTTGCTTGTTGATTGGTTTATAGTTGCATCCAGTTTAATTATGATGGGCATGTTTAGGGTGAGCAGTAATTAGCACAGTGAACTGTCAGGGGGAGGAGGGGGGGGGGGGGAGAATATTTGCCATCCAAATTAAAGTCTCTGTAATTTCCTAAAACGGATTAAGACAAATATGGGAAAGCTTCCCGTCAAACAAGAACGGTTAATATCCCTTCGCATCCTTGTCCTCTCCGAGACTGTACTCGGTCTTTCCATCGAGGACTCTTCGTATTTATTTATTTATGAAGCAGCGATGGAGCGTCCAACACCACGACGATCTGCATAAAAATCATTTTTTATATTTAATGGCGATTGGTTGACAGTTTGAGAATCTGAATCAACTACGTGTATCATTTTCTAGAAAAGCTTTATTTCAGATGTGACGTTGAGAACGGATAAAATGCATGAAACACTGCTAGATTTTATTAATGAATGGTAATAATGTGCACGTTTTTAGCAACAGTAAATTTACCCCTTCTATTTTAACCTCAAGTAAAGTATCAAGTCGTTAAACAATTAAGCATCAAACCCTTAGAAATGCAGTTTTTCGGCTTCAATTGCAATAGTGTAAAGATGTAGTCATATTTATTTCCTGTGTCTATGTACCGCTTGCAAGGTCGTCATCCCCAAATCACTTCTTGATACAAATGTTGTTACGAAACGATTTAATGTGGCACAATCCTTTTTCTTTCACAGAAAAAAATGCGCTGTGTGTTTCAGAAGTCATGTGTAGCAAAATTATCGCTATTATTCACTGTCTGGTTAACAAACCATGTAGAAATTTGCCTGTTAAATTGGCAATTTTAATTTTTCAGCGATATATCCCTTAACTTGTTTTTGCTGATACTTTGCACAGATGCTTCTCAAATCAGTATCGATGTACACAGATCTTTCGATTGTATCTCTGAGATGACGGGTGGAAGCTTTCAATCACGAGTTTCCGGGTAATGAGCCAATCAGCATGGAAGCGGTTGGCTTTAAAACACACATTTGTTTGAGGGTGATTGGTATGGCTAGACGTCTTTGCTGGAGTTGGGTATGAGAGCAGCGGGTAAGTAGTACTTGGGAGCAAGTTCAATTTATTGCATCTGTTCGATGTAGTTGCCCTTATGCAAGATTTTCTACTAAAGCATTCGTGTGGTCTTCGTATCACACGACTACCTTCCACTAACTTAGTGTGCTAAAATTGCTATGAATGGCGGAAGTGAGCCGGTATTCTCGCACGTGATGTTACAAAAATTTCGTGTCTTTGTGAATTCACTAGGCTTGAAGCTGGTTACAGCATCGTGTCCTTGTTTCCGAGACATTTCATTCACCACGTCTATTTAGTTTATTGTAAGCTTTTCTCTAAGTCGTTCATAGAACTGGATTTAAGTGACTTTCACTTTATCCGACTTTCAGGGGTTGGACAAAAATATGGAGCGGGAGAAATGCATGCTTAAACATAAATGCAGATTCTAGCCAAGCGTTCAATGTCCTTAATACGTTTCAAGTGTCAACAGTGGTCAGAGAGTGTTATGTTTAACAGATTCGAACGTGGCCAAATTGATGATCCTCGCATGGTGGGTACTTCCGTAGTCAAGGAGCGGAAGTGTTTGGTTTTTCAAGAGGCACCGTATTCAAGGTAAAATATCTATCACGTACAGCGCTAGCGGAAAAATATCACAACGCGGTGAAAGAGTGTGAGTAATCGTGAAAGGCTGTCATTGAAAAGGACTGTGACGAACAATAAGAGGGCGACAAGTGTAGAAGTCACTGCCATTTTGCAGCAAGGGTGGTATAACATTTTCTTGATAACGGTAGATGACCTATATTTATCCATTCCGAGATGACTAATGGTTCTAATGGCTCTGAGCTCTATGGGACTTAACTTCTGAGGTCATCAGTCCCCTAGAACTTAGAACTACTTAAACCTAACTAACCTAAGGACATCTCACACACATCCATGCCCGAGGCAGGATTCGAACCTGCGACCGTAGCGGTCGCGCGGTTCCAGACTGTAGCGCCTAGAACCGCTCGGCCACTCTGGCCGACTCCGAGATGACTAGCAGCTGTCTTGCTGCCAACAGTTTTCTCACACCGTATTGGGTATGATATGTGCTGTGTTTTTGTTGGTGTTACCATATTTTTGTTCACCCCCCCCCCCCCCAACCTCCCCCCCCCGAACCTCACCCCTCCCCAACCTCCCCCCCCCCCCAACGTCACCCCCCCCCCCCCGTACGTAGCGAGTGTTTTCTGGATGTGTTTTATGGATTGTGTATTATGTTCACTTGATTCAGAACCCGCCGCTGTATAATCTAACTGCATATGCTGCTTCTCATTTCCGTTTTACTAATTCAGTTACTGAATATTCGAGCACCTAGAGGCACATTCTTTTTTTCTTCTACCATTCCGTGGTCACGTGTTGCAAGTGCCAACTTCGTCTCAAGTAACGGTTCCGCATGATACAAGTGCCAAATATTTAATTCGTACTCCGTTCTTATGCATGCTAATTTCAGCATAGAAGATAAGTCTTAAAATATGCCGCTGAACGGAGACATGCTGTGGCTGATTCTATAAATTTGTTTGATGAGTTTTCTGGCGTTCCGCAGCACGACTGTCTGCCATTGTCAAAGCTTCACCCTCCATTGCTGGTGGTAGACACAAGCCAACGGGCAGTTTGTCAACAAGTGGCCACGAAAGCCTTAACAGTTCTGATTCTATAACGTTTGTTTGTTCCTATTGCAAAAGCTAAATTACAGTATTACCTCGATGCGGCTAATATTATCTGGCAGTTGATGTATATTCAAATCTTTCGAATGGCTACCTCATTCAGGCGACTCTTAAGTCGAAATGCTACCATTTTTTTCTTTTCATATTTGAATATTAGGATTACGGTAAGGGGCCTCGATTCCCACTGTAGAGTGTTCATCTGTAATTTGTTAATTACTACAACTTTAGTAGTTTTGATAAGATTTTGTGATTGATTTTTATGTTCATTGATGTCCTGTTATTCAAATTACACCAACCATTTATCAAGTTGCGCAGTTTATTTAACCGCGAATTGCTTTTTTTCATTATCGTTGTCAGATAGCCTTTTTTAATTTATATTTGGGCCACAAGTTTGTTTTTAACAACGCACACTTTCACTAATTCAAGGTTTGATGGTCCCATTTACATTAGTAGTTCAATTACGAAAGGAACAGTCATCTTACAGTGCGACCTCTTTTTAAGTTTTTTCTTACAAATGAAACAGCACATTTCTCAAACTTGCACGTTCAGTGCCATATGATATATTAATTCTATGTTGCTGAAAGAAGAAGAACATTCATTGTACGTGGAATTTAAATCAGCGACTGTATTCTGGCGTGCTGTTTAATTCAGAACGTTATTTCAAGAAGCGCAAACATGATGGTGAAACAATGAATTGGTAAATGATTATGGTTTCCGTTCCTTCCTTTGTGAGATTCGGGATCTACACAGAATACACTAAAACGTGTAACACTGTTGGAAATATCTGCATGATTGAGAACGGATTTGCTTTTCTTAGTCATTATTCAGCTGAACGTTTGCTTAGTTAACACGCATTCGTCACGGTAGACATTTCACACTTATAGTAAATTGCAGTTAATTATGTTGTGTAAGTATGTACAACATTCTGATTTTCTTAAATTATTATGTGATCATTTTCTTGATTAAAGAATGTCGTTGTTTTCTCTTATTGTGGTTACTTTGAGCCAGTTTGGCACCCCACCACCGTGTTAGGGGTGTAAATGATAGTTTAGACAATCTTAGTTGTTTACAGAGAAATTTGAAATAGAAAGAAAATTCGACCAAACCTGTGAGGCGACTCACAGAATTTCCACTAAAAATTTGCAGACAGCGGAAAACATGAACTTTTTAAGAAAAAAATTGCTCAAGATCGCAATAGGTAATAATAGTTTGCAGAGAATAACTTTTAGGTAATTATTTTCGTTTTATTACATTCTTTGTTGTCAGCGACGACACTGCAGAAGAAAAGTAAGTTTCGACGCAGAAGAGGCATAATAGACATTACAATTCTTTAAAAATACATTACCAACAAATCGGTTTTAGATGTGAAGATCCCCAGAGCTTTCTGTATTTCTGCTTTGTTATTTTTGGCTTAGAGTTTTGCGAGCTTTTTTCAGAAAGCCCATAGACTGTAGTTTGTAGTCGAGTCCCAAACTTAGCTGGCGTCTTGCGTGGTGCAGCGTGACAAGTTATCGCAGGTCAGCAATCGCCTCTCGGAAGTCACGAAACCATGAAATGAACGACGGAAACAGACGTGCTTGCCCTATGGTTTTCATGGAAAGTTTACAGCTTTCTTCTTCACACTGATTTTCTACGGACAACGTCAACAAATGACTACAACAACGACCCAAACTCGGCTGTGTCGAAAGGCATCAACTGTAGCGGCTGTGAAGTGAGGGTGTGCCAGTCTCTCGGCAACTATGACACAAAGCTTTAGGTGAGCGAGAGATGTGGAGAAGGTCGAACACCTTCTGTAATTGAGTAAATCAGGACAATACAACATGCTGTCTTGTGTTATTGTGTTGAAACATAGGTTCGCAGAGACAAGATACAGACACTGGCATTAACTAGTCAGAGCTGTGATTGCTGCTGTTCAAATTACTGGTTATTGAGCCAGGGTTAATCATTTGTACAGAATTGCAATCCACACCATCATGCCAATTGATGAACCCAAATGACGATAACGAATGACGATGGCGATGACGATCAAGAGGCAATTTGGCAAAATTTTTTCTGCTCGGAGTTTCCACACTCGGACACGCCCATAGTGACGCAGTACCGAGACAGAACTGAGAGATGGCAAGTGACCACTCCCGGGTCCCATGGTGTCATTTGTGGCACCGCAGTTGGCGCGTCTCCCTCTTGTGCTGCCTCAAGGAAAGCCGCAACAACGGTCGCCGTTTTTGCTCCAGATGTCATTTCACTGCGTATGTGGATACATAATGATGTGTCGGCGGCAAATGTGCCAACACCTTGAGAATAGAGGAGGCCGAAATGCACGCTATCTAACGCAGACGGGCGTGAATTCTGGAACAGGATAAGTAGTGAATTCTAATAAGAAAAGTATGCAGCTCCTCGAATACTTAACTTTTATTTATCCTTGTTGTGAATACAGCATTCTTGATGAGACATTTCATACGATAACTATCAAACTATGTAAGGCTATTCTAACTGTCTCTCGGCAAATGAGAGAAAGGCTTCTTCAGTGTAGTCGCTAGCAAAGTCGTCGTACAACTGGGGCGAGTACTATTCCGTATCTCGCGACCAGCCTTGTGGTGGCGCTCGGTCTGCGATCACACAGTGGCGACACGCGGGTCCGACATGTACTAAATGGACCGCGGCCGATTTAAGCTACCACCTAGCAAGTGTGGTCTCTGGCGTTGACACCACACATAATATGTCTGCCCTCCCGGGAGCAAGTCGCGCAGAGCCCTTGAGATCTGGTATGTTGCTGGATATGGTTCTCCTGAACACATCGATTCTAGACTCACATGGCAGTCCTTGGACCTCGACCATCGCAAGCAGCAGGACGATAAATCGCTGTTTCAATACGCCATAAACAGTCTGTAATATAGCGTTTCCTTCGTTGAGATGGCTGTATGGGTACGTTCCGAAGGATAGTAATTTAAAACAAAAACAAAACAAAAAATCAACAACGCCATAATCCTGCTGTTGTCGAATTCCAACTTATTCTTGCACTAGACATAACACGATTTTCTCACAAACAACCTACATTCATATGTAATTTCTGTATGACAAATCCGCTGCGTATCTTAACTTCTATATTGTTAGTAGATGAAGTTACAGGTACCTGCTTTGCACGGTGGCGCTGAAGTGCCAACCGTTCCCATAAGGACAGTTGGTGGAGTTAATGCCAATTCGACACTTGATGCCTATCACTTTCACGTTGTTGCAGTTTTAATGACCAATAGTGTATTTTAAAGTTACCTTTCTGAATAAAGACTTCGAATCATGGTAACCCGGAGATTTTTTCGTTTTGAAAGATTTGCCATAGGGACACATATACATCGAAGAGTCTCTAAAAAGTTAAAGCGGATTCCGAGGCCTTGAAGGTCCTCGAGGCATAGTTGTCACGACTGTTTCCTACTTTTCCCCTCGCCTCCCCTGCTTTATCCATTATTCGCCCTCCCCCCGTCCCCCGCCCCCTCCCACCCCCACACCACCCATCCCCTTACTATCAAGTTGCCAGTTACAAAGAGCAGCATGTATACCTTAGTCATGGTGTATGGTGTTGAGTGTCTCTCTATTTTTAGGGTCTAGCAGCAGCTGTTGGGCCGTCCGTCTCACCCTCTGTATGCAGACGACTTCTGCATTTCGTACTGCTCCACCAGTACTGGTGTTGCTGAGCGGCGCTTACAGGGAGCCATCCACAAGGCATAGTATTGGGTTCTAGCCCACGGTTTCTTCTAGCCCACGGTTTCCAGTTTACGGTTTCAAAGTCGTGTGTTATGCACCTCTGTCGGCGTCGTACCGTTCATCCAGAACCAGAATTTTACCTTAATGACGATCCACTCACAGTAGTGGAGACATATCGATTCTTAGGATTGGTTTTCGACGCCGGATTGACTTCTAAATCAGATTATACAACTCGTGGCTGACGCCTTTCAACTGCACAGATGAGGAACGATCTTCCATTACAAAATATCCAAGCAATATCTATGCACAGCAGAATCTCAGTGCTTAAAACAGGTTCACAACAAAGTGAAAATGGTTCAAATGGCTCTAAGCACTATGGGACAACATCTGAGGTCATCAGTCCCCTAGACTTAGAACTACTTAAACCTAACTAACCTAAGGACATCACATACATCCATATCCGAAGGATTCGAACCTGCGACCGTAGCAGCAGCACGGTTCCGGACTGAAGACAACATAGTCAATTTCTCACAGTGTTTACTGAATACTACCTAAATAAATTATACGGTTTTAGCGGAAAATGCCCTGATGGGACACTGAAATACAAGTAATGATCAAATAAGACACATGTACAGTGTGATAGTTCACTATGTGCAGCATACAAATGGTTCATAATGTACGTGGGCTCCAGGTTACAGTTAAGAGTGGAGGAAGGCATTTCTGCTGGGAGGCATTTCTGTATGCCCCATGTGGGCCACCGGAGGGCTGGTTTCACAAGCAGTGTAGGTCTCAGTAGCAGAGAAGTATGGCGCATTCGTCCGTTACATTTAGACTATCCCACTTACGTGGTAGGCCTCTGGTTCAGTGAGCCCCGTTCAGGGCATACTGAGGTACAAAAATAATGGTCTGTCTTCGTCGAAAGGTAGACCATGTGTTGCTTGAAGATTCTGATAGATATCGACGTCCAGTACTACTTAGTCTATGCCATGACGACTGCGAGTCAAATATCCTATAACTCCCGCTCTTCAGCCTTGGCATCAGCATTGGTGGTACCTACAAACTCCAGAGATCGAATAGCGTTATGGCGATACTTCTATTTCTTCTGGCTGTTGGGTATCCCACTCCCACCATTTGAATGAGGTACCAAATTCGCCCACCCCGTATTCCTATCTTTTCTCCTCAAACGTTTGATGCTCCTGGGTAGATGTGGTCTACAGTGGTAGGTAGTCGAGGATAGGGCAGTGTCTTTTCCTACGTGTCAACGACACAGCCCAGCATAGGTTAAGATGTTGATCCCCCTACCTTATCACGCCTGATTAGAAAATACAGTGACTGCCTGTCAGCTGTCGGTGTCCGTTTGAAATGATATCTCAGTTTACAGTTAACAACGCCTTAATTTGAAGATGCGGATGTGTTTTTGTCTGCCTAAACTCTTTCAGTATCCTCACAGATCTGACTCAGAAGTGAATCTTGAGCTGTTTATTCAGCAGTGCAGGCAGCATACACTGGTGAAACTTGATGTGGATACATACACTTGGAACTCCAGGTTCTCATCCACGTTAAGTGTCTGATTAGGCCACTAACATTTGTGTGTTACTGTGCAGGCCGATAGTGAGGTTCACAATAAAACTTGCTGGACAATAATGATAGTTCGTTCAGCTGCTGTGCTTTTCCTCCTGGCATTTCTCAGGCCAGATTTAAAATATTTGTAGTCCTTGAAAAACTGTAATTCGACAACTTTGAGCGAATTTTCATCATTTTTAGGTCACTAGGTAACTAGCACGAATTTTCATTTATTTTCTTTTGATTGAAAAGCATTTGGATTCTCAGAACCACCCAGCTCCTTTTGGGAGAAGACACGCTTGTAGCGATTATTATTGAAGGCTTCCAAAATAAAAAAATGAGATGGCAGTGCATGTCCAACAATTATTGGGTGCTTTCTACCATTAATCAGTTCTTACGAATTTCACCCGTTTTCACTGCAACAACGTAAATGTGTGGTTACAGTAGTTGCATTGTTAATGAACTTCACTCATTGATATTCTAAAGTGGTTTATTGTGTGTAACTAGGAGTTATTATTTCAACAACAAATTACTGGTTTCGTCCATCACCTTTCATTTTCAGATAATAAGCGGAAGCGGTAGCTCAGTGCCAAGTACACAGAGAAAACCACATTGTCAGTAAACCATTTAAAATTTTTTTTCGATAAGACTGAATTATCGTTCTGTAAAATGAAGAAACTGTACAACAGTTGCTTAATCCACGATAGTTTATTGTGTACACGACCAGTTTCGGAACACGTGAAGTTCCGTCATCTAGTGTAAACCGTAATAATGAAAATTTTGTATTGCGCGACAATGGGAGGGGATCATCAAGCCTGAAATGTCAGTTAAGGAATTATGTAGCTAAAATTTCTAAAACGAATTAGAACAAGTTAAAGATAGAACAGGACGTTACTTAGAAATAAAATTATTTAACCATCTGAGGTCGTACCCACTCCTTTGTTGTCGTGGACCCAAAGGCTTGGTATCAAAAAGGTAAAAGGGACCTAGAAAAATCCGAAAAAATGGACATCACGACCGTACACAAGAAGCCACCAGAATATTGAAACATGTAGAGTGCAAGAAAAGGGGTGGAGGGAGAAATTACAGTTGCGTGTAATTACTTACATAAATTCCACAAAAACCATTCCCGTGTGCTGCGTGACTGAGAACACAAACAGGAGAACTGTGTAATACCAAATACTAGCCATGAGTACTGAAGCCGCACGCGAGCCATAGTGCAGGCGAGCTATGAAAGAGATATCTGATTGATGAACTGTTTAAACTGAAAAAGCGGGAAGTAACAGCAGGTAGGAGATGGAACCACTAAAACGTTAAGGGCGAAGAGTACGAGTACATTAAAAAAAAAAAAGAAACGGATTCCGTTACGAATGTAACGTCGAACCATCCGTTTAAATATAAAACCCGTGCATTCCGGTCCCTCCCAAATAGATTAAATAATTTTCTCCCTCACGTCAGAAGCATGTGAAAGGGATTTCGCTATAATAAAGTATATTGGCGCGCGAAACGGGTATCCGTGGTGTTGAAAATGAATAAAGAAGTACTAGTGAAGCGTGGGGGAGCTTGAAGGGAATCACTCTGACCGCAGTAGAGAAAAAGAACATGTTTTATACGATTCCCTATCATGGATGCGTATCTGAGAGGATTGGAAAGAAACTGATGTGAGTTAACATAGCTCCAGCATTTTTCAGACCAAAAAATTTGGGCAGTAATAGGTTAAGGAACCGTCAAGTTCTCAAAAAGGACCCTTTCTCCTATCCCAGTGTGTATTTTACTGAATTCTATATAAGCCAGTTGTGAAAGAGCAAATACGTTGGCCAGACAGGCAGGAATTTTTATAGGATATTTAAGGAACAGAAGGACTTGGTCAATCCTGGGTCAGCTCTGACACTGCATTTGACTGACGACTGGCATCAGCTGCAGCAGGTCATCGATAACTCAACTGTCTTACACACTGCAGAGAAAGGTGGGACACTCAGAGTCTTGGAAGAAATTGAAATCTTAAGAAGTTCACATTCCCGTCCCCTCGATACAATTAATGAACACAATTACCTGTATCACAAAAATATTTTAGTGAATATGACACTATTTAGGCACGTAAAGATGTCCATATAACCCATTTCTTTTAATGTACAAGTCCTCTTCTATCTTAATGTGATGGTTCCATCTCCTTCGTGCCTTTACTTGCCACTTTTTCAGTTTAAACAGTCTACCAATCACATACCCGTTTCATAGCGCGCCTGCACTATGAATCGTGTGCGGCCTCAGTATTCACGGATAGTCCGCCTGCTTAGCTGAGTGGTAACGTGTTTGCCTACCATACAGCGAGACCGGGTTCGGTTCTCGGGCAGGATGGAGATTTTTCTCCGTTTGGGGACTGGGTGTTAAGTTCTCATCATCATTTCATCATCATTATCGACACGCAAGTCGCTCAGTGTGGCGTCACCTGAAATAAGACTTGCAATTCGGCGGCCGAACTTCACGGGATGGGGCCTCCCGGCCATCAGTGCCATACGATCATTTCATTTCATTCACGGCTAGTAGTGTTATTACATACTGTAGTTTTCTTGTTTGTGTTCCTGATAGCGCAGTACAGGGGAACGGTTATTGTGGAATTTATGTAAGTAATTCCAAGCAATTATTTTTTCCCCCTCCCTCCTTTTTTTATTGTAAACTACATGTTTCAAGATTCTGGTGACTTTTGTTGTCCATTCGTGATTTTAGTTTTTTTGGATTTTTCTGGATCCCTTTTCCCCTTTGACACGGAATCTTTGGTTCCATGACAACAATGGGATGAGGATAACCTCAGATGGTTAAATAATTTTATTTGTAAGTAACATACTATTCTTTATTTACTTTAATTCGTTTTAGAAATTTTGTCCGCATAATTCCTTATCTGACATTTCAGACTTGAGGAACTCCTCCAATTGTCGTGTAGCACAATATTTATTACCGTTTACATGAGATGATGGAAGTTTAAGTGTTCAAAGCCGGTCGTGTATACAATAACAGATGATGGATTAAGCAACTGTCGTGCGATTTCTTCATTTTACAAAATGGACTTATACAGTTGCGGCTGCCGCATACGAAGAACCCTTTGGGAAATATCGCAGTTTCTAAAAAGAACTTCACTTCTTCCATGATATCACCAAGAACTGAATGCAATTGTTAAAGATGGCTAAAGGCTCGTCAGATTTTTAATAACATGGTACTGTGGATCTCTGGGACTATCTATACTAGAATGGATTCTAGACATTCTACTTACAGACAGAATAATCGACATTATTCGGGTTTGTATCACCATCCGTATGTTCCTAATGCAGCTAATATGAAGTGTAATATTCCCTGTGTTGTTGCCTTGAACACCCTCGAGACGATCGTGTAGTCTTGGCAGTTAACACATCGAGAAACGTGCTGTGTGTTTTGTTCCAGGTGCAACTGCTAAATTGTTTGGGTACTAGCTATACAGAACAGGAGTATGAGCTGGTAGTCATGTCCAGATGTCAAATTACGGTCAGGCAACGTCTTAAATTTGTGTCGAGCGAAAGATGAAGACATATAAATGGCAAATCTTTTTACAGATAACATCACCTTCTGCCATTTTGGAAAGAAGTTCTTCAAAAGGTGTGGTGTGTGTCTAGATTTGAGATGGTGAGTTGACCCTGCTCTTGAAAGTTCCAAAAATGCGTAATGAACTGTTCTTTTTTTTCTTAGTTTACAAGCGCTGGAGTGTCCATTGATAGCAACTGATTCTCTTGACTGCTTCCAGTGGTTGTAACTGGTCGAGTTTGTCCTTAACTGCATCCATCAGTGCAAACGGGATATTTCTGGTATTGCAAAAGTGAACTCTCTTCAGATTTTTGTGTAATGTGCGCTGTATGTGATGTTGCGCAGTAAAGACGCAATGCACAAAACTCATAAAACTGAGAGACGCAAACGAATTACTTTCGCAAATCAAAGACAGTTGTATACATGGAAGAATCCTGGAGATACTGGAAGCTATCAGATACATTATATAATGGTAAGACAGAGATTTAGGAACCAGGTTTTAAATTGTAAGACATTTCCAGGGGCAGATGTGGAATCTGACCACAATCTATTGGTTATGACCTGTAGATTAAAACTGAAGAAACTGCAAAAAGGTGGGAATTTAAGGAGATGGGACCTGGATAAACTGAAAGAGCCAGAGGTTGTACAGAGTTTCAGGGAGAGCATAAGGGAACAATTGACAAGAATGGGGGAAAGAAATACTGTAGAAGAAGAATGGGTAGCTTTGAAGGATGAAGTAGTGAAGGTAGCAGAGGAACAAGTAGGTAAAAAGACTAGGGCTAGTAGAAATCCTTGGGTGACAGAAGAAATACTGAATTTAATTGATGAAAGGAGAAAATATAAAAATGCAGTAAATGAAGCAGGCAAAAAGGAATACAAACGTCTCAAATATGAGATCGACAGGAAGTGCAAAATGGCTAAGCAGGCATGGCTAGAGGACAAATGTAAGGATGTAGAGGCTTATCTCACTAGGGGTAACATAGATACAGCCTACAGGAAAATTAAAGAGACCTTCAGAGAAAAGAGAACCACTTGTACGAATATCAAAAGCACAGATGGAAACCCAGTTCTAAGCAAAGAAGGGAAAGCAGAAAGGTGGAAGGAGTATATAGAGGGTCTATACAAGGGCGATGTGCTTGAGGACAATATTATGGAAGTGGAGTAGGATGTAGATGAAGATGAAATGGGAGATAAGATGCTGCGTGAAGAGTTTGACAGAGCACTGAAAGACCTGAGTCGAAACAAACCCCGGGAGTAGACAACATTCCATTAGAGCTACTGACAGCCTTGGGAGAGCCAGTCCTGACCAAACTCTACCATCTGGGGAGCAAGATGTATGAAACAGGCGAAATACCCTCAGACTTCAAGAACAATATAATGATTCCAATCCCAAAGAAAGCAGATGCTGACAGATGTGAAAATTACTGAACTATCAGTTTAATAAGTCACAGCTGCATAATACTAACGCGAATTCTTTACAGACGAATGGAAAAACTGGTAGAAGCCGACCTCGGTGAAGATCAGTTTGTATTCCACAGAAATGTTGGAACACGTGAGGCAATGCTGACCCTACGACTTATCTTAGAAAATAGATTAAGGAAAGGCAAACCTACATTTCTAGCATTTGTAGACTTAGAGAAAGCTTTTGACAATGTTGACTAGAATACTCTCTTTCAAATTCTAAAGGTGGCAGGGGTAAAATACAGGGAGCTAAAGGCTATTTACAATTTGTACAGAAACCAGATGGCAGTTATAAGAGTTGAAGGGCATGAAAGGGAAGCGGCGGTTGGGAAGGGAGTGAGACAGGGTTGTAGTCTCTCGCCGATGTTACTCAATCTGTATATTGAGCAAGCAGTGAAGGAAACAAAAGAAAAATTCGGAGTAGGTATTAAAATCCATGGAGAAGAGATAAAAACTTTGAGGTTCGCCGATGACATTGTAATTCTGTCAGAGACAGCAAAGGACTTGGAAGAGCAGTAGAACGGAATGGACAGTGTCTTGAAAGGAGGATATAAGATGAACATCAATAAAAGCAAAACGAGGATAATGGAATGTAGACGAATTAGGTCGGGTGATGCTGAGGGAATTAGATTAGGAAATGAGACACTTAAAATAGTAAAGGAATTTTGCTATTTGGGGAGCAAAATAACTGATGATGGTCGAAGTAGAGAGGATACAAAATGTAGACTGGCAATGGCAAGGAAAGCGTTTCAGAAGAAGAGAAATTTCTTAACATCGAAAATAGATTTAAGTGTCAGGAAGTCATTTCTGAATGTATTTGTATGGAGTGTAGCCATGTACGGAAGTGAAACATGGACGATAAATAGTTCGGACAAGAAGAGAATAGAAGCTTTCGAAATGTGGTGCTACAGAAGAATGCTGAAGATTAGATGGTTAGATCACATAACTAATGAGGAAGTATTGAATAGGATTGGGGAGAAGAGTAGTTTGTGGCTCAACTTGACTAGAAGAAGGGATCGGTTAGTAGGACATGTGTTGAGGCATCAGGGGATCACCAATTTAGTATTGGAGGGCAGCGTGGAGGGTAAAAATCGTAGAGGGAGACCAAGAGATGAATACACTAAGCAGATTCAGAAGGATGTAGGTTGCAGTAGGTACTGGGAGATGAAGAAGCTTCCACAGGATAGAGTAGCATGGAGAGCTGCATCAGACCAGTCTCAGGACTGAAGACCACAACAACAAACAACAATCAAAGACACAGCCAAGACTGAAGAAATATCTATCTCTGTCAGCATGGTGAAAAGGTCCGTTAGCTATAAAAATAAAAAATGTAGCTTTTCAAATACAAAAACTACGTGAGTGAAATCTGTTTTTTTTTGGGGGGGGGGGGAGGGGGATAAGTCGCAACGATGGTACAAGCTCTACTTTTTACCATAGATTCAGTATTATTTTATTTGAGCGGCTAGATGCAATTTTTATGGCGCCATATTTACTTAACCCAAGATTCAGAGAATAGTCGTGCAAGTCAGCTGTCTACAAATCACGTTAACGTTGCTCTGTCTGTTTTAAATATTCGTGTGTTGTTGTTAAGCAGAGACTCAGACAGGCCCAGAAAGATTTGAAAAACCACACACGGGCTGGCTAGTTTACGACACTGCCGGTCGTTACGCGACACGCGTATTCGATCCGTTAATGGCTCACCTCCCTCCACACATGCTGGCACGCCACGTGTTTCTTTGTGTGAATGTCAGGATACGATTAAAACAAAATCACTTACAAATTCTATAAATTTGGGTGCTAACTGTGGGGTGAACTGATTAAAATATCTCTGTTTCGTACAAAAGCAAATACCACCGACTGATCATTTTAAACTGATATAAACAAGATGTCTCAGTACACACAGAGTAACAGTGCGAAGAATAGCGAGACAAGAAACAAAAGATCCTGATGACTGAATAAGCTATGGAAAATTAACAAAAGGCTTAAGTAAAATCTGCTCACAACAGAGACGACAAATGGCCTGGTACAATGATTCAAACTCTGAGCTACTTCCGAATTTTCGGCTCGTATCGCAGGGATCACAAACAGTTAAATACGATAGCACACAGGCCAAAGTTTACACGATTATCAGACAGACGGTTCACGCAGATCTCCCACCTTAGGATAACTGACGCCTGTGGGGGCACCAAAAGAAAAAAAAAAGACTCCCAGATCACTAAATAACTAAGAATCACTAGAAGCAGAGAGAAATGTAATGCTGAAAATCTTCATTTAACACACGATGTCCAAAGGCAGCCACTACTCGCATTATTTGATAGATACTCGATGACGGCTAAGTGAACTGATTTTTACACTACAAGCGGTAGCGGTTTGATTATATTATGATTACCTAATGTGGTGGCCAGGAAGAAAAAGTTACTTCATCTTCATTAACATGGTTGGGAAGGGAGTAAGACAGGGTTCTAGCCTCTCCCCCGATGCTATTCAATCTGTACATTGAGCAAGCAGTAAAGGAAACAAAAGAAAAGTTCGGAGTAGGTATTAAAATCCATGGAGAAGAAATAAAAACTTTGAGGTTCGCCGATGATATTGTAATTCTGTCAGAAACAGCAGAGGACTTGAAAGAGCAGTAGAACGGAATGGACAGTGTCTTGAAAGGAGGGTATAAGATGAACATCAACAAAAGCAAAACGAAGATAATGGAATGTAGTCGAATTAAGTCGGGTGATGCTGAGGGAATTAGATTAGGGGATGAGACACTTAAAGTAGTAAAGGAGTTTTGCTATTTGGGGAGCAAAATAACTGATGATGGTCGAAGTAGAGAGGATATAAAATGTAGACTTGCAATGGCAAGAAAAGCGTTTCTGAAGAAGAGAAATTTGTTAACATCGAGTATTGATTTAAGTGTTATGAAGTCGTTTCTGAAAGTTTTTGTATGGAGTGTAGCCATATATGGAAGTGAAACGTGGACGATAAATAGTTTAGACAAGAAGAGAATAGAAGCTTTCGAAATGTGGTGCCAGAGAAGAATGCTGAAGATTAGATGGGTAGATCACATAACTAATGAGGAGGTATTAAATAGAATTGGGGAGGAGTTTGAGGCAAAACTTGACTAGAAGAAGGGATCGGTTAGTAGGACATGTGTTGAGGCATCAAGGGATCACCAATTTAGTACTGGAGGGCAGCGTGGAGGGTAAAAACCGTAGAGGGAGACCAAGAGATGAGTACACTAAGCAGATTCAGAAGGATCTAGGCTGCAGAAGGTAGTGGGAGATGATGAAGCTTGCACAGGATAAAGTAGCATGGAGAGCTGCATCAAACCAGTTTCGGGACTGAAGACCACAATAACAACAACAACAACAACAAACCTGAAACATATCCAGTCTCAATATTATGCCCAGAATTTCCAAGTTATTTAATTACCTTATTTATCGGAGAAGGCCCAACACCTTCAAATCTACGTTATCGCGCGCCTAATCGTGCCCAGTCACCACACCGTACCTGAAATAAAAGGTCGAAGCAATTAAGAGAAAAAACGCAGAATCTATCAAATTACCTCTAGTAGTGCCATCCATGTTTCACTACCATGCAATGCTGTACTCCAGACGTACACCCTCAGAAATTTCTTCCGCAAATTAAGGCCGGTATTTGATATTAGTAGACTTCTCTTGGCCAGAAATGCCTTTTTTGCCATAGCGAGTCTGCTTTTGATGTCCTCTTTGCTCCGTCCGTCATTGGTTATTTTACTGCCTAGGTAGCAGAATTCCTTAACTTCATTGACTTCGTGACCATCAATCCTGATGTTAAGTTTCTCGCTGTTCTCATTTCTACTACCTCTCATTACCTTCGTCTTTCTCCTATTTACTCTCAAACCATACTGTGTACTCATTAGACCGTTCATTCCGTTCAGCAGATCATTTAATTCTTGTTCACTTTCACTCAGGATAGCAATGTCATCAAGGAATCGTATCATTGATATCCTTTCACCTTGTATTTTAATTCCACTCCTGAACCTTTCTTTTATTTCCATCATTCCTTCCTCGATGTACAGACCGAAGAGTAGGGGCGAAAGGCTACAGCCTTGTCTTACACCCTTCTCAATACGAGCACTTCGTTCTTGATCGTCCACTCTTATTATTCCCTCTTGGTTGTTGTACATATTGTATACGACCCGTCTCTCCCTATAGCTTACCCCTACTTTTTTCAGAATCTCGAACAGCTTGCACCATTTTATATTGTCGAACGCTTTTTCCAGGTCGACAAATCCTATGAAAGTGTCTTGATTTTTCTTTAGCCTTGCTTACATTATAAGCCGTAACGTCAGAATTGCCTCTCTCGTCCCTTTACTTTTCCTAAAGCCAAACCGATCGTCACGTAGCGCATTCTCAATTTTCTTTTCCATTCTTCTGTATATTATTCTTATAAGCAGCTTCGATGCATGAGCTGTTAAGCTGATTGTGCGATAATTCTCGCACTTGTCAGCTCTTGCCGTCTTCGGAATTGTGTGGATGATGCTTTTCCGAAAGTCAGATGGTATATCGCCAGACTCATATATTCTACACACCAACGTGAATAGTCGTTTTGTTGCCACTTCCCCCAATGATTTTAGAAATTCTGATGGAATGTTATCTACCCCTTCTGCCTTATTTGACCGTAAGTCCTCCAAAACTCTTTTAAATTCCGGTTCTAATACTGGATCCCCTATCTCTTCTAAATCGACTCCTGTCACATCAGACAAATCTTCACCCTCATAGAGGCTTTCAGTGTATTCTTTCCACCCATATGCTCTCTCAAAAAAAAATGGTTCAAATGGCTCTGAGCACTATGGGACTTAACTTCTGAGGTCATCAGTCCCCTAGAACTTAGAACTACTTAAACCTAACTAACCTAAGGACATCACACACATCCATGCCCGAGGCGGGATTCGAACCCGCGACCGTAGCGGTCGCGCGGTTCCAGACTGTAGCGCCTAGAACCTCTCGGCCACACTGGCCGGCTATGCTCTCTCCTCAGCATTTAACAGTGGAATTCCCGTTGCACTCTTAATGTTACCACCGTTGCTTTTAATGTCACCAAAGGTTGTTTTGACTTTCCTGTATGCTGAGTCTGTCCTTCCGACAATCATATCTTTTTCGATGTCTTCACATTTTTCCTGCAGCCATTTCGTCTTATCTTCCCTGCACTTCCTATTTATTTCATTCCTCAGCGACTTGTATTTCTGTATTCCTGATTTTCCCGGAACATGTTTGTACTTCGTCCTTTCATCAATCAACTGAATTATTTCTTCTGTTACCCATGGTTTCTTCGCAGCTACCTTCTTTGTACCTATGTTTTCCTTGCCAGCTTCTGTGATGGCCATTTTTAGAGATGTCCATTCCTCTTCAACTGTACTGCCTACTGCGCTATTCCTTATTGCTGTATCTATAGCGTTAGAGAACTTCAAACGTATCTCGTCATTCCTTAGTACTTCCGTATCCCACTTCTTTGCGTATTGATTCTTCCTGACGAATGTCTTGAACTTCAGCCTACTCTTCATCACTACTATATTGTGATCTGAGTCTATATCTGCTCCTGGGTACGCCTTACAATCCAGTATCTGATTTCGGAATCTCTGTCTGACCATGGCGTAATCTAATTGAAATCTTCCCGTATCTCCCGGCCTTTTCCAAGTATACCTCCTCCTCTTGTGAGCCGGCCGGAGTGGCCGAGCGGTTAAAGGCGCTACAGTCTGGAACCGCACGACCGCTACGGTCGCAGGTTCGAATCCTGCCTCTGGCATGGATGTGTGTGATGTCCTTAGGTTAGTTAGGTTTAAGTAGTTCTAAGTTCTAGGGGACTTATGACCACAGCAGTTGAGTCCCATAGTGCTCAGAGCCATTTGAACCATCCTCTTGTGATTCTTGAGCAGGGTATTCGCTATTACTAGCTGAAACTTGTTACAGAACTCAATTAGTCTTTCTCCTCTTTCATTCCTTGTCCCAAGCCCATATTCTCCTGTAACCTTTTCTTCTACTCCTTCCCTTACAACTGCATTCCAGTCGCCCATGACTATTAGATTTTCGTCCCCCTTTACATACTGCATTACTCTTTCAATATCCTCATACACTTTCTCTATCTGTTCATCTTCAGCTTGCGACGTCGGCATGTATACGTGAACTATCGTTGTCGGTGTTGGTCTGCTGTCGATTCTGATTAGAACAACCCGTTCACTGAACTGTTCACAGTAACACACCCTCTGTCCTACCTTCCTATTCATAATGAATCCTACACCTGTTATACCATTTTCTGCTGCTGTTGATATTACCCGATACTCATCTGACCAGAAATCCTTGTCTTCCTTCCACTTCACTTCACTGACCCCTACTATATCTAGATTGAGCCTTTGCATTTCCCTTTTCAGATTTTCTAGTTTCCCTACCACGTTCAAGCTTCTGACATACCACGCCCCGACTCGTAGAACGTTATCCTTTCGTTGATCATTCAATCTTTTTCTCGTGGTAACCTCCCCCTTGGCAGTCCCCTCCTGGAGATCCGAATGGGGGACTATTCCGGAATCTTTTGCCAATGGAGAGATTATCATAACACTTCTTCAAATACAGGCCACATGTCCTGTGGATACACTTTACGTGTCATTAATGCAGTGGTTTCCATTGCCTTCTGCATCCTCATGTCGTTGATCATTGCTGATTCTTCCGCCTTTAGGGGCAACTTCCCACCCCTAGGACAAGAGAGTGCCCTGAACCTCTATCCGCTCCTCCGCCCTCTTTGACAAGGCCGTTGGAAGAATGAGGCTGACTTCTTATGCCGGAAGTCTTCGGCCGTCAATGCTGATTATTTATCAAAATTTAGGCAGTGGCGGCGATCGAACCCGGGACCGAAGACGTTTTGATAATGAATCAAACACGCTACCCCTATACCACGGGTTACAAGTACTTTCCTTCCGTTCGGAACTTATGTCCGTCATAAACATCATTATGAAATGTGAACCCCACGTGCACAAACAGACTTTGATAATGGTAGTGGTATGGAAGTAAACATCCTCGGAATGTCCTCTTGAGGACTTACTTGTCATTCCTGTTGAAGACTGCTGACAGGAAGCCCTTCAGGGATTATAACTCAGGGCGGTCAAGGATCTGTACATTCCTCAAAGTGTGTTCTGTGAACTGTAGAATGCGGTTTTGCAGTGGCCTTTTGGAATATACTAGGTACTTTTAATAAGTAATGCAAATCGCTTTTCTAAAAGCAGGTTGGTTTTATTCAGGATTCCACTATATCATATTATTTCTCACTCTTTTGGCTTCAAAACTTTATTTTTCAATATAATCTCCGCTCAATCCGACAATCTTACGTCACCTTACGGGTGCGTGGGAGGGGGGGGGGGGAGGGGGGGGGGAGAGGACTGTGTGACCGAATGGTACCACTCTACTGGCCAGTGTCTTGGTGCATCAATGACCTTACCATAGTCCAAGTACTGCTTACCGCGGAGTGCATCCTTCATTGGGCCAAACAGATGGAAGTCAGAACGTGAGAGATTCGGGCTGTCGGTTGGATGAGGAAGAACAGTTCAATGATGTTTTGTGTGAAGACTTAAGAGTAAGTGAGGCCTAGCGTTGTAATTCTTCAATTACCTGAGAGTAGCACTATACACTTCAGAGTTGATTGTTCACTACAACGGAGGACATCAAACAGAGTATCCGCTTCCGAGTCTCAGAAGACGGTCACTAAAACTTTACTGGCTGAAAGTGCGCATTTTAACAATGTTTCCGGAGGAGAGCTGGTGTGGCGACACTCCATGGATTGCCGTTTTGTTTTCGAAGTGATGAACCGATGTTTCATCGCCTGTGACGATTTTCGAAAAAAGTTGTCACGATCAGCCTCGTAACGCGGTAGCAATTCCGCACAGATGGTCCTTCGTTTGTTTTTGTGGTTTTCTGTTGGGCGGAGAGGGACCCACGGGGCTACGAATATCACAACTGGTGGACGAATGTGTCAGCACTACCAACACAGACGCCCAGTTGTGCAGCGAAGTGTTTGACTGTGATACGTCGATCACCTCGAATGAGAGTGTCCGCACGTTCTAGCGATGGAGACACAGCTGTGTGTGGCTGGCCGGCACGCGGGAGATCGGACAGGTTTGCGCGACCTTGTTTCAATGATGACAGACGCCTTGTCCAAAGACTCACTGTGCTTTTGTTCAATTCTAGGTCTCCGTAGACGTTCTACAATGGGCTATGAATACCTGCGATGCTCTGGTTTTCCTGCGAAAGAAACTCAATGACAACTCTCTGCTTGGAACCCACCTCTGTTGCAGACTCTATTTTGAAGGCTACACATAGCGCCGCCAGCTATAGGGGCCGAAGCACGAATATTCCACTGTGTTCCACAACAAATTCCACATTTTTTTCAACCGAAATTGACCGAGAAGGTATTTGTGTTGCATTAAAACAAATTCCACATTTCTTCAGCATGAACTGACCGAGAAAGAATATATATTGCATTACTTATTGAATGCCACAAATACCATTTGGCACGCTGACCGAGACAAAAGGTTTTACAGTTTTTGCGACATACTGGCGTCCATTCACTCTTCCTTCAACAATTACATGGCGACTGAAAATTCTTCAATTTTGCGACTTCCGCCGCGCGCGGTGCAGAGCGGCGCTGTGGGCAGTGTGACTGTGGCGCTGCCTGGTGTCTAGTGGCAACAGCAGAGGCTGGCACGTCCTGCCATTTTTTTTTGTTTACAGAATTATTTTTTTATATTTTTCGCCAGGACAGCGCGAACGCAATCCCGACTACCCTAAATTATGTGCCCAAGGAACGCGCATTTTTTTTAAAATTTATTTATTGATGAACGTAACATCGTTACAACAATACATGAACAGAAAATGTAATTGTGAATAGCTGGTCAATATATCACATTCTCGAAGTCCTTTAAAAACAGAAATAAATACAATTGAAATGTGGGACAGCTTATTCACAAAGAGCTTTTAGTAACAATTCTAAAAAAAAAAAATCAGTATGAGTTGTGAAATGTAAACAAAAATTGAAATAATTGTATCAGGTAAGAAACTAAAAGAAAATGGAAAACTCTGCCTTCGTCCTGTAAGGATCATCGACTGGGACTGCTCGCCAGAGGACGCCATTTCCACGTCTGGACGTTCTTGTGTCCTTGGTTCGTATCATCAACAGCGGCGGTTACCTTCGGGTGATCTAATGTGTTATTTGTTGAACTTGGGTCGCCTGGCTCTTTTAAAGGTCGTTGACTATCTCAAGATTTTATGAGTACGGTAGCTCCAGTGTTACTGATTTGCTGTATTTAATGTGGACTTAATTATGACAGTGTATGAGCAATATTTCATAACTTCTCAATTCTCCGGTAGTATTTTCCATGCGTGGATACTAGGAGGCGTGTTTATGTAATTATTTAAAATTATATTTAGCTTTAAACTGTAATATAGTCATGACTAGATGTCTGTACGTGTATATTACTTAGTCTTTTTGTGGGATCTTCCGCTATAATAAATGAATGAGTAGAAGTATAGGGCGGAGTATGATTCTCTCTGTCCGATGATCTGCTGCGCCCTTGGTTCAATTTACATCTCTGTCAGTCCTGTAGAAAAGGTCGACGCATGCATGCATTCCTTAGCCGTGTAAAGCTCCTCATCACAACTCTTTTTATTAATTTCTCTTCTGCTTATTTTTGCGGCTATCGGACTGAAGTGTGGGAGCTTTGCATAGAGATCACCCTTCGTTTCGAAAATAAACAGACCACGTGCCTAATATGAATAAGTGTCTCACATATCTTCAAATATCGAAGTTGCTTAACTGACGAATGAAAAAGGTCACTTTGATATGGTAACAGTACAAGTCAACTTACTTTGATTTATTGTTCCTTTTGCGCGTAACACACTTCCGACAATTGTACGCTTATCCAGCTTCGTTTAACAGTTATGTTTGTTCCAGTTCACACTCAAGTTGTGTTTCTGCCTTAACTAAACAGGTAATCAATGCTGAGTGATCACGGAAGCCTTCTCATTTTACGTTTTATTGACAATATGTTTCTCCAATACTATTATTGATTCTGAAACACGACACTGTATCAGCCACAATCTCTTCATTATCCCTCGCACCTTTCCACGTAACAAATGAAATACTTTTCTTCTACAGACCGACGTAACATTTTAACTATTTATTCCACTTTCTAGCAAATTCTGCACATTACTTACCCGCAGCGCGGCGGCGCGACACCGCTCCGTACGGAAGCTCAACACCGATCCATTTTCTCATGCTGTGTGACCCCTAGCGATCGGGCATTGTTGTCATCACGCAGCAATACAGTGACTTCATAGAGAAAAGCCATTCTTAGCTCCGAAAGTTCCAGAGGCCAACGATTAATGAGGAGTACAATATCCATACATCTGACATCAAATATAGCAGTACTCCGTACGTAGAACGACACAGTTGCGCTTACAGACAAGCCGACCTGCAGCGGTGAGTGAGTCTTTAGTTACCCATATGTGCTTAATTACATGCTTACCAGCTTACCAGCAGGAGGAATACTGCAATAAGAGGAAACCATGCGTCTAGAGTGGCCAGTTCAGTCCCCGGTTTTTAATTCAGTTGAATATGCGAGGGACACTCAAGCCGAGTTAATATTGCCTGAAGACCGTAGCACTGATTAAATATGGGGCCTCTATTGAAGCAGTATGGACTCCTATTCTTTTTTAAATCTGTTATTTCACTTTCACAAAGGATATAAAGAGAATGTCTAATAACTTTTTATTTCACTAATTCAATCACTGATACATGCTAGGCACTTTCGTGTATGATCTGTGAGCAATTTAATCAGCATTAGTCAAGATACATAACTCATTTTTAGCTCTATTCACATAGCGAGAAAAAACCAGTAAGAAATTATCATCGCGCATACTGTATTCCTTTCAAGCAAGAAAACCTAACTCTCTGAGGGGATTATGCGATTATGTCTCAAGGCTATCACAAAGTGAAAGCGTGCCCGCTCGATTCGATCGTCGGGACAAAGCAGGTAGGGTCAGCTAGTGCGCCTATCACACACATCTAGGTGCTAATGGGCTGCATAAGCGTTTCTGCCGCATTTACGCTTTACGCAAGCAGGACGGATTCGAGAAAACACAGATATGTATATTAATACGCAGACACATTTCAACACTCAACATCCAATTGTAGATTTTACCATTAGTCTTCCTGTACAGACATAACAGCACGGAAGAGTGTATCACGTCTGATTCTGTACCTCTCCAATTTGTGTAGCAAGTACAGTGCCTTAATAAGGAATAAGCCCCTCCCCTCCTCTGTACAACCCTTGTCTCTATATTCATTCCACGAAATACGTTCCTGCCCTCCACCATATACGTTCCTGAAATTAACGCTTAAAATTTTGAATCCACATTTTAAACAAGTTTCCACATAACTTTTGTGATAAGTGGTACTCATGTTATGAACAAAACTGTCTGTATCATGTTTTCATTTAGCTTCTATAAAGTGTTTTGGGTGGGAGTAGACCATCTCCAGATATAAAACTAGAATAAGAAAAATAAAAACTTTAGTAAACGTACCAGGTTACCTCCAATTCAGAATGACTGTTGCCACCATCGGCATCATCTGGTGACCATAATTACAACCGAGGAAACATCCGCGGTTTATGTGACAACGTGTCCTCACGGCTGATTCTGAAGACAACTGAACGGGTTACAGCCGAAATATTAGGAGAAGATACAGTTTAGAACGGTTGAATTCCCGCAGTTATGGATCTGGTATGTCAAATATTTGACGATACTGTTTTCGACAGAATGTGAGCGCCCAATCATAGAAGTCCAGTGTGCCGTTATGTTCGTGGTGTATTTATTACAATGTCTAAAATGAGAATAATTTTATTATAATATGGTACAAAATTATGTCAGTGACTCAGATAACAGAGTACTACCAGAACTGGATACACGGCCTTGGTGAAATTTTTTAGTGGATGTTGTTTTTGTTACTATGTCTGCTGTTCCCTGTTATTTCGTCACCTGTGCTCGCATGGTGTCTGTAACAGGGTATAGATTTATAAGATGACACTGCAGGAAACTATGTTTCAGCATGTGACAATTTTATGTTGCTGAGTGGGTTACAACTACCGACGTAAGCAGCTTTGAATTTTCATTTTTCGGCGTTTATCAGTTTTATAACCTCGTGTATTTTATTTGGTGACTGACTGCTTTCGGAATGCTTTAACAGTCTAAAGCGGAATGACTATTCAAAAACATTGTCACCAGATACATAAACAAGTAATACGAACAAAAGTTAGCTCGTTATTCCTCTAAATAAAACAACTGGCTAACCAAGAAGGTCCCACTCATTTAACCACGTTGCACTCAGTGTTCTCTTTTTTGTAAACACGTGTAATGACGGTTTCCTTCGCTCCATAGTGCCAAACTGCCAATCATTCTCTTGTCGAATAATCGCAATTCAAAAGTAACTGTTATCTTTTCACGAATGTGTAAAAATTTCTTAACATTGTTGAACTAACGACTTGTTTTATTCGGAACGAAGTGAACGGGTATACACTCCTAGGATATTCAGCGACATCTTCTCCTGAGTTTGAAGATTGCGTCGTAAAAAGAACAGTCGTTATTCTGACCGGAAATGACAGCCTTAAGTGTAATAAATAATGAAGGAAGCCACCGCAGGGCTATTGACCGCGCACATGTCGCTGCTACCCGCTGTCGCACTACGGTGACAGCGAAACCCCCCATCTTGTAGCGGGGCTTTGAATTTCGCCGCGCTACACTCGTTCCCTCAGATAAAAAATATCTCGTCGCAGCGGTATGAGCGCTCGACGGCAGAGAAACTACCAAAATTGTTAACTTTTTTTGTTTTTTTTATTCCGTTTCAATTGTCTCTTGATAGCCGTAGCTTAAGGCAGGCGTGATCGGATGCTGACGTAAAAACTTAATGGCTAATCATGATCTGATTGTAATGTGTAGACATTGTGGAAATTATTAAGAAATTCGGTGGATGGAAGTAGCAAAGTGAATTAAATTGCATACAGTATCAAGATGATTTTAATTGGTATAAATTAGTGATCCCTGGACTATTACAAGATTTCGGAGCAGATTTTTTCACGCTGAAATGAAGGAGATTTTTGAAGACGTGGACGCCGCCCTAAAGAAGATAAGTTAATCTGGTAAAGGATGATCTCTCGTCTACGCCACTTCCTTCTGTCCGTTACATTCTGTTATTCTCTGTTTCTTTTCAATAACTTTTGTAGTGAAAATTGGTTTAACTTTTGCTCAAAAACGCCACAAGGACCACCCCAACAATAGCTTTTTCGAATAACGAAGTCCGATAGCTTTTCCGTAATACAAAGTCCGATCTGCATTTCTTTCATTCTTTCCCTTTTTCACGGTCTCTCTTCTCCCATTTTTTTTTATTTAACCACTACAACTGGCTCCCGCGACTGGACGCAATTTTCGGATGTGTCGTTTTTGAGCAAATTTGAAACTTTAATTTGTATTTTTCCCAACAGAGAATAAAATCCTGAAGTTCAAAGGGTAACGAAAACACCAACTTTATTGTACCTAAGCAAATGATAGCACAATATTGTAAAGAATTTTTGTAACTAATTCAATCTGTTTTTCTTTTCATGGCATATATTGATGCGAAACTTATTTTGAGGACTTTTGGTGATTATCCGATGGAGATGTATTAAGAAAATCCATATTTTGACGAATACGATTTACGCAGAAGTGTTTGACCAGCCGCTGCAGGACAGAAAATTTAATGGTGAGTCACACAATTATGTTTCATTCAAACATTCAATAGCCAACTGCAGAATCCATTTTTCCTTTTCCACACGTCCTGTAGTTTTCTTCTAGATTTTTCTAAAATTATCTATCTCTATTGTAGTTTGTGGTAATTATAGTATTGTTGTAGCATATGAAGATCGTGAATTTGACCGACAAACAGTCATTTGTTACGAAAAATTTTGTCCGCTCTGCTGCATCTTTCTCAACCATTGTTTGCAATAGAGCAATCATTTACATTGACGAGAAAATATTTCAACCTAAATTTGAGTCAAATCTTTATTAATCAGACTTATATTATTCCCTTTTTGACTTACTATTATACATCCTATTACAATGGAACGTGGTAAGGTAGAGACAGTTTCGGCAGATGAGTTAAGTGAAGTAGATTCATCTTTCAACCAACAAGAAAGTCCGCGTTTCCCTCCATGGACGAGTTCACAGATCAATGCAATGATTTTGCCTCAAACTCGCAACATTTGTGATAATACACAGATGGCGACTTTAAATGACGAATTGTGGAATGGACGCGAGGCTAGACCGTCAGCACCATTGTTAACATCAATGTCAGAACCGAATATGAGACAAATTCAGCAATGTGACACAAATCGGACACAGGAAACTGACAAACTGGACCGACTATTAGAGTTATTTGCAGACATGAAACGAGACGTTAGTCAGAAAATTGACATATTAAACCATACTATGACCGAAAATTTTGAACGGACGACAAAACAGATGACAGAATTAAATAACACCACTCAACAGCTCAGCCAGCGATTTGAGACATTGTCCGACCGAGTCACTAAACAGGAAGAAACTTTGGTTACATTCACACACGAAACAAAAAACAATATCACCCGATGTGAGAATCAGTTAACTCAAATAGTTAATGTGCAGCAGGAAGTGAACACCCGTGTGGAAGAGTTAGCTCAGGCCCACACTTCAGCTAGCTCCACCCAAGAAAAGCTGACTGAAGAAGTGGGAAATATTACCCAACAACTTACAATGGTAGTTCTTGAACAGACCCACCTCAAAGAAAAGATAGAAAAGTTAGAAGATCGAGCGGACCTCGCGTCACTAAACAACGACACCAACATGGCCGAAAGGATTGTACATGAATGTAAATTGTGTGACGACTATCTGGACAAAAAACTTGATACAATTACACAGGACATACTTTCAAAAGCAAAGACACATGTTAAAGACGAGACAAAACACACAGAAGACGAAGTGACAAAATTACGAGACAATGTTGTGCCGTGTTTGGCGATTGGTGCACTTAATATGAAGAGAAGGTAAACCCAGGCGAGTACACTTACTAAATGAGAAAAGATATTCATATAGGAATGAGGTCTATGCAGGTTACATTGGTTGTTAATTGTAAATTATAAGGTGAATCAACAACTAGTTAGTTATTTCAAGGCACTATAATGAGAGGAAATAATAGCTATTGACATCAGTAATGACATAGGTATGTAGCAGAATGAATGAAGATGTAAGAATGAATGATCAGTATGAATGAGTTAATATTTAAGTTAATATAAGAAGGTAAGTTACTGTGAAGTGGTTGGAGACAAGAGATTATTTGAGGAAAATATTATTGGAGTTTTATGAGAATGGAAGTGCCAAATGGCCCCACGTATGTGATATATTAATGTTTGATGAGGAATATGTTTAATGTATAAGGATATATATATATATATATTATGATGAATATGTGAGTAAGGAATGAGTGAGAATGTTTTGGTAATATTGTGCTACATGGAGAAGTGAGTAAACAGTTTATATCTTTAAGATTACATAAGAATTTCAGTTTGAAAGAAAACATTTGTGATGAGTTAGAACACGTGAGTACAAGACGTTAAATGTGAATCTATTTTCAGTGCCCTTGAAAAGGAATGAATGCAAGAAAAGCAGAGTGAACATAACGATGATTACAGCTGTGGAAAGAAGTGTAATAAGAATGTAACTTGGAAACACATTAGCTTTAATTTATTTCAGAAGTGTAACTTAGTAACCTTTCGTTAAGTTTTGTTACGCCATTGTGTGGAAGAAAACATTTATAGTTCGTGTTCAGACAGGAGAATGATATTTTAAGGAACTTAAGTTGAAATATAGTTTTTACACAGCCCTCATTTGAATGCATTTGTTAAAAAAAAAATACGAAAGTGAAATTTAGTGCCATATTAGCCTTTATTATAATTACATATGACAGAAAACCCTGAGGAAGCAAAAGATAGGAGAGTTATTAAGGCTGTTTTGCGACTCGTACAACACCTCCACCTAAGCGAACAGATGACAAAATTACATCTACGTTGAAGACAACATTTGACTTTTCAGGTAATGCAAGGTAAGTGCAAAGGAGCAGTGACCGTCCGTGCAGCCGACGTCGAGCAACGGACAGTGAGAAAGAGACATTTTACTGTCAATTATAATAATATGTTCTTTATTTATGATTTATAGATAGACATGATGTATATACACACAACATACATAATGTTTAACCTTCCAAAAAGTAGAAGAAAGTTCATGGTTGAACTCTTGAGAGGAAATTTGATATGTTATCATATAATACACATTATGAGAGAGACAATCTCTGAGATACATTTTCCATTTGTATAGACGGTATCCACAAGAAGTGGAGATATTGAGGAAGCACTGAAGGGACATGCGATTCACTCATACAAGGATTTGTTAAGGTATAATACACTAAGTCATATGAACAGTCAGAACACAAACAGAGAATCTGTCATGATGTTACACTACACAGACTTGACGTAAGGACACTTACATTTACCCATGATTTGGTAAATTGTAAGCACCTCCTTTCACACACCCCTTGAAGGTGATGCAAACGTTACAATGTATTATATTCTCTTTTTTTATGTATTAGCTGTAGGATTTGGTAGTTTATAGGTAGTGAATAGTTTCTTCCAGTCTATCTTTCTTTCTTTCTCCATTATCCTACCACATACTGCAGCTGGGTATTGTTTGTTTATGGAATGTAAGAATATATTGTGTGACAGTAAACTTTCAGGTATGAATAAAAAGACATGAAGAAAACTGAATATTGATGGCATTACAAGCCTGGTCAACCACTAGCCAGCCAAGATATGGAATCAAAGAAAAGAAATAAAGAATAAATAAAGGAAAGCCCGTGCTTTTAAACATTAAGTCTTATATCCCTTGGCACGTCAAAACCTTAATAAAGAAAATCAAAATGACCATAAACCCCAATAAAAGAAAGCCAATGGGACTTAGTATAATTTTTTTTAGCGTAAATATTTCACGTGTATATTCTTGTAAATTTATATGTATTTGTATATGTGTTAAAACTTCGCATATTGTCAACATTTTGAAACATGACCACGAAATGTAAGCTTTCATAATTAACGATGTAAACATGCTTGGACAAAGTGAACTGTTAAAATGTAAATGTGGCAAAAAGTGATGCAAACTGTGTTAAACAGTGAACGTTATAAACGACGAATTTTGTGTTGTTTGTGAAACTTATGGCGCATAAACCAAATAACTGTTTATAAATCGATATAAACTGCAGTTTACTTTGACGATAATGAGGATTTTCACACTGCAAATGAACGTTTGTTGGCAAGTGTAAACAATGTGGTGAAACACCTACCTTTGCGAACATCGACGCCGTTGTTCCTGGCCGGCCTTCAGATGCTTGGAGACAATAAACTCAGCACCTGTCGTAGGCGATGTGGAGGCTAAAAACTACATCGACCATATATGCCCCGGGAACAATAGTCATGAAAACGCACAAGGACCTGGAGTGTTGTGTCGTAACAGAAGACATGGACGTTGCTTCAGATCACGCACACGCTCAATCTTATGGTGTCACCGAACTTAACACGCCATTTATGCTGGAATAACAACTTGTAATGAACACTATGTGAAAGTGAATACTGTGCAAGATTGTCATAACACAGCGATTTTGAAACTGCCGCACGCGAAATTCAGTGATGCTACTGCGCATGCGCAAAGACTACGTGCTGCCAGATGTGCATTGGGAAACCAACGCTGGGAGCACACAACATTAACTGCTCTGGTGAACAGCTTGTTCAAACACACTGTATGTATATATATATATATATATATATATATATATATATATATATATATATATATATATTAATTGTGTAAAAAAGGATCCAAACTGTAATAATTGTAGTTAGTATATAGGTTTAGAAAGTAAGTGTTGGTTAAGATTATCCCCTATGGATGCACGTGGCCTTTCCAATGAAAATTACATGTATTGACTTTTAGGTTTGCTAGCCTGCCACGCTAAATGTTTTAGCGTGACAGTCGAGGGGGCGATGTAGCGGGGCTTTGAATTTCGCCGCGCTACACTCGTTCCCTCAGATAAAAAATATCTCGTCGCAGCGGTATGAGCGCTCGACGGCAGAGAAACTACCAAAATTGTTAACTTTTTTTGTTTTTTTTATTCCGTTTCAATTGTCTCTTGATAGCCGTAGCTTAAGGCAGGCGTGATCGGATGCTGACGTAAAAACTTAATGGCTAATCATGATCTGATTGTAATGTGTAGACATTGTGGAAATTATTAAGAAATTCGGTGGATGGAAGTAGCAAAGTGAATTAAATTGCATACAGTATCAAGATGATTTTAATTGGTATAAATTAGTGATCCCTGGACTATTACAAGATTTCGGAGCAGATTTTTTCACGCTGAAATGAAGGAGATTTTTGAAGACGTGGACGCCGCCCTAAAGAAGATAAGTTAATCTGGTAAAGGATGATCTCTCGTCTACGCCACTTCCTTCTGTCCGTTACATTCTGTTATTCTCTGTTTCTTTTCAATAACTTTTGT
This sequence comes from Schistocerca americana, assembly GCF_021461395.2. Classification (NCBI taxonomy): domain Eukaryota; kingdom Metazoa; phylum Arthropoda; class Insecta; order Orthoptera; family Acrididae; genus Schistocerca; species Schistocerca americana. The sequence continues at coordinate 500,800,381 of NC_060120.1, forward strand.
AGTGAAAATTGGTTTAACTTTTGCTCAAAAACGCCACAAGGACCACCCCAACAATAGCTTTTTCGAATAACGAAGTCCGATAGCTTTTCCGTAATACAAAGTCCGATCTGCATTTCTTTCATTCTTTCCCTTTTTCACGGTCTCTCTTCTCCCATTTTTTTTTATTTAACCACTACAATCTGAATGTCGTCGAACCCAAGAAGATTTCACTTCCTCAGTCTGAAAGTTTCTGTAAACATCGCTGTTACTATCACTATTGGTTGTTTTACTGTAAGTACTAGAATGTCTGTATTAAATTTAAGACTACGGCGAAATATATACACTCCTGGAAATGGAAAAAAGAACACATTGACACCGGTGTGTCAGACCCACCATACTTGCTCCGGACACTGCGAGAGGGCTGTACAAGCAATGATCACACGCACGGCACAGCGGACACACCAGGAACCGCGGTGTTGGCCGTCGAATGGCGCTAGCTGCGCAGCATTTGTGCACCGCCGCCGTCAGTGTCAGCCAGTTTGCCGTGGCATACGGAGCTCCATCGCAGTCTTTAACACTGGTAGCATGCCGCGACAGCGTGGACGTGAACCGTATGTGCAGTTGACGGACTTTGAGCGAGGGCGTATAGTGGGCATGCGGGAGGCCGGGTGGACGTACCGCCGAATTGCTCAACACGTGGGGCGTGAGGTCTCCACAGTACATCGATGTTGTCGCCAGTGGTCGGCGGAAGGTGCACGTGCCCGTCGACCTGGGACCGGACCGCAGCGACGCACGAATGCACGCCAAGACCGTAGGATCCTACGCAGTGCCGTAGGGGACCGCACCGCCACTTCCCAGCAAATTAGGGACACTGTTGCTCCTGGGGTATCGGCGAGGACCATTCGCAACCGTCTCCATGAAGCTGGGCTACGATCCCGCACACCGTTCGGCCGTCTTCCGCTCACGCCCCAACATCGTGCAGCCCGCCTCCAGTGGTGTCGCGACAGGCGTGAATGGAGGGACGAATGGAGACGTGTCGTCTTCAGCGATGAGAGTCGCTTCTGCCTTGGTGCCAATGATGGTCGTATGCGTGTTTGGCGCCGTGCAGGTGAGCGCCACAATCAGGACTGCATACGACCGAGGCACACAGGGCCAACACCCGGCATCATGGTGTGGGGAGCGATCTCCTACACTGGCTGTACACCACTGGTGATCGTCGAGGGGACACTGAATAGTGCACGGTACATCCAAACCGTCATCGAACCCATCGTTCTACCATTCCTAGACCGGCAAGGGAACTTGCTGTTCCAACAGGACAATGCACGTTCGCATGTATCCCGTGCCACCCAACGTGCTCTAGAAGGTGTAAGTCAACTACCCTGGCCAGCAAGATCTCCGGATCTGTCCCCCATTGAGCATGTTTGGGACTGGATGAAGCGTCGTCTCACGCGGTCTGCACGTCCAGCACGAACGCTGGTCCAACTGAGGCGCCAGGTGGAAATGGCATGGCAAGCCGTTCCACAGGACTACATCCAGCATCTCTACGATCGTCTCCATGGGAGAATAGCAGCCTGCATTGCTGCGAAAGGTGGATATACACTGTACTAGTGCCGACATTGTGCATGCTCTGTTGCCTGTGTCTATGTGCCTGTGGTTCTGTCAGTGTGATCATGTGATGTATCTGACCCCAGGAATGTGTCAATAAAGTTTCCCCTTCCTGGGACAATGAATTCACGGTGTTCTTATTTCAATTTCCAGGAGTGTATTTGTCATCCAGACTACAGTAAGATTTGTTACCCCACGTAAGAGCACCTTTTGCTCCGTCAGTAGAGCGGGCCGTGCTCTCTGGCGTTGACAAAAACCACAGCACCTCATTTTCTTGTTTTCGACGACGAGGTGCTAGCTGATGCACATAAATACCACAGTTCTCAAACTAATTACCAAGACTGATTCCTTATAGTTTATCTACACTTAGATAACTATGTACAGCATTATCAGCGATACATAGCACTTGACAGTTTTCGGTCGGAGGTAGTGCCTCTACGAGACCTAGTAAAACATGCCCATCACACACAGATCAGTCTTATTTGCTTCATACCGGACCATATTTCAACCTTCAACCCTTATAATTTTGAAGCAAAAATTAGTAGCCATAAGAGAGAGTAATATCTACAACACAATTTACCCATATGGATATCGAATACAATTCTTCCACAGATCAGCATACAGGAAGTTGGACAAAAACATGATGACACCAAAAACACAACTCATTTCCGTGCTTAATACGGTTCAGGAAACCCTTTCGCATTCAAAACAGCTTCCAGCCATCACGGAGTGTATAAATTTAGATTCGGTATGGTTTTAAAGGAAATCTTATATCACTCTTCCTGCGAGATAGTGGCGATTTCAGCTAACGATGAGGGTGGTAGATAGCGCACACGCATTCTTCTTTCGAAAGCAGACCACAATGGCTCAATAATATTAAGATCTGGTAACTGTCGTGGCCAGGGGAGATGCGACAATTCATCCTAGTGCTCACAGAGCCATTTCTGTTCGAATGAGGTGCACAAACAGGCCGGCCGCTGTGGTCGAACGGTTCTAGGCGCTTCAGTCGGGAACCGCGCGACCGCTACGATCGCAGGTTCGAATCCTGCCTCGGGCATGGATGTGTGTGATGTCCTCAGGTTAGTTAGGTTTAAGTAGTTCTACCGTGCGACTGCTACGGTCGCAGGTTCGAATCCTGCCTCGGGCATGTCCTTAGGTTAGTTAGGTTTAAGCAGTTCTAAGTTCTAGGGGACTGATGACCACAGCAGTTGAGTCCCATAGTGCTCAGAGCCATTTTTTTGAAGTAGTTCTAAGTTCTAGGCGACTGATGACCTTAGATGTCCCATAGTGCTCTGAGCCATTTGAACCATTTGCATAAACAGCTGCCTTGGTTTCTTGGAACACACCATCACCATTGCGTAACAGAGACTGTATCATTGGATTGACCTGGTGAGCCACAATGGCCACGTAATCATTGGCAGTAATGCAGCTTTGCAGAGTACCTACGGAGCCTAGTGGAATACCACGATATGGCTGCCCGAAACACCACTGAACCTCTGCCACGTTTCTCTCTTGGCAGATAAACTCGGCCAGAGGTTGGAAATACTGTGCAACAAGACTCGTCCGATCAGATGCTTGTCTTCTATTGCTCCATAGTTCAGGTTGTATGGTTTCGGCGCCAAGTTTTCTCGTTACGGATATTTGGATCAGTGATGTGTGGTTTTAGAATTCCATCACGACCTGCAATTCTGAGCTTATGGAGCCCCTTCGTATTGTTTTGGTGCTTACAGGGTTCACGAGTGCGACATGCAGCTATACACTGATTTTTTCAGGTGTCGTTCTGATATTTGACGTCACAATTCTCTTCAACGACCGTCTCCCACGATCATGCAACACACACGTGCCTCCACGTTGTGACTTTGAGGATACTTTTTTTTTTACCCTGTATGCTGCATAGATCTTCGATACTGTGCCTCTTGAAACATCAAACACTTTGGCTACCTCTGTTCACCCACCATACGAGCCCCAACAATATGCCCACGTTCTACTTTACTTAGCTCTCTCATAATGCACTCACAGCTTCTCGGAACACTGTTCTGACCACGACTGACACTTTCTACGAGTTGAGGACATTACACAGGTGCCGTTTGTGATTAACAGCGCAACCTTTAGGCTTGGCTAGCATCTACATTTATCTTCAAGCATGCGTTTATCGCGGTGTTCCGTTTTTTTTGTCGAAGCCCTGTGTATACTGTGGTGTCACCGCCAGACACAACACTTGCTAGGTGGTAGCCTTTAAATCGGCCGCGGTCCGTTAGTATACGTCGGACCCGCGTGTCGCCACTATCAGTGATTGCAGACCGAGCGCCGCCACACGGCAGGTGTATAGAGACTTCCTAGCACTCGCCCCAGGGTACATTGCTTCAATCACGATTTTTTTGTATTTAATTCTCGTATAGAGAGAAGAAAATATGTCTTTATGCCTTTGTGCGTACCAAAATCTTTCTCACGTTATTCTCATGATAGTTGCACGAGATTTGTGATGGTGGGAGATAGATCGTCGCACAGTCTTTCTCGCCACGCGGAGTGGCCGCGCGGTTTGAGGCACCATGCACGAATCGTGCGGCCCCTCTCGCCAGAGGTTCGAGTCCTCCCTTGGGCATGGGTGTGTGTGTTGTTCTTAACTTTGGTAGTGTGTAAGTCTAGGGACCGATGACCTCAGCAGTTTGGTGCCTTAGGTATTAACACCACACACCCAGTCTTTCTCGGATGCAGTTTCTCTAAACTTACTCAACAGGGTTCTGCGATATCTACATCTTTCTTCCAAGGATTCCCATTTAATTTCCCCGAGTATTCCTGTTACGCTTTCTCACGGACTACACCGGCTTGTTAAGGTTCTGACCGCGCATCTCTCTACAGTCTGGAGCCGCGCGACCGCTACGGTCGCAGGTTCGAATCCTGCCTCGGGCATGGAAGTATTTGATGTCCTTAGGTTAGTTAGGTTTAAGTAGTTCTTAGTTCTAGGGGACTGATGACCTCAGGTGTTAAGTCCCACAGTGCTCAGAGGCATTTGAACCATTTTGAGCTGCGCATCTCTGAACGCTTTCGACGTCTGATCTCGATTTGCTTTGCAGATATATTCTGTATTTTCCCAGAAGCCTTTCAACACGTCTTCCCCTGGCATTACTTAATATTGATTTTACGTAATCGTCACATTTGATATCAGTTCGTAGTGTTACCCCTAAATACGTCTGTTTGGACGTGGTCAAGGTGGTGACCACTAATCTTGTAGTCAGCTACTATCTGGTACTTTTTGTATGTTATAGGCATTATCTTACATTAATCCACTTTTAACGAAAGTTGCCACTCATTGCACCAATTGTAAAATAAGAGAAAATGTAAAAAACGAAAAAGATAACTAGAAAAGTTACGGGTCGAATATGATGAAAGTTACTGACAAGGAGTGCATGCTGCGATGAGTTGTCGCTTGGTTTAAGGCGCCATGTCTCGCATTGCGCGGCCCCTCCCGCCGGAGGTTCGAGTCCTCCCTCGGGCATGGGAGTATGTGTTGTCATTAGCATAAGTTGAAGTAGTGTGTAAGTATAGGGACCGATGACCTCAGCAGTTTGGTCCCTTAGGAATTCACACACATTTGAACAATTTTGAACGAGTACATGTATCACGCGAAAACGTATTGAAGCACAGTTTCGGTTTTATAACGTACTATATATTTTAAATATTACAAAAGAGAGATATCAGGTTGTTATAACACGGGAAGATTACGTAGCGTGGTTGCCCCGAGCAGCGATAGCATCTACGATGTACAGAGAAAAATAATTCTTCACGAATTTTGGGTAGCAGGACTGTAAACACTACGACGCCAAGAGCACGTTTGGTGGTACTCCTCTTGCTGACGTCTTTCCTGTTGCTGAGGATCAGCCTCGAAACGGACTCTGAGTGGCCGCCTCGTAGAAGCAAACCATCTCCTTAAGCTCTGTCCTCGATCGATCTGTAGTACAGTGTGGTTGCTGGCACCCGCGCTGCAAACGTCGTCTCCTGTGAGGTGTCGTGAGCTTTACACAACTGATCTCTAGGTATATGTACCGCTTTATGAAGGCGTCTGAGTACGATTCCCGTAGGTAGCACGCTTTCACGGTACCACCTGTAGATATGACGCCAGAGGTGTAGTTCTCTGCTACGAAGGAACACTGCTCTCGCAACAGTATGCTCAAATCCTATGCAAGTTAAGTTTTTCCCACATCTTTAATTGTGTCTAGAATATTTTGTTTATACTTAGTGTCATATCATAAATGCATTCACTTTATAGTAAGGGAAATGAAATGACATTCAGACGGGGACACTAAAGAACCATCCAATAGTGATCTCTTTCAGGCATTTCGCTAGTAACACCGGATACCAGCCGTTTGGTTAAACAATCATGACTTGTAAAATGCTGTGTGTCATGAAATGAGTTACAATCGGGTAAGTTTGCATGTATGTAAAGACGACGAAATGGGAGTAGAGTACACTGCACTACGTAATAGCAACAGCATAAAGAATGTTCGTAAAGTTGTTGTTGCTACACCGTTGATCGTCAGGAACTAAGACGGTTGCGCGGAAAGTAATGCACCGCATTTTTTTCTCAGCCTAAAACAATGCTACGAATGGAAACGTTACGTATGTATTATTTGAAGACTCCTGAGTGAGCGTAGCTGCAGGAAAGTTTCAAAATGGCTTCTGTAGGTGATGTAGGTTACAAGCAACGTACCGTCATTGAATTTCTCACTGCAGCGAAAGAAACAGTGCGAATATTCACAAACGCTTGTTCAAAGTCTATGAAGCATCTGATGTCGACAGAAGTATAGTTAGCCGCTGGTCACAGAGGGTGAGGTCATCGGAAGGCGGTTCGGAGGAGCTCCGCGATTTGCAACGGTCGGGGAGCCCATCCACGGCTGTCACACCTGACCTAGCCCCTCTGACTTCCACCTATTTGGGCGATTAAAGGATGCCACTCGTGAAAGACTTTTTGAGGACGATGATGAGATGATTCACACAGTGAAGCACTGTCTTCGCTACCAGGCGCTACAGTCTGGAACCGCGCGACCGCTATGGTCGCAGGTTCGAATCCTGCCTCGGGCATGGATGTGTGTGATGTCCTTAGGTTAGTTAGGTTTAAGTAGTTCTAAGTTCTAGGGGACTGATGATCTCAGCAGTTGAGTCCCATAGTGCTCAGAGCCATTTGTCTTCGCTACCAGGACAAGGATCGGTACCGACAGGGTATACACGCCCTTGTTTCACGCTGGAGGAAGGCCTTAGAACGGGATGGAGACTACGTAGAAAAATAGGCTGTGTAGATAAAACACCATTCTTTCGTGTGTGTAATTCTCATTCTGCCCAGTAAAGAGCTGTTGAAGAAAAAAAAAAGCGGTGCATTAGTTTTAGGCAACCCTCGTATTTAGGCTCGTGTAGGCTATATTCAAGCTCGTTCACTGCAGTTTATAGCTGGACCATCCTTATCAGGCGATTACTTAGGCATAAGACAGTGGGTCTTACCTGCCGCATTCACCTCCCTGTAGCATCACTAGCAATGGCCCTGGAAACAAGTAAACCGTGACGGAACGCTTGAATCTATTGTTCTCGCCCCTATACGCTGCCGCTGCCACACAGGAAACACCTGTACGTCTGCCTGCACTTACATCACCCTAACATGCGTAGCCTGACATCTCACGTTGCAGTTCTAAAGATCTTTTTCAGATTTTTGTCCTTCGTAGTGTAAGTGACTAGGGAAGAATCCAGAAACTTACAAATAATCGTATGTGTTTCGAAACATCGATCTGGAGAGGTTGTTGATACGAGTTCTTAAATTTCACAGCGCGACACAGTGGAAGATAGTACTTCATTTTCAGAAAAAATTTCAACTTTGATTCCAGATCTAAATTTTTGAACTTATTGTGACAGTAGATTTATGATGGCTAAAATTTTTATTTTCTTACTTCATTTTCAATAGCACTTCGAGTGTTTAGATTTCGAATTCTTTGACTATTGCCTGCTGGCTTTAGTGTCGGCATCTTCAGCTGAAAATTGTTTAACGATTTTCCTGACGTTCCACCAGCACGAGTGGTTGACATAAGCAAAGGTTCGACCTCCATTGCTGGTAGTGGACTGATGTCGAGTCTTTGGCCGGAGTTTATACGTTCCTGTCCAGACAACATCTGATGACATTTTCCTGGTTCTCCCATTGTTTCCCGCGGGAATCCGGCAACCAGGTACCTTTAGGCTTTTTTCCTTGTGAAAACTATTGTCGTGTTTCCGAAGTTCTATGGCCTCCTTTAACAAATGGAATGGTAGCTCTTTTCCACAACTAGAAGGTACGTGTCAGCGAATTTTATTATGTGCTCTGTTCCACACAGTGCGTGCTCCGCTACGGGTGATTATCCCAACTGTCCCAACCAGCAATACCGTTTACGTTCGATAATCTTGATACTGACGGATCGTCCAATCATTCCAACGTAGACTCTCCCATATGTACACGACATACCGGAATATACCCGACGATCCGCGATGACTCTTTTGTCCTTCTCTTGGTCGGTTTCTAGGTACAGTAGTCTTCACACTATGTTTGCTCAATGTACGGCCGATTGTTCTCGTCGCCCTGGGGATGTATGGCACGACGACCGTACACATTTCTGCTCCCAACGTGTCACTTCGCCAAGTTGATACGGAAATTTTGTCAACCTGCAATTAAATGTTCTGACTGGACAATGCTTACTGAATAACACAATTTTTTATTGTTTTGAGCGTAAATTCTTTTTCATATTTACACTATTGGCCATTAAATTTACTACACCACGAAGATGACGTGCTACAGTCGCGAAATTTAACCGACAGGAAGAAGATGCTGTGATATGCAAATGATTAGCTTTTCAGAGCATTCACACAATGTTGGCGCCGGTGGCGACACATACAACGTGCTGACACGAGGAAAGTTTACAACCGATTTCTCATACACAAACAGCAGTTGACCGGCGTTGCCTGGTGAAACGCTGTTGTGATGCCATCACGTTTCCGACTTTGATAAAGATCGGATTGTAGCCTATAGCGATTGCGGTTTATCGTATCGCGACATTGCTGCTCGCGTTGGTCGAGATTCAATGACTGCTAGCAGAATATGGAATCGGTGGGTTCAGGGGGGTAATACGGAACGCCGTGCTGGATCCCAACGGCCTCGTGTCGCTAGCAGTCGAGATGACAGGCATCTTATCTGCATGGCTGTAACGGATCGTGCAGCCACGTCTCGATCCCTGAGTCAACAGTTGGGGACGTTTGCAAGACAACAACCATCTGCACGAACAGTTCGACGACGTTTGCAGAAGCATGGACTATCAGCTCGGAGACTATGGCTGCGGTCACCCCTGACGCTGCCTCACCGACAGGAGCGCCTGCGATGGTGTACTCAACGACGAATCTGGGTGCACGAATGGCAAAACGTCATGTTTTCGGATGAATCCAGGTTCTGTTTACAGTATCATGATGGTCGCATCCGTGTTTGGCGACATCGCGGTGAACGAACATTGGAAGCGTGTATTCGTCATCGCCATACTGGCGTATCACCCGGAGTGATGGTATGGGGTGCCATTGGTTACACGTCTCGGTCGCCTGTTGTTCGCATTGACGGCGCTTTGAACAGTGGACGTTACATTTCAGATGTGTTACGACCCGTGACGCTACGCTTCATTCGATCCCTGCGAAACCCTACATTTCAGCAGGATAATGCACGACCACATGTTGCAGGTCCTGTACGGGCCTTTCTGGATACAGAAAATGTTAGACTGCTACCCTGGTCAGCACATTCTCCAGATCTCTCACCAACTGAAAACGTCTGGTCAGTGGTGGCCGAGCAACTGGCTCATCACAATACGCCAGTCACTACTCTTGATGAATTTTGGTATCGTGTTGAAGCTGCATGGGCAGCTGTATCTGTACATGCCATCGAAGCTCTGTTTGACTCAATGCCCAGGCGTGTGAAGGCCGTTATTACGGCCAGAGGTGGTTGTTCTGGGTACTGATTTCTCAGGATCTATGCACCCAAATTGCGTGAGAATGTAATCACATGTCAGTTCTAGTATAATATATTTTTCCAATGAATACCCGTTCATCATCTGCATTTCTTCTTGGTGTAGCAATTTTAATGGCCAGCAGTGTAATAAGTTATTTCTGTTCATGCAGATATGCTTAATTTATGAGTGTATATTGTTACGAAAAATTATTGTTGAAAATGTTCTTACCATGAAAATTTGTATAATGTTATAATTTATTGTAAAATAGTTTATAACCTGTTGTGTCCAGTAACAATTAAATATTATCTGTGTTTTAAATGAAGTAGGAAGAAGGAAATAGTTCATGGTAGAGAGTAAGCTGTAATAGAAGTTCGCTAGTGTTCGTGATTTTAGGAAAAGTCGGTAAAGCAATCTCGTCGTGGGGTAGTAATTTGACCAACGGCTCATAAAGAGCAGCAATAAAAGAAATGTATGTCGATTCCGAACAAAGTGCAGTTGGTTTTGAAAGAAACTGTCGCGTGCTTAAAATTGTGCTGTAGGCACGTAATGGCGCTGCTGTAGAATTGTTTGATGAACACTAAATGGAGCCTTCGGTTATTTTTTGCGCACGATGACTTGGGGGTGTATTAAAAGGAAGCCAGACTAGAGAAACGAGACTCAAGTTTTCTCCGACTGAAGATTCGTGTGAAAGAAAGAATAGGACATATTCAGAAAAACTTAAATGGCAGATAGCATCTACAAGGAATTCAAGAAACTTCGTAGCTGATGGACTCCATAGTAAGACGTACGAATTGGGGTTTTGTGAAGAAACTGTTAACATCAAGAGTCAATAATGAAACTTCCTGGCAGATTAAAACTGTGTGCCGGACCGAGATTCGAACTCGGGACCTTTTCCTTTCGCGGGCAAGTGCTCTACCAACTGAGCTACCCAAGGACGACTCACGCCCCTTCCTCACAGCTTTAATTCCGCCAGTACCTTGTCTCCTACCTTCCAAACTTTACAGAAGCTCTCCTGCGAACCTTGCAGAACTAGCACGCCTGGAAGAAAGGATATTGCGGAGACATAGCTTAGCCACAGCCTGGGGGATGTTTCTAGAATGAAATTTTCACTGTACAGCGGAGTGTGCGCTGATATGAAACTCTCTGGCAGATTAAAACTGTTTTAATCTGCCAGGAAGTTTCATATCAGCGCACACTCCGCTGTAGAGTGAATATGTCATTCTAAGAGTCAATAATATTGTCAAGGGAAGAACACTGCATGTAACTTTTGTGGACTGTGGGTGAACGGTGCTATTAAAAGGATAAAAATATTACATAGACATTCAAGTTCGTCAGCTAAGTTAGAACTGTCTATAATTGTATGGGCATAATACGAAGTTGTGACTTGACTTTGCTAATAAATGTGCACGTCCTCAAACAAATATATCCATTTAGGCACTTGATTTTTGCTGCTATAATATTGTGACTTCTTTAAAACCACCCAGCAGATACCGTTCAGCAATTCCTTTGGGTTAATTAAAAACTTCATTTCTCACCAAGTTTGTGGGTGGACTACATTCAAGAGATATATTTTTGGATCTAGCAGTTTTTAACGTAATTTGTTCTAAAATAGCTGACGAGGGCCGCCATATACAATGAGAAGACATTCAATTACTACGACGTTAGAGGGGCAGGGATCCCGCAGGTTGCCGATGCAGCCACGTCAGCTAGGGAAGGCGACACATCGTTGTTAACAGGAGCAAAGCAATAACGAACTCAGCACATGTGAAGGACAACCAGTTGGTGTATTTACAAAAGCACTGCTATCAGTTATTACAGAGAGAGCTGCTATTCAAAATTTCAGAAATTCAGATAATAATTCAGAGAGACTTAATAGTCTTAACAGTGGAAGGTATCTCATTTAGCCAGGTTTGACTCGGGTTCAGCAAGAACAGCAAGTTTTCTCGCAGGTAAAATTTTGCATAGCCACTATCATTAAATTCTCATTTATCAGACACGAGTAAATCAGAGTAATATACATCCTGTTATAATCGTAACTCAAACTCCGGAAACAAGTTTTAAATGTCAGTTAATGCGTACATTTGCTACCCAAATTACCACACGATTAAATTCTAACGTAAATTTATACAGTGTTCTTGTAGTCTGTTTCAATGAGTGAGCGAGCTTATGAATGTATATAAATTTATACAGCGTTCTTGTAGTCTGTTTCAATGAGTGAATGAGCTTATGAATGTATATAGTCTATGTATCTTAAAAAGAGCTGTCTGACTAAGATGCCCTTGCGCCCATAAAAGTTTACTAGACAGAAGACAGCAATTGTTTTAGCGAAAGGTGAAGATTAAACAGTAGTGACACTAGCAAAGTTTTAGCACAATGTTGAGCAGTAATAGCAAAATTAATAAGATTAATAAAATACTATGTTTGAAGGTGTTAGGTTTCGTGTCATTTCTTATGCAACTGATGGAGTGTCCAATGCTCCTCAATGTGTTACATCTCGCATCCGAGTTGCTGCGGCTGACACATTCGTCGTGCAAGCTTTACGTGCGTATTAATCATTCTTCTTTCCTGGCTCAGGTGATGATCTGAAAAGTTGTGCAGGTGTCGGTTTTCCGTTCACGCTACGACCAGGTTCTCACCACTCCCCACAACCAGCACATCTGGAAAGAGTAATGTTGATCCGTTTCTGCCTCCATAGTAGCTATAACGTTGGCATGGAGATTGTTCAGATGTCTTAAGGAGTCATCGAGCTGTTTTCCATCATGACACACGACGAAAGTGTCGTCGGCGTACCTTTACCACACCTTAGGTTTATAATGTTTCATGTTCGGCTGCTATATTTTGAAATACTGCTTCACTATATCTGGTGTTTGTCGTTTAAGTTCTGACAATGGCTACAATAGAAAAATCTATCTTGAAATAAAACGAACTTGATTGTTTACTTTTAATCCTCTCGAGTTGTCTCCAAATTGCTATAAAATGCAGCACAGTCCATACCAGAGGAGTCTGCTTGCGTTGTGGAACTTGACACAACCCACTGCGGCCCGGCTTGGTTGACACAGGGCAAACAGCTCGCGGGTCTGAGTGCACACACGTTAGCACCACCCAGGTGGAACAGAGTAAACGGGAGCACAAACACTCCTCAAACGTTGCGGGAGGTACACAGACTGACGGAGGCAGAGTTATGGTCTGGACAATGTGTGGTGGCATTCCGAGCCGATTCCTCTATATGGAAGACGCTCAAAACCCATTCCACTCTGAAGTCTAGCAAATAATAATGCTCTAACATATTTGGAAATTCCAACATGCAAAAGTAACTGAAATAACCCATTCTTCTCTGAAGTCTAGTAAATGATAATACACTAACGTCTCTGAAAATTCCGACAAGCAAAAGTCTCTCTATTTACAGAACAGTGTACGAGCAATAAATGATTAACATTGAAGAGACATTATTTATATGTAGATCAAACAGGGTATTCTGTTATGTGGCACGGAAAATCAATGCAGGGGTGTAAAACAAGGTGAAAATCTAAAGCCAGTACGCCTCGTCAACATCGAACCCGTAATTGAGTTCCAATGGTTAGAGTGATTGAACTTGAGAAAAGGGATTTTTCATATTTTCGCTTTTCGACTCATACAGAAAACACTGGGACGACAGCAAAGTGTGCATGAATGATTTATGGAATGTGCCCAAAGCACAGGCTGATTACCACCCTATGCAGGTTGCTTGTGTTTTATAAGGCGGCCATAGTTATATGGTTCTATAGAACATATATACAAAGGGTGACAACGCGAATGAGTACTGGATTGTTTGTAGCTCCAAACTGAGACAGAATTAAGTTTTCACTTTCAAGACTCAGTTTGTTTGATAAATAATCTGAAAACTTGGGATCTTTGATTTCTCTAAAGGGAAACTCAATAACTGTCTGTTTGGCCAATAGGGAATGCGAAGAGTGAGTATAAAATCGTTCCGTCCGTAAATTAGGCATCCCAAGATATATCATGGTGTATGACGCTCCAGTTATCACACCTTCGTAGACTTGCTGTACTCTGTTAATAAAAAGAGTGTTAGCAAAAGGAAAAATTTATGACGTCAGCATCCAGTCATGGGACTCTTCATTATAAACAAAAGAGTAGTCATATTCCATGGCTACGCCAAAAATGCAAAAATCTGGAAATTGTCAAATGCACTCGTACTAAAATTCAAGACTGTCGCTTCTGAGGAGTCAAAAGAGCTGATGAATAGAACTGCATGGCGGCTCCAGGGTATAGTTTCTCGCCATAACGACCCCATAAGAATAAAGATTCCACTCCTTCCTCAGTATCCAAATAGTGTAACAAAATCAAGGGTTGGATACACAGAAAATCATTGAGAGTTCCTCAAAAGTGGGAATACATCTATCAAATCTGTGAAACCAATCGCAGTACAGGACAATGCGTTTAAATAAAGACTTCGAAGAAAAAATGAAGAACTAGGTACCACGTGTTAACTAACAGTCTGACAACCAGAATAATGCGAGAAGCCACAACACTTCGAGGCGTAGCACCATGACGTAGATGTCGGCTTAAAAAAGAACGAAACTGTGGGTTGTTGAGAGACATTCAAGAAGTATTCATCAAGTAGTACATTGCCCTAAATTTGAAATTAATGCATGAAGAGGTGACTTACAACAGCCATAAAAATTGAAACTTGTTCGTCACGTACTTCAAAAACCTTCAGGACTGTGAACCACCACCTGAGGTATTTGAGAGCTCACAAATCATCAAGAACAATCGAAACTTCGCTCTGCCAAGCAAAGTCGAAGTACATAGGCTTGAACCAAAATTACGGAACAACAGAGTCCCAGGAGATACAGTTGTGATAGAAATGTGAAAGGAAGACTGAAGAGGCTTCCATTGAAATTTTAACGGAAGTGACTGAAAACAGGCGCTAAGCATGAAAAGCTCCATAAACATAATTAACAGCTGAAGGGGAATTATGGCCATTTTGAAAAGTATGAAATGCTTTCCAGGTGTATTGATCAGCCCTGAAACGCTATTTCATTCACAGTTTTGCAACATTACAGCAGTTTAAGAAACGGGCGATCATTATATCATCGCCGGCCGACGTGGCCGAGCGGTTCTAGACGCTACAGTCTGGAACCGCGCGACCGCTACGGTCGCAGGTTCGAATCCTGCCTCTGGCATGGATGTATATGATGTCCTTCGGTTAGTTACGTTTAAAAGTTCTAAGTTCTAGGGGACTGATAACCTTAGAAGTTAAGTCCCATAGTGCTCAGAGCCATTTGAGCCATTATATCATCAAATAAACCTGAAGATATTACATGAGTTAGTTTGGACTTGTTATTGCTCGAAGTCTTCAAGAATGGCTACGACTCAGTAGAAAAGAAAGCGCTAATCAGTGTCTTGGAAGAACTAGAGGTGATTAAGGCTGAAGACAATAACGAAGTTCCTATTACTAACAGGTCAAATCTCATAACTCTGTGACAGCAAAACTATTGTTAGACCAAGGAATAAAAACATTTACCTTCAGTTCCTGGCATCAGAAAGGTCATCAGATAATGGGGAACACAACAATGAAATTATAAATGGAGTAATTTTCAGATAGTCCAATACTGTACTTGGATGTAATAAACCATAGTCTGCTCAGACGATTATGTAATCTTGACACAGTGCGTAAAAGAACACTACAAACAGACAGGCAAAATAGGAGCCAGTGTAACATACTTAATTGAAAAAGTTCAGCATTCAAACAAATTTGAGCACTATTGTGCCAAGACGCGCTCCAGAGAAAGTAGTGGTAACTAAATCTTCTGAGGAATTAATATTATCATTATCATCTTCCGTCCAAAATGTGATTTTCAACTTGTCCCTACTTCATGAATCACCCTTTGCTTGCGTTCTCTGCCGATAGGTTGTTTTCACTTTAGGCAGGCTTACTTCCACCACATTTTTTACATTTTGCAGTCAGCGTGGCTAATTTAATGAAATCTTCCAACAGTATTTAATAATGTAGTGTTGCTTATAAGTACCTCTGCGATTTCAGAGGAAAAACTACTCGAAAACTACAAGAGAGACAATGCGCTGAGCGTCTCTCCAGGCTTGGGGCTTAAGTAAAAAAAAAAAAAAAAAAAAAAAAATACAGATTCAGAAAAATCCGGTGATTTATTCAAGAAAAAGAGCTTCACAAATTGAGAAAGTCAGGTCAGTAACGAGTTGGTCTACCTCTGGCCCTTATGCAAGCAGTTTTTCGGCTTAGCATTGACTGATATGTTGTCCTGAGGGATACTGTGCCAAATTCTGTCCAATTGGTGCGTTAGTTCGTCAAAATTCCCAGCTGGTTGGGAGCCCTGCCGATCATGCTCCAAACGTTCTCAATTGGGGAGAGATCCGGTGACCTTTGTAGGTCAATGTGGTATTGGCAAGCACGAAGACAAGCAGTAGAAAATCTCGCTGTGCACGGGCAGGCATTTCATGGCCGAAATGTAACTCCAGGATGCCCTGTCATGGATAACAAAATGGGGTGTACCGATGTCCTGTAAAGATGCTGCTATGGAAAGAAATGGCACGGTAAACCATCATCAAGGGGTGCCGCGAGAACAGACCCCTTTCTGTGAGCTGCCTATTAATAGTCGTTATGGTCGCTGAAACATCAGTTGCACGTCGGATCGACGATAATGATGAATCTGGGGCTCTGAGTGCTTCTATGACGATTGTTCGATCGTCACGTTCTGTCTTCTCTCTAGGTCAACTGCTTCCGTCTTGACGCTGTTTCCGGCCATTATTCACCCATTCCTGCCAACGTCGTTAAATAGTGAAATCGATCCTCTCCAGATGTCGAGCGATTCATCGATTACTCCAGCCGGCTCCTTTGGGCCCAACTACACGTCTTTTGTCAAATGCTGACATATGCGTATATTGTTCACGCTCCTGTCTGCGAGGCACAGCAACTGTTCAACGGAATGAAATTCGCAAAGAATTTGTACGCTGATGTAGATATGTCCTCTGTTTATCATCCTTGCCAGCTGCGCAGTGAAATTCGGCTGCAGCGTCACACATCCATCCATCGGTGGCGATGTTTACAATACTGCATTCTCCGTCGGTATTTGTATGACTATGAATTTGTGACCAATCTGCATGACTCCTTTGGGTGCATCGTTTCTCTTTCTTAGAGTATATGTGACGTGGCGTAATTGCACTAGGGAGTTGTGCTGTCAGAAGACGTAGACAAATCTTCCACACATAATGTGAGTTAAAAACTTGGTGACAAGCTCTATCCACTGATTTCCGTCTATTTTCTGCATGTTTTGTAAGAGTTGCACATTGTCTTGTAAAACCGCGGAGGTACTTATGAATAACCTTGCACTGTGTCTCCTGATTGAATATTGTTCTTGTGAGCTTTGCTAATGGTGCACATGTCGGAACTTTATGGCTATCTTAGAACTGACATAGTTTTATCAAATTTAAGTTTATTATTCGTAACACAGTGTAAGACCTGTTTAAGTGGCTTATCATCTATGCCAAATTACTGAATGATTTCCCTCGAATATCACTGCGTTAGACTTTTTCGCTGAGATATTTAACTTATATTTATAAATAATGGGCAGAAATCTTATTTATTGGTTCGAAAATTCTTTGAAGGCTATCTCAGCTTCTGAAGTATTTATCAGAAACTTATCCCGCACAAAATAAGAATCCAATTTATTGCTCACACAAATGACATAGTCAGAGTGAAGGAAAGCCTAATCAAAATGAAAATGCAGGTTGATATTCAAAGAGAAGAGACTTCCACACGTCTAGGTAAAAGACTGGATATACGGAGTACTAAAAGGGAAGAGCGGAGGAAATAGCTAGTAAATTGAAACGAGCCTAAATGGAAATCCTAGGTGGCCACAACAGTTCAATTTCATAATGGTGCTGCTTTACTAGCCGCAGTCCAGCTGGAGATGGTATGACCCAGGCAGCTGTAGAGGAACGTACAGGTTAATGTGAACTCTAATACAGGATGCATCATGACATTTCTCGATTAAATCATCACCAAAGGCTAAAGATTTAATAAGCGCCATAAAAAAGAATCTGAGACAATCTGAGGATATAACTCTAGAAGTATAGTTCGATGACTTGACAGTAAACCAAACGGTCACCGAAACACAAAGCTCTAGTAAAAGCGTACTATCAGGGGTACCCAACAGACTACACTATCATACCACTGTAATACCAGAGGCTTTGCGTGCGTCGGCAGTGCTGAGCGTGATGAGCCGAGCGGTTCTAGGCGCTAGTTAGGTTTAAGTAGTTCTAAGTTCTAGGGGACTTATGACCTCAAATGTTGAGTCCCATAGAGCTCAGAGCCATTTGAACCATTTTTGAGCGTGATGTACAGGACTTCGAAGAGAGGAGCTAGAAGTATTTATAAGGTCACAGAACCTGTAAAAAGTACAGAATAGAAGCTCTGGAAGAATGCTGAAGAGCTTCGAAAGCTGCGAAAAATTTAACTCTGTCGGGAAGGGAGACTGAGTTCCTAGACCTACAGCCATCTACCCGCATGAATCTAAGGCAACAATGATGTTGACACAAGTTTGGGAGCTCAAAGGCAAACCAAGACACCAGCAAAAAACTATTTCATTCTTTAAATTTGGGTTTGATGAGAGTACAAGATATACTAGGCAGACACGTATTCGACATGAAGTCAAGGTCTTAGGACCGGGGGCAGTTAAGCGTTGGCCTAGAAAAGAAGTAAAGCTCATATTAAGAGAAACAAGAACACTTGGGCGAGTGTACACACTAATCGTTGAGAGGAGACACAAAAAGGGGAAACTGAGGTTGTCGAAATCGACGGGCTACAGCGGAGCATGAGAGCGACTCGCTTGGATCGACTGAGGACTGAATATGTAAGAATGGAGAGGAATGCGGCGGAACCAGTCACAGATGGATTGTTGCTCGAGCACTGGGATGGTATGGACAGGTCCGACGCATGGAAGAACAATGGTCACAGTGTTTGTTCAACTGGTCTCTGTCAGGTAGAAGCAGCCAACGGAGGCCGAGGGCAACGTGGAGGCGAAGTATAGCCAAAACCATGGAAGGGAAAGGTCTGTCGGAAGAAGACTGGAGGCAGGATAGAAGTATGTGGCATCTGAGAACAAGAAGCTGCTGATAAGTGGAAACGCATGCTTAAAAAGGAAAAAAAGGAAGAGAAACTGTTTCCCAACCGTACTGTTTCTCATTACGCACCAATTATCGCGTGACTTTTCTAATAGATCAGTTGGAAATTTTATTTTGTATCAGGTAATGTGGAAAAGACAACTTAATGCGCCGATAGAGATGAAAAGCGTATTCCTTCAAAGGACGGTGACAGCATAGACACGAATACATTCAATGTTAAAAAATATATCGGCTCAACCACTTGTTTATAGTGTAAAACACTAAGATTGACGCGTTTTGGAAGTCAAGCTTCCATCATCAGAATAATGTAAAAAAAAAAAAAACCTGTTAAAACTCGCTAAAATGGAACATGCACCAGGCAAAATAAAATTGATAATAAAATTAAAACATCGTGGCTACTTCCCTTGTTGCAGCCATGTCTTCCAAGGTGCATCTCCACATAGTCGTCAAAATATAAAAAACTGTAAAATGGTGTCGCCTATGGTGTTCAGCATCTATCCACATGGCTCTCTCCTCTATGGTCGTAAACCGCCCATGCGTATTCGTTGATACCACACACCACGTAGCAAAACACGACACTGAAACGCGAGTCAGCTCACGTGCAAGTAAACAAGGAAGCCACAGGGATGTCTATACAAAAAGATAACGTATACATGTTCCTAGGTCCTCATGAAATGGTGGTATCCTGCCAATTGCTAAAAATGTAGTTACTAAAAGAAACGAAGACGCACGGGCGGTTTATGACGATAGAGGAGAGAGTCATGTGGTTAGACGTTGAACACCATAGGCGACACCATTTTACAGTATTTTCTTAATTTTGGCGACTATGTGGAGATGCACCTTGGAAGACACGGCTGCAGCAAGGGAAGTAGCCACGATGTTTTAATTTTATCATCAGTTTTATTGTGCCTGGTGCATGTTCCATTTTAGCGAGTTTTAACAGGTTCTTTCACTTTTTATTATTCTGATGATGGAAGCTTGATTTCCGAAACGCGTCAATCTTAGTGTTTTACACTATAAAAAAGTGGTTGAGCCGATATATTTTTTAACATTGACATTCACAACCACGACCACTCATCCAGTACGGATAAAATCAAAACGAATACATTCATTCTACGAAATCATCAAACTTTATTAACGATTTGTGGCAGCTGCAATTTGTTGGAAGCTGGGCAGCCAAATGACGGATGTTGTCAGTTGCTGCCGAAGTTGCGGCGCGTCAGACACAGTACGGGCAGCGTTCTGCGTGCGACTCACGTATGGCTGTGGGGAGAGGCGGAGAGCTTTTCGTGGCTCTTTTTCACTTCACAAAGCGGCGCCGGCGTTAATTCAGTTTCCCCTTCCTCTGGAATTCAGAACGGCCCGTGTGCGTTAGTATGCCGCTTTAATTCGGACACAAGGGGCTAAAATTTGAAATTCCTTCCCCGCGAAGAGAGCCCGGAGAAAATACCTCTCCTGCTGTATGGCTTCATTATCCGGGTCGCAGGATGTTCCGCGCTGGAATGAAATACGCGACACGGCTCTGCATGGGTTCAGCGCACTGGTAGTGGAAAGGGTCCGAGATTTTTTCGCTCAGATAAAAATGCTTCTACAGATTTCATGTTTTTAAACGACCTGCCAACGTCACATTTTTATGTAATTAACTATACAATTACTACTATTCGTGTAGAATGCTGACCAGTCTGTTTCCTATTACGAATAACCCTCTGATTAAGTAGTCCGCATCGCATTTTTCAATGAATTCTGACACCATCTGGCAATGTAT
The DNA here is from genome assembly GCF_021461395.2 of Schistocerca americana. NCBI lineage: Eukaryota > Metazoa > Arthropoda > Insecta > Orthoptera > Acrididae > Schistocerca > Schistocerca americana. The sequence continues at coordinate 500,820,883 of NC_060120.1, forward strand.
GATTTATACATGGTTTCTTCCGCAAACTTCATAAATACGTAGAGAAAACAGCATATCAGTTGCCAATTTTATGGAATTAACGAAAAATAATCTGCCAAAGGCAAAAATCCATTTCCAGGAGCTTTATCTTGGTAGACGATTTATCGTAATTTCTTTTTTCGCTAGTAAGTAGAGGAGATTGTTGTGCCTTGACGTTGTTCATTTTGTGTTATTTCATTAAGTTTCCTGTCCATGTGTATCATAAAGTGTCAAGCAAAAGGATCCAGTCTAACGGCGGCAAAAAGGGGGACAATGCAATTATTGTAACTTGCAACTGAAACTGTTGTAAATAATTATTTTTGCTTTAAACAAAATGAAATTCATTTGCTTTACTAGGAAGAAAGAAAATTTAATTCAGGGTAAAACAGTCATTGATAGTCAACGACGCCCTCTGTGACGAATGATCGAGTATGTAACTAATGTTAACACATAAGATATTTTGTGAAATGTCAATCGGACTTCGAATGAAGATGCAGTTCGACTTTCCAATAATAAAATAAGTACCGATAGAGCACTTCGGGCGCTCGAGCGTTGCGTCATCAGGGAGAGCCCTTCAACTTAATTTAAACTGCTAGAAATTATTTGCATTATATAATTACAATAGGAGGATTCAGAGATTGGTCATTCCACAAAAAAAAAAAAAAAAAAAAAAAAACCAAGTTTTAAATACAATGGTCCAATTACTATTGCAAAAAACGTTACAGTGAACACACACTATTCAGCCATAACATTATGACCACCGACCTACCATCGACATAAACCTGTCCACGCGACAGCAGCATCACCTGGCGAGGAATGACCGCTACTCAGACACACGCACGGTGTATGTACACTACTGGCCATTAAAATTGCTACACCAAGAAGAAATGCAGATGATAAACGGGTATTCATTGGAAAAATATATTATACTAGAACTGACATGTGATTACATTTTCACGCAATTTGGGTGCATAGATTCTGAGAAATCAGTACCCAGAACAACCACCTCTGGCAGTAATAACGGCCTGATACGCCTGGGCATTGAGTCAAACAGAGCTTGGATGCCGTGTACAGGTACAGCTGCCCCTGCAGCTTCAACACGGTACCACAGTTCATCAAGAGTAGTGACTGGCGTATTGTGACGAGCCAGTTGCTCGTCCACCAGTCATCAGACGTTTTCAATTGGTGACAGATCTGGAGAATGTGCTAGCCAGGGCAGCAGTCGAACATTTTCTGTATCCAGAAAGGCCCGTACAGGACCCGCAACATGCGGTCGTGCATTGTCCTGCTGAAATGTAGGGTTTCGCAGGGATCGAATGAAGAGTAGAGCCACGAGTCGTAAAACATCTGAAATGTAACGCCCACTGTTCAAAGTGCTGTCAGTGCGAAAAAGAGGTGACCGTGACGTGTAACCAGTGGCGACCCATACCATCACGCCAGGTGATACGCCAGTATGGCGATAACGAATACACGCTTCCAATGTGCGTTCACCGCGATGTCACCAAACACGGATGCGACCATCATGATGCTGTAAACAGAACCTTGACTCATCCGAAAATATGACGTTTTGCCAGTCGTGCACCCAGGTTTGTCGTTGAGTACACCATCGCAGGCGCTCCTGTCTGTGATGCAGCGTCAAGGGTAACCGCAGCCATGGTCTCCGAGCTGATAGTCCATGCTGCTTCAAACGTCGTCGAACTGTTCGTGCAGATGATTATTGTCTTCCATACGTCCGATTATTGTCTTGCATACGTCCTCATCTGTTGACTCGGAGATCGAGACGTGCCTGCACGATCCGTTACAGCCATGCGGATAAAGATGCCTGTCATCTCGACAGGCGGCTGGTCCCGGCGGAGGTTCGAGTCCTTCCTCGGGCATGGGTGTGTGTGTTTGTTCTTCGGACAATTTAGGTTAAGTAGTGTGTAAGCTTAGGGACTGATGACCTTAGCAGTTAAGTCCTATACGATTTCACACACATTTGAACATTTTCATCTCGAGTGCTAGTGATACGAGGCCGTTGGGGTCCAGCACGGCGTTCCGTATTACCCTCCTGAACCCACCGATTCCATGTTCTGCTAACAGTCATTGGATCTCGATCAACGCGAGCAGCAATGTCGCGATACGATAAACCGCAATTGTGATAGGCTACAATACGGAAACGAGATGGTATGCATTTCTCCTCCTTACATGAGGCATCACAAAAACGTTTCACCAGGCAACGCCGGTCAACTGCTGTTTTTGTGTGAGAAATCGGTTGGAAACTTCCCTCATGTCAGTACGTTGTAGGTGTCGCCACTGGCGCCAACCTTGTGTGAGTGCTCTGAAAAGCTAATCATTTGCATATCACAGCATCTTCTTCCTGTCGGTTAAATTTCGCGTCTATAGCACGTCATCTTCGCGGTGTAACAATTTTAATGGCCAGTAGTGTAGTGACAGTGAGCGTGCTGTCCGTGTGTAGAATGAGGGGTTTCGAAAGAGCGATCTTTTAATTTTGTTGCGCAGTGTAGTTACATAATGTGTGGACGGTTCAATCACACTCCGTCGGTAGTGCCCCATGTTGTACGTTGGAACAGGAGGAGGTATTTTACCATGCAACACGTTATATTTGTAACTGAATGGAGTTTCTTTAATGTGTTGACAATTTTCCCTGTCTCGAAAAAGGAAATTTGTGTTAATTACCAGTAGCTTCTATTTCTAAATGATTTTTACTTGTAACTGGTATCTGACAGTGCTTATTCTTAATTTGACTTCACTTATGATTAATAGCGTGTAGTACAGTAATAATGAAACTGATAGACTATTAAGTGCTCTAATGTCAAATTTTTCTCGATGGCAACAATTTTAATTTTGAATAGAACATTTGTTCCTAAGTATCTGACTATATTGTAATCTGGAACAGATTTCCACATTTGGACAAAACTTACTTTTCCGGGGTAATTTTTGTAAATACAGAAAAAGACTCCGTATACACATAAAGAGGATACCACAATTGGAAAATGGAATAAGAATAACGTGCTAATTTCTTTTAATGGGCTGGCTAGAGGCGAAAGTCTGAAGTGTTCAAAGGAACAACGCTTTTCCCTACACATCTCACCGATTTTAATTGATTACTATTTCGTAACGAAACGTTGCTCCACGCTAGGACGTACTGTACCACAAAGAAAAGTATTCTCATTGTACGATGCATTCTCTGTTACCAAACGCAACTGAAACAAACGAAACTCATACCTTCTTTACGTACGCATCTACCAAGCGGACTTTTGAGTTTGAAGAACATTCTGGGAAGCTGGAATGGCATTTTGTTCTACATCTTCTATTATAAGGCAAGCATCTATGATTATTCCACATTTTTCTTGATGGAGCCACATTTGAGACCTGACAGTAATTTATGAATTTATGAGGACAAGTTGATAACTAACGGCACAGTTCTCAAGGCAGAGAACAAGGGTTTATGATCAGGGTATCGGAACAAAGTGCTCCATCTCTGCCACTCCCCTAATCTCACGACATATTTTTTCCGAAGCTGTTGTGCAGTTTTTGTCTTGTGACTGTTGGTAATACCTGTCCCAGTGTGTAGCTACATTACGACCGTCGTAGTTCTCAGCTTCACCGTTGCACACGACTTCTCCCTCGCCACGGAGAAGTTATGTCTGCACTCTGTGAAGAAAGATAACGAGATGTAAAAAGTGTAATTTCTTTGTTTTGTGTCCGATTGATGGTACAAGCTGTGAACCAGGTCTTCTGTGTTTTGAGATGAGATCACTAATGGTGTACCTCTGATGGTGCATGTACTGGGTTGGTGCAGAAGTTCGTAGCGTTTTTCTGTAAGTTTAATAAACACAACAGATATACGTAACAGAGACTTTAGTCATCAATAATATATTCTTCTTTACTACTTACAACAGTCTGCCAACTTTGGGATATTTTTTCGACTTCGCGAGTGTAGATATCACGTGGTTTTGAGGCGAAGTCATGTTCGGATCGCATTTTCATCCAGAAAGGAAGTTCTCGAAGGTTGTTCAATAGGGTGCGGAGAAGGTGAAAATCTGAGGACGCAAGATGTGAAAAAGGTGGGTGCGGATTGATTTCGTTTTTCTTGGTCTGCGCCTGCAAGATGTCTCAGCTGTTGACAACAAATGTCAGCCGTGATGGTTATACATCGAAGAAGCAATTCGCAGTCCACCAAATGCTTAACAGTATCTTTTGTGGATGTAAATGGGGCGTTGCTGCTTTGTTTGAGCTCAAATCGTCCTTTCCTTCCCTTACGTTAGCATAAAGACGCCACTTCTCGTCACCAGTAACAATACAAGACAGGTGTTGTTCACGAGACGGTTTATAACGAGTAAGCAAAGATGCACATACGACCAATCGCTGATTTTTGCGGTTTTGGCTTTGAGCATATGGCACCCAAACACTCGACTTTTGAACCTTCCCCATTGCATGCAAATGTCGCACGATGGTTCATCACATCTGCCGGTTGTCGAGTACACTGACTTGGATCATTGTTGACTAGTGCGTTTAAACGAACTCCATCAAACCCCGAAGGTCTTCTTGCACGTGGAGAGACACTAATGTCAAAGCGATCCTCCTTAAAATGAGAAAAACATTTTTTACCATACTGTCCAGTGGCATTATTCCCATACACGGCGCAATTGTTTCTGGTCGCGTCCGCTACTTTCATCCCTTTATCAAATGGCTCTGAGCACTATGGGACTTAACATCTGAGGTCATCAGTCCCCTTAGAACTACTTAAACCTAACTAACCTAAGGACATCACACACATCCATGCCCGAGGCAGGATTCGAACCTGCGACCGTAGCGGTCGCGCGGTTCCAAACTGATGCGCCTAGAACCGCTCGGTCACACCGGCCGGCCATCCCTTTATCGAACTCAAGCAGTAGCATATGACGGAAATGTTCGATTTCTCCGCTTGTCACTCCATTTTATAGCGTACACAGCTCCACTCACTATTTCCAAATGACAATATGAAAACTCAAATAAGCAACAGTGAACTACAAATAAAAAATGACAACCGATAAACAGACCGATAGTAACCTGATTACCAACATGAAAAACAAATACATTACAAATTTATGCAACAATCTAACAATATCTAACAGGAACACCGTTCAAATATATTGAGGATCTGACATAATGATTGCGAGCAATCTTCGTCACAACGAATTAGTGTTTATCGGAGAAGCTAAGTTTAGATTCTTTTCTGGCCAATATATACTAAGCTTCACGTAGCTGCTTACAATCACGTTTGGATAATTCTGGGACGAATGCGTAATCAAGAAGACGCCAGTCTTGCTCCATTCCTGATAAAATCATTGGAACCTTAAAGACTAAATAGGAAAGAAGTAACAAGTATGTAAATCGAAGGTTTAATCATTCAGGACTGCTCCGAATGGATGAATACGTTATTAAATTAGTAAGTGAAAAAGTGTAGCTAATAATGGAACAGAATATAATGCTTTTACAGAAGGCAGGGGCAGACAACAATAAATATTTAAGTATATATACGAGGGTAAGCCAATTATTACCCGCAATCTAGTTATTTTGGTAGTACTGTCTTTTTACGTTGATGACGCATGCTTTATTTATTTGTTATATCTTTGCAATTTTCGTTATCGCTGCCGTGCTGTTATTCATGGCTGCTCCACTGTCTATTTGCACCAAAGAAGAGCAACGTTTAGTGATCCGCTTCATGTGGTAGGAAGGCGTATCATGGACCGAAATTCATCGAAGACTTTCGGTGCAGTACGGGAACAGTGTTTTGCCACAACGGAGTGTCTACAAATAGATTGAAAAATTCCCGAATGGTCGCACAAGTGTTACGCACAATGAAGGAGCCGGACGACGGTTTACCGCGACAAATGTAGAAACCATTGAGCATTCACGTGAAATGATTCTCCTAGACAGACGATTAACTATTGACGAAGTGGCACATCATCTGCAAATTAATCACGGTTGTGCCTACGAAATCATCCACAACAGACTCGGGTTTCATAAATTTTTGTGCAAGATGGGTTCCAAAACAACTCACACAGTTGCATAAGCAAACGCGCTTGGCCTTATGCAAAAAACATTTGGATCGCTATGGTAACGAAGGGGACAACTTCTTAGACGGATCATTGCTGGTGACGAAACATGGATCTATCATTACGAACCGGGGAGTAAACGGCAGAGTATGGAATGGAGACATCCAAATTCGCGTTCAAGAAAAGTTCAAGACCCAACCTTCTGCAGGAAAACTGATGCTTATGGTTTTTTGGGACACAAAATGTGAAGTACTGGAACATTATGGGGAAAGGGGCACAACAATAAAGAGTGCACCTTACAGTGAGATGCTTTCTGCCAGGATAAAGCCTGCAATTCGAAGCAAACGCCGAGGATTGCTGTCAAAAGGTGTTGACTATCACTTGTTTGGTCCACTCAAACAGGCATTACGGGGCCGTCGATTTGCCTCGGACGAAGCAGCGAAAGAAGCGGTGCATTCCTGGCTCGCAGCTCAACCGAGAATCTTCTTTTATGAGGGCATCAGGAAGCTTATATAACGATGGACAAAGTGCGTTGAAACGCAAAGAGACTATGTTGAAAAATGATGTTCTTGTAAGTTTCATATTTGATTACAATAAAATTTTATAACTACTTTGCGCATAATAATAGACTTACCCTCGTAGTATCCTACAATGACTACAGTGTCAGTTAACTCATACAAATGCTAGCGTGTGGCAGTCTATAGGGATATTAAGCAGCATTATAGTATACGCTCAGTCGCAGATGAAACATGTGGCAGACTTCAATTCATTGTCATAACACTAGAAAAATGCAATAATCCTGCAAAGGAAATTGCTTACAAAACACTAGCGCGATTCATCCTGGAATATTGATGAAGTATGTGGGCCTCATACCAGACGGGTCTAGCAAGAAACTGCACAAAGAACGGCAGTCCCAACAGTCAGATGTTTGACTCTTGGGAGGGCGTCACGGAGATGTTGAAAAAGCTGGGCACGCATGGATACAGGTATCAACTGTTCCGGAAAAGCCTACTTACAAGGTTTCAAGAAGCTGTATTAAGTGAAGGAACCAGAAAAGTACTATAGTACCTTTTGAATTTCTCGCCAGGGAGCGCCAAGAGAAGACTACAGCGCACACACATGCATTTAAGTAATCATTCTTCCCATGCTCTGTACTCGAATGAAACGGGTAGAAAGCATGATACGTTGTACCGTGTAAAGTGTCCTCTGCCATGAACTTCACAATAGTTTGCAAAGTATAGATGTAGCTAGATACAGAACAGAGATATAATACATCTCGACGCAGTAAAATGCAGTTACATTTCGATAGCAGTTGAGGTCGGGCTGATTGACGATTGAGTAGTTCAGCTGATGAATATTGTGTGTGTTTGTATGTTTGATGAGGTTGAGGGAAGAATTGGCTGTGACTTTTTTCATTTACTCAATGAATTATTTCAATTGAATTGATCACGAAAGAAAGTAACCAACATCTTCAAGAAAATATTTGCAGTTACTTTAGTGATACGAAGTTTTATCATTATTTGTAGTTCAAACTAATGTGCCAGTGACGGAGTTATTTGCAGCGGAGAGGCCTCTCAGAACTCGTTCGCTACACGCCCGTTGCAGGCTGCATTCGATGCGTCCAACGTGCTCTCTGCGCGCCATTCCGACCGGACGAGAGAATTTGCGCTGCGAAGTCGGCATATCTGGCTACAATCCTGGCTCCCGCGGCCTGTGGAGGCGCACTAATTGCGATCCGCTGTTGTGAAATGACGGCCGAGCGGCCGGCCGTGTTCATTAGGGCAGATCGCGATGACACGTGGGCACCGCACAGCGCAGCGCGTATGTGCGGGCGCGCGCCCGCCGCCGTAACGGCGTCCTGCCACCGCGAAAGTGCCGCCCCTGCAACATTCACCACACAAACATTATACCAGCAAACTGTCACGCCACACGTGTCGGCTGTTCGCTGTCTGCTTGACTATCAAATCACTGCCTCAAAACAACGAAGAGAGCAATTTTTTTTTTCCTTTATTGAATTTCGATTGCCCCCGAAGGGGGCGGGCTGGCAGTAGCTTAGTACGCTGCTCTTCAGCCTACAGAATTTTTAAAACATAAAAAGAAGATAAGAAATAATAAAAGCAGACGACAAAACGGTGACTTAAATTGCAAAACGGCGGAAAATTGTGGAATGTTAAAACATAAAACAATGGGTTGGCGATTCTAATAAAATAGACAGGAAGCCGACAGGTAAAATAGTAGACAGACAATTAAAAAACACGGCGACAGTCTGGTTTCTGTTCGCAAGAGATATAAAAATCACACCCAGCGACAGTATGATTTCCGTTCGCAACAGTTTCGAAAACACTGCATTAAAAAGTCGGCACGAAGATGACACACCACAGCCAAGGGCAGATGGGGAAAAAAAAGGGGGGGGAAGAAGAGGAAAGACGAAGGGGGGAGAACCAACGGAGGGGGATGACTCATAAAGGGGGGGGGGGCAGGGCAGACACGAGAGGGAATGGGGAAAGGCAGAGGAGGGAAATGCAAAAGGACTTGGGGAAGAGAAGGGAGGCAGAGAGAAGGTAGGTGGGAAAAAAACAGGATGGAAGGGGGGGGGGAGAGGTAGCCCACGAAAAGGATAGAGGAAGGAAGGGGGAAAGGTAGCTGAAAAAAAAACAGGATGGAAGGGGGGGAGAGGTAGCCCACGAAAAGGATAGATGAAGGGACGGGGAGGTGAGGATCAGAGACGATAGGAGGGATAAATGGAGGGAGAGAGGGCATCATCTGGGAGGGGAAGTTGATGGAAGCCACCTTGGGAAAGGAGATGAAGGGTGTAGAGATGGTGGGTAGGGGGGACAACTGTGAAGGCGCAGCAGAGGGCGGGGGTTGGAGAGGAGAGGAGCAACCAGGGGATGAGGGGGATCAGGGTGACAGGAGATGTAGAGTATGTGGATACGTTCAGGGAATAGGAGCAGATGGAGGAAGGAATCAGGTCGTAGAGGATCTGCGTGGGGGATGGGAGGCGTATACGGAAGGTGAGGCGGAGTGCATGGAGCTCGAGGATCTGGAGGGACTTATACGAAGAGAGCAAAAGCTGCTGCAGCATTAAATTGGAAAGACTTTGCATATCTATGTTGCTGAGTGGCTAATCCACTTCGTGGTTCGTGGTGCTCATTTTCTTTTACTTGTTGCCTATCTAACGGCTTCCAGGGGCAACAAATATTTGATATGCAATATTCCATAGTACAAGGGACGTTCAGTAATCAATAAGACACTTTGTTTTTTCATTGGTAAGTTTCGACTGAAAGAAGCGGGATTTGTTGTGGAACATCGTGGAATATTCCCGCTTCAGCCCCTATAATTTCATGATGTTCCGATAGGTGGCAGCACTATACGTAGCCTTCAGAATGGCGTCTGTAGTGGAGGTGCGTTCCGAGCAGAGAGTTGTCATTGAATTTCATTTGCCGGAAAACCAGAGCATTGAAGATATTCATAGGCGCCAGCGGAAATTCAACAGAGACCTCGCAGTGAACAAAAGTACAGTGAGTCGTTGTCCGAGGGAGTCGTCATCGCAATAAGGTCGCGTAATTCTGTCCGATTTCCCGCTTGCCGACCGACCGCACACGATCGTCTCTAAAGTGTACTGTAGTACACTCAGTAAATTGAAGAAACGACTTCCGCGTGTTTGTCGCTACAAAAATACAAATGAACTTCTTCTCCAACACAACATAAAGTCTCAGACAAGTTTGCGCACCCGAGAGGAGCTTGCAAAACTTCACTGGAGTGTTCTTTCTAATCCACCCTACAGCTCTGATCTCGCACCTTCCGACTTCCTTCCGTCTGGCCCAATGACGAATGTACTCCGCGGAAGTAGTACGTGGATAATGGCGAGCTTATTTATGCAGCAGAACGTTGACTCCAACGTCGACCATTAGAGTGGTAACATGCTGGCATGCAGGATCTCCCAGTAAGGTGGCGTAAGGCTGTCGCATTGTGTGGAGGTTATGTTGAAAAATAGGGTTTTGCAGGCGAAATAGTGGGGAATAATATGGTATACTGGAATCCCAAATAAAACCCACCTACTTTCAGAAAAGAACGTGTTGCAGTACTTATTGAAAGCTCTTCATGTGATTGTATTGTATGTTAACCGGGGACCTAGAAAGGACGGAGAGGCTCCGTCCCCGCCGCAGCCGCAGTGGTCCACAACCCCACGACGACTACCACAGTCCACTTCACCCCTCCGCCGCCCCACACCGAACCCAGGGTTATTGTGCGGTTCGGCCCCCGGTGGACCCCCCTCCCAGGGAACGTCTCACACCAGACGAGTGTAACCCCTATGTTTGCGTGGTAGAGTAATGGTGGTGTACGCGGGCGTGGAGAACTGGTTTGCGCAGCAATCGCCGACATAGTGTAACTGAGGCGGAATAGGGGGAACCAGCCCGCATTCGCCAAGGCAGATGGAAAACCGCCTAAAAACCATCCACAGACGGGCCTGTTCATCGGACCTCGACACAAATCCACCGGGCGGAATCGTGCCCGGAACCAGTCGCTCCTTTCCGCCCGGAAAGCCGTGCGTTAGACCGCACCGCCAACCGGGCGGGCTTTCATGTGATAACTGACCGAATTAAAAAAAAAAAAAAAACTAGAAATTGTCATAATCTGCTCATTAGAAGGTATAATCCTATGATAAAGATTTAACACAGTAAGACCGGTATTATCGATAGAAACTATGTTGAAGTCTTGAGGCAACCTAACTCACAGTGCACAAACTACCACGACTTTATTCACCCATAATTTGAGAACGATAGAACATAGCGACTTGCAGGAAGTTTACACATAATTCCAGCCCTTTACGGATCTTTCATTCAATGACAACGCCCTGAACAATGAGAGAAAAGGACTCTGTCGCTTACTACATTTTCGTTGTCCATGCAGTAAAACTGTCGCATCTGGCATGACGTTTTAATTTATTACCTCTTTTCTACTCAGTTCGCAACTTATGTTGCAGACAGTTTCCACATGTACCGCTGAATGTACCAGCAAAATTTTATCGTTGTACGACACACAGTTCAGAAGATGTGACGACATAAACTTCGAGAGGCGCGAGAAAACTAGCTTTTCTTAAAACAGAGCGTAAGTTATCCAGACTATATTCATGCAGTTTTTGATAATGAGAGCACTTAGGGACTTCCAACAAACTTTAAACATGGTAGGAAAAATTTGAACACAGTACTAATTTTTCACATTAATATTTTTACCGAGTGAGGTGGCGCAGAGGTTAGCACACTGGACTCTCATTCGGGAGGACGACGGTTCAATACCACGTCCGGCCATTCTGATTTAGATTTTCCGTGATTTCCCTAAATTGCTCCAGGAAAATTCCGGGATGGTTCCTGCGAAAGGGCACGGCCGACTTCCTCCCTGTCCTCCTTCCCTAATCTGATGAGACCGATGACCTCACTGTTTGGTCTCTTCCCCGAAACACCCCAACATAGCCCATTAACATTTACTGAATGGTTCGTTATGAACTGGCATTCGGCTTCCTAGGCCATCGTCAGATAACTTAATACTAAACAAATAGTCCACGCAACTTCAGCGAGAGTCCATTGCTGTACAAATATCGTTTTTCGAAGATATTCCGTCCGACAGCATTCCTGGGCGCATGCCTTTATGGCTTGTCGCAGTTTCTGCAATATGTCTTCATAGCGCTGCCCGTTGATTGTGGTTCCACACTCGAGGAACTCGACGAGAAGAAAGTCATTGAGCTTAAACGATGACGTCCGCCCTCACACTGCCAATAGGGTGAAGACTACGCTTCAACGATTTGGTTGGGAAACACTGCAACATCCTGCGTACATCCGAGATCGTTCACCATGTGATTTTCACATCGCTGGCGACCTGAAAAAGATATTCGAGGACGTCGGTTTCAGTCGAACGAAGAAGTAAAAGAGTGGGTGCGGATGTGGATCCTTCATCGGCCGACCACGTTCTACGGAACGGGAATTGATGGTCTCGTCTCCCAGTGGGATTGCCAACGGCCTCGCCGCAGAGGTAAAACAGGTTCCCGTCAGATCACTGAAGCTAAGCGCTGTCGGGCTGGGCTACCACTTGGATGGGTGGCCATCCGGTCTGCCAAGCGCTGCTGGCAAGCGAGGTGCACTCAGCCCTTGTGAGGCAAACTGAGGAGCTGAGGACCTGGCTCAGATCTGGCAAAGTGACATTAGACTGGGAGAGCGGTGTGCTGACCACATGCCCCTCATATCCGCATCCAGTGACGCCTGTGGGCTGAGGATGACACGGCGACCGGTCGATATCGTTGGGAGTTCATGACCTGTTCGGTCGGAGTTTAGTTTACTAGTCTTCCTGCGGGGTAAATGTCTTCACGCGTGTGGTTATTACTTTTGAATGGAACCATTCCATTGTTCCGTTGTGGGGTGGGGGCTCAGTTTTCATTTAACTACCCCTTACATAATACAGGGTGGGCACGACCGAGTTCCTCATAGAAAATCTGGGAGGTTGTTCAAGGATATTTTCGTAGTATTTTGGTACATGGGGACCATGCTGTATAGTCATTACAAGGGAATTCGATTTAGTTTGATTTCTTACCTCCATTTACAGGGTGTTTCAAAAATGACCAGTATATTTGAAACGGCCATAAAAACTAAACGAGCAGCGATAGAAATACACCGTTTGTTGCAATATGCTTGGGACAACAGTACATTTTCAGGCAGACAAACTTTCGAAATTACAGAAGTTACAATTTTCAACAACAGATGGCGCCGCGGTCTGGGAAACTCTATAGTACGATATTTTCCACATATCCACCATGTGTAGCAATAATATGGCGTAGTCTCTGAATGAAATTATCCGAAACCTTTAACAACGTGTCTGGCGGAATGGCTTCACATGCAGATGAGATGTACTGCTTCAGCTGTTCAATTGTTTCTGGATTCTGGCGGTACACCTGGTCTTTCAAGTGTCCCCACAGAAAGAAGTCACAGGGGTTCATGTCTGGCGAATAGGGAGGCCAATCCACGCCGCCTCCTGTATGTTTCGGATAGCCCATAGCAATCACACGATCCTCGAAATATTCATTCAGGAAATTAAAGACGTCGGCCGTGCGATGTGGCCGGGCACCATCTTGCATAAACCACGAGGTGTTCGCAGTGTCGTCTAAGGCAGTTTGTACCGCACAAATTAACGAAGAATGTCCAGATAGCGTGATGCAGTAATCGTTTCGGATCTGAAAAATGGGCCAATGATTCCTTTGGGAGAAATGGCGGCCCAGACCAGTAATTTTTGAGGATGCAGGGACGATGGGACTGCAGAATGGGGCTTTTTGGTTCCCCATATGCGCCAGTTCTGTTTATTGACGAAGCCGTCCAGGTAAAAATAAGTTTCGTCAGTAAACCAAATGCTGCCCACATGCATATCGCCGTCATCAATCCTGTGCACTATATCGTTAGCGAATGTCTCTCATGCAGCAATGGTAGCGGCGCTGAGGGGTTGCCGCGTTTGAATTTTGTATGGACAGAGGTGTAAACTCTGGCGCATGAGACGATACGTGGACGTTGGCGTCATTTGGACCGCAACTGCAACACGGCGAACGGAAACCCGAGGCCGCTGTTGGATCACCTGCTGCACTAGCTGCGCGTTGCCCTCTGTGTTTGCCGTACGCGGTCGCCCTACCTTTTCAGCACGTTCATCCGTCACGTTCCCAGTCCGTTGAAATTTTTCAAACAGATCCTTTATTGTATCGCTTTTCGGTCCTTTGGTTACATTTAACCTCCGTTGAAAACTTCGTCTTGTTGCAACAACACTGTGTTCTAGGCGGTGGAATTCCAACACCAGAGAAATCCTCTGTTCTAAGGAATAGACCATGTTGTCTACAGCACACTTTCACGTTGTGAACAGCACACGCTTACAGTAGAAAGACGATGTACAGAATGGCGCACCCACAGACTGCGTTCTCTTCTATATCTTTCACATCACTTGCAGCGCCATCTGTTGTTGAAAATTGTAACTACCGTAATTTCGAAAGTTTGTCCGTCTGAAAATGTACTGTTGTCCCAAGCATATTGCAACAAACGGTGTATTTCTATCGCTGCTCGTTTAGTTTTTATTGCCGTTTCAAATATACCGGTCATTTTTGAAACACCCTGTATCTTTGTACGTGTATTGCACTGAAAAATCTGTGCAACAGTGCAGTGTCAGCTATACGTACTATGTGTCTTGTTTGTACACAAATTTGTTCCATTCACTTGCAGTTTTCGGTGTTTTCAGCAGTAATGCCCACTTTTTTCTTCGCCCTCAATCTTCCATTTGCAGCTGTTCGATTGACTCTAGAGATTAATTGTACGCGCGGTGTTTGTTGTTCGTTAACAGTGATACACTGATGAAGAGTTGCAAAACTTGTAGGCGCAAGAGTGGTGTGAAATGGTTGCCGTCGTTGCTGGAACAGCTCAGCATGGCGCCGCTGTGCCCATCTTCCATAAGATTCAGTGAACCCAAACATTCCACAGGATGTATTCACATTCAGGATACAGAAATGCTTTCAGATTTGTTCTCCATTTTCGTCTTCATCCAATGACCGTCGTTTCCTATAGACAAGAGACCCGTCAACCAACAAAATTAAAAAATGCTGCTCATACTTTCACACGAATTGTTTACCCACAAAGGACATTATCGATACTGATACCCTTTTTCAGGTCGTGCTTGATGTTTCTTTAAATTGTGCTGAAGAGCTGCCATCCATTATAGCATACTGGATTATAACATTTCTTCGAGTCGATGACATATTTGAAAGAATTCTGTTTGTATGATCGTATCTTCGGCACTGAACCACACTGTCGACTGATGACACACACATTTCGAAACCTTAGGAACACTAAGTCTTCGTTAGCACCAGATCGTATGTCTCCTGCACGCAACTCAGCTGACTGCTGCGGTGAACGAACATATGCCCTGCTCTGTAGCACTTTTCAACACTGTTTTCACTCACGTTTCGCTTTGTCGTATGTTTTCAACGTGAGTTTATATAAAGTACATTGTACTTATACTTGAAATAAGTGTGTACGTGCTCGTCATAGAATGTTAGCGCAGTATATTTGCAGAAGGAAACACAACATAAAAACAAGATGACCACCATTTAATTGGTACAATCTGGATCTAATGATGCCTCTGACTGCTCGACAAATTAATGATAATGTAGCTTTGTCTCAGGACAAATGTTCGTATCGTAGCCCATGAAGGTAGCAATGGCATTAGGTTTAATGGAGCAATACCTGAAAGTACTTCTACAGCTGCATCTAATTATATCTGCTTCAGATTTCAAAATGAAACTGATATCAGTTTGAAAAACATTGAGTAAATTTTTCACATCTTTTCAATTAATCTTTTTTTTAAGCACTTCATATTCCACCTACAATATTTGTTTCCTCATTATTTAGTCAATAGTCTGCTATGGCAATTCCAGCTACAGGTTCTTTGCGTGGCTTTCATATACCAGAAACGGAGCTGACAGCAGAAACATAGTATTTATTTACAACGTTGTTTTCGGAAGGTGCATGTTCCTAAATAACAAGAAAGTGTTATTTTTATATAATATATAGATATCATTAAGAACGTTCAAGCACTACAGTCGCCATGTAAAGAACTTGTAGTAAGTTAAAAGGAAACGGGGAGAGCAAAATTTTCTAATCCAACTGCAGTATCGACATTCACGCATTTTTAAATCCCAAATAGAAAGGAATAAATAACGAAGTTAATGAAATTCATGATATTTGCAAAAGGTTTCAGACCTAAGAAATACTGCTAAAATAAACTTAAGATAAGGAAACAGTCTTGCAGAAAAGGCCTCTCTTACTGGACGATGGCTGCTAGAATTAAAGTAGCTCAGTGTTACAACACAAGGAGTGTAAAGAAAAGCCAGTCAATAGCAATGTCGGGGTGCTGAGTTCCTCAAATACTCAGAAGATATTACGACGTCCATAGCCCGGTATCTTAACGTGAAAGCATTGTGGAATCTTTTTCGGCTACGCTTAAGCGCTGCTGTATCTTCGTGGCATATAAAGTTCTTATTATAGAATCATAGCGTGAAGGAGGGAGAACCCGCCTGATGTAATCCTGACTCAGCAGTAACAGTTCTTTACGAGTTGCAGATATCTGAAGTTGAGGAAGCAAAATTTCAAGGCGCGTGTTTATAAAATGGACGCATGGCGATTTCTTGTTTCATCACTATTAGTGTGCGTCTTATAATGATTGTTATTATGCAATACAGGTACACAAACGAAAGGAAGAAACAAATGTCATTTTGAAATTCATGTGTGAAAAAGCAGGCGTGACCCATGAATTTTTCTGTAGCTGTGTCGACTGTATTCACTGTTTTGAAACATTGCGAATACCTTCAGGCTGCAAGAAAAGCAAATTTCAAATAATTAATTACTGAACAATATTTTAAAGAGGCTATTCATTATAACTTTAATGTAATACTGAAACTTACTATTTGACACAATAGCAGGAGGTCACTTCTTTAGTAAAACAATGTTTCGGTCCAACAGCAGACCAATCCCATCCACCAAAAACGACATTAGCTACAGGTCATGCATCCAAAGACGATTATTTGTATGTAGATCAACGTTATACAGTAACTTCATCTAACATACAGAACGCAGGGAAGTACCCCATTGACACATTGGACAATATGTAATCAGGGCCAACGACAAAGAGCTTTTAGGGAATGACTAATATTTTGTCCAAAGATCTTAGAAACACGAGTGATTTGGTGGTTTCATACAATATCTTGACATGGAATATTAACACCGTATATCGATCAAGAACTTATCGACAGTTTTGGTAACGTGGTTAAACTAAAGACCCTGACAGATTTACTTCGGAGACTTTGACAGATTTACTTCAGATGTTTACAGAACACTCTATCATACTTTCGGACAGACATAGGCTATGTATTTTTTAATATATACTTTATAAAAATATGTATAATATCTATACTTCTAAATGAAAAAAACTCGTAGTTTAAGGTTGTTACCAAAAACTTTGAGGAGTTAACTAATTTAGTCGGCCGGAATAGCCGAGCGGTTCTAGGCGCTACAGTCTGGAACCGCGCGACCGCTACGGTCGCAGGTTCGAATCCTGCCTCGGGCATGGATGTGTGTGATGTCCTTAGGTTGGTTAGGTTTAAGTAGTTCTAAGTTCTAGGGGACTGATGACTTAAGATGTTAAGTCCCATAGTGCTCAGAGCCATTTAACTAATTTATTTCAGATGTTTGCACGATACTCTAATAAACATTCGGAATGACATAGGCTACATATTTTTAATATATATATATATATATATATATATATATATATATATATATATATATATATATATATACATATTTTTAATATATATATATATATATATATATACTCCTGGAAATGGAAAAAAGAACACATTGACACCGGTGTGTCAGACCCACCATTCTTGCTCCGGACACTGCGAGAGGGCTGTACAAGCAATGATCACACGCACGGCACAGCGGACACACCAGGAACCGCGGTGTTGGCCGTCGAATGGCGCTAGCTGCGCAGCATTTGTGCACCGCCGCCGTCAGTGTCAGCCAGTTTGCCGTGGCATACGGAGCTCCATCGCAGTCTTTAACACTGGTAGCAAGCCGCGACAGCGTGGACGTGAACCGTATGTGCAGTTGACGGACTTTGAGCGAGGGTGTATAGTGGGCATGCGGGAGGCCGGGTGGACGTACCGCCGAATTGCTCAACACGTGGGGCGTGAGGTCTCCACAGTACATCGATGTTGTCGCCAGTGGTCGGCGGAAGGTGCACGTGCCCGTCGACCTGGGACCGGACCGCAGCGACGCACGGATGCACGCCAAGACCGTAGGATCCTACGCAGTGCCGTAGGGGACCGCACCGCCACTTCCCAGCAAATTACGGACACTGTTGCTCCTGGGGTATCGGCGAGGACCATTCGCAACCGTCTCCATGAAGCTGGGCTACGGTCCCGCACACTGTTAGGCCGTCTTCCGCTCACGCCCCAACATCGTGCAGCCCGCCTCCAGTGGTGTCGCGACAGGCGTGAATGGAGGGACGAATGGAGACGTGTCGTCTTCAGCGATGAGAGTCGCTTCTGCCTTGGTGCCAATGATGGTCGTATGCGTGTTTGGCGCCGTGCAGGTGAGCGCCACAATCAGGACTGCATACGACCGAGGCACACAGGGCCAACACCCGGCATCATGGTGTGGGGAGTGATCTCCTACACTGGCCGTACACCACTGGTGATCGTCGAGGGGACACTGAATAGTGAACGGTACATCCAAACCGTCATCGAACCCATCGTTCTACCATTCCTAGACCGGCAAGGGAACTTGCTGTTCCAACAGGACAATGCACGTCTGCATGTATCCCGTGCCACCCAACTGGCTCTAGAAGGTGTAAGTCAACTACCCTGGCCAGCAAGATCTCCGGATCTGTCCCCCATTGAGCATGTTTGGGACTGGATGAAGCGTCGTCTCACGCGGTCTGCACGTCCAGCACGAACGCTGGTCCAACTGAGGCGCCAGGTGGAAATGGCATGGCAAGCCGTTCCACAGGACTACATCCAGCATCTCTACGATCGTCTCCATGGGGGAATAGCAGCCTGCATTGCTGCGAAAGGTGGATATACACTGTACTAGTGCCGACATTGTGCATGCTCTGTTGCCTGTGTCTATGTGCCTGTGGTTCTGTCAGTGTGATCATGTGATGTATCTGACCCCAGGAATGTGTCAATAAAGTTTCCCCTTCCTGGGACAATGAATTCACGGTGTTCTTATTTCAATTTCCAGGAGTGTATACACCATCGGCATCCTGGTCAGCGTCTGTTCACACAATGTGCGGCTGGTCATAATGCGCCAGGAACTAACAATCCCTGGTTCTAAACACCCAGTGGAAACACTGGACCAACTTGATTACAAGCAAGTATGACTCGTGCAAGTAATAACAACATTACCCCAGGTGGTAACCAGTCCACCCATCAACAGATGGCAACCAGGAACTCGGATTCTGGGGAACCTGGACTTACACGATTACATCAGAGAAAGTCGGAGCTCTCTGGCAAACTTCCACTTAAAACACCTACATACATTGGAACCTTTAACATAAATACATTAATCCAACCAGGAAAACTTCTAAACCTTACAACAGAACTTGAAAAGCAAAAGATAGTAATACTAGCTTTACAGGAGACACGTTTTACAGATGAAGAAACATCAGATTATGGCAACTATCGCATCTTTAAGAGCAAGACGGATAAACGAATCGGAAGAGGAGCCCCCCATCTCGGGATGGCGTTTATCATACACAAGAGCGTGCTCAGCTCCATCAAGGAAGTTACTCCCGTAAATAATAGGATAATGACGATGCGCTTACAATGTGCCAACAAAACATACACAATGGTTAATGTTCATGCTCCCACAAACGGAGACAACAAGAAAAACCCCATAGAAACAGAAAAGTTCTGGGAAAATTTAGAGAATATAATGGCCAAGATTCCAAAAGATGATACAGAAGTTCTACTCGGCGATTTTAATGCCCAAATTGGTAGAGAGAAAATCCACCAAAAAACCGTAGGCAAATATCCTGCACATAAATTTACCAATAAAAATGGTACAAGGCTCGTCGAACTATGTAAGCAGAATAACCTGAAGATAATGTCAACATCCCTAAGAAAATGTCCAATAAAACAAAAGACATGGAGATCTCCTATACAACAAATTGGCGAGTTTCAAATAGATCATGTGGCGATTTCATACCCAGTACAAAAAGAAATTTACGACGTCCAAGTACGCAGAGGAGCAAACATTGATTCAGGCCATTACCTAACTAGAATTAAAATCAAGTTTACAGCACGAAGAAGTCATCAGAAGAAAACAGAAATACAGAAATATGACACCAAGAAGATTAAAGAATCTAAAGTAAAAGAAGAATGGGAGAAGGAAAAGGCAAACACATGGGAAGAATTTCATTCTAAAATCACGCGAATAGCTAAGGAAACTATTCCCTTGAAAAAGATATTCAAACACCCTTGGTGGGATTCAGACTGTGAAAATGCATTGGAAAGGAGAAAAAAGGCATTTCAAGAATATAACAGTAAAAAATCACAAGAAAGTCTACATTTATTTAACGAGGTTAGAAAACAGGTTTCAGAATCTATTAGGCAAGCAAAAAGGAAGTACACAAAGGCACAACTGGATGCCATAGAAGAAAATTTCCAAAACTATAATATAAGAGACTTCTACAGAACTTTCGCAGATAAAATACGAGGATATATCCCTCAAAATTTATGTTTCAGAAAACCAGATGGTAAATTAGCCCTAACAAACCAGGAAAACTGTCAAGTATTGGCTCAATATTTTTCTAACCTACTAATTTGCCCAGAACCTAGTTTAAGGTTTCCCAAAGAAATCTGTGCCAACGCTCAACCGGATTCATTACCACCAACACAGGAAGAAATCAAATGTCACATTAAAAACTTAAAAAATAATAGAACATCTGGCGAAGATGGCGTTGTTGCAGAGCTATTAAAAAACCTAGGACCAAAGACGTTGCAAGAGCTCACAAAAATAATAACAAAAATATGGGAAACAGAAAAATTACCAGAGGATTGGAAATGTGCCCTTATTCACCCGTTACATAAAAAAGGAGACAGAACAAATGTCAATAACTACAGGGGAATCTCACTTTTACAAGTCACCTACAAAATTCTCTCAACATGCCTGCTGAAAAGAACACAAGAGCAGCTGGAACGCCAAATTGGTGATTATCAAGCAGGTTTCCGCCCCGGTCGCTCATGCACAGAACAAATATTTAATTTAAAGACAATATTAAAACACAAAGCAATTAGAAATGCCCCCATAATTTGTACATTTGTAGATTTTAAGAAAGCCTATGACTCAATTGACCGGCAATCTTTGTTTAACATTTTAGAGGAACTTGGACTTGACTCCAAAACACTAAGGCTTATCAAAGAATCACTGACAGACACTGTATCCAAAGTTAAATTCAGGGGAGAAATCTCTGAACCTTTTCTCATAAAAACTGGAGTACGTCAAGGTGACGGGCTATCTCCACTTCTGTTTAATATAGTCCTGGATAAAGTCATTAAGGAATGGGAAAAAGAATTAAAAAATCAATCCTACTGGAAACCAATCCATCTTGGTAGAACCAAAGACAACGTGGAGATATCTTGTTTAGCATTCGCGGACGACTTGGCCATACTTGCAGATGATGAAGAAATCGCCACCAAACAAATAGAGATCCTTAAGGAATGCGCGGATAAAGTAGGTTTACAAATTTCGTTTCAAAAGACAGAATTTTTCTGTACGAAATTCCATATACACAGTTTGAACACAAAATATGGAAAAATAAGTAAAGTAAAACATTTTAAATACCTAGGTGAAATTTTGGAGCCAACCGGAGGAGAGAAAGTTGCAGAGAAGATCAGACAACAGAAAATGAAGAGAGCATATGGTATGACACATGAAATATACAATAAAAAATGCATCTCCTCGAACACAAAAATCAGACACTACTGCGCAGTAATGAAGCCAGCAGCACTATATGCTAGTGAAACGCTCACACTCCACACAAAATGTGATTTAGAAAAAATACTAAAAGAAGAACGCAAAATTATGAGAAAGATTTTAGGTCCAAAATTAACAGAAGAAGGATACCGGATACAATCAAGAAGAACCACAGAAACTATATCAAACCTGGCAGCAGACATAAGAAGGCGAAGATTAAAATTTTATGGACATGTCACTAGACTTCCCCCCACACGACTCCCCAACAGAATTCTCACTTACATAGAAAAAGTCAAATCAACAACACCATGGATTAGCCAAGTAAAATTAGATTTACAAAAAGCAAATATTGAACTTAAAGATGTCAAAGATAGAAAAACTTTTAGAAATAAGGTGGAAAAGTGGATTGTATTGTCGGAGAAGGAAGCACTAAAGAGACCAGGAACAAAATGGACAGAAGAAAGGAAAAGAAAACATGGAGAACGAATGAAAGAAGTATGGAAGAAACGACGTCAGAAAGCTTTGCGTGATCCTTCTGGGTCCATTCGCGATAAGTAAGTAAATATATATATACAGGCTAATCGCCTAAAACTTGCACCTCAAATATTGTGGAAATGAGAAGTGTCACTGATGTGCAGTTTTCGCAGAATGGACTGTTAGCCAATGAACAAATTATAAAAACACTTAGAAAGTCTACTTTTCGTGTAAACATACACATTCTTATACGGAACAATGCCTGCTGTCATTAACAAACTAGAAGTAGGGTAAATTAGGGCGTCAATGGTGTTTGTTTTCGGATTCTAGTGCAAATCGTTTTCGAGACATCGTATTTCTAAAAGTTTCCACATCCACTCTTGTTTGTGTAATTCAACCTGCCTAGTTGCTAGGTACAATGTTTTTATGTTGGCTTCCAGTGTTTTTGTGCGTTCCTTGAGTGCACTGCGACTTGCTAGTCAGTGTGTGACAATCCAAGCAGTAGGTCGTGACTGGACGATGAGATTTATCAACGCAGAATAAGCCGACATACTCATGGTGTTTGGAGAATGTAGGAAAAATGAAGTTTGTTCTTGTACGGTGTATGCAGCAAGATAACACAATAGTCGTCAACTATCTCGGCACTTAATTATCAACCTCTTCGTATAGTTACGTGAAAGTGCTAGTGTAACACCTAGACAACGTAACAGAAGGAACCAAGTGTCGGCCGGCCGCTGTGGCCGAGTGGTTCTATGCGCTTAAGTCTGGAACCGCGCTGCTGCTACAGTCGCAGGTTCGAATCCTGCCTCGGGCATGGATGTGTGTGAAGTCCATAGTTTAGTTAGGTTTAAGTAGTTATAAGCTTAGGGGACTGATGGCCTTAGACGCTAAGTCCAATAGTGCTTAGAGCCATCACCTCACCAAGTGTCGGCAGATGAGGGGGAAATTAGTGTTTTGCTGCTGTTGCAGTTGATCCGCACGTTAGCTCCCGCACGATCGCACATGGAAGTGGCATGAGTCTAAGTATCCTATGCATTCTCCATACTCGTAGGTCCCATCTTTATCACATCTCTCTCCATCAAGAGCTGCATGGAAAAGAGTATGAGACACCTATTAACTTCTGCACGTGGGTATTATCACAGGATACTCCAGATGTATAATGTATCTATTTTAGTCACGAAGCCACAGTTGTCAATCATGCCTAGGTAAACCGCCGAAACATGCAGTATTGATCTGTTGACAATCCCCGTTGGGTTCGTCAGATCGAACATCAGCGTCCGTCGTGAGTATACTTGCGGTGTGGGATAGTGAACCATCTGCTCATAGGCCCGTTTTTCATACACGGAACACTGAACGCGCAAAAGTATCGCACTCTCTTAACATCTTCCACGGATGCTAGAAGACGTTCCTCTGCAGACTAGGAGAAAGCTTTGGTACCAACACGATGGCTGTCCAGCCCACAGTGCACGAAGTACCACAGTACGTCTTCATGAGTTGCTTCCCACCAAATCATTGGACGGGACGCAGAGCACCGGTACCGTGGCAGGCCCAATCCGTGGATTTTACGCCTGTGGACATTTTTACGTGGGATAAAGCTGAAAGACGCTGGCTACTAGGATATACCAACGACGCATTATTGCAGCCTGCTCGGACTTCTCCATCAAATGGTAGCACTCGTGCAGCAGTCGTTCCATACCTGGAAGTGTGTATTGCCGCTGCAAATGATCATTTTGAACACAACTCGTGATGGCCAATTGTCTCGTTACTGGTCAGAATCCACATAACTAGTGTATTCACTTCAGTTGTTCTTCAGTGTGTGCTACCACAGGTATAGTACAAGCCTCGGTATGGGAACTTTTCAAAGTATGGTATCTCATAAGCGATTCGCACAAGAATCCTGCAACAAATACCACTGACATTCTCATTTACCCTACTTTTAGTTTGTTAATATCAGCAGGCAATGTAAAAAGGCGGATGTTGCACAAAAAATACACTTTCAAAGTATGATTACAATCTGTTGGTTGGCTAACAGTAAGAGCCTGTGATGACCAGTCCATTCTCTGAAAACCGCTCACCAATAGCACTTTCAATTTCCGCAATACTTGCGGTGCAAATTTTTGGTGATTCACCCTGTACAAATGAGAAACGTTGTTAGCAAAAATTTCGAAAAGATTTCTAACATTCTGCGTGGTGTCTGTATGTTCTAAGTCGTGTCTCCCTACCACTTTCGCGCAACGACGCTCTGAGCGGGTTTTTTAGGGAATTGACTAGTTTGGACCTGGGACCTGTTGCTGGTAAGGAAATGCCAGAGCACACATGTCATGTAGAGTTCCGAAGAGTTCAGTGAGACTAGCGATGATATAATCAAAAACTTAATGATTTCAGCGTCAGCTCTACTGCACTAGGGACCGATGACCGTAGCAGTCTGGTCCCTTCAATCCCACAAACCAAACAACCACTGCACTCCCTGTAAAAGAATCTTAATACTAACTAAATTTAGTGGAAGGGGCTCAAGGCTATCCTATTTTTAGTTATCTGGTAAAAAACCTCGAAAAAGCAGTTAAGTTTACCGTTGGAATTTTTATTCTACTCACAAAACATTCTTTATAAATTGCGCTATCGAGAAAAGGAAATATTTTAATACAGGATGATAAAAACCAACTACGTCCAACAAAAATGTGAACGAATATTCCCTGAATGGGTTTACAAGTTCTATAATGGATCGAAGGATGACATATGCCATATCACATCTATAGGTTTAAATTAAGTTTCATAAAAGAGAAAACTATCAAAAATGGTCTACAGTGAACCTCAATTGTCTTTAATTACTTATTTAACTTGTCGTAAATTACAGTGACTGATGTGACTTCTCAATAATTATATAACAGAAAAATCATCGCGTTTCAGATTTTAACTTCAAGTGTTTTAAGCAATGTCAGTTCTCTGTCAAGGTTTCCATTGCAACACCAATAAACAAGGCTCAAAGAGAAGGGTATGGGGAAGGGGAGGTAGACAGTGAGAGAATAGGAAATAATTTTATTGAGGGGAGGGTTGAAATGGATAGAGAGAGGGTGGAGGAGGAGATGGGCAGAGAGACAGGGCAGACGGAGATCAGGACGTACATCCAGTTCCCATACATATTTAGAAATTGCGAAGCCGCTCTGCAGCCTACAGATTTTCTGACAAAGAGCAGGAGAATAAATAATAATAAAAAACAGGCGATAAAATCGGGGACTTAGTGGGTAACAAGGTGAAAAGAAAATGGGGAAATTAAAACAAGCAACAGAGGGATGATGAAGCGAATAAAAATACATACGGAGCAGACAGGGAAAACAATAGACAGTTAAAAAAAAAAAAAAAAAAAAAAAAACACGGCGACAGTCTGGATTCTGTTCGCAAAGTATATGAAATTCACACCCAGCGACAGCATGGTTTCTGTTCGCAACACAACACTGAATAGGCACTAGAACACAGCACGAAAAAGTCGGCAAAGGTGACACCACAGTCGAGAGCAGGTGGGGGGAAACTGGACAGGAGATGGGAAAACAAAAAGGGGGGAAAGGAGAGTAAAAGCGAAGGGGGGGGGGGGGAACCGGGAAAGGAGCTGATGGAGGATGAGGACCCATAAGAGGGGTAGGGGGCAGACGCGACAGGGAGGGGGGTAGGCAGAGGAGGGGAATACAAAAGGACTGGGGGGGAGAAGGGAGGTAGGGAGAGCCGTAGTGGGGAGGAAACAGGACGGAAGGGGGGGGGGAAGAGGGAGCCCAGGGAAAGGACAGAGGAAAGGAGGGGGAGGGAGGATCAGAGTTGATAGGAAGGATAAATGGAGGGAGAGAGGGCATCATCCGGGAGGGGGAGCTGACGGAAGCCACCTTGGGAAAGGAGATGGAGGGTGTAGAGATGGAGGGTAGGGGGGACACAACGGTGAAGACGTGGCAGGGGGCAAGGATGGGAGAGGAGAGGAGCAACCAGGGGGTGAGGGGGTTCAAGACGGCGGGAGGTGTAGAGGATGCGGATATGTTCGAGGAAGAGGAGCAGATGGGGGAAAGGAATGAGATCATAGAGGATCCGCGTGGGGGACGGGAGGCGGATACGGAAGGCGAGGCGGAGTGCATGACGCTCAAGGATCTGGAGGGACTGATAGAATTTGGGGGGGGCAGATATCCAGGCAGGCCGGTCAGGTCATTGCTGCTCCATGATCAGTCGACGTATAGCTGTTAAAGAAAGTGAGAACGAGTAATCAGGTGCCGTTATGACTCGTCAACTTGATGAGGGTGCGATATCAGCGCATGAGTCAGTTCGAATGGATCAGAATGACTGGTCTCGTAATTCAGGGAAAGAGATTTGTCGAACCGTGACACTGTGGCTCATACAGGGCATACTGCTTAGCCCGTGCTACGTGTGTGCATAAAAGAGAGTCGTATGCTGCGACCCGTGGATGCCACAGAGCGGGACGACCGCCATGTTGTCCATGTTATCATAACCGGTAGAATAGTGTCGTCCACTCGACGTTGGAACATTGCAAAGGGTGAGGACATGTCTTCGTCGACAGTTCGATTCTTTCTGCTTAGGACTGAACTAGTGGCATGCCGTTGTGTCGTCTTGCATTGACCAGGAACCATCAACGTATCAGACTGCTGCGCTCGCGTGAACGCCATAATTGACGTGCTGAGTGGCAAAATATGCAATTTCCCGAAGAGTCATGGTGGCAGCTATTCAGCAGCTGACAAACGTCAAATATAGTCTGCTATAGCCAAGGGAAGTCTTGATAGGTTGAAGGAACTAAGGCCATCACAATTATATCCAGAATGAGTAAATACATCAAAGTGCGGTTTTCGCTGGTGTATAACCAACAATATAGGAAATTTTCTTATGTATCTTTTTAACAGAACGTATGGAGGCAGTTGAGGCGATAATATGATAAACATAAAGTAGCCTGCACACTCAGAAGACCCTCTGGACTCTCGCAAAACGTAAAACAAGCGGTCGACGTGGAAACACCGACGACTCGCAAAGAAATAAATGCTTAACACTGGCCTTCTCTACGATAAGACCTATGGAATATAATTTGCAGTATTATTTGTCCAGAATCACTGTATAGCATGTATTAATAACCAAAATCAACATTTTGAGTACTTGATATACCAGTAATAAAAATTAGCACTCGAAAATGTATGAGGTAAGTTTGTACGAGTCCAGTTTTCACAAGGCTGCGTCTGTATCATGAGCACCCACTGCAATTAGCGCCTCCTTCCACTCCATCACCCCACCAACTCCCATTCCCCTCTCCCTCTAGGCCCATTGTCTTACATATAATGGCAGGCTATTATCCTATTGGTTGCTTGCCACATAAGGCTAAAATTTGTTTTGCAGTTTATTATCTTCATTGCCATAATTTACTATCTAATTAATATGGGCTGTTATCCTATTGGTTGGAGGACAGATTAAGGGTGTCTATTTAGGATTCTCATAGCTATAATTTATAATCCAATTCTGATAATTAATTATCCTGTTATGCTTATCGCAAGAATAATTTGCTACCCTCTCCTCCCTCCCTCTCCCCTTTACTTTATGCAAGGATTGTTACCCTGTTGGCTCCCTCACTTGTATGTGTAAGAGACATTAAAAAATTACAGACATCTTTATTTGTAATGGTTGCTGTATCAATATGGTGTCTGTTCTTTCGCACATGTCTGAAAGAAGAGGCACCACATATACATTTTTAAAAAAAGTATTAATTCAAAATCATAATAAAGGGGTCGTGTGGCTGTTGAATTTCGATCAATTTACATTATTTGTCTACTTCATTGTTCCCTACACTGGTTGAGCTGAGTGGGTTCCAGAAATAGATTCTGATACATTCAGACCAGATTACATTTACGTATCTGCACTGTCAGATCGTCACATTTCTGGACATTCTTAATTTCGCAAATAGGCCTCTACACCACCAAAAATAACTGTGTAGGAAAAAATTAATAAAGACTTTGTACGGGAATATTTGTTTTCTTATTTAATACCGTATATGGTATTAGCTACTTTCTTTAATACCCAACTGCGATTCAGATTAGCTGTCCAACTTGATTATCTTTTGCTGGAAAACTTCTTCCTCCAAATGTCTATCCAGAAAAACTTCTGACAACATAATGCTAGTTCTCAGAGCAACTCCGTATACGCCCTCAAATACGTGGATTGTGGCAGAAATGGCGTGCATTATGGTGCTAATTACTGCGTAGTAGGCAGGTGTCTTGACTTTATCTATCTTAAATGCGGCTTTATGTTTACTGATTGTTACAAAATTCAGCTCGCTGACCACCATGACTGCCCTGACAGCATCTCCATCTAACAAAGGTGATACCCATATTACTTCGTCTTCTGTTGGTATCGCGGAATATTGGTCATTTGTGGCCATTAAGACTCCTTATATACTCTATAAACGTCCAAGATGGCATCACTTCCGGTCATGTGATCATGTTTTCACTTCCGGTTATACCACCTAAATTTAGAAAGCTTCTGTGTGCTGTCCCCTAGTTCCACGCAGTTAAAATATCGTTAAGGTATGGAAAAGGAATATTTTTTAAAACATTACATTTTTTAATATTTACTTCGATAAATATACAGCTCTTGACTCATCCTTTGTAGATGTTTTGGAGTAAAAGTAATGCTATGGATACAAAACACAATCAGGTTGCTTATTGTAATATGCATGTGTGATTATATTATTTACGCATTTTTTCCCAATCATTCATTGTGCCCTTAGTCTAATTTTTACAATTGGAAGTATGTAATACTTTGGTGTAATTGCAGGTAGCAGAACAATCACTAGAAGTGTAAATCCCGCGTCCTACAGCCCATCTTTCCAACTGCTATCGTTACAAGACTGGACAACATGTATTGTGATCATCAAGGGCAGTGCTAGACGACACAGGTTTCGTGGAAGGAGGGTGTAAACACTGCAGATAGTCACTGGCGATTGGTAGCGTTGTGTGGAGAGGAAAAGTCCTCTTTCAACAGTGCAACACTTGTGCCTATACAAGTCGTAAAAAAGGCTATCATCGGTGATATGGCGTTCCAGGTACTGCCACACCCATATATCCTCCTGACTAAGACCCTTTAACTTCTTTAGACCCTCCTCAAACCATTTTTCTGGAGCCTGTCACACTCAAAGCATGACAACTGCTCGCAGTTCCTGGAAGTGTGGGAAATGATGTCCGCACAGAGGTTTCTTCATAGCCCCGAATAGGTGGTAATCAGAAGAGGCCCAGTTAGGAGATACAGGGGGTGGAGCAGTACCTGGAACCCCATTTCAGCGCTGACAAACATGGCTTGCCGTGTAATATGGGGAGGAGCATTATCGTGCTGCTAGAGCACTTTTTGTGATGATACACTCTCTCCACACACAGGCAACAATTGCCCATGAATATCCACAGTGATTACACCCTGCTTCCGCAGAAACCACGTCGTCCAGCACTGTCCTTGTTGATCAAACTCCCTGTTGTAGTGCTAGCAGTTGGGAAAATGAGCTGTATTTTGCAGGGAGTACATTTATAGTGATTGCCTTGGCAGCTTTGGCTAGAGCAAGGAACTACATACTTTCGACTTTAGTGATGAATCAAATGGTACATGAATGACGGACAAAAATAAAGTATAAGTCAATATGGAACAACCTTGAAGATCTTTGATCGTGAACTAAAAAAAATTCCATCCTATATTCAGAATAAAAATTATCTACATTATTTATCAAAATACGTAAGATTTCGAGCATAAAAGACACACATAGCACTACTTCTGTAACTTGTTCTACAGCAGTAAAAAATACACGTCTTACATATTGTCGAACTGATATAAATTAAACGTTAACCAGCAGTTGTCGACCAGTTTACTTTGATCTTTGTACCACGTATTAAAAAATAAAGAAGTCTCTATTATTTATCAAAATGCGTAAAGATTTCTCCTACAACGGTGTAAAATACCCAGGGTACTACTGCTGTTCTATAGACGATATTGAACTTTTTAGTACTGCCCTCAAATGTCTTAACAATAATACTCTGCAGCGGATAAAAATGCTGTTGGATGTTGTTTTTTAAACTTACGGAAGGCTGTCCTCGTGTTGTAGGGAGGTACCTATGCCGACACTGGCCATCACCTGCCTGACAATTCTATAAGTGTCCTGCGTTTTGGCAGTAAAATATTGATTCGAACACTTCACGTGATTGTCGTAGAATACTATAACTTTCGTAAACTACAACTGAGTTGCTACATGTTTCCTGGAAACTGTACAAAAAAGGTAAAAGCAGGATTTACAAATGAAAAGTCATCACCACCCTCTTTCTGTAAAAAATGGAGTCATTACTGCTTTTATAAGCAAAGGAATCAGTAACAATGCTCCTTAAATAATAAAGTGGGAATGGCTTACTCCGATTCTCGTAAGGAAATTGCATTCTGCAGTACCCGTTTTTAAATGTGCTACATAGTCCTGAACCTGGATCTGTAATGCAAAGATTCACACAGCACACATTTATAATGAGTGCAGTGAATAGAGGTGCTTTGCCACTCCTGTATGGTATAGATACATATGATTGACAATGGAACCTGGTGCATGCATTACTGCCATCCATATATTTGTTTAGTTCCTAATTGTTGGAAATTGTATGTGAAAGATATTCTTGCAGGGCTGTGCAGTTGTTATTATACCCGTACTTGTTACAACTAAGTCGTAATACTTGTTTTTGAGGTACAGAAACTGTAGAATGAATAAGTTTTATAATTTGACTTGGCAGTAATCTATCGTTCTCGAAGTATCCGTATTCGTCTAGCCTCTATTTTTTTTTTATCGGTTGCCTGTTAGCGTGTAAACGTCCATCGTGTTTATGGCACTGTGATAGAAAATATTACCTGGCTGTGAATTTGGAAGTAGTTGTAGCAGTTTATTTTCTTATTGTTATGGTGATTTACAAAGTCAGTGAAAGTCACGGCTGAGACAGCATTCTAGCTAATGGAATAACGCTGTTGCATGGTGACAGAATTCCAACTTAATCACTAAGACTATTAAACTATACTTCATTGATACGAAATATATAAAATACACAGGACGTCATTTATAATGCTGAGATGAGAAAACAGCCTGGGAATTGCATATGTGAATATCAGAAACCATCCAAAACAATTCTCAGGCTGACCTGGGTACCAGACAATTGGTCACAAATCCCACACACATGTCATTTCCTTCTGAAATCCATCTGTTTGTATCAAAATGTGACGAACTGAACGTTGAGCTATAACAACAGATAAAAATGGGCTGAAAAAAAAAGAGCACATAGCATTTGCTGCATGTTTGCACCTTTTCAGCATCTTCTCCGTGCAGTTGCCTTGATCGTAGAGGCAACTGTTAAACCACTACTCTCTAGTTCCTGCAGTACTTCCACTTAGGAAGTTACTGCATTATAGTTTAAACAGACCTGGGCTGCATCGTACAGCTCGTTAACCAAGAGAGTTTGTTCCATCTTCTGAATGAAAGTAACGACTTTATTTTTAAAATAACTTTTTTCTGTCAGTCACGATTTTCTTTTTAAATGCACGTGAGCGTCTCGTCAGGTAGACACACCCCCATTGTAATGTCCACTAATACGTGATCAGATAGTATGTGCACAATGCACCCAAACAGTATGCTACATGTAAATAAAAGTGTAGCAATAAATAGTGATAGGGGTAGTAATAAATTATCCTAATTGGCTAATAAATTACAGCTATAAAGATCCAAATAAACACCCTTACGTGCCATCCAACCAGCAGGACAATAGCCTACTGAAATTCGGTAATAAATAGTCAGCTATCTTGAGTATATATTACAGTGATAAGAAAAAGTCTCCTAATTGTGTAATAGATTATAGCAATAAGGATAATAAATTGCAATAATAAAGATCCCAAATGAATGCTTTTAACTCTCCACTGTCAATGGAATAGCAACCCACTCTAACTGTGTAATTAATTGTAGTGAAAATGGTAATAAATTATGCCAATAGGGATACTAAATAAACCCTTCACCCGGAAACTAACCAACAGGATACTGGCCTGTCATTTATAAGTAAGGCAACTGGCCCAGAGGTGGAATGGGGTGGTGGTGGTGGTGGTGGTGGTGGTGGTGGTGGTGGTGGTGGATCATAAATCAGCCTGGATCCTCACGTCACAGACATAGACGGGGTGAAGACTGGGCTCATACCCACTTAGCCCCCGTAGTCATCAAAGATATCTGAGATAAATGTTTTCCTATATTTCGTATAGTAGGTTTGTAGGACATGTTCTGCTTACGGTCGGGCAGTGGGTTACGGTGGAATTGTTTCACCAGTCGATCAAGGCTCACACATCACGTTACTGATGGCCTCTCCAAAGGAATTTCCATAAAAAAAATACAATCGATGTGATTATCTACATCTACATCACATCTGCATTTACATTCATAGTTAGTAACCCGCTGTGAAAAGGGGAGCAGAGGGTACTTAGCATGGTACCACATGATCGAGTGTCTTCTCATTCTAGTCGCATGCATATAAGCGCGGAAATAACGACTGATTAAGAGCCTCTGTGTGTGCTGGAGTTACTCTAATCTCTACTTTACAATCCCTACAACAGCTATACGTAATAGTTCGGTTCTAGGTTTTGCATTTAAGACTAGTTCTTAAAGCTTTAAGTATAGGCTTTCATGGGGGAAATAATTCGGTATATGTAAACGTTAAAAATTACTTGTGGACATCAGAAAATATAGACTGTCCGCTATAACTTAGCGGAAATCACACCTCGATATGATTTCCCTTTCTGAATCTATTTGGGATGACCCATTTTAACTGCCTCGCCCTAGACTGGGGCACTTAGAGCACGTAAGTGGAGGATCTTGTTCATCTCGAACTGCAGTGGTTCAGCGCTCAGGCTGCACAGTACTAGTATAATACTGGTACTGTGCTAAGACTGTACTAATACAGCACTTGCATGGGAACCGACAGCCCTTGGAATCGAATCTCAGTTGGACCATTAAATTTTTGGTTTAACGTAGGTCTCACTTCTCAGGGGTCTGAAGATTTGCCAGGAATGACACTTGGTTCTGACTCCACTTTAAGCAGTAGGTTCCCTCTCGACAGTAGGTTTATTAGGATAGAATACGGACACGCAAATGGCTGAAGTGGCGTCCAATTTAAACACTTTCACCAGGTTGTTGAACCGCACTTGCTTTATGCGATCAGGCTGGGAGAGCCACATGACATCGCAGTTTAGGCTCTCCATCTGCCTCTTTCGTCTGGTAGCTGTCTCCTATTCTCCAAGAGTCCCAGCTGCAGCAAGTCTTGGTTTGCTACATCCATCTCTCTCTTCCTAGGTCGTCCCACTGGTGTGCTGCCTGATGGGAACCATCCATTGCCATTTTCGGCCACATCGGCATTGCATTATCACTACATGGCCAGGCCATTGGGGTCTTTTCCTTTCCATCACTTTAAAGATGTTAGGCAGCTTGTATAACTCTTCTAGTACTGTATTGGGGCGTCTTCTCATTCTCCAATAGCTGTATCTCAGACTGGCCCATTTTTTTCGTGAAGACGCTCCTCTCAAGTGTAAGCAGTCGGTTAAGGTCTTTCTCTCAAGAGATTCAGGCTTGACCATCGTACAGTGCCACAGTCATTATTAATATTTTACACAGTCTCAGGTTTACCTGATGAGAAGTGTTTCTAGCTTTTGATAGTGTTAGAGTATAGTAGTTTCTATTTCCCACCTGCAGTTTTGCCTTAATCTATGCTTGAGTTGATGTTACTTCAGTACAAATTGATCCAATATATTCGAATTGTTCCACATGCATATACTTGTATCTGGTACAGTTCACTGATACATCTGATAAACTTTGGAGCTTTCTTTCTATGGTCATGTACTAAGTGTTTTCAATGGCAATTTGTAGTCCATACCTCGATTTCACAAAATCCAATGTCAGGTGTGTGCATGCTGTTAAGATAGTGACATCTGCATTGGCTAGATAGGTCATATTTTCATTGTTGAATTGAACACCCTGAAGTTTCTCTTTGTTGAACTCCCACATTACCTTTTCGAGTAAAGATTGGAAAGCATAGGTGAAAATGCATCCCTGTGTCTTGATCCTGTTCTCACTTGGAAATTTTCTGTAACTTTATTGCCTGTCTTAACCTTTGCTTTGGTGTCTTTTAAGCAAATCTCTGAAAGTCTACCAGTTTCTTTTCATGCCAGATTCTATTGAACCACACACGTTTATTAACTATTATAGCGGTACTGGAGGCCTGTTTGATACGTAATAAGAAACAGTTAAATTCACTTGCAAGTAGGCAGATAGTAAGAATAGTTACTAAGTAGCAAATTTTGCAGTGGTATGCACTGTGACGTTACCTGTGCTCGGGGTTGATAAAAAATAAAATCTGCACCTCCATTCAATCATTCCACAAATATAACATATGGATGTCGTCAATGCCACACCTCTGCTAACGACACAACAGTGAACACGTCCAATACCAACCGTTGCAGTGAGCATCTTTTCTAAGTTGTTTACAAAATACTCATAAATATTGTACTATGAAGACTTGTTTTGGTTTATCGCTATAAACAAGGAACAAAGGTACAAAAACTTGATGGTACAAGTTAACTTTACTACCAAAAACCTGAAATTGACTGTATCCATTAAATTTCATTAGTCATGTATGAAATTCGTGTGTCTAATGGTGAAACCGGCTTAACTTATAACCCCATATTTTGCTACCATGAACTGAGGACCTATAACAACCTAATTATGTGATCAACCTACATCAACAATAAACCAGCAATGCTGTTTTTATAAATATGTTTTTAAGTAAAAAGTGGAATTCACGTTATGTAATTTAGGGTGGTGCCAAAGAGTTTGCAGCCTTTTATCGAGATCGAATTTACTTTCTAATCGATAGTCGATTGTGAAATTATGTCACAATACGAACACAGTTCGATATTTCCTGAGCGTCGTTGACACCGGTGAGGCTATGTGCGGTAGAGGGTGGGGGCGGGAGAGGGGAGATTGTAGAGGTGACGTCATCTCCAGTCGGCAGCAATTATGCAGAATGGGGGTAACGTCAACAGCCTGGTGCATGTGGGCGGCTGTGGACATTAACGGAGATGGGAGCCCATTAGCACAGCTGCGTTACAGTTTGCACGTGCCTCACTCCGTAACGGTGCTCCCTCCCGTCCAGCCTGCCCAGTATTTATGGTCGCGCCCTAACCAGTTTTCTTTTTAATGGCAGCTCTCATCTGTAGAGGAAAATTTTAGTCTTCATAGGAAGTCAGATAGCAGCTGAAAGTGGTACTTCGTTGAGATTGTAAATCATATATGAAAATTTCAGCCTTTTTCTTTCAAAAACTCACGCCATCAGCTATTTGAATCATTTTTCACGTAGCATGCAAAGAGAATAACAGCATTCTGTAACTAGGAATACCCAAGCTCAGTTATATGTGAATGCTGGATTTCTCGGCGAGCTTCGCTGATAAATTCTTCTAGGGACTTCAGGCAGGTAAAATTTCATTCGGAGCAACGTTTCAACAAGTTACTTATCATCTGCGCCAGATGATGATTACCTGTGAAGAATGCATCAGCTGAAGTTCAGTGTTACCGAATGTATTGTATCATTGTTTGATCGAATAACCAACGCTCCTACTGGGCGGTTATAATTAAAGTGCAGCTGCTCATGAAGGTCCAATGAGGGTTATAATGATCTATTGACAGTAAAACTTGGTAGATATGCTAATGTGTTTATGCAGAACCGATTTACACTGGAAACAAATTAGTTCCAGTTTTGCTACTGTACAGTATTTGTATGACATTATGATATCCACGCTGTCTTTTGACAAGCCATAATGTGAGTGAACAGTATGGCTATTGAGGAGAGAAATAGTGCACGATTTGTGAAATTCTTGCGTGAACGGCAACAGTTACAGTGCTGCAGTGAGAGGGTGTCGTCGACTGAACAGAAGCACGATGTAATTTTTTGTTTTTTGGTCATCAGTCTACTGACTGGTTTGATGCGGCCCGCCACGAATTCCTTTCCTGTGCTAACATCTTCATCTCAGAGTAGCACTTGCAACCTACGTCCTCAATTATTTGCTTGACGTATTCCAATCTCTGTCTTCCTCTACAGTTTTTACCCTCTACAGCTCCCTCTAGTACCATGGAAGTCATTCCCTCATGTCCTGTCCCTTCTCCTTATCAGTGTTTTCCACATATTCCTTTCCTCTCCGATTCTGCGTAGAACCTCCTCATTCCTTACCTTATCAGTCCACCTAATTTTCAACATTCGTCTATAGCACCACATCTCAAATGCTTCGATTCTCTTCTGTTCCGGTTTTCACTACCATACAATGCTGTACTCCAGACGTACATCCTCAGAAATTTCTTCCTCAAATTAAGGCCGGTATTTGATATTAGTAGACTTCTCTTGGCCAGAAATGCCTTTTTTTGCCATAGCGAGTCTGCTTTAGATGTCCTCCTTGCTCCGTCCGTCATTGGTTATTTTACTGCCTAGGTAACAGAACTCCTTAACTTCATTGACTTCGTGACCATCAATCCTCGCTGTCCTCATTTCTACTACTTCTCATTACCTTCGTCTTTCTCCGATTTACTCTCAAACCATACTGTGTACTCATTAGACTGTTCATTGCGTTAAGCAGATCATTTAATTCTTCTTCACTTTCACTCAGGATAGCAATGTCATCAGCGAATCGTATCATTGATATCCTTTCACCTTGTATTTTAATTCCACTTCTGAACCTTTCTTTTATTTCCATCATTGCTTCCTCGATGTACAGATTGAAGAGTAGGGGTGAAAGGCTACAGCTTTGTCTTACACCCTTCTTAATACGAGCACTTCGTTCTTGATCGTCCACTCTTATTATTCCCTCTTGGTTGTTGTACATATTGTATACGACCCGTCTGTCTCTACAGCTTACCCCTACTTCTTTCAGAATCTCGAACAGCTTGCACCATTTTATATTATTGAACGCTTTTTCTAGGTCGACAAATCCTATGAAAGTGTCTTGATTTTTCTTTAGCCTTGCTTCCATTATTAGCCGTAACGTCAGAATTGCCTCTTCGTCCCATTACTTTTCCTAAAGCCAAACTGATCGTCACCTAGCGCATTCTCAATTTTCATTTCCAATCTTCTGTATATTATTCTTGTAAGCAGCTTCGATGCATGAGCTGTTAAGCTGATTGTGCGATAATTCTCGCACTTGTCAGCTCTTGCCGTCTTCGGAATTGTGTGGATGATGCTTTTCCGAAAGTCAGATGGTATATCGCCAGACTCATATATTCTACACACCAACGTGAATAGTCGTTTTGTTGCCACTTCCCCCAATGATTTTAGAAATTCTGATGGAATGTTATCTATCCATTCTGCTTTATTTGACCGTAAGTCCTCCAAAGCTCTTTTAAATTCCGATTCTAATACTGGATCCCCTATCTCTTCTAAATCGACTCCTGTTTCTTCTTCTATCACATTAGACAAATCTTCACCCTCATAGAGGCTTTAAATGCATTCTTTCCACCTATCTGCTCTCTCCTCTGCATTTAACAGTGGAATTCCCGTTGCACTCTTAATGTTACGACCGTTGCTTTTAATGTCACCAAAGGTTGTTTTGACTTTCCTGTATGCTGAGTCTGTCCTTCCGACAATCATATCTTTTTCGATGTCTTCACATTTTTCCTGCAGCCATTTCATCTTAGCTTCCCTGCACTTCCTATTTATTTCACTCCTCAGCGACTTGTATTTCTGTATTCCTGATTTTCCCGGAACATGTTTGTACTTCCTCCTTTCATCAATCAACTGAAGTATTTCTTCTGTTACCCATGGTTCCTTCGCAGCTACCTTCTTTGTACCTATTGTGATCT
Source organism: Schistocerca americana (assembly GCF_021461395.2). Taxonomy (NCBI): domain Eukaryota; kingdom Metazoa; phylum Arthropoda; class Insecta; order Orthoptera; family Acrididae; genus Schistocerca; species Schistocerca americana. The sequence continues at coordinate 500,858,886 of NC_060120.1, forward strand.
GAGTCTATATCTGTTCCTGGGTACGCCTTACAATCCAGTATCTGATTTTGGAATCTCTGTCTGACCATGATGTAATCTAATTGAAATCTTCACGTGTCTCCCGGCCTTTTCCAATTGTACCACCTCCTCTTGTGATTCTTGAACAGGGTATTCGCTATTACTAGCTGAAACTTGTTACAGAACTCAATTAGTCTTTCTCCTCTTTCATTCCTTGTCCCAAGCCCATATTCTCCTGTAACCTTTTCTTCTACTCCTTCCCCTACAACTGCATTCCAGTCGCCCATGACTATTAGATTTTCGTCCCCCTTTACATTCTGCATTACCCTTTCAATATCCTCATACACTTTCTCTATCTGTTCATCTTCATCTTGCGACGTCGGCATGTATACCTGAACTATCGTTGTCGGTGTTGGTCTGCTGTCGATTCTGATTAGAACAACCCGGTCACTGAACTGTTCACAGTAACACACCCTCTGTCCTACCTTCCTATTCATAACGAACCCTACACCTGTTATACCATCTTTTGCTGCTGTTGATATTACCCGATACTCATCTGACCAGAAATCCTTGTCTTCCTTCCACTTCTCTTCACTGACCCCTACTATATCTAGATTGAGCCTTTGCATTTCCCTTTTCAGATTTTCTAGTTTCCCTACCACGTTCAAGTTTCTGACATTCCACGCCCCAACTCGTAGAACGTTATCCTTTCGTTGATCATTAAAGGTTTTAAAGAGAATGGTGTGAAATTCGAAAAGACCGGGGAGCTTGGCGTGGCACGTGTAAGAGGAAGGCCTCCTATACCTGTGGAAGGTATTGGCGAGGTCGCTGTTGCTGTGACCGAGCGGTTCTAGGCGCTTCAGTCCGCAACCAATCTGCTGCTACAGTCGCAGGTTCGAATCCTGCCTCGGGCATGGATGTGTGTGATGTCCTTAGCTTAGTTAGGTTTAAGTAGTTCTAAGTTCCAGGGGACTGATGACCTCTGATGTTAAGTCCCTTAGTGGTCAGAGCCATTTGAACCATTTTTGAACCTAATGTTGATCGCCCATTGAAAGATCTACTTCATGAAAACTTCCACGAACATGTTATCTCTGGAGGTATTCGAGATGCACATGCTGCAAGATCACCTGATCTGAATCCATGTGACTTTTGGCTCAGGGGACATCTAGAAGAACGTGTTAGCCAGGGACACGGCTGTCTCTACCTGATGTGAAGGCCAGTATACAAGAATACGTTGCTCAGATTCCATCGGAACTGCTGCAAGCAACGGTTGATCGTCATTTTACGAATGCAGCATCTCATCGAGTCTCCGGTACTCATAGTGAACGAACTGTGTAAGCGGCGATTACAGATAAAATCAACGTTATGCCTTTTTCACCTGTTTGACCTTTCCTGCCAATGTTCGCTTCCTAGGTTATTGCATATGGAAATATGTATACAGGGTGAACATTAATAAAACTGACAAACTTAAAGGACGGAGTCCTGACTGGAAACAGAGGAAAAAAGTCCTATGAAGATGTGTCTAGAAATGGACGGTGCGTGTGCAACGACAACATATTTTCCCAGAACACAGTACAGAGTTGCACCGCATCCATGTTACAGCAAATGTTCAACGTGGCCTCCATGGAATGCAATGTACGCGGTCACAGGTCGCATCATGGATTGCCGCACACTTTCGCACGTTCTGTCCTCTCTCTCCAAATAGCCACAGGCGTCGTAAATACGCTGTTGGAGGATGTGCACATCAGGAACTGGTTCAAAATACACTACGCTTTTCAGATGTCCCTAGAGGTAAATATACAGGGTGGTTTAAGCCTGGTGATCTAGCAGGCCGTGCCACAGGGCCTCCGCGTCCTACCCAACGTCCGGGGAGTATTGGAAACTGGAAATTTGTGGTAAGGACTATGGGACCAAACTGCTGAGGTCATCGGTCCCTAGGCTTACGCAGTACTTAATCTAACTTAAACCAATCAAAATATCCACGGGTATGCTGCCGGTCTATAGTTCCAACGGGCACAATATTTCGGCGATCATACATGTCGCCATCATCAGGTGAACTGACGGACTGAGCTCCTGTGAATGTGCCGGCACGGAGATCCGTGCGCTATGGCTGCTCAGAGGGAACTGGGTTCGGTCGCGGCGGCGGCCGATTTAAATACCCTCCGCCCGCGGCGCGCTCCCTCCGCCGTCCGCGCCCCGCGCCACGGTCGCGCGGTGGAACAGATTGCGATGGCGTCTGAGATGACGTCGGTGTGATGGCTCTGTCCGCCGTGGTCGTCACAACTATATTTTTGCTCGATTTACTCTTGATTAACCCAATCGCTGGTTCCCAAGCCTTGCTAAGATTATAGCCACAGTCACGGTTTATGAGGTCGTCATTGGTGCGAATTTCGATGGCCTCTCTAACAACGCTGTCCCCGTATCTCGACGTCTGTACCAGAATCCTCGTGCGGTCATACTCCATGGCGTGATTTTCCGACGAACAATGTTCAGCGACCGCCGACTTGCTCGGATACATCAGTCGAGTGTGCCTCTGGTGTTCACGGCATCGATCCTCGACGGTACGCATCGTCTGACCAATATACGACTTGCCACATTGACACGGAATCTGGTACACGCCGGCCTTTCGCAAACCGAGGTCATCTTTGGCGCTCCCCACCAGTGCACGAGTTTTATTTGGAGGACAAAACACAGTTCCGACCCGGTGTTTCTTCAGAATGCGGGCAATTTTCCCCGAGAGTGCGCCTGTGTAAGGAATAAATGCAGTGCCTACCTCCTCCCTCGTGACTTAATCCATCTCAACAGGTTGTGCTGCAGTGGTTGGGCGGAGAGCACGTTGAATCTGCCACTCTGAGTACCCATTTTTTCGAAATACAGTTCTCAGATGTTCCAATTCCTGGGGTAGACTCTCTGCGTCAGAGATAGTGCGCGCCGTATGTACTAGAGTTTTAAGTGTATGATCGCCGAAATATTGTGCCCGTTGGACACTATAGACCGGCAGCATACCCGTGGATATTTTGATTATCAAATACGCCGGGAGAAACTCAAGAATCATAACTTAAACCAACTTACGCTAAGGACAGCACACACGCCTATGCCCGAGGGAGGACTCGAACCTTCGATGGGGCGAGCCGCACGAACCGTGACAAGACACCTGAGGCCGCACGGGTACCCCGTGTGGCGCCGGGGAAGATGATGAGAGATGTCGGCGAACTGTAATGCGGAAGTGGGATGGTACTCCATGATGCAGAAACCACATAACCTGTCGTATTGCCAAAGGCACATTCTCAAGCATTCCGCAGGAAGTCCAGGTAAGTTTCTCCGTCGATGCGTTGTGGAATAAAAACCTCTGGAAGTATGTGGTCGCCAGGAATCCCTGCTCTCACATTGATGCTGAGCCGATGCTGATAAGAAGCCTCAATGATTCCCGGATGATTATCTGTAGCCCACAGGTGACGATTAAGCAGATTGATGGTGCCAATTCTGGTAAAGGATGCTTCGTTGGTAAAGAGAACTGATGAGATAAATCCCATAATTATGATAGTTTCGTGCAAAAACACATTGACAAAATTCTTCCCTTAGAGTGTTGCAAGTGATCGGGATAGTAGCGGTCGCCATGCAGGATGTACACAATCGTACGATGGCTTACACGATACTGGCGGTCCTCTTGCTTGGAGCTTATACTGAGGTTCGTCTCAATATCCTATAGAACCCGGTTCTCCAAATCTTGTGTATGCACAGTCCGCCGCCTCCCTTCACGTCGTCTGAAAGGACCCATGTTCAACAATGCCTAAAAAGGGCATGAATTGTTCTGTGAGTGGCTTGTGTCTGAGAGGGTACTTATTTTGATATAGCTGTGCTGTATCTCGACCGTTTCCATCTGCTTGGCCGTACACAAACACCATCTCGGCTTGTTCCCGATGCGAAGACCGGACATTCTGCTGCTTACAGTACGATGTGTCAATCACACAGACTGATACACACAAGGAACACACGGCACATAATTAGAGGAACTACCGTGGCAACGATACATTTCTGGACTCATGCTCATAGGATCTGTTTTACTCCATCTCCAGTCAGGAATCCGTCCCTGCAGTTGGTCGGTTATGTTAATGTTCACCCCTATACGTTTTTCTCTCATTGACAGCGCCATATTTTCACTTGTTGGCCAAAATTGGAACTATTTTTTACAGCGCGAATCGGTTTCGCATTAACGCAATAGGTGGTTCAAATGGCTCTGAACACTATGGGACTTAACATCTGAGGTCATCAGTCCCCTAGAACTTAGAACTACTTAAACCTAACTAAGCTAAGGACATCACACACATCCATGCCCGAGGCAGGATTCGAACCGGTGACCGTAGCAGTTGCGCGGTTCCAGACTGAAGCGCCTAGAACCGCTCGGCCACAGCGGCCGGCAACGCTATAGAGTATCATCATATTTCGCTACCATACGATAACTGCAGCCCGCACTGGACTTCTGTGAGCTGCTGGACTTTGATTATAACTACACAGTACAAGTGAGGTAAGAACAAGTTACTAATCTTCCTTCCTCCCTGCCTTACTTGACTACTTTCACGAGGCCTGTCCCAAACCTTCCCCATCCCACCCGGTTTATGACGACATACTTTAACTAAAGTGAAGTACAGACCAACGTAATACCAATATTCTTCGCTCCAAAGACGTTCTGTGCTTGAGTGCCAACATTGGCGAATTTTTTTCAGATTTCAAAAATTTCGACATTTAACACAAACGAGTGGTTGTACGGGTAGTATATTTTGCTACCATAGATGTGTGGCTGATTAACAGTGAAAATAGGCCAAGAAAATGATGCTCTGGGGAGACCATTACACCCATATTAAAATAGGTAGAGGTACCGTTCGAAAACTGCACAGCCACTAAGAAACACACTAATGCTCGATACTCCACAGTTTTTAATTTTTTGCACCTTTTTTCTTTAAGAGTATAATAACTTTATCCTAATATCGGTAATCAGCTAATACCTCCATTTTCTTTTTCTTCTTCTGTTTTTCTGTTTATTGTTCTTTCTAATGTACCTTTCCTCATCCAGTTCTCCAATCAACCGTTTTTTGGCACTGTTAAATGTTTTCAAAGTCAGGCTCCACCAATCTTTCTCAGTTATTATATTTTCTTTCTGACAGGCATCTTTTGCCTTCTTCCAATTTGACATTTGAAGAGCTTCCAGAGGCTATGCATTACTCTATGTAATTACACAATAACAGTTTTCAGTCAACAGTACTGATACATGTTTTCCGCTGTTTTCCGAATCCGCTCTGGGTGGATGCAGGAAAACTGAGTATACTGCATCACAAAGGACGAAAGTGGAATTACTTCCCTCTGAGCGGAACGAAACAGTTTCGAAAAATGGATCACCAAGTGCGCTGTTACTAGGGTGTGGTCGTTACTTTTACCTGCCTGCACTTTCTCAGACATTGGCTGCAACACGAGAGCTCTTGAAGGAGCCACAGAAAGGCGGTCGATACCCAGAGCCTCACCTCGTCGCATAATCTTAACAACGATTAGCATGAAGTCTGCGATACCCGGTCACGCATCACGCAGGGCGTTGTTTATAGAACAGAAAGCAGAACATTAATGGTCGTTACCACAGGCACAATTTCTTGCTATGAAATGAACTAGAGGCAACAGAGAAAAGAGAGCAAATGCTTATGCCATGAAGAAGTCGCAGTGTCCCGAAAATGTGCCTAATCTTTGCTTTCAACTCACCGAAAGTTTCTGTGACTTACGAAATGGGAAGAAATATGAAGAAAGGAAATTTGTGCTGAAATTTTACCGAGAAGCGCAGTGAAATGCTATTAAACTAAGAAAGGAACTTGACCTACGCTGCTCAACAAAGCCCACGTACGGGGTTAGGTATGAATCAATTAGGGATTTTTTTTCTCTGCCTCGTGATGACTGGGTGTTGTGTGCTGTCCTTAGGTTAGTTAGGTTTAAGTAGTTCTAAGTTCTAGGAGACTGATGACCATAGATGTTAAGTCCCATAGTGCTCAGAGCCATTTGAACCATTTGAATCAATTAGAACACGGTCGTACAAAATGTCTAGGAATGGTGCGACGTGAGCTATACAGAAGCTCACTGTATTTCGAAGAGATCCCTATTCTCATGAAATAGCCCAGTAACTTGTAACAACTCCGTCTTGTAAAAATGGATCTCGCAAAGACGCTTGACTTCATGTATTCATTGGAGCTATGTTAAGTGATACAAGTTAATATTGCCAAGGACAATCTCAGGGAAAGAGAAAACTGGTTGCATGAAATCACATACGTTGGTAGTATTACTTAAATCGTACGAAAAATACATAAAAAAGTCTTATTTACATTTAAAAGCGTGATGAAGTGCTTGTGTACAGTTCTTCCCTGCGTCAACCTTTTTATCGGTTTTTTGTATTTTATGTTCTTAGAAATCGTATAAAATTTTGTTGTTCCTTCTTTTTGAACTGATGAAAGTAGTAAGATGTAATTTGGAGCCAGCTGTGTAATGTTCAGTTGAAGTAAACTTTGAAGAGGAGAAAAGAAACGAAAATGTTCGTTAAAGCCTCGTGATTGGCTGCAATGCCGTGAGGGTCACTTTTCAACATTAGAGCTCAAGATATTATCGAAATGCGTACTCACACTGAATTTATTTCTGCTTTCGAAATCCAAATGGGGTACCCTGCACCCTCTTTCGTTAGAAACGTCTCTCTCAATAACAGTTATTTTCTCTTTCGGACTTAGCAGCGTTGAGACTATTGTTCTTCCTCTATCACTGTTTAAAGTATGATTCATTTTTCCTGCCGAAATAATTACATACGTGTCTTGATTCGCACTAAACAAAATTTGAGAACTATGAAAGCAGTGGAGATGATTGGTATTGTCTGCTCCAATAAAAATCGCCGACCATTTTATCATATGCGACTCCTTCGCTGTGAGCTCACCAATCGTCTGTTCTGAATTAGAGATGTGCTTAAAACAACGCCAGTGAAATACCCACCTAATAACATCAATAACAAAGTAGTACTTTCTTTTTAGCTTTTCTTCTGAATATTTTAACATGCCTTAATCCGCCGGTAACGTCGTTATTAATATTCCTGGTCAATACGGTGGCAGTAAAGAAATCGTTAGCGCGCAAGCTCATCGTATCGAAATATCTGGGACAAATCCCGCTTACCGTAGTAAGTATTTGGAAAAAAAATTCTATTGAATTCTGTGTTGTGTAAGGACAGGTCGTGTAAAAGAAATCTTGAATACCCTGTGTGACCAACAGTCTTAGAACTCCCAACAGAACGTAGTCTGACATCACCTTATGCACCTTCCTCTGAAGATATGTGTTCGAAAAGGAGCTACATTTATCTAGGTCTTCTATCAAAAACTATGTACGTAGCGTGCTGCCCATAAACAGAAAGGCAGGCAATTTTTTGTTATATCGCTCGACTGATAAGTAGTCGCTGAAAACAGTCTCATATTAAATAGTAGTTGACAAAATGTGATTCGAAGGAGGAATCTCGTCTTTGTTCTGGTCTTCAGTCCGAAGTCTGGTTTGGTGCAACTCTCTACGCTAATCTATCCTGAGTAAGCCTCTTCATCTCTCCATAACTTCTGCAGTTACACCTACTTGAGCATGTTTGTTATGTGTGAACCTTGGTCTCCTCCTGAAATTTTAACCTCCAAAGCTCCCCTTCATTAACTGATCCAGGATGCCTAAGAATTAGTCCTGTCACCACACCTCTTCGTTTAGTCGAGTTGTGCTGTTAATTTCTTTTCTCATCTAATCGATTCAGTACTTCATTAATTATTAGAACTACCAATTTCTGTTTCGACTTTCTGTTGTCGGTGTCTATGTTCATGCGAAACACAAACTAGAAAATTTTCTCTGAACAGACGTCTAAATACTTGCGAGTCTCCATACAGAAAATGATAGTCTTGGCGTTGTGACGTCCCTTCCCTCCTTCACTTGCCGGGAGGAGACGCGACTCGTAACGATGTTCGTCCCCGTCGGTATGACGTGGAACGACGCCTGTAACTCTCTTAAGAACACAACTCCCCGCGTGGTTTACAAATATTCTGTTATCTGTCCGCAACAGTCTGTATAGCTTGTGCGAACTGGTAAACCGCAGTCGTTTATTTTTATTTTTATGCCCGGTTAGTTTCGTGATGAAATAAAATCTTAATTCTTGATTTCATCATTACGGTCGTTTTTCACATCATACATAGCGAGGATGAAATTTTGCTGTCTACTATTCCGTTGCTACGTCAACTTATTAACAACGGTCCGACGTAACTCCAGAGATAACTTATGTTGGAGTAAATGTTTTTTTTTATACACCGTAATACTGGTTTAAACTAATCACTTTTCACTATTCATTATTCATGTACTCACTTAGTCACTTAAAATGTTTAGAGAGCCAATCAACGTGCATTAATACGCATTGTATTGTCCGTTTAATGAGTTAGGCGACACGTAATATTTATTGATTGGCGACTCCATGGCGTGTTGGGTGCACCACGACCAAATAGTGGATAGAATTGGATGGAAAATCAGCATTGGCCGTATTTTGTTGATTCTGCTGACAATAAAACAACAAAATACGGCCAATGCTGATTTTCCTTCCAATTCTATCCACTAATTGGCAGTCACTGGTATCAAGCTACAACTACAAGCTTAGAGCGATCACATAAACTCATGTGATCGCTCTAAGCTTGTTGATACCAGTGCCTACCAATTGTAATTGTATATTACAGCACTGAGGATGGTCACTAAGTGACCGAAAATCGATTTTGCTGACAATAAAACAACAAAATGCGGCCAATGCTGATTTTCCTTCCAATTCTATACGTAATATTTATCTTTTGACTCAGATTTTATTGTTCTTTCTGTAATTAATTGTTTGTCCCTACAACACAATCACACCGATATATCATCCAAGATTAAATTCTGTTCAGTTCAGTAATCGTGACGCTGACGACAACTTTTGACTAATCGGCGTACTTGTCTTTCTTCGTGTCTTCGTATTATTGTGTCCTACTCAAGACTACGAATTGTTTTTCTGTCGTTGATCCATTGCTCTCAAGGTTTGTAACTGTTCATCAGTACGAAGGCTAAGTCCGATAAACCAATATCACTCAACTGAAGTCTAACACTCGTCTTATTATACCGTCGCGTTGAGAACGGTAAAGATTAACTTTCATCCGTCGAATGACTGAGCAATACTTCTATCTCACGAATTATCAAACTTCCAAAACTGAAACAATCTAATAGCGTTTGCATCCAGACAACTATCGCAAAAGTACTCTAGAGCGACTCAAGAGCAACTAACTAATTGAACATATCAATATCCGAGTTGCATTGTAGTCGCATTGAATTTCTTTTTCGATGCGGCTACAACTCTCTTCCATGGTAAATGTTATCTTTGACTGAATTACTTTCTTGGATTTAACCTTCGTTCATATGATTTTGATTTTATGTTATAGAGTCTTGATAAAGAATCTATGATAATCCATTCCTTTTATCTCCCCTTTTTGTATGCTATTCTCAGTTTTTTTGAATAATATAGGTGTTAAATATTACCAGTGTACATTTTATCGTCAATAGTTTCCGTCACTGGTAAGATGACTCACTTCCCTACTTTAAGTTTCCACAAAGTTTGATAATTGGGGTTTTCTGTCCTTGGGGCGTTACAGCGTACAAGTCTTATCGCGCTGTATTTAGTACTGTAAAACAAATATGCTGGTCTGTAACGAGATCGGGTGCCTACAACAAAGACAAAGAATAGTATGGCGCCTAATTACAACATTATTGGTGAGCATTTCGGGCATGTCACATTTTAGAGGTTTTAGGGCTTCGGGTAGTGTTAAAGAGTGATATGAATTTCTACGAACACATAAAATAAATAATAGGGATGGCGTATGGAATATTTAGATTTGTTAGGAGGGTTCTGCGAAAGTGAAGGAAATCTAATACAAGATGCTAACGCGACAAGTCGTAGAATACTTTTCCAGTGTTCAGAGTCCTTATCAAGTAGACACGACAGACGTCGAACAAATCAGGGACGCACTGCGAGAATTATAATAGGTCTTGCGAAATAGCGCGTGCGAAAATGTAAACAGAAGTGCTCGGAAATTTTAAATGGGAATCTCTGGTAGAAAGACGACAAAGTTATCGGGAAACTATGAGGAAAATTTAAAGAACCTGTATTCGAAAATAACTGTGTAACCATTGACCTACGATCAACGTATATCTCGTGTAGGATCTTGAGAGAAATATGAAAGAGATTAGGGCGCTTACAGACTCAGTTCCACACTCAGTAAGTGAATTTATAATATCGGTAACATGCATCCTCCGCCATGCGCTATACAGTCATTATGTAGATGTAGATCAGAATCCTCAGTCGCCCTATGACTCGTCGAATACAGGCATCTGGGACAGAAGTTACGTAAATAACGGAGAACATTAGTGAGAGCGGCATGATCGTTGGTACCTTGCAATATTTTGTACTTCGCTGACGTGCCATGAAATGATCCACAGCTTCAGGAGCGTAATTGGCCCTCAAGTGTTATGCATTAGTGTTTTCAACTGCATAAACTCGTTATTTTCAGCTAACAGCTATGGTCTTGCAATACACTCCCAAGTAAATGATTTTGTAATGTCGCGTTATAGTTAACATGAGGTAACTGTCATGTTTCGGGTTCGAGTCATGTAACAAATAACGGTAAACGCTAATTTGAAAATTATAGTCAGTATGTTGTTTTCTGTGAGTGACAGATTCAGCTTCACTGTAGCACGTTTCAAGTAATTACAGCGAGTGTAATGCAAAACTTTTGGCTCTGTTCATCTATAGAACCGAGTGAGTAATTTTATTCAGAAACAGAAACTGCTGCTTCTTCTTTATTCCATAGCGCTAGAAGAATTGAGGGCATCAGATGGACAGTGGGAATGCAAAACGTTCAAAGTGACATTTTTTCAAAAAACTCGTTTTCAGTTCTATTGTCTTCTCGAACGGTAGATTTGATCCAGGTTCGAAACCACGGAGAAGTAGACGGCGCATGGTCTTTGTACCTAGCTGCGCTTCCCTCTGGTGTTCCGAAGTTTAAAAAATGTGAGCGACTTTTGTTGACTACAGTTTTACGAGATATAAATCTAATTCAGTATTTCTATACTTTTATAACAAATAAATGGAACTTGGAACAAAGATTTTTCTCCCTGCAATTTTGTCGAAATTTGCATTTTTGAGGCCATGGTTGTGAGCCGATTCCCGGAAAGAAGGAAACAGCAGCCAGACGTTCTTAATAAAGCTTTTTATTTACACAAACAGAGCCTTTACCCGTTTACACCAGACAGGTTGATCTTCAGACGAATGTCAACCTTTATATTACGTTTGTCGTTGTTTACATGGTTCTTGGAAAAAAAACAGCCAATAACATTTCATTAGAGTGAGCTGTACTTCCATTGTTTACTTTGGATTTTGTTATTGTTTACAGAAAACTGTTATTCCCAGATAACTACAAATAAAGCTAGAGCGGATTTGGCCATATTTCCATTTGCTGTATGGAGTGGAATACATTCTTAAATACTGTCTGTCCAAAGACTTGATCTGATTTCTTGGAGATGCTAATTGGCTTATTAACTAATGTTGATCACAAACAACTGGTAAGAAAAGGCGCTTGTATTTTCTACGTGAAACATTGAAAGAAAATCAACATTATGCTTGGTAAACTCCCGTTGGAGAAGTTAAGGAAACTTGTGTTAGTGAGAGAAAAATTATGTAGTGTCCCTTATATTGTTTGTGAGAAGAACCAGAAATTGAATGTAACGTTTGAATGAGTACAGACAGTATTTTTTTCTTCGTTCCACACGCGAATGAAATATGGAGGGGAGTGAATAACAAACGTATAAAATAGCGTCCGCAGCCACCCAATAAAATAAAAAATTTATCTAGCGCAATATTCCTGCATGTGCTAACTGTATGATTAAGAATCTTTCTTCTGAAATGGATGTAGTATAATCTCATTTCGCCTACAATGTATGTACTACAGACAACCGAAATACTTTTGGGTCAGGTATGTAACTATTGTTGTGTTCTCATCACAGTCGAGTACCCCATGTCCACACGACCGAAAACTGCGGTTCTGCTACTGATGTAGTAACACCTCTGACTTCATGTTTTATATATCGCTAATTTCAAATATAATTAGCTAATTACACAGTTCACCAACTTCGGACATTCAATAGCAGCATATGTTTGTGTTACTATTTAATCGAAATTATTTCAGTTCACAGTTTTAAAAATTAAAATTAGGAATTAATGTTGTTTTTCTTTCTTCTCTCAGTATTTGTGGCGCCGATTCCTTCATTACCGATAATGTCTGATGTTGTCTTTCCAGTATTCGTCTTTCAAATAAAATGTTCCATTAAGCGTGGTCTGTCTAGATTGGGAGGGGAGGGAGAATTACCCTGAAACGCAAGTGCAGTTAACTACAGAACTGAAGATTTTATTACTTGCAGCTGCTGAAGATACGAAAGTAATTTTTCCTGAAGGCATTTTTATGATTTTCGAAACATTTTACTTTACAGTACGTGGAATGCAGATTTAGCTAGCTTCCCTGCTACAACTCTAAAATTTCAGCCGCGTAAACAGCTGCATGTAAAACAGCATCATATAGTACTGTACACTGTCCCGTTCATTGTTTTGTTGCTCCAGCTTGAAGCGATTTCCTTTCCACATTTGATACCATTTTTTAAATATGCGACATGACTTATTACACATTGTGGCAAGCCAAGTAACTTTTATTGAAGGACACAGTTAACCTCAAAGTGACACAAATACATGATACTATTTTTTAACACAGTTACCAAGTCTCTGTGCCGGCCGCGGTGGTCTCGCGGTTAAGGCGCTCAGTCCGGAACCGCGCGACTGCTACGGTCGCAGGTTCGAATCCTGCCTCGGGGATGGGTGTGTGTGATGTCCTTAGGTTAGTTAGGTTTAAGTAGTTCTAAGTTCTAGGAGACTGATGACCACAGAAGTTAAGTCCCATAGTGCTCAGAGCCATTTGAACCATTTTTGAACCAAGTCTCTGTAAACAACTGTCCAAACATACTACCAATCATTCAGTTCCTCGATTATATAAATTCGCTCCTTGATCATGGAGCCATTCCAGAACTGTTATTTGATTGTCATCACCATTGGAAAGTCTCTTTCGTCCCAGATGTTGTTTCATCTTAACGGACTGTTGGAAATCACATGTTGCAAGATCCGAATGTCCCCATTAGTGTTGACCACGTCATACGGCCCTGCTCAGATTGTTGACACCATTTCACTGTGGGAGGACGCTACACTGCATTTGACCACATACCGCCAGAATTTCACGGTGAAACTGTATGCAGTTTAGATGTTTTTGCTCATAAGTATCCCTACTGTCCCGCGGACTCCATTTCTGCAGTACGTTTCTAGCTCCGGTGCCATTTTATTTTGCAGCGGGAGAACTATGTCTGCAAGAAACCCAGAACGTGGATTGTCTTCTGACAAGCCGTAATTGATCTTAGCGTGGGACGACTTGTCTAACTTGCTTTTAGAACTCATGTGTTTGTATTAAGCGGTACCGTAAGTGATTAGCACATACCACAGCTTCAAGCAAGGACACTTTCATTACAATGTTACACACCATGCTATGTAAGTACGTGACATAACTTTCGAAACGCACAAACAGAATACATCCATACATAAACAACGATGGAATGTATACACTGATACTACGTCACAAACTAGAAAACGTGTAAGTAGTCACATGTAAAACTTTTTTTCTTATAAATAGTAACACGGCTCGGCAAGGGGGGGGGGGGGGGGGGGGCGATACTGGACACACAAACCTGAAATAGGAAATGGCCTACCCCTGCTACAAAAGGAAGTTCAAGGTACAAATATAGGTATGCCAGAAATATTAGAAATACGCAAATTTATGAAATCATATTATGGTCTTAATAAAGACATTAACAGCTACAGGTTTTACAATTTTTTGCAGGCACAGTGCTCAACTTCGGAGCAGGGCATGAATTAACACTCATAATAGCGACGATTCTTCGGAAGGCTACTTACCGTGTCTTATTCTTATACTGTTCATCGTAGGTTGACTCTAGCAGCCTCGAGAAGTAATAGTAAAGGGAAAGAAGAAACCGTACTAAAACTGACATTTCTTTTGGGCGAAGAATAAAGAGATACCGTTGCTTTGTATATTTCCGATGTTAATTTATTTTGTGCGGCACACCAGCGCAGATAGGCTTAGTATTTCTTCAAATAACTGAGCACAGATGTGTGTTGAATACGTAAATGACGCAATAACATTTTTCGATATTGAGTTTTAGTATTTGTTGAGTCCTTGGAGAGTTGAAGACGAGTGAAATAAACACAAAAAATAAATGAAATTACGCAACTGAATACTTGACAACGACACGTTGCAACTATCGCTGGTTTTTTAATAATCACCCGCATAGCTCGTTAGCTTGTTACAGGCTGCTGATTTTCTGTGTAGCACACGCAAAAGTCTTGTAATGGCACCACACTTTGTACCTTAACGTAACAAAAGAAAAAACCACACTTCGAAAGAGCGTCTGTATTGGGCTCTTAGTCCATATCGCGCCAGCTTGTCAGGCCCTCGCGTGACGTGATTCCGTGCCACAACATATTTATGTCCTGTTTCCTTTAACCCATACATGAATGAATAGCAAATAAAAGAGATGACATGAAGAAAAGAAAAGTCTATATGGATTTATGGCACTGCAGAAAATATGGTTCAGTTGTAGCAGAAGCTAAAGTGAATTATTTCTACGTTCTGTGTCACTAACCTTTCAAATTTGACAAGAGCATCTTACGCAAAAGAAAGGGTTTAACTCTGAAAACGAATTATGCTGCTGTGAGGTGACTTGGAAGAGTAGTGTGTTCAGGTCGGTAACGTAACATGTGTATGCATGGATGACTGTAATACGCAAGCTGCAGAAAGGTACAATATTTCATGAAGTGTGACATGCTCACAACGTTGCATACAGTGACTCAGAGTTTGAACTCGTTGCTTCCGCAGAGCTGGATATCGGGGAGATCAGTTGTTAAATCTTTTACTATGATAAATAAAGACTGCTCTCATAATATTTACGCTACGGTCAGCAGTGTTCTTTTTTATTATTATTATTTTTTATCTGGTATCTATTTCGTAGCAACTGCGTCATCTTCAGGCAATATAGCTTTGTGATCAATATGATACACCGCCGCAAGTACAGCGTCCTACGGTGGGATAACTGTCGAGATTGGTACTAAAGTACATTATGTGAATATATTTGCGGTTGTATACCACATCGATAACAGAGTTATAGAGGAGAAGATGAAGCCATAGTTGATTCTAAATCCGTAGCAAATGATCTAAAGACAAGTAAGACAGCTAAGTGGGGATCAAATAGCATGAGAACAGTCTTCATAGAATTTGAATCGGTATTTGATCAAGAATTTTAGAATATTTTATCTGATAACTATTTTTTTGTCTCTTACAGTGCGATCTGAAGATCATAAATGATCGAAAATAGCAGTCAAATAAAATACTAAAGCAATGTGAACAGTTATAAGAGGGGGCAGCGTAACTTATTGCAGTGCTCCCCTTATACACTCCTGGAAATGGAAAAAAGAACACATTGACACCGGTGTGTCAGACCCACCATACTTGCTCCGGACACTACGAGAGGGCTGTACAAGCAATGATCACACGCACGGCACAGCGGACACACCAGGAACCGCGGTGTTGGCCGTCGAATGGCGCTAGCTGCGCAGCATTTGTGCACCGCCGCCGTCAGTGTCAGCCAGTTTGCCGTGGCATACGGAGCTCCATCGCTGTCTTTAACACTGGTAGCATGCCGCGACAGCGTGGACGTGAACCGTATGTGCAGTTGACGGACTTTGAGCGAGGGCGTATAGTGGGCATGCGGGAGGCCGGGTGGACGTACCGCCGAATTGCTCAACACGTGGGGCGTGAGGTCTCCACAGTACATCGATGTTGTCGCCAGTCGTCGGCGGAAGGTGCACGTGCCCGTCGACCTGGGACCGGACCGCAGCGATGCACGGATGCACGCCAAGACCGTAGGATCCTACGCAGTGCCGTAGGGGACCGCACCGCCACTTCCCAGCAAATTAGGGACACTGTTGCTCCTGGGGTATCGGCGAGGACCATTCGCAACCGTCTCCATGAAGCTGGGCTACGGTCCCGCACACCGTTAGGCCGTCTTCCGCTCACGCCCCAACATCGTGCAGCCCGCCTCCAGTGGTGTCGCGACAGGCGTGAATGGAGGGACGAATGGAGACGTGTCGTCTTCAGCGATGTGAGTCGCTTCTGCCTTGGTGCCAATGATGGTCGTATGCGTGTTTGGCGCCGTGCAGGTGAGCGCCACAATCAGGACTGCATACGACCGAGGCACACAGGGCCAACACCCGGCATCATGGTGTGGGGAGCGATCTCCTACACTGGCCGTACACCACTGGTGATCGTCGAGGGGACACTGAATAGTGCACGGTACATCCAAACCGTCATCGAACCCATCGTTCTACCATTCCTAGACAGGCAAGGGAACTTGCTGTTCCAACAGGACAATGCACGTCCGCATGTATCCCGTGCCACCCATCGTGCTCTAGAAGGTGTAAGTCAACTACCCTGGGTAGCAAGATCTCCGGATCTGTCCCCCATTGAGCATGTTTGGGACTGGATGAAGCGTCGTCTCACGCGGTCTGCACGTCCAGCACGAACGCTGGTCCAACTGAGGCGCCAGGTGGAAATGGCATGGCAAGCCGTTCCACAGGACTACATCCAGCATCTCTACGATCGTCTCCATGGGAGAATAGCAGCCTGCATTGCTGCGAAAGGTGGATATACACTGTACTAGTGCCGACATTGTGCATGCTCTGTTGCCTGTGTCTATGTGCCTGTGGTTCTGTCAGTGTGATCATGTGATGTATCTGACCCCAGGAATGTGTCAATAAAGTTTCCCCTTCCTGGGACAATGAATTCACGGTGTTCTTATTTCAATTTCCAGGAGTGTAGTTATGCATTCTTTTTGTTCTTTATAGACCGATCTGAGGATGATCGTACTTGATGGAAACCAATAATCAAATGAACTATTTAAAAAGTCCTTGCACACAAAGACTGTCATAAGCACTACTATCATTAAAAGCAATTTAATTTAAATCTTCCTGCTTATATTCCTTCTTCAATCCAACGTATAGTTCAGATGGCAGATGACTTGTACCCAAAAGAATATTCATGGTAAAACATTTACCTCAAGTTACGGTTTAGCTCTTTAAAACTGAGTGCAGTACTGAGTGAAAGACAGAGACGCGGATTTAGTGTGGAAGTGGAACGGACTGGTTGTACACTGAAAGTCGAATATTCCTTATTAAAAAAAAAATATTAATTTTCAGTAGTTCAACAACTTTTTTTATACATTGACTGAACAGTCAACGACTTGCCCTACCATTTCATTTATTTTGCTAATGGCAAGTGTTAGTCTCTTATTTTCGGTCCAACAAGTATTTAATCAGTTCCATTTTCCACTGAAATCTTTTTGTTTTGTTTTTTAACATACACTTACAAGAGCGTATGCAAACACAAAACCCAAAAAATTTAAACAAAAATATTAAAATATGTTTTAAACAACCTCCATTGAACAATTTCATTTTAGACTCTTAAGTTGAAATTTAAAAAAAAGAAGACAATACCAGAAGACAGTTCTTTTGCAATGGTCTATAAACGAACAATTCCAGAGCACACTAGGCATTAAATTTCCACAAGTTAAATCAGTCTATCAAAAGAATTTACGAGAGCACTTGATAACAAATAATTTAACCAAAGCTCACACCGAATTTGATCAACTTAAGTTCTCACGCCTTCATTTACAGTTAGTTAACGCAAGAAATGCAGTTTATAAAATTCAGTTTACTAAGAACATTTACCGAGATATTAACCTGGGAAATCTCCACTATGTCAATACACACAGTTCTCAAACAAGAAAAATTCGAGTGTACTATACAGGATGGTCCATTGATAGTGACAGGGCCAAATATCTCACGAAATAAGCATCAAACGAAAAAACTACAAAGAACGAAACTCGTATAGCTTGAAGGGGGAAACCAGATGGCACTACGGTTGGCCCGCTAGATGGCGCTGCCATAGGTCAAACAGATATCAACTGCGTTTTTTTAAATAGGAACCCCCATTTTTTGTTACATATTCGTGCAGTACGTAAAGAACTATGTTTTAGTTGGACCACTTTTGTCGCTTTGTGATAGATGGCGCTGTAATAGTCACAAGCATATAAGTACGTGGTATCACGTCACATTCCGCCAGTGCGGATGGTATTTGCTTCGTGATACGAGGGCAGTTCAATAAGTAATGCAACACATTTTTTTTTTCTGAAACAGGGGTTGTTTTATTCAGCATTGAAATACACCAAGTTATTCCCCAATCTTTTAGCTACACAACACTATTTTTCAACGTAATCTCCATTCAATGCTACGGCCTTACGCCACTATGCCTGCACGGTACCATTCCACTGGTCGATGTCGGAGCCAACGTCGTACTGCATCAATAACTTCTTCATCATCCGCGTAGTGCCTCCCATGGATTGCGTCCTTCATTGGGCCAAACATATGGAAATCCGACGGTGTGAGATCGGGGCTGTAGGGTGCATGAGGAAGAACAGTCCACTGAAGTTTTGTGAGCTCCTCTCGGGTGCGAAGACTTGTGTGAGGTCTTGCGTTGTCATGAAGAAGGAGAAGTTCGTTCAGATTTTTGTGCCTACGAACACGCTGAAGTCGTTTCTTCAATTTCTGAAGAGTAGCACAATACACTTCAGAGTTGATCGTTTGACCATGGGGAAGGACATTGAACAGAATAACCCCTTCAGCGTCCCAGAAGACTGTAACCATGACTTTACCGGCTGAGGGTATGGCTTTAAACTTTTTCTTGGTAGGGGAGTGGGTGTGGCGCCACTCCATTGATTGCTGTTTTGTTTCAGGTTCGAAGTGATGAACCCATGTTTTATCGCCTGTAACAATCTTTGACAAGAAATTGTCACCCTCAGCCACATGACGAGCAAGCAATTCCGCACAGATGGTTCTCCTTTGCTCTTTATGGTGTTCGGTTAGACAACGAGGGACCCAGCGGGAACAAACCTTTGAATATCCCAACTGGTGAACAATTGTGACAGCACTACCAACAGAGATGTCAAGTTGAGCACTGAGTTGTTTGATGGTGATCCGTCGATCATCTCGAACGAGTGTGTTCGCGCGCTCCGCCATTGCAGGAGTCACAGCTGTGCACGGCCGGCCCGCACGCGGGAGATCAGTCAGTCTTGCTTGACCTTGCGGCGATGATGACACACGCTTTGCCCAACGACTCACCGTGCTTTTGTCCACTGCCACATCACCGTAGACATTCTGCAAGCGCCTATGAATATCTGAGATGCCCTGGTTTTCGGCCAAAAGAAACTCGATCACGGCCCGTTGTTTGCAACGCACATCCGTTACAGACGCCATTTTAACAGCTCCGTACAGCGCTGCCACCTGTCGAAAGTCAATGAAACTATACGAGACGAAGCGGGAATGTTTGAAAATATTCCACAAGAAATTTCCGGTTTTTTCAACCAAAATTGGCCGAGAAAAAAAATGTGTTGCATTACTTATTGAACTGCCCTCGTACATTAGCCGTGTTAATAAGGACCATTTACCAATTGCGGAAAAGGTCGGTATCGTGTTGATGTATGGCTATTGTGATCGAAATGCCCAACGGGCATGTGCTATGTATGCTGCTCGATATCCTGGACGACATCATCCAAGTGTCCGGACCGTTCGCCGGATAGTTACGTTATTTAAGGAAACAGGAAGTGTTCAGCCACATGTGAAACGTCAACCACGACCTGCAACAAATGATGATGCCCAAGTAGGTGTTTTAGCTGCTGTCGCGGCTAAACTGCACATCAGTAGCACACAAATTGCGTGAGAATCTTCAAAAACATCGGTGTTCAGAAAGATACATCAATATCGATTGCACCCGTACCATATTTCTATGCACCAGGAATTGCATGGCGACGACTTTCAACGTCGGGTACAGTTTTGCCACTGGCCACAAAAGAAATTACTGGACGATGACAGATTTTTTTTTGCACACGTTCTATTTAGCGACGAAGCGTCATTCACCAACAGCGGTAACGTAAACCGGAATAATGTGCACTATTGGGAAACGGAAAATCCACGATGACTGTGACAAGTGGAACATCAGCGACCTTGGCGGGTTAATGTATGGTGCGGCATTATGGGAGGAAGGATAATTGGCCCCCATTTTATCGATGGCGATCTAAATGGTGCAATGTATGCTGATTTCCTACGTAATGTTCTACCGATGTCACTACAAGATGTTTCACTGCATGACAGAATTGCGATGTACTTCCAACATGATGTCCTGCACATATCTCGCGTGCGGTTGAAGCAGTATTGAATAGCATATTTCATGACAGGTGGATTGGCCCGCACGTTCACCGGATCTGACGTTCCCGGATTTCTTTCT
The DNA here is from genome assembly GCF_021461395.2 of Schistocerca americana. Lineage (NCBI taxonomy): Eukaryota > Metazoa > Arthropoda > Insecta > Orthoptera > Acrididae > Schistocerca > Schistocerca americana. The sequence continues at coordinate 500,879,483 of NC_060120.1, forward strand.
GTGGGGAAAGTTGAAGGATATTTACTATCGTGATCCACCGACAACGCCTGACAACATGCGTCAGCGCATTGTCAGTGCCTGTACGAACATTACGGAAGGCGAACTACACGCTGTTGAGAGGAATGTCGTTACACGTATTGCCAAATGCATTGAGGTTGACGGACATCATTTTGAGCATTTATTGCATTAATGTGGTATTTACAGGTAATCACGCTGTAACAGCAAGCGTTCTCAGGAATGATAAGTTCACAAAGGTACATGTATCACATTGGAACAACCGAAATAAAATGTTCAAACGTACCTAGGTTCTGTATTTTAATTTAAAAAACCTACCTGTTACCAACTGTTCGTCTAAAACTGTGAGCCATATGTTTGTAACTATTACAGCGCCATCTATCACAAAGCGAAAAAAGTGGTCCAACTAAAACATTCATATTTCTTTACGTACTACACGAATATGTGATAAAAAAACAGGGTTCCTATTAAAAAAAACGCAGTTCGTTTGACCAATGGGAGAGCCATCTAGCGGGCTAACCATAGCGCCATCTGGTTTTCCCCTTCAAGATAGACAATTTTTGTTCTTTGAAGTTTTTTAGTTTGACGCTTATTTCGTGAGATATTTGGCCCAGTCACTATCAGTGGACCACAACTGTATAACCGTACACAATGAGATGCTACAATAACAGAAAAGAAAACCTACTCGTATCACACGTCTCAGGGCTGAGTACCAGAACAACAGGTCCTTCTCGACGAATACAGGGGGTTACTGTTCGTGCCTTTATGCCACCAAACCAAATCAACTTATTCGTTACGGCGCTGTCCATACTTCTCACCTTCTTAGATGATCACCTTCACAACACAGTTCTACGAGGTTCTAGAACAAGACCTCTTGTCCGGTGAAAACGAAACCAGTCCCCTCGTTTTCAATGACCAAAACTTTCAGAAGTTCCAAAAGTGACATACCATCATTCTGCACAAGATGGCTATCATGGCGTGCCGCCTTCTTCCTCCGAAGTAACGGAAGTCTGAGCTTGTGCCTTCCTTCACACACGCGCGCTTATCTGCTCCCAGCAGCCACACCAAAGCCGTCCGCTCGCCAATTCTTGATGCGCATGCCCTCTCTCTTGCTGACTTCTCACGCCTCGTCTATACCACGAAAGACATGCTGTGAAGACAAGCCAGTCAGTCTATCCCAACAAAAATCTCGAACCATCTAACATGGTTCACTGAGAGTAAGAAGTGCAGACTGAGGTAAGAAAATGTTGGCAACTGCTTATTGGTTGTTGAGTGTTTGGCTTAGCTCGGGAAACTCTCGCTGCTGGCCTTGCCTGATTCCCAACGGAATCCACGTCAAGCTGCCTTCCTTTTGTCTGCCATGAAATCAAGTCGCGTGTGTCTTTGTTATGCGTACAATTATCATTTCTTGTGTGTTGTTATACCTGAGAACGGAGTGAGAGTGGGGGGCAGAATGAAACCTAATGAGCGCTACTTTCGAGTAGCACCAAGGAGCTGCCGACATTAACGCCTTCGTTAAACAAATGACTCACGATCAACAGTGTGTGATGCCCTCACTTGGAGGACGCTGGGAATTTAAATCAAAACATTTTCGGAAAAATTATATGCTATTTTATCGTCTTCCTCTCAGCGCTTAAATACTGATAAAAATTTGCTCAATCATCGGGGTTCGACACAGTTACGTCCTACAGTAGTGGAGCATCACAACTCTAAGGTGATAAGAATCTCGGCTACGGAGACACGTAAGAAGCGACAACAGCATCTAATTTTTCTCACATGCTCGAAAAGGACTTAATCTTTCGACTAAAATTTAAGTCAGCGTGTTTCAAATTACACTTTAACATAAGGTATAGACGGAAAATACAAGACTGTGGCAGCCGACGGATGAATGTGTGGCACTACAGCATAGCAATAACTTCAGCATGCAAGGATAGTAACCAGAGGATAAGTCGTTACCAGGACAAAGTCCCTGCCAATTTCATTCCGTGTACTCGGTTAGACAGTAACTATGGATCGTACACAGGCGCGTGAACAGTACACACAGATGCCAGAATTTGAGAAAGGACTTGTAGTTGAGCACAAAGAAGCCAGTTGGAGTAACCGGCGAATCGCTCGACATGTGAATAGGAGTGATGCCACTGGCAGGAGCGCGTGAACCATGGCTGAACACGGCTTCAAGAAGAACGCAGTAGATCTGGGGAGAGGACAGAACGTGAGGAGCGAGTATTCGCCAGAGAGGCATTCAGAGCCGCGGATGCACCATTATCATCAGTCCGACATCCAGCTAGTGCTTCAGTTTCAACACTACCCCCCTCTAATTGTATGTGTTTGTCTGTGATGGCTGTCAATTTCGTGGTCGCAAAGGGGTGGTGCCGCTTGGAAAGTGAACTGAATTAGCCCTACCATTGATACCTGTAACCGGGAGTAACGTGTGGGTTAAATCCTCGAGTTGTGACAATACTCTAACTTGATCAGGATCGGTACTTTGAGTCTAAGGCTGGGAAGAGCAGAACAACTAGGTGCTGATGATAAGTTTGTTACAAAAAACCCTCAAACATATGGAGAGTGAACAAATATAGACAGAGAGCGTTAATTCCTACTCACTAACCGAGCTAGGACTTTCATTCGGGAGGACGACGGTTCAATCCCGCGTCCGCTCCAGGCAAATTCTAGAATGGTTCATTTGAAACGGCATAGCCGATTTCGTTCCCCATCCTTGAAATATTCCGAGCATGTGCTCCGCCTCTAATGACCTCGATCTCGGTGGGACATTAAACCTTAATCTTCTTTACATCCTTTGAGATTGGAAAAACGTCTATGATGTTACGGCGTAAAGTCGAGTCGGGAACGACGGGGAAGAGAAGGCTGTGAGAAGTAGTTAGCCAGTCACACGCTAACCGGACCTCCATCCAGGACGACAATCCGACAGCAGCGGCCCCTATGCGGAGAGGGCATAAGCGCCGCGACCGACTGGTGACGGCCCAGTTCAATAGCAGCTTCAAGATTTGCCACTTGGATAGCAGCGTCAACGTTAGGCACTTCGATAACAGATCAGGAAATACCTTTGTCTGTCAGAGATCAGCAGTCACTGCAAAGACTGATTATTTCGTATGTCGCCCTTTGCTTGCGACACATCTGTGCAGTTGCCAAAACTAAGTACTGCATATGATGAATTGTAATAAAACCCATTAATACTAGTTATTTGACTGATTGTCTAGCGAACCGAGTATGCAAGGTTCGTAGATTGACGACAAGGCTGGACGAAACGTATGACGTGAAATGAAATCGCACCTCCATTTATTCAATGGAAATGCTAGGTGGGTGATACTGATTAGCATCGAAGTTAAGAAAGCTTCCACCCTGCATGGCACTGAAAGTAAAGGGCTTTGCGATCAAACAAATGGAACTTAATACAGTTGCTGTCAAAGATTCCCAATTTGCCGGGCGGTGGTGCGTATATCACCGAATTCTGTGCCATGAAGAGCAATTCTGCAGCGGTGATATGCTCACTTCTGCTAACTCCTAGGGTCGGAGCTACGTACGGCAGAGCGGTTCTAGGCGCTTCAGTCCGGAACCGCAGCTGCTGCTACGGTCACAGGTTCGAATCCTGCCTCGGGCATGGATGTGTGTGACTTCCTTAGGTTAGTTAGGTTTAAGTAGTTCTAAGTCTAGGGGACTGATGACCTCAGATGCTATGTCCCATAGTGCTTAGAGCCATTTGAACCATTTTTGAAGCTACTTCCGTGCAGTGGCGGACACGAATCAAGAAGTCTGCTTGCTCATGAGCCAGGAGGAGACTCAACTCCTGTGTGCGGTTGTAAAGAAGCACTTCATAATGCCTAAATCCCCACGAAGAAGCGCAGGTTCGTATTTCTGCTCACACAGAGACGAATGATGCCGTTCTAGAGGCAAAATAAGCACTTTCTAAACTAATGGTGAGACTGTTCACGTCTTAGTAGCAGTGTCTCAAATCGCTATCCAGCGAAATGTGTCCTACCGACACCCGCCAGTGAGTCTCTCGCCACAAAGAGCCCAGTTTACAACAAACCTAGCCGCGTTACCGCGAACTCTCCTTGCGACCAGTCAAGGTCGCCTTACGAATGGTGTACCTCCCACTCTAAGTGTCATGAAGCTGTCAGCCAGCCGCCTGCGGCCCACACTCACTTCGATAGTAACTTCTAGAACAAATTGTGACTCCGTCTGCAATTCAGCCAGCCAGACACGGTTCTGTGTCTTTTGGCGGGAATATGCCTTGGAGTCTAGTGTGACAACTTTTGCAACCATTAGCCCGCATCTGTGCCAGGCATTCCATATGCATTCCTCGTGCTAAAAAGGGCTGGTTGTGGCGCTTTTACGGTTCTATCTCTACACTCGTATGCTTTCATCATTGTCTCGCCCCATCAAGAGGAGACCATTTTCTCCGGCTTCACAATGCGGCTGCTGTCTTAGACAGGAAATACGCGGATTCTCTTTCCAGATCCATAAAACTTCCTTCCCTGCAGCGCTTGTTCCACGTCGATCGCGGAGACCGTAATGGACCACATTCGTCCAGCTGTCACAGCCAGCGCAAAAGACAGAATTAGTATGATGCAACCCAGTATCAACCAATTAATGATTAATAATTCGTTAACCCCACCTAAAAGTACTGTCTCATACCAAATAAATGAAATATGAATAGTCAAAATTACTCATGTAAGTTGGCAAACTCTTGCCGTTCGCAGAACACACGGACTTAGAACGTGGTCAGGTGATTGGGTGTCACTTGTGTCATACGTCTGTACGATAGATTTCCACACTCCTAAACATCCTTAGGTCCACTGTTTCCGATGTAACAGTGAAGTGGAAACGTGAAGGGACACGTACAGCGCAAAAGCGTACAGGCCCACCTCGTCTGTTGACTGACAGCGGCTGGCACACTCTGGTAAAAAAAGGGACGATATAGAAGCTCAAAAGGATGTCAGTTTTCTTATAGGTAAAATTGTCGAGTCTTCCCCCAAAATCCGTGGAGCTGTGAATGTTGTAGAACCACTTCTCATTAGCTTCGTTCTTCTTCGATTTACTCCGAGTCCTGAATCCATTTCTTGCAGTTATTCTTAATTTTCACACAGGAGAGCAATTTCATCAAAGAATCTTATCGTTAATATACTTTCACCTTCAGTTTAAATCCCTTAACCTTTCTTTTATTTCCGTCATTGCTTTTTCGATGTATAGCGTGAACACTAAGGGCGAAGACTATATCCCGGTCTTAAACTCTTTCTGATCCGATCACTTAGTTCGTCGTCCTTAGTAATATTGTTCTCCCTTATTTCTTCTACATATTGCATATTACCCCTCTTTCTCTTTATCTTATCCCTACTTTCTCCAGAATTTAAAAAATCTTGCACCATTTTCCAGTATCGAAAGCTTTTTCCTGGTCGATGAAATCTGTTAAAAAGTCTTGATTTTCTTCAGTCATGCTTTCATTATAAACTTCAACGTCAGAACTGCCTTTCTAGTGTCTTTACCTTTTCTAAAGCCGAACTGATGGTCATATAACAGACCCTCAATTTTCTTTCCCGTTTTTCTACATATATCATTCTTGTAGGCAAATTGGACGCATGAGCTGTTAAGTTGATTGTGCGATAATTGTCGTGTTTGTCGGCACTTAATATCTTCGGAATTGACGAAAGTCTATTCGTATATCATCAGTCTCATACATTCTACTTACCAACGTGAATAGTCGTTTTGTTACCACTTTCACCAACTAATTTACAAAATCTGATGAAATAACATCTATCCCTTCTGCCTTATTTGAACTTAAGTCCACCATAGCTCTCTTACATTGTGATTCTAATACTGGATCCCCTATCTGTTCTAAATCGATTTTAGTTTCTTCTTCTATATCAGACAAATCTTCCCCTCAGAGGCCTTCAATGTACTCTTTTTACCTATTCGCGCTCTCCTCCGCTTTTAAAAGTGGAATTCCCGTTGCATTCTTAACGTTACCATTCTTACTTTTAACTTCACCGAAGGTTGTTTTGACTTTCCTACATGGTGAGTCAGTTCTCCGGACAATCATTTCTTTTTCGACTTCTTCACATTTTTCCTGCAGCAATCTCACCTTGGCTTCCCGGCACTTTAGATTTACTGGTATTCCTTTTCCTAAGTGATTTATAGTGCTGTCTTCCTATCGTTCCCTGAACACTTCTTATTTCCTAGATGAATTGAAGTATTTCTTCTGTTACCCAAGGTATCCTCGCAGTAACCTTCCTTTTACCGATGTCCGTCTTTCCTACATCTGTAATTGTGAACTGGAGATGTGCACTCTTCTTCAGCTGAACTGTCTGCTGTGGTATATCTTAACGCAGTATCCAGATCCTTATCAAACTTCTAATGTGTCTCATTTTTCCTCAGTACTGCAGTATCTCCCTTCCACACTGATTCTGCCGTTCGGTTATCTTTGTCTGTCTACAAAATTGTGTTCTGAGTCCATATCTGCTCCTGAGTACGCCTCAGAATCCAGTATCTGTTTTCGGAATCTCTGTCAGACTATAATGCAATGTAACTGAAATCTTCCAGCATTTCCCATGCTTTTCCAAGCATATCTCCTCCTATTGTGATTCTTGAACTGTATTAGCTGAAATTTATAGCAGAACTCGATTAGTCTTTGTCCTCTCTCATTCCTACCAAGCCCATATCCTCCTGTAACCCTTTCTTCTGATCCTTCACTGCAACAGGATTCCAATCTCCTATTATTGGTAGATTTTCATCTCCCTTTATGTACTGAATTACCCGTTCCATCAAATCAACCCTATGCCACTGGTTACCTGTAGTGAGTCACATCCCTCCACCTCACTTAAGGCGAAAACAAGCTCTACTGAGGGAGGCCAAGAAAATCTCTTTATCACCCTCTCTACCACTGCACCAGAAATTCTGTCATCCGACACAGCAACGATTGCGATCAAGGAGTAGGAGGAGGAAATTAGTGTTTAACGTCCCGTCGACAACGAGGTCATTAGAGACGGAGCACAAGCTCGGATTAGGGAAGGATGGGGAAGGAAATCGGCCGTGCCCTTTCAAAGGAACCATCCCGGAATTTGCCTGACGTGATGTAGGGAAATCACGGAAAACCTAAATCAGGATGGCCGGACGTGGGATTGAACCGTCGTCCTCCCGAATGCGAGTCCAGTGTGCTAACCACTGCGCCACCTCGCTCGGTGATTGCGATCAAGAGGACCAGCAAGTGTTACTGCAGGACAACTGATCGCGGATGGTTTTGATCTAAATGAAAGCTGGAAGCATGAATGGTCAACAAAAACATTGGGAAGAAGAGCCCATCACCTTGATCCCGCAAAGGAGCCAAAAGGTTTTGACCTACCGAGGAACCTCTGGTGCCGCCTCAACAGGTTAAGGACTGGACATGGTTGTTGTAGCTACTTCAGGTACAAATGGGGCTGGATCATTTCACCAATGTGTGAATGCAATCAAGAAGAGCAGACAATTGAACATCTAGTCCAGCGCTGTCCACTTCATTCATACCCTGGAATTCCCGACGACTTGTTCACCCTCACACCCAGCTTAATTAATTGGTTGAAAAACACGGACTTTAAGGCTTAATCTTATCTTATATCATGTATATTTTATAAAATCGTCTTATATCAACTGGGTATTGTATAAAATCATCATACGATTAAATAAAACCTGTTATATATCCTCATATACTTTATCTCTTCGTCTTTATCTTGCGTCGTCGGCATGTATATATCAGCTGTTGTTGTCGGTGTTTGTGTGATGAGAACAACCCTGTCACTGAACTGTTCTCTGTTACTCAATTTCTATTCTAACTTCCCTTTTTATAACAAATCCTATCCCTAAAAGGCTGGTGGGACACGCGAGAGGAGACCACTGACCCCTTCTCGTGGCGCTCACCACTGCACCTACAGTCACAGAGCTGGTGGTTTTCTCCTCCGGGGCAGAGGCGCGACTGTTAATTGATGATCCGTGCCAGTCTGCGGGACCCTATGTTCGTCGATGGCAACACGAGTCGAGTCAGGCACGACGCTGCGGAGATGTGAGCCATAGGCGCCGTAACGTTCGGCGTGCGGCGAGGTCTCCGTCATGCGACCGCCTGTGAGTGAAACTAACACTTATGGGATGTTGCGTAGATCCCTATTGTTGACGTTGTATCGTTCGGACAATCCTTCGGTCCTCCATCCTTGTACCGTGTGACGAACGTCCAAATCGTCGAACAGGCGTGCATATGTGCCTTCCTGTAAGGATTGTCACCAACAGCGGGCACGTGCGACCGGTGTGACGCGCAGTACAATATATGACTGCCAGCCTCCCGCAGTCTCACGATGTGACCCGTCTTGGACACGCTGGCAAACTTTTCGCCTGGACACAGTGCACGATCAGGTGACGCCCTACAGAGGCTATCCGCTGTCGTACTGGCCGACATGCCGTTTGGGGCCCTCATGTATCATCCGATAGACACGACGTCACGGCCCCAATCACGCTCTCAGAATGCGCGGCCGACCGTGCAAAAGTAATCTCTGCAACATAGCCGTTCAGTAGGCAGTGGATCGATCGGGTCCTTCTGGGTGCAGCTGTTTTTGTGACTATCAATGTGTAATATGAATTATTGACGAGTACGAATGATCACAGAGTGCAGGAGATCGAAGACGAGGAAGTAAGTATTCTCGGCCGGAAGTCGTGACGCTGGCCAGTACCGGCGGCGCCCTTTGGCGGCGCTGACGACCTTGCGTCCGGCAGCGAAAGGTCGGTGTACTGCGGGTGGCCGTCGCGTGGCGGCAGGCGCGCCGCCGCCGCTGTGTTAAGTAGGTGATCCTTATCTCACGCCGTAAATCCGAACCGCAGCTCTACTCTAAAGACACGGAAGCTGCAATCGTTAGGAAGTGAAGCATGCCGTATCGGATTTCACGATCTGTCGAATGGAAATTATGAGTAGTCTTGACCTCGCAGCGAAACGTATGTAACCGAGTGAGAGGGACATTGTGTAAGGAGGAGGGGGGGGGGGGGGGTGAGGGGGAGGGGGGAGAGGGAAAGAGAGGCGGGACGAGGAAGAGGTGAGGGGGGGGATTAGGAGGACAGGTTGCCATATAGGATAGACGAAGAATAATGTGCAGACGAGAAAGGGAAGGCAGGTTAATTATAGCGTCTCGTCGACGTAAACGCTAAACATGAATGGAGATGTGAATCGACCGTGACCTCGTAGCGCAAATGAAGTGTTCCGGCTAGAAAGGGTATAACGGATGTAAACTTTGGCAGCTGCTGCACAGTCTATATATCGTAGAAGCAGTGACGGAAATGAAGGATCAGGAGTGGGGTATGTAAGATTCGCTGATGATATTGCTGTCATTATCGGAGGGAAATTAAAAAAAAAAAGAAAGCTGCACGGTTGCTTAAAAACAGTCACTGGTCTTCTCATATTTACTATCATTATGCGTTTCTCGTGTAACTTATCCAGTGACATATTATGAACAGCCAAAGTAACAGATGTTATGTTACAAACATCTACAGAAATGCAACTGTCTTAAAGTCAGTTCTAAACGAACACTGTGAAAAATGTAAGACATTTTATAAAGAAATATATACTATTTTAGATACAAATACGTGAGACTTTGACGGAAACGTCAAAGACTGTCATTACGAAACTATAGAAAACTAGGTATGCTATTAATTTTTCAACTTAACTAATTGTTGAAGTTCCATACAAGTAATGACCAGTGCAATCGTGTGTGGTGGGAGGAAGGCTCGGTCGCGCTAGGTTGTGTAACAGTGTCGATGCACGTTTAAGGCGCGCCTCAGGTTCGTGGCCAGCATAAGTATCGTAAAACCAGCATATATAATCTGTAGAAATACAAATCTGTTTCAGTGCAAATTGGTCATGTAACTTACCATAAAAATAAATTTCATTTTTACTTTAAAATAAATGCTCATGGGTCATCGTACCAAGTACAAAATACGTACATCATTAGATAAAGTTAGACTCGTCCTCCATCATGCAACTGTTGCATGGTACTCCGCCCGACCAAGGTTCTGCAAGTCCTTCCAAATCGTCGAACGGTTTGCACTCCATCTCGCTTTGCGTATCCGTTTATCCTCCCAACCCCACTTCGAACACCTCCGCATCCCCTATACTATCCATAAACTAGATTCCAATGACACCATTGTCTCCCCTCTGATCACCAACCCTGTTATGCTGCCGCGCCTTTACAAACGCATCTCTCTGTTCCTAAACCTACGCACACTCCATATACTATCCCAACGTAACTTCAACCAACTCCCTCTCCCAGTAAATGAGATACTCCCCGATATTTATCCCTCCTACCAACTTTAACTCTTCCCACCTATGCTACTCCACATCAGGGCTCCTCTTTTATTTTCTCTCTCCATCTATCCCCATCCCTTTCCTCTTGCAACCACTACCTAGACAACACACTACTCCTCACCCTCTGTCTTTCCTAACGACTTTATTTCCTTAGCTCCTACTTCACATCTTCATAGTTCTGTCTAATAGACCCATATCTCTCTACCCCCCCCAACCCTGTGAATCCTGTGAAAAATAACTTTTCCTCCGGCAATACTTCTCACCCTAATGCAGGTCCTTTAGATTTTAAGAGAAAGTTCAGTGCTTCAGTGTTTTTATCAAAGATTTTCACTTTTTTTGAAATGTGTTATTTTCGTTTTTAACTGTGTCTTTCGTCTTTAATTTAAAATAGAAAACAGCCCAAACTTTGTTTTATTTCTCATTTCAGATGGGACGGGAGATGAAATAACAATAATGAAAAAAAAGACGAAGCTAAAATTTCGCAAATGAATGATTACGTTTTGAATTTTGCTACGCAATAAAGACTCTTGGGTCGGTGCTCATTCAGCCAACTACAAAATCACGTACAGCATTAGTTTAAATTAAAATTTCACAAATGAAAGATTATCAATAGCCCAGATAATGGAATAAGCAGGAATGGGAAGCATATTCTATTTCGATATAGGAACAGTTCGACAAAAGACTGTAAAAACCAGTTACGGTTGCTCGCTATATGCTCGTTGGTCAAGAGGGTCAGAACGAAGCGCTTAATAACGGAAATTTCCGTTTCCTCGATTATATCCAAAATAATACTCTAATTCTCAGTGTGCAATATTGATAAACAGTTTTGAATAGAGACCAAACGATGATTCTGTTCCCTTAAGTGGTATCCCAGGGCACTGTCACCACTAGTGTATTCATGCTCCCCGAAATTTAATTCCCTCTCCGTCTGGCCGATGTAGTAACATTCCAAGGTGCCACATTTTATGCCGTACACCCCGGAATTACACAACTTACTCTTTGGGGTTTCAAAACTGTCTCGAAGGATCCACCCAAGTTTGTTATTGGTTTGGAAACCGACCGGCATAAGAAATTTTTTGAACATATTTGCAGTTTTATCTGATACTTCATAATGGAAAGACAACGGAATATGCCTAATGTTTTCCTCACTGGTTGGTTATTCCTTTCGATTTTCCTGAATATTTTCTGCCCATATTCCTGATATCTTTCTAATTAAAACGATTCATCAAACCTATCTGAACAACTGACTCTATTTTCTGGTTTCTTTCATCATTGTACAACTCAAACTTAGCTAGCCTCTGGGATATGGTGTTAAAAAAAACCGTTTTATGATATTCCGAGCGCCCTGAGTCGGCGGTAATAACGAAGTCCGTATCTGCTGTTTTACGAAATATACTGTACGTAAGACAAGAACCCTCTCTCGTGCGATGCAAATCGAGGAAATTGAGTGAGCAGTTTTCCTCAAGTTTCATGGTGAAAGTTATTTACTCATGCATATAATTAGGGCTACCTCAGATTTCTGCACCCGTCTTTACTTCGTAAAAAAATACTCATTAGAGTAGCATTTCTTACATAAATCACTGCTGATGTGTAAAAAATTTGTTACCCAAAACGTTCATGAAGTTTTATGAAAGGATAACTTTCCAACTAGATGCTATTGCTAAACCATTTGTTTGAAAAAATAATTTTTGACTGAAGCTAAAATATTAAACGATAATGAAAGTTGGGTAAGTTCCAATAGTTCACGAAACGAAGGGAAATCAGCTTTGCCGAAGATGATTAGATTTTTAAAGATAATATCTAACGTCTCTTCAACAGGGAATGCCAGACGAAACCAATCTAACATTTTCGGGAAGAGAAAGATGTAAAATAAAGTAATATAGTTTCCTTTTCCTGCTTATTCCATGATTTGAACTGTTTATAACCTTTCATTTGTGAAATTTTAACTTAATCTAATGTATGTATTGTGCATTTGATCTCATGATCAAAGACCCCTGAGCTCTATTTAGTATTAAAACTGAAATTATGTTTCTATGGTAAGTTACATGCCCAAATTTCACTGTTATAGATTTGTATTCTCTTTGATCATACACCGACAATTTTACTCATGCATACAATCAACATGTAAAGCCCTTTGCAAGCTGGTTTTATGACAACATATAAATTGAATTTTTATTAAAATATAGGATTTTTCTCCATATGTGAGTAAGCAGTTCTTAAATGTTTCATATGCTAACGCGCGGTTTTCGCAATAGTTTCTAAATAATTTAAATTTAATACTTAAATTAGCCACGAAACTGCTTGGCACTCTTCAACGTGCATCGACACAGGTACGCCATCTAGCCTCGTTGCTTGTACTGACCTTCAACAGCTAGGGTCAAACTCTATGATTATTTTTCTACAGTTTGCTAATGACAGTCTTTGACGTCTACATCAAGGTGTCATGTATTTGTATCTAAAATGGTACGGATTCCTTTATCGAGAAGTGTTTTGTTCCTAAGCATTGTTCGTTTAGAACTGATTTGTATAAGACAGTTGCGTTTCTGTAAAAATTGATCCTTTACGAACTCATTAAACTCCCGCCTCTCCTCACACTGAATACCTCCGAAAAATGTAAAACATCCAGAAACTCGACTCAAATAATCCTAACGTTTTCCCCTCTACTTTCCAGTCCTCGTCTGCTGCCACGCCTTTACCAATACATCCCACTAACTCTAAACCTACACACTCTTCGCATACTCCCCCAAAGAAAGTTCAGCTATCTACCCCTCCCAGATCACGAACTCCGCCGTGACAGTCTAACCTACCAACTGTAAGTCCACTCCATCCATTCCACCTCATCAAGATTACCTCTCTCTCTCCTCCCCTACCCACGTATCCTTACCCCCTATTCCCCCCCCCCCCTTGTCTGCCGTTCTTCCGCCCCCCCCCCACTCTTCTTTCCTTTCCTCAACAACTATGAGCCTCAACAATACCTCACTCTTCTGTCCCAACACACACTCCTACCCCATCGATTCTATACACCTGCCCTCCTCACTGGACAACATTTTCAGCAACAGTCTCCCCATCACAGGGCAGGTCCTTCCAGTTTTTAGTGCCGGGAAAATTCTTCTTTTAAATATCAGTGTTTCGGCATATTGTTTTAAACCTGATCTTGTGTTTCGTTTCATGTTTTATTATTGCAGTTTTTAACTAAAAGTTCAAGAAGTCGGTCTCTTGTCTACATAAAAGCTTCCATTTTATTTTCACCTTTCATTGTAATAGCGCATGTCTTTGTTCTTTGATTTTTTTTGTCTCATTTAATTTTTAGTTTCCATTGACTGAAGATATGGTTGACTGTACCGCTGAAAGCTACTCTCCTCCCCCCCCCCCCCCCCCCCCCTCACTCACCACCGCCCTCTCACCTCGTCAGCCAATATTTGAACGCGCAGGGGGATGAAATAATAAAGAAAAAAAACTATAAAAATTGTAACATAACGTCTATTGCTATGTTCATAATATGTCATCGGATGATGGGTTGAACCCGAAACGCGTCATTTCAGTTAATAAATAAATTTAGAGAAAAGCAGAGACTTTTTTAAGCAAGCACGCAGCTTTTATAAATTCCTTCCAATAATTATATTCGTAATGGTTGCAGCTCTACAAGGACTTTCAGCCTGAGTTAGAAAACATTGCTGTCGTCAGAGGAAATTAAGAAGAATTGCAGGACGTGTTGAACTGAATAAACAGGGTAGGGAGCACGCATAAGGACTGAGAATAAATCAAAGAAAGGTGTAAGTAATAAGGAGTAGCAAAAGTGAGCTTATCGATGACCTTAACATCGAAAGGGATGACGATGAAATAGACGAAGAACTTCTGCTACCTTGGAAGCAAAATAACTGTGGCAGACGAAGCGATGAGGACATAAGAAACACACCAGGAAAGGCAAAAAGGGCATTCCTGGCCAAAAGAAATCTACTAGCATCAAGAAAACGCCCTTAATTTGGTGAAGGAATTTCTTGGTATCTGTGTTGGGGCACAATATGGTATGACGGTTGTATCATGGACTGTGGGAGAACCGGGAAAGAAGACAGTCGAAGCGTAAAAGGATGTTTTAAGATTAGGTGGACTAATAAGGTAAGGAGTGAACAGGTTCTCCGTAGAATCGACAAGAAGAGTTACAAATTACTTAAAAGTTAGAGGAGCAACATTTAGGCGCACTATAGAACATAAAAGAACAAGAACGGCGAGTGCATATTTACAGAGTTAGTAAAGTTTTCAGTGATCATTGCTAGTGACGCTCGCAGAACACATAATTAATGTTCGGAAAAAATGTAGTTTCTGTTTATGCCACGTGTATCAAGTATTGAAATATGACAAATTATTACGAATAAATCGAGTTTATTTCGATTTAACTGTAATTTTTATCAACTATTGCATGTTAATAATGGCCGGGATGTGAATGCTGAGCGTACTTAAAACTTCTATAATAAAGTTTTCCGACCGAGGAGTGAAACAGCAGACTAAAATTCACGTTGCATTAACTTCGAGAGGACTAATTGTCTCATATCTCGACCAATGGACTACTCAGATAGAAAGATGGAATTATGACATCAAGATTATGTGTGTGCGACTTCGAACGGATAAACGTAAACAGAGTTATCTATTTCCAAAGTAAAAGGAACAATGAAATTAAATTATAAAGCTGGTTTCATTTATTACTGGTGCTATGTAATTTAAAACAATGAAGATAACAGTGATCGCAATTGCTTATCCAAACTGTCATTGTTAGCAGCAGATTCGATGTGCAGATGCGAACTCGCTACTCGTCAATCGGTGCTGGAGCATAACGAATAAAATAAAGTATTTTTCATTGATATTTTCGTTCTTGATGTCACAGTGTGTGATGAATCTGTGCAAATGTAAAGTGAAAGCGTTTATAATCTTGTAAATAATTGAAACCAAAGGGGCATTACATTAATGCAACATTTTGCATAGTCATAGCGATGTGTAACGACGATCTACTTACTATCAGGTGTTAAAAAAAGGAGACTGTAGAAATCTTCTGTGGGAAGAGGCTCCATCCGTTGCAGTTGCTGTCTTCGTCTCTGGCTATGAATATTCACGGTACTTAGCCAAACTTGTAATGAGATTTATTCTAAATAATAACTAATGATATCCATAGAAGCGCGTCTGGAATTACTGTAGTCCCCTATAGATTTCTCATGTGTGTTTTCATGGCATGTATTTTTTGTTCTAGAGAAAATGTTTCTGGACGAGTAACGTATATTACTGGAAAGCCAACATATCAATCATGTATCGTGTCGTCCTGTTTAAGCATTTTCATTTCAAATAGAACCCTCATAGTTTTAATACCAAGTCCAAATCAATTTTACAGCCACAGTTTAAGACAAAATCTAAATTAATGAATTTCACGGTCAACCTGCTTACCGAACAAGGGTACATTCATCTGCATCCACATCTGATACATTCATCGATCAGTAAGCTATAGCCATTTAATTTTCTTTTCAGGAAGTGAAATTAGTATCAACGGGATAGTTAATATTTTATGGTATTTGGATTTAAATGCAATACGATATGCTGTCGCCCTTCGAAGGCAAACTTTTAATTTGTTCTCTGCATACTGTTGAACATATTTGTCATTTGTATTTGCTCCTTATTGCCGGGCAAAAATACAGTACAGTGCGAAATATGAAAATTAACAAACTGTATTTGTATGGAGTGTAGCCATGTATGGAAGTGAAAAAAATTGGCTCTGAGCACTATGGGACTTAACATCTGAGGTTATCAGTCCCCTAGAACTTAGAACTTCTTAAACCTAACTAACCTAAGGACATCACACACATCCATGCCCGAGGCAGGATTCGAACCTGCGACCGTAGCAGCCGCGCGGTTCCGGACTGAAGCGCCTAGAACCGCTCGGCCACTGCGGCCGGCTCTGGAAGTGAAACATGGACGATAAATAGTTTGGACAAGAAGAGAATAGAAGCTTTCGAAATATGGTGCTACAGAAGAATGCCGAAGATTAGATGGGTAGATCACATAACTAAAGGGGAGGTATTGAATAGAATTGGGGAAAAGAGGAGTTTGTAGCACAACTTGACAAGAAGAGGGGACCAGTTGGTAGGAAATGTTCTGAGGCATCAAGGGATCACAAATTTAGCATTGGAGGGCAGCGTGGAGGGTAAAAATCGTAGAGGGAGACCAAGAGATAAGTACACTAAGCAGATTCAGAAGGATATAGGTTGCAGTAAGTACTGGGAGATGAAGAAGCTTGCACAGGATAGAGTAGCATGGAGAGCTGCATCAAACCAGTCTCAGGACTGAAGACCACAACATTACTAAAAAAAAAAAAAAAAAAAAAAAAAAAAAAAAAAAAAAAAAAAGGAACTTACTGCTATGCGTTTTATGACTTTTTTAAATAAAGTCGCTCCTATTTTTTAGCTGATTGTGGCAACGAACGCCACTTTTGTGCTCTTGGGCCTTTGTACGAGCGCTGATGACTGCGCATTTGAGCGCTCCACAAACCAATCATCATCATCATCATCACCACTTTTGTGCTCAGCAGTGGAAATGTGTGTAGTCACGATGTACGTATATAAACTGAAATGAAGGTGGGCTCGTATTTTGCTGATCAGCGGAGCCAACGAACAAGCGAGAGGCATGCAAAGTGCGCTATGGTGGCCACCTGCAGCTGTAAGAGGTGCCATTTGCATGCTAATGTAGACGCTGCCAGGGGCCGAGGTCGGGGAGCCCCGGCGGCGGCAGGTGAATAACCCGCGATTGCACACACTCCCGCTGCAGCAGCAGGTGCTAACAGTGCAGTTATCAGCTCTGGTGTCGCAAGCGGGCATACACCTAATTCGAAAGTCGTATTGCGTTCACTGCGGTAAGCCACGTCGGGCAACATTTTACAAGGATGAAAGGAAAATGGATATTTATGAAAAGCAAGTACAAATGCACTATCTGAAGTGCTCTAGGGTTATCTGTTCTGCATCGTATGAAGTGGAGATAGCGGATTCCGGCGCAGTATCGGGGGTGGGTAGGAGTTACAAATGCGTCGTCACTTTGTACATTGGTGGAATTAACAGAAAACCTTAGATTTTGACTTGATGTAGTGTATTGTTAATTGGTTAAATTACATTTATGAATGGAGCCTTGCCCGTGATGTACACTTTCTGTTACACCTGCACACGCTTAGTACTGTCCGACATGGCACTTAACTACCTGAAAGCGTACGTTTCTCTCTCTGTTATTTTCAGCTTCTCCCTTCACTCTCGCACGAACATCAGCATTACCAGAAACAGTTTGTGCTGGAAAAGCTGAAAAATACATCTTGGGAGGCGTCAGAGTTCCCTGTGTCATAATTTTAGAAAACTTGCTCAGTGTTCTGGATACTGGCTATTTAAGGGATTTATTTTGTACTTTTGTCATGTTAACTATAATTTTACACGTTATTTGTCGATAGATAGATTTCCTATATTTCAGCTGTACGTTACCTAATATTTAAGAAAAATCAAGACACCTTTGTAGAATTAGAAAAAGCGTTCACAAATGTAAAATGATGCAAAATGTTCGAAATTTTGAGAAAAGAAAAAAGCTATAAGGAAGTATGGAAAATACATTGCATTATGATTATGTGTAAGAACCAAGACGAAACAATAAGAATGGAACATCAAAAAGATGTGATCGGATTAAAAAAGGATGTAAGACAGATATATAGACTTTTTCTTCTACTGTTCATCAGTACACTGGGAAAGCAATGATGGAAATAAAAATAGCTTCAGGAGTTGGATTAAAATTCGGAATGAAAGAACATCAGCAATGTAATTCATTTACTTTGCTTTCCTCAGTGAAAGTGAAGAACTACAGGACCTGTTGTAGGGAATGTACCGTTTATTGAGCGCACTCAATGTGTGTAGAGTAAACCAAACAAATACGTTAGTAATAAACAGTTGCAGAAACGAGATTAGTGATAAACTTAACACCAAAGATGGCGAGCAGAAAGTAGAATAATTGAAGGATTTCTGCTACCATAGAAGCAAAATGGCACATGACGGACGGAATAGTTATGATATAAAAAGCAGGATAAGAAAGTCGAAGAAGGCGGAAAGCCAAAGTGGAAAATGTGTCTGAGAATGTATGTCTGAGGCACAGCTTTGTATGGCAGTGAATCATGGACTGTGGGGGCAACTGGAGAAGAACAGAAACAGAGGGTCTGAGGTGTGGTGCAACAGAAGGATTCTGAAAATTATTTGGACTGATGAGGTGGTTCTTCGCAGAATCGGTGGTTGAGGGTGATAGGACAGTTGTTAAGGCATCGGGAACAACACTCCTGCAAATGGAAAAAAGAACACATTGACACCGGTGTGTCAGACCCACCATACTTGCTCCGGACACTGCGAGAGGGCTGTACAAGCAATGATCACACGCACGGCACAGCGGACACACCAGGAACCGCGGTGTTGGCCGTCGAATGGCGCTAGCTGCGCAGCATTTGTGCACCGCCGCCGTCAGTGTCAGCCAGTTTGCCGTGGCATACGGGGCTCCATCGCAGTCTTTAACACTGGTAGCATGCCGCGACAGCGTGGACGTGAACCGTATGTGCAGTTGACGGACTTTGAGCGAGGGCGTATAGTGGGCATGCGGGAGGCCGGGTGGACGTACCGCCGAATTGCTCAACACGTGGGACGTGAGGTCTCCACAGTACATCGATGTTGTCGCCAGTGGTCGGCGGAAGGTGCACGTGCCCGTCGACCTGGGACCGGACCGCAGCGACGCACGGATGCACGCCAAGACCGTAGGATCCTACGCAGTGCCGTAGGGGACCGCACCGCCACTTCCCAGCAAATTAGGGACACTGTTGCTCCTGGGGTATCGGCGAGGACCAATCGCAACCGCCCCAACATCGTGCAGCCCGCCTCCAGTGGTGCCGCGACAGGCGTGAATGGAGGGACGAATGGAGACGTGTCGTCTTCAGCGATGAGAGTCGCTTCTGCCTTGGTGCCAATGATGGTCGTATGCGTGTTTGGCGCCGTGCAGGTGAGCGCCACAATCAGGACTGCATACGACCGAGGCACACAGGGCCACCACCCGGCATCATGGTGTGGGGAGCCATCTCCTACACTGGCCGTACACCACTGGTGATCGTCGAGGGGACACTGAATAGTGCACGGTACATCCAAACCGTCATCGAACCCATCGTTCTACCATTCCTAGACCGGCAAGGGAACTTGCTGTTCCAACAGGACAATGCACGTCCGCATGTATCCGTGACACCCAACGTGCTCTAGAAGGTGTAAGTCAACTACCCTGGCCAGCAAGATCTCCGGATCTGTCCCCCATTGAGCATGTTTGGGACTGGATGAAGCGTCGTCTCACGCGGTCTGCACGTCCAGCACGTACGCTGGTCCAACTGAGGCGCCAGGTGGAAATGGCATGGCAAGCCGCTCCACAGGACTACATCCAGCATCTCTACGATCGTCTCCATGGGAGAATAGCAGTCTGCATTGCTGCGAAAGGTGGATATACACTGTACTAGTGCCGACATTGTGCATGCTCTGTTGCCTGTGTCTATGTGCCTGTGGTTCTGTCAGTGTGATCATGTGATGTATCTGACCCCAGGAATGTGTCAATAAAGTTTCCCCTTCCTGGGACAATGAATTCACGGTGTTCTTATTTCAATTTCCAGGAGTGTATTTTCGTGATACTAGAGAAAGTTGTAGAGGGTAAAATCGGTTGAAGGCAGAGATTTAAATACCCTATTTATAGTTGGGGATGTTGGGTTAAGTGCCATTCTGAGCTGACGAGGTTGGCACAGGAGAGGAATTTCGTCTCGTGCCACATCAAATTAGTCAAAGACTGATGACGTAAGAAATAGTTTATACTTCTCGTTTTGTGGAACAGATGATTAGTGCCAACAAATCTGGATCAGCTACAGCAATAATTAGATGTATAGACATGACTTTGATCGCCGGATTTGTTTTAAGGAACAGAGGGAAGTGGTTTTTCAGTGCTATTACTTAATTCGCTGATAATCAATAAGTAGAACTACACAGAGTGAACCGCAGTTTAACAATTAAAATTATGTACGTTGAGATATAGGCTACGTTAAAAACTACAGTGAATTGTGGAAACTTGTAGGTATCCAATAAAACGAATCAGCGTTGTATAATAGAGACGCCGCAGTTTAATGATTTTTTGGGTTGTAAAACAGTTTTTCTACAATTGTGATCGGTTTGTGTTGTGTGAGTTGTTATAGTATTCGACAAATGTTCACGAATGCAAGAAATATTGTAAAAAACTTCTATCCTGAAAGATCTGGGTGTCTGTAAAGTGAGTGTCTGCGGCGGAGAGGGAAATAGGATAGAAAGAAAAGTTGCATGTGGGAGTGAGAGAGAATGTGATAAGTGTTTTATGGTGTAGGCAGAGTTGTTCTGTCACTAAATATTTTGAGAATATTTGCATGAAAACTAGTTGCTACACAAGCGGATAAATGATATTCGACGAGTTCTTAAAAATTACTATTCCTTGTATACTAATTCGCGGAAAAGTGAACCTGAGAATTGTAGTTAGCATGTGAGAATTACGGGACGCAAATACGCACACGATCAATCGAATATATTAATTTTTATAAAAGCGGGATGTGACGAGAAGTAAATGCTTAATTAAATTATTAAGCACGCGAGATAAATTTTCCTTTTGTCTGAATAGATTTACAGTAGCGAGGAATACATAATATTAACTGTGAACTTAAATTGAATTATTGTAGACAACATGTTTCATTCTTTTATATCCTAATCCTGCGTTTTCCTCTAGTTTTTCTCATCTGACGTGCAACATCGCTTCAGTAGCAGAAAGCACGTATTAACCCCCCCACCCCCACCCCCCTGCAGGTCCGGGGGTACGAATAGGCCCGAGGTAATTCTGCCTATCGTAATAGGCGAATAAAAGGAGTCTCACACGTTTCGGCCTTCATGTGTTGGTCCCCTGTAGGTTTTGACCTCCATTCTTCAAAATTTTTCCGAAGAGCGAGCCAACTGGGGAAGAGCGCCTTACATGGTGCATCGTGTCCATAATGCGTTGAGATCTTTAGCCCCCTTTCTCGTCGTCGCTTTGCAGTCCCGCTCATTCTCCATCTCTTGGGCGAGGATGCATTCCTGTGTCCGGTTTCCACCATGCACAATGCAGTGTCGCTTTCTGCGCTGCCGACGACCATGGACTTCTTTGCACCTGATATCCAGCACGGTAGCCAGTCTGCTATGTTGGGGCCGCCATGTACCCTGTTGGTTGTAGCCCCTGACAACACAGGGATCGTTCTGCTGATGCCTGCGCGGCTAACTCCCCACATATGCCAAGGAGTAGATACCTATCTCCCTGGGGCATCGGGACTCCTGGCAATGGCCATCCTGCCAGGTGGGAAGTGTGGCACATCATCTCTTGCTGGTGGCCAACCACCAGTGGTCTCTAAGGGTTCGAGGGCTCAATTCAATGCACAATGACCCAAAATCGTTCCCCTCTCTGGCCACACCATGGGAGGAAAGAAAGTCTAAGGCTAGCAGTGAATACTTATTCGCCCTGGTACCTAGTATGTACGAGAGCTGATGGGGAGTCTTTCATGACGCCTCAGTTCTTTGTAGAGGATTTAGAGGACAAGTTTGGGGAGTTGGAGGGCTTGTCCAAAATGCGCTCTGGGTCAGTTTTGATCAAAACATCATCCTCTGCCCAGTCATGGGCTTTACTCGCTTGTGACAAGTTGGGGGATGTTTCAGTTACCTTCACGCCCCATAAGAGCTTAAATATGGTCCAGGGTATTATATTCGACAGGGACTTTCTTTTGCAGTCTGATGAGATGCGCGCCAATTTAGAGCGGCGAGTCTTCATTTCATCTGGCGCGTCATCGGGGTCCGAGGGTTGCTCAGGTTGCCACCAGGGCCTTCATCTTGGTCTCTGAGGGTGTCTGAGGAGGTCAAGGTGATGGTCTACCGCTGTGATGTGAAGCCCTATATCCCTCCTCCAATGTGGTGCTTTAAGTGCTGGAAGTTTGGCCATGTGTCTTCCTGCTGTACTTCCAGTCTCACATGTCAAGATTGTGGACACCACTGCCCAATACTCCATGTGCCCCACCTCCCATCTGTGCCAACTGCAGAGAGCATCATTCACCTTGCTCGCCAGACTGCAGGATTTTACAGAAAGAGAGGAAAATCATGGAATGTAAGACCCTGGACTGACTGACCTATGCTGAGGCTAAGCGAAAGTTTGAACGCCTCCATCCTGTTTGTATGACCTCCTCTTACGCCACCACTACAATTATTCTAGCCCCACCAGCTCCTCCTACCCTAGTCACCTCTCAGAGCCGGAAGACTACACCTGCTCCCTAATGGTGGGGAGAAATTCCCTCCCTGTTGCTGCTGCACCACCTACTTTGGGATCAACAGAGCCCCAACCATTGGGGATGACCCTATCCACTTCTAAGCTGGAGAAGCATCTACCTTCTTTGGCTCCTCTCGCTCAGAAGGGGTTCCTTGGGTCCCTCCCTTCCCAGGTTTCCACCAGAGGGAAAGGTGATGCCCACCGGTGTCTGAAGTGCCCAAAGGCAGCTGGTCATGGGGCTTCACGATCCTCGTCTGTTCTGGAGACTGACTCAGTGAAGCCCTCCCAGCCAGGGATACCCAAGGAGCACTGAGACAAGTCCAAGAGGAAGACCCCTAAGACCAAGGAACTTGTGGTGGCACCCACCCCACTGCTACCTACAAGCTCTGCATCTGAGGATGCAGTGGAGATTCTTGCATCTACTGAGGACCTGGATCTCGTTGGACCCTCAGACACAATGGATGCCAACTACTCAGGGAATCAGTCTGTGGTAGCAGGTGACCCTGAGGCATAAACAGCCTCATTGAATGTTCAGTGCCTTCCCAGCCTCACGATCATATTCTCCTCCAGTGGAATTGTGGTGATTTTTTTCCACCACCTTGCGGAGCTCTGACAGCTTATCAGCCTTCATCCTTCCTTCTGCATTGCTCTCCAGGAAACTTGGTTTCCGGCGATGCAAACCCCCGTCCTCCGTGGCTATCGGAGTTATTATAAGAATCTGGCAGCTTAAGTGAGGATATCTGGTGGAGTCTGAGTCTACATCCTTAACTCTCTTGAAGAGGCACACACTCACATTATGTGTGTGCCTCTTCATATACCTTTAGAGGCTGTCGCTGTTAGGATGCGGGCGCCTCAGGCTGTTACTGTCTGCAGTATATCTTCCACTGGATGGTGATGTCCTACAGCATATATTGGCTGCGCTGATAGCCCAACTGCCACCTCCCTTTCTGTTACTGGGCGACTTTAACACCCATAATCCTTTATGGGTTGGATCCATGGCAACAGGCCGAGGCACTTTCATTGAGCAAGTGTTGGCACAGCTCGACCTTACTCTCTTAAGTAATGGTGCCTCCACGCATTTCAGTGTGGCGCATTGCACATACTCAGCCATTGACCTTTCGGTCTACAGCCCTGGCCTTCTGCCATCTGTCCAATGAAGTGACACTTTCTGATCTTTCTGTCACTGCCTCTGCGTCGCTCTTTTGGGCGCCTCCCCAGATGGGTCTTGAATAAGGCTGACTGGGACTCATTTGCCTCCATTGCTACTATTGAGCCCCTTTATCATGACACCATTGATGTGGTGGTTCACACGATAGCCACCGTCATCGTTTCTGCAGCAGAATCTGTAATTCCCTGTTCTTCCAGATCCCCTCAGCGGAGGACTGTGCCTTGGTGGTCACCAGAGATCGCTGAGGCGATTAGAGATAGCAGGCAGGCCCTCCGCCATCATAAGCAGCACCCATCACTGGAATAACTCATTGCCTCTAAGCGGCTCCGTGCCTGAGCCCGACGCCTTATTTACCAATGGAAGCTGGAGTGCTGGGAAAGATATGTCTCCACCATTGGCATCTGTACCTCTCCATCGCAAGTTTGGACCAAGATTAGGCCACTATATTTATATCAGACCACCATCAGCGCCCCTGGTCTTTCCTTGAATGGAGCAGTCTGTACTGAATCAGGCATGATTGCAGAACCCTTAGCAGAGCATTTTGTTCAGAGTTCCAGTTCTACGAATTACCCACTGGCCCTCTGCGATCTGAAAGAGCGGTTGGAACATCGGAGCCTTTCCTTCCATATACGCCACCCTGAATCGTACAAAGCTCCATTCAGTGAGTGGGAATTCCAAAATGCCCTAGCCGCTTGCCCTGATACGCCTCCCAAGCTGGATTGCATCCATTATCATATTCTCAAACAACTCTCTGCAGATGGCCAGCGACACCTCCTCGACCTTTTCAACCGTATCTGAGTTGACGGTGAGTTCCCATCACATCCCGTCATCATACCAGTGTTGAAACCTGGCAAGAACCCACTGGAGGTGAACATATACCACACCATTAGTCTCACCAACGTTCTGTGCTCGAATACAAGGTGACCCAGAGGTTGAGGTGGCTACTTGAGTCTCGGGGCCTTCTGGCTCTATCTCGGGTGGGTTCTGTAAGGGCCGCACTGCCACCGATAATATCTGCCTGGAGTCTGCCATCTGTATGGCATTTTCCCACCATCAGCATCTGGTTGCCGTCTTTTTTGACATGCGGAAGTCATACGATAAAACATGACGACATCACAACCTCACCACACTTCATGGGTGGGGTCTTAGGAGCCCTCTTCCGATTTTTATTTAAAATTTTTCTGTCGTTTCGTTCCTTCCCTGTGCAAATAGGTCCCTCCCATAGTTCCTCCCGAGTCCAGGAGAATGGGGTCCCGCAAGGCTCTGTCTTCAGTGTCTGCCTTCTTTTAGTTGCTATAAGTGGGCTAGCTGCAGCTGTGGGAACGTCCATATAGGCTTCTACGTATGCTCCACTGGAAATGCAGTTGCTGAACGGCATTCCAGGGCGCTATCTGCAAGGCACAGTCTTGGGCCGTATCCAGTCAGTATTGCGGCCGCCAAGACTTGCGTCATCCATTTCTGCTGACGTTGCACTGTTCACCCTGAGCTTTATCTTGACGGCGAACCTCTTGCTGTGGTGGAGACAAATCGGTATTGGGATTGCTTTTTGATGCCCAGTTGACTTTGCTCCCTCATATTCGGCAGCTTAAACAAACGTGCTGTCGGCATCTTAGCGCTCTACTTTACTTGAGTCACACCAGCTGGGATGCCAATCGGTCTACCCTTCTAGGATTGTGTCTGGCGTTAATTCAGTCCTGTCTCGATTATTGGAGCCTGGCTTATGGTTTGGCATCGCCTTCCACGTTGCGGTTGCTTGACCCCATACTTCGCTGCAGGATCCGACTCACAACTGGAGCTTTCCGCACAAGCCCTGTAAACAGCATGCTTGTGGAGGCTGGTGTCCCTCCATTGCGGATCCGGTCCCAACAACTACTGGCCGCTTATGCTGCACATGTTTGTAGCTTGCCTGGGCATCCAGATTACCGTCCCCTGTTCCCCAACTCGATCGTCCATCTTCCAGAATGGCGGCCCCAGTCAGGGTGTACGACTACGGTTCGCGTCCGGGCTCGTCTCTCTGGGCTTGAGTTTTTCCCCCTCCCACCTCTTTTCCGGGCCAATCTACGTCTACCCCCGTGGTGTGTTCCCCGCCCATTCCTTCGGCTGGATTTGGCACAAGGTTCGAAAGACTCAGTCCCTCCTGAGGCCCTCCGCCGATGCTTTCTTTCCATCCTTGCCGCATTTCCCGGCTCTGTCGTAGTATATACCGACGGTTCGATGGTTGCTGGTCGCGTTGGTTATGCTGGGAATCGATCTGAACAACGCTCATTGCTGGATGGCTGCAGTGTTTTCACTGCAAAACCTGTCGCCATCTCTCGCGCCCTAGAGTACATCCGCTCCTGCTCAGGTGAGTCCTTCGTTATCTGTAGTGACTCCCTGAGCGGTTTACGAGCCATCGACCAGTGTTTTCCTCGCTCACGTCTGGTGATGGCTCTCCAGGAGTTGATCCATACTTCTGCCCGTTGCGGCCGCTCCGGGCCATGTCGGCATTCCGGATAATGAACGTTTTGACACGCTGGCCAAACATGCTATCAGTGCATCGGCCCTGGAGATTGGCCTTCCGGAATGTGCTCTCCAGGCAGTATTGCGGCAAAAAGTCCTGGGTACTTGGGGTGATGAATGGCGCTCCCCGCCTTCCCCCAACAAACTTCGGGTCATCAAGGAGACAATAGATGTGTGGCGCTCCTCCTTGCGAGCCTCTCGCAAGGACTCAGTTGTTCTCTGCCCGCTACGCACTGGCCACACCTGCCTGACGCACGGTCATTTATTGTACCGCGAGAACCCACCTCTATGTTGCTGCGGGTCAGCGTTGACAGTGGTCCACATCTTGTTAGACTGTCCGCTTTTAACTGCACTCAGACAGACGTTTGCGCTGCCTGATACGCTCCCTGCTCTTTTAACGGATGACGCTGCAATGGTAGGCTTAGTTTCGAGCAGGGGGCTTTTATTGCTCGATATGAGGGTTTGTTCCTTTTGTGTGTTGCGTCTGGACTGTGGCGTATGGTTTTACATTGGGGCTTTTAGTGTGTCTCTTGGTGGTTGGCTTTTCCTTTTTTGTTTCCATGTTCGGCCAACCACTGAACAACTCTGTGTGCTTTTAATTCCTTGTTTTCTTGTCTTTGTCTGTGTCTTTCTTGTTCTGTGTCGTCCCTTGTTACCTCCGTTGCTTGTTTTTATTCCTTGTGGGTTTTCATGGTCGTGGAAAAAGGGGCCGATGACCTTTGTAGTCTGGTCCCTTGAACCCCCAGAAACCAACCAACCAACCAACGTATTCAAACAAGTAACCCTAGGACCTTTGTCTATGATTGCAAATGAACCTCGAAAGTCGAAATGTTCAAAGAAAAATAAACTTCAGAGAAAACACACAGTTCACCAAATCATCAAAGGTAGTAACAGACCATCAGGCAATCGTTTAGTCTGAAGAACGTGAGGGTCTGTTTACCAAAACAATGCAAATGAAATTGTCTGATAGCATCTATAAAATATCTATGCAGCCTATAAAACAGTCTAAGAGTAGAATTATCTGCAGAGTTGTGTAGAAGCCTCACCGATGAAAAGCTCACATTCTAAAGTGTAACAGATATGAATTCTGCATTAATAGGTAAAAGACTATTATCAAAGACGAGGAGATGGTCTATTTGTCGATATCTGCGAGAGATTCAGTTCAAATTGTTTGGCATCTCTGTACTAAAAACTTAACTGCCACATAGAGGACGACTTGAGTAGGAAGAAGGACGAGGGGGGCTGTTAATGGTGGTCTTTTTTTTTCTTCTCACATAAAGTTAATTCCAGTACTGTGTTTATTGCTACGCTGTTCAAAATAATTAGGTCTTAGGAGAATATGTGAATCTACGTCTGGTGTCTCAAATCTACAAAGGCTGAAAAATAATTAGTACACCCTTTTAGAGATTTCCCATTCAGTCAAGATTTATTGGTGCAACACTGCATATGGAATACAAGAAATGATTACATTTACAGATCAGTAGCACAAGCGGTTTTGAGATAACGGGTATCAACTTCTGGAATACCAGTATTAGCACCTGGTGTAGCTTCCATAGGCGGCAATGCAGGCATGGAGTAGATGGTGTTCTAGCAGTAGTGGACACCAAAAGATCCTGAGAAAGATCCCAGCAGAGGGGTCGAAACGTCGAAAATTTTAGAAGAAACATGACGCGGCCTAATAACCCAGAAGATTTTAACGTCGATGG
Organism: Schistocerca americana; assembly: GCF_021461395.2. Lineage (NCBI taxonomy): Eukaryota > Metazoa > Arthropoda > Insecta > Orthoptera > Acrididae > Schistocerca > Schistocerca americana. Next base: position 500,907,573 of record NC_060120.1, read on the forward strand.
TAGGGATGTTGAATACTTTCCTGGGATCTTATCGAACGCCTGCTCCACCTGTTCACGAAGTTCTGTAAGAGTTGATTGACAAGTCTCACGTGTCACTTCTCATTCCATCATATCCCACACGCGCTAGACTGGAGTAAAGTCCAGAGATCGGGCTGGCCAGGGAAGTTTCTGCACGTCTTGCAGAGCGCGTTGAGCTGTACGGGCAGTGTGTGGGTGGGCGTTATCTTGGTGGAGTAACATCTCCTTCCCGTTGCAAAAACGGCAATATAACAGGTTTGACAACATTGTCGAGGTCTGGTTAACGCCCCCTCCAGAAACACCAAAAGTGAATGAGAATCGCACCCAAGACCATGAGGCTTGGGGCGGGGCCAGTGTGTCTTGGACGGATGCACTCTTCGAGGCAGCGCTCACCAGGTCTACGTCTGACCCGCAAACGACCATACTTGCATGCAGGCAGAATCTGCTTTTATCTCTGAAGACCAAGGTGCGCCATTCCATCTTCCAACCGAGCCGTGCGTGAGTGGAAGAAGGGCTAGAGGTGTGCGTACCTGTACTCCCACTGCTAATAATAGGTTGGCGACAGTTCGTGTTAACATTTCTGGTCTCACAAGCCCTCTTATCTGTGCTATGGTTGCTGTACCATCTGCCATTGCTGCCATTATTATAAGACAACCCCTGCGGCCGTCTGCTCTGCGTGGATCTCCAGAATATCGACTACGAGTGTGAGAATACTCACACCAGCATCGTTGCGCAACTGACGTGACACGTGGAACTTGAGTGACAATTATCCGAAAGGACCATCCTGCCACTAAGAACATTTCCTACTAAAGGGCAGACGCCGATGACGCTCCAGTAGCTATGCCTCAACGCTATCTGTCGGCGGGCGACAATGAAACCATAGTCGGTACATTTACTATTCCCCAGGTGGCATATGCCGTAACCGGACCACAACTGACGTCGTGTTTCCAGGTGTATCTTTTTCTGACAATGTCTTTTTATACATGCAGTACGTGTGGCCTTACTGCGTGGCTTGAAATCTTCGCTTTCAATGTTTGCAGCAATTAAAGTCATTCGTCATCTACTGGCTGCGCAATTCATTGCTGTGATCTCTGAGTGTGAAGTAAGTAGCGGTGTCCCAGTGCTCTCTAGTGAGGTACAGAGGTGGCAGTTGTCATTTGAAAATGCTTATTAGTCAACGAAGTACATGCATCGCGACATGTTTATGCAACACGAGTTACAAAGAAGCTTGTCTGATCCAAAAATGATGATACCAAAGCCGTTAAGTGGCCAATTCATACTTTGCTTTGTCTGATAACATTCTACGATAATCAATTAGTGCCTCGCTTATTTATACCTAGTCCTCGTGCTGATTTACGTTGAGAACAGTAGGCATTTGCCTTACTTCCATACATTCGTCGCTCTAATCTTGTAACTGATTACATCCCACCTGTTCAAGGGTTGTATGGCCAGAATATATAATTTTTTATTGACTATTAATATGTTGTATAAACGTTTTCTGTGGGAGACGTATCACGATGTATGAAAAGCCCTCTAGTGGCTGCGTTCTTACGATCGCTGCGCGCCTACGTAACGTCCTGGCGGCCGAGCCAACAGAGGGCGCTGATCATTGATCTGTCCCTTCTCCAGTCTTTTTTATCATATAGACATTTTATCTTTCATGGGTAGTTTATAGGTTGCTGTAAGCAATGTATTAAATATATTTTATTTTGGCCGTAAAGTCACAGTAAAAGTGTCAGTCCTATTATCTTTATATAATTTCCTTTTAATAATTTTATACGGTTAACTGTATTCGTCTTATTTTATCACAATTGGTAAATCTGAAATGCTAAACACCTTTTTCCAAAGCTGTTTCACAGAGGAAGACCGCATTGCAGTTCCTTCTCTAAATCCTCGCACAAACGAAAAAATGACTGACATCGAAATAAGTGTCCAAGGAATAGAAAAGCAACTGGAATCACTCAACAGAGGAAAGTCCGCTGGACCTGCACAGAGTACGCGAAAGAACTTGCCCCCTTCTAACAGCCGTGTACCGCAAGTCTCTAGAGGAACGGAAGGTTCCAAATGATTGGAAAAGAGCACAGCTAGTCCCAGTCTTCAAGAAGAGTCGTCGAGCAGATGCGCAAAACTATAGACCTATATCTCTGACGTCGATCTATTGTAGAATTTTAGAACATGTTTTTTGCTCGCGTATCATGTCGTTTCTGGAAACCCAGAATCTACTCTGTAGGAATCAACATGGATCCCGGAAACAGCGATCGTGTGAGACCCAACTCGGTTTATTTGTTCATGAGACCCAGAAAATATTAGATACAGGCTCCCAGGTAGATGCTATTTTCCTTGACTTCCGGAAGGCGTTCGATACAGTTCCGCACTGTCGGCTGATAAACAAAGTAAGACCCTACGGAATATCAGACCAGCTGTGTGGCTAGATTGAAGAGATTTTAGCAAACAGAACACAGCATGTTCTTCTCAATGGAGAGGCGTCTACAGACGTTAAAGTAACCTCTGGCGTGCCACAGGGGAGTGTTATGGGACCATTGCTTTTCACAATATATATATATATATATATATATATATATATATATATATATATATATATGACCTCCTAGTAGTCGGAAGTTCCATGCGACTTTTCGCGGATGATGCTATGGTATACAGAGAAGTTGCAGCATTAGAAAATTGTAGCGAAATGCAGGAAGATCTGCAGCGGATAGGCACTTGGTGCAGGGAGTGGCAACTGTACCTTAACATAGACAAATGTAACGTATTGCGAATACGTAGAAAGAAGGATCCTTTATTGTATGATCATATGATAGCGGAACAAACACTGGTAGCAGTTACTTCTGTAAAATATTTGGGAGTATGCGTGCGGAACGATTTGAAGTGCAATGATCATATAAAATTAATTGTTGGTAAGGCGGGTACCAGGTTGAGATTCATTGGGAGAGTCCTTAGAAAATATAGTCCATCAACAAGGGAGGAGGCTTACAAAACACTAGTTCGACCTGTACTTGAGTATTGCTCATCAGTGTGGGATCCGTACCAGATCGGGTTGACAGAGGAGATAGAGAAGATCCAAAGAAGAGCGGCGCGTTTCGTCGCAGGGTTATCTGGTAAGCGTGATAGCGTTACGGAGATGTTTAGCAAACTCCAGTGGCAGACCCTGCAAGAGAGGCGCTCTGCATCGCGGTGTAGCTTGCTGTCCATGTTTCGAGAGGGTGCGTTTCTGGATGAGGTATCGAATATATTGCTTCCCCCTACTTATACCTCCCGAGGAGATCACGAACGTAAAATTAGAGAGATTCAAACGCGCACGGAGGCTTTCCGGCAGTCGTTCTTCCCGCGAACCATACGCGACTGGAACAGGAAAGGGACGTAATGACAGTGGCATGTAAAGTGCCCTCCGCCACACACCATTGGGTGGCTTGCGGAGTGTAAATGAAGACGTAGATGTAGTTTCTATAACAGTTATCAAAATTTAAAAGTCTGCTACATGTATTTTACCTAATGCGTTTTTATCAGATTACGGTTCTTACGTAAATTAAGAATACATCTAAGCCCACAGTAGCGACATCTATGAAGGATGTAGGCAATAGATTTCTGCTAGCCACTGCACTTCAGTAGTTTTGTACAATAACGCCAGTTGCAAAATGACTGTGTGGACGTTGTGAACTATTTTGCACCATTTTTTTAAATTTATGTGAAGATGCTATGCTGATTGTATTTATATGTTTTGACGATGCCATTACGGCTCTATCACATTAGGGCATGGTGTATAACGGGTACGCTTTACCTTATTTCCCAATTTGTATGATAGTATATTGTGATATGCAATGCTGTATTGTGTTATAAGATAGACTGCCCACTAGGTGTATATACACTCCTGGAAATGGAAAAAAAAACACATTGACACCGTGAAACGTCCCCTTTGAACAATTCTACACGACTGTCCTTAAACTGATACACAATATTTTTTTAGCCCAACGCAATCTGACTTTCAATAATCCCTACAAAAGAATGGCCCTGACTAACATTAAACTATACCTTTCACAAATCACTTACCTCACAAAAATCTTCGCTACTCAAGCTACTGCAATACAGCGAGCGCCACTACTGCCAGCTAAATAAAAGATTCAAACTACTGAAGGCACTAACTACTGATAGGGATAGTTAGCAAATGAAAGATATTAATAGAGAACAAACAATGTATTTACCTTGATATCATCATGTATAAATATAGCAGTTCATGACAAATTACAAATCTGCGCCATCTCTCTCCCCACATCCACCACTGCTGGCGGCTCACCTCCAACTGCGCAACGCTACGCGCTGTTCACAGCCAGCTGCCTAACACTACAATGGCGAGTATTACAACAATGCAAAGCAGCCACAGACTGCACACAGCACAGCCAGTGATTTTCATACAGAGGTGGCGTTACCAATAAAAAAACCTAAACAGCCTACTTACATAGAGAAAACATAAACAGCCTACTTACATAGCCCCCATGCTCCCCACAAAAAATTTTACAAATTGGTTTGGGCAGTGCCCAATACAGATTTGAAAAAAAAATTCATAATTACAATAACAAAGATATCAAATGCACACACTTATTGATACAACGTTGGTCAAAAGCTAAAATTTTGTCACAGTCCATAAAGACAGTCCTGATCATTCATTACGGTAAAATATAGTGTTTTTCTCAAAGTCTGAGCAGTAGAAGAAAATGCACACGGAAGTAGTGGATTTCCATGCAGTCTTGAAGAAGTAGTGTTGTCCTTCCCACGGAAAGACAGTGCTGACTCTCGACATGCAGACAAGTATTGGGTCACAACAGAGCAAACCCACTGCAGAGTCAGTCGAAGTTTTGATGAATATTGGTAGGTAGGTCATCACAGAGCAGACCCACCGTAGTCCTGGTAGAGATTACGATATTGGTGGGCCACCAGAGGTGCAGACCCACTGTAGTCCTTGTAGAGATAATGGTAATGGTGGGCCATCAAAGATGCAGATCCACTGTAGTCCTTGTAGAGATGGCCAGCAGCCATCTGTTGCGATTGTGCAGGTGCACATTCACCATCGAAGAGTCTTGCGGAGAATATAGCAAGTCCATAAACCACCACTTGTGCACTCACAAAGTTTTTGGAATTGTCCTTAGAACCAGCAATGCTGTTATCCAGTCCCTTGCTGAATTATTAACACACGTGCAAACACTAACAGTCCCAACTTCTCACATATTGTCCATATACTATGACCAACAGAAACGTGTGCAGTGAAATGTAACTAACAAGTTAATAATAAGATGAACTGGTGTCAATTACAATTTTATAAATTTACAACATGAAAATACAATTACAAAGGTACAAAATACATCATTAAAGAACATAATAATACAGATAACATTTGTAGTACAGGCTTTACAAAAGAATAGAAATAGACATATACATCAGTGTTACAGGAATTATGACATAAGTAAATACATAAAGATCACAAGAACTTTTGAAACATCACCTTCACATGTGAGCAACAAACCAGAATAAATAATGTCTAAGCATATTTACAAGGTAAATAACATATTATTAATGCAAATTATATTTGAGGATAACAGTATTCCTCATCATAGTGAATGTAGCTTAATATTAAAAGAAGAAAAAATTCTATGAAACTACACAGAGACAGGAAGAAAACAAATACACAAGGGTACACAAACATATAGTGGGATAACACAAAAGGAAAGGACAGGGTTTGTTGTACTGCAGTATTTTGCAAACAAAACTTTCTTTACTTCTTGGAGATCTCCCTTCATTCATCATTATTCCCAAAAAGTCCTATCTATACCTGCTTTCTGTATTCTATTCATATTTCTTTCAATATAATTATTTCTCAGTGTACAATACTCATTTTGGCCCAAATCTTTTTCATATTGTCCATAATCAGTTTCTTATATAGTCTACCTCCTCTTAAGCTAACTTAAATCTACTGAGCTCAGATGCTAAACTAAGGGACGAGGCAATGCAGCAGCACATAAAACAATTAATATAAACAGCAATAAAAAAAATGGAAAATCGCAAAGCAAGCTACAGTAAATCTAAATTACCAAGCAATTCAACATTATAACTAATATGAGGCAATGCGCAGCAAACAAAAAAATAAATCTGGATTAGCAGAGTAACACAAATTAAAGTTCAGTAGCACTATGCCTGGCAAACAGCAGCTTATATCTAAACATGACATAGCTCAAGCAGAAAAAATAGTACACTAAAGATAACAATGCAGATGAGGGAAATGTATAATCACATCTTAATGTCTAAGTAATTAAAGTGGTGCACCACAACAACTGATTGTAAAAGGAAATATTACCATGTACTTGAAAAGAAAATTATGTGTTACTGTTACTAGTTCCTTCTTATTGTTCTTTCCTTTCCAAGTGCTCCTTTTTTAAAGAATGTGGATCATAAAATAATTATTTAATAGATCTGTTGACAGAAAGCGTTCACATTAGCAAATGCATTTTATTTTATAAAAGCAATGCTGCAACACAGATGGAAACCAGATATCGAATGAAATAAGCAATTACACAAACCAAAGCATAAAAATATCATTCAATAGTCATGTGGCAATTCGTAAGTCAGTAGCTCTCAACTCTCGTAGAAATACGCTTGTCGTAATCAGGTGTGCAGATGTACGAATATTTCCCATCAATTCATAAGCATTGCAGTAATTAGCACAAAGTACGAGTAATCATATGTTTTCAGGTAATGAGCGTGTAATATTTGCGATGCTTTCTACAAAGGAATGTCAATAGCAAGGTTAATGGAAGTAATGAGGGTGTCGCATTTGCAATATTTTCTCTAAAGGAATGTCAATGGCGAGGATAACGGCCTGCCTTTTTTCTTTTTTTTTTCTACCTGTGCTTCCGGAAAGGCACACCCTAATGGCTTGTTCTCCAGGTGTTTGACACAGCTGCGTGCCCACGACGCATTACGTGCAGGTGGTCACTTAACTTTCTTACGGAAATATTTCCGCTACAGTGACAGTCTCACATAAAAATATTTCACAGGTCAAGAATTAGCGTTGCAAATCTGTAGAAAGAAAATCCTATAAATATAAGTGTCCAAATAAAATATTCGTCAGCATTGTGATACAGTCACGCATTTATGCACATTTCATAACTCTTAAAGTACGATTCTTGGTTTCCAACAACCTTTTCCACAAATCAGAGTCCCTAAACACTACTCATTATTCCTTACCTCATTATACATATACATATTCGTCGACACTTCTTCAATATTTCATCATGAGAAATACGTAGCATAATAAACATTCCTCAACAACATAATACACATCGTCGTCGTAATAATAACATCATAACACCTCAGTCAAATCTCAAAAACGTCGTAGCTTTCTGCAATAATTTCAAACCCTAAAAAATCTTCTCTGCTCATTTCAATAATGTCATCTACCTCAAACGTACTTTAAAATCATGCTCCCTTACCAAATACATCATTCAAAGCTCTCATAGTATCACAATGGTTCCGAAAAAATATGAACAGTTTACAAAGTACAGACAAAATACAGTTTCATAAGTGTGAAGTTACCCAACTGTGTATTGCGTAAACATGTGTCACTGATGTAGTAAAAAAAATGTTTATCTCTCAGTTAAATGATCAGATAGCTGTGTAATTTGTGTGTTAGAGAAATATGGTACCGATGTGTAAAGTTGTATAAGCAAATACCATATTAGCTAGGGTTCCTTGTGGTTGCCACACACATGGTACACAAAGTAAGCGTGTACCCCCCTGAGGATTAATGTAATTATACCCTCAGGTGTTACAGATTACAGCAATGGAATGAAATGTATCACGGAAAACTTTCTTTGTAATTCAAAAATCTTTAAAAATAAATGTTTTAAGTACAAAATTAATCACTCAAATGCGTGTCCTGTAGCGCTAAATGTGCGCCTTGCTGTGATAATTCTGTGGAAGTGTCGTAGTTATCGTCCTCCGAAAGCTAAGTTCTGCAGAAGTCAATGTACTTACCTCATGATAAACAAAAGTGAAATGCTTTATGTACAGATATCTTAGTTATTACGCTTATTGCCATGATGAAGAAAGTACTGTACAGTAACGTATTGTTGTGCTACGGAAAAGGCAGTCTCATTGTAGCTATACTACAAAAGTTACTACTAAAACCTGTTTTACTTTGCAGAATAAAACAGAAAAACTGTGCAGAAATAAAACAGAAACACGACAAAAGCAACATTGTAAATTGTCACTCATTAGAAGCGTCGTGATAAAACCGTGTGGTTGTCACTTAAACTAACCACTGTGTCGTCTGGTATCTCACAGAAAGTACATTAAACCCAGAATGTATTTTCAAGTAAACCAAAATGTTGCATTAAAATCTTATTAGCAGTACCAGTATGTGTCCTAAGTATGTAAGCCTTATAGTCGTTCCATAATCGTGCAACTAACAAGCAAGAATGTAGAAATACAACACTGTGTCGTCTGTTCACTATAACAATGCATTCGTAATTTCTGTTTAAAAATGTTCCCTAGGTTCTAGACTGGATATTTAACTTCAAACATTGTTGCATGTTAACAGATTCTAAGTCTGACAAGCATACTAGTAATGTAAAGTGAAAAGTTATATGGCAAAGACAAAGTTAAAAAGCAAATTATCTTTCAATAAACGGTTTTGCATGTGAAATGTGGTGTAAACCTTTACTCTTCCTAGTGCACAGAGTTTCAACTTCAACGCAATTATCATGTTGTATACATCGGTAAAGAATGCTAAAATTTTTCTCAAGGCTAGCGTCTTATGTTATTTTTCTCGGAGCCAGCGGGCGCACGCGGCTGCCTGCTGTGCGAGTCATTGTCTGTCTCTTTGTTAGCGCGCGCCGTTATTGGGATTAGGAGACCTAACTTCTACAAATTCGCCTTGCCGAGAGGGCCCAGCTCTGTTAGAATCCCGCCAGTTCTGATGAAATTCACGTCTGTCGTTTTGTCGGTAGTTTACATAGTTTCTTGTTTGTCGGTCATGTGGTGGAGAATTTCTCCCTGAATCGTAACTCTGCGCCGAACTGTTGCGTCTGAAGTTATTCTGCCTCCCTTGATAATACTTGTTTTGGTTCCCATATTGTCTGTTTCTCTGATTGTCTCTGTGATAGTCGCTACCACGGAGAGGTGATCTTTCCCTGTAATTATTACTACTCTGCCAACGGTTGTCGTACGGGTGGTGTCTATTTTGGTCACGATTTGCGTTGTAAGAATAGACCAGTCGTGTCCGGTTATTGTTTCTGTCGTCACGGAATTGTGACGGATGTGACCTGTAATTGCTGTGTCCTTGTTTTCGCGTTCCGCGATTATCAGTGTCAATTTCTAGTTCTTGTAACAGTCCCTGAAAAGCTTCAATGTCGTCTTTGCAACGTCCTGCTAAAATAATATGCCGTAAATGTTCAGGTAATTTGATTAAGCAAATGCGGATGAGTTCTGAGGGGCTGTATGGGTTTGACAGGTACTGATTCTTGTGCAACATGTCTTCAAAATATTTCACAAGACTGGAGAATTCAGATTGTTCGAAATGTTTCATCATTATGATGCTATGTTTTATTCGGTCTTGTGTGGCTTGAGACCAATATGCTGAGAGGAAGGCATGGTAAAACTCTCCTTCACTGTGGCAATCGTGAATTACCGATCGCATTCTTACAGCTGGTTCATTCTCCAAGTAGCCACACATAAATTCTAATCTGTGTTCTACCGACCAGTTGGGAGGAAAACAATGCGAGAATTGATGGAGCCATGCTTGTGGATGAATGTCGTTGCCAGAATTCTTAAATGTTTTGAATTTACGTGTAGTAATGAACAGCTTATAGTCAAAATCATCATGTCGGCGAGTCGCATATCGGTCATTGTTAGGTCGTGTCGGCCGTTCCATCTCAAAATTCGGTGCACATTGCCAATTTCTTTCATAACTTCCGAAATGCCCTGTGTTATTATTTTGCGGCTTTTCCGTGTTTCTAAGTCCCTCTTCCCGTGTTGGAGCGCGAGTGTCCTCTGAAATACGTAATTCTTGTATTACCTGTGTCAGCTGATCTTGTACTTCCCGGATTTCTCTTTGGTGTTGTGTATTAATTTGATTCTGATTTTGTTTGAATTTTCTTATTTGTTCATACTCTTCTGTGTCAGTGAAGGCTACGGGTCTTGTGTCATTCAGATCATCATCTACCTTTGTAGATAAGTTAGTGACCTGATCCGAAAGTTCGGCTACTTTCTCCGATAGTGTACTTATTTCTTCAGTGTGTTTTTCTGAACCAAGTTTCAGAGTATCTACTGTGTCCTTAAAGTTTTCCTGAGTTTTTGCAAGTTGCGTAACCGAATCGGTAGATGCAACTGAGTCAAATTTAGCTTGCAAGGTCTCATGATTTTCATGAACAATAATTTGCAGTTCTTTTATGGCTGCTTCGTGATTCTGTAATGCATTTTCATGCCGCAAAAAAATAGGTTGAAAATGCTCACAAATTTGTGTTTTTACGTCATTACAGACTTTTTGACATTTCGATTCAATGTTATGTAACTCAGTAGTTAAATCTTCACGTGTTTGTTCAAGTGTTTGTTCCAATGAGTCTAACTTTTTAAGATTTTGTTCCACTGTGTCTAACTTTTGAAGCTTTTGCTGTGTTTGTCTCTGATTTTGTTCCATTGTGTCTAACTGTTGCTGTGTTTGTCTCTGATGTTGTTCCATTGTGTCTAACTTTTCAAGCTTTTGTCCCATTTGTTGCATTAATTGTAATAACAATGCACTGGTGTCTGAAACATGTTCCTCAGTGCTTTTCGGCAGTGAAGTTGCACCGGCGACATTCACATTTTGACAAGTGGAAAATGTGTCTTGACTCATTTGAGAAAACGGTGGGAACCCAAAACCTGAGTCTGCAGTATTTGCAATATTGTGTTCTGTCATTCCCGATTCCTGAGGCGAGCTGTTGCCGACCAATCGATCGATAACGCTTCCCTGTTCACTACCTGTTTCACTGTCTACACCATTGTTTGCCGCCCGCTCCATTTCCCTATGCGCAATTACCAAATTACTGCTTTGAACATTAGTTAATTCATTACTCTGCGGCGATAACACACTGCTTTCGTCTTCACTGTCATTTCTCAGTTTACTTTGGAGCCTAGTATTACGTTTTTCACGCCATTATTGTCACAGTATTTCACACGATAACACAGAAAAGCGCAATTTGAAGAGCAAAATAAAATAACATAGCAATGGAAATAATGTCTACTTAATTGCCAGCGCAGCTGCGAAATACTTGGTGCAAATCTACATGCATGCCACAACTGTTTTACTGTACAACAATGAAAAACTACAACTACAAAGGAAATTCTCTCTATAATTACGCGCTAGCAATAAACAATAGCTACACTAATTACACAAACTACAACAAAAAATCAGAAGATTCCAGTGAGGTATCCTCGGCTAAGGGTCGACATATGAAACGTCCCCTTTGAACAATTCTACACGACTGTCCTTAAACTGATACACAATATTTTTTTTAGCACAACGCAATCTGACTTTCAATAATCCCTACAAAAGAATGGCCCTGACTAACATTAAACTATACCTTTCACAAATCACTTACCTCACAAAAATCTTCGCTACTCAAGCTACTGCAATACAGCGAGCGCCACTACTGCCAGCTAAATAGAAGATTCAAACTACTGAAGGCACTAACTACTGATAGGGATGGTTAGCAAATGAAAGATATTAATAGAGAACAAACAATGTATTTACCTTGATATCATCATGTATAAATATAGCAGTTCATGACAAATTACAAATCTCCGCCATCTCTCTCCCCACATCCACCACTGCTGGCGGCTCACCTCCAACTGCGCAACGCTACGCGCTGTTCACAGCCAGCTGCCTAACACTACAATGGCGAGTATTACAACAATGCAAAGTAGCCACAGACTGCACACAGCACAGCCAGTGATTTTCATACAGAGGTGGCGTTACCAATAAAAAAACCTAAACAGCCTACTTACATAGAGAAAACATAAACAGCCTACTTACAACCGGTGTGTCAGACCCACCATTCTTGCTCCGGACACTGCGAGAGGGCTGTACAAGCAATGATAACACGCACGGCACAGCGGACACACCAGGAACCGCGGTGTTGGCCGTCGAATGGCGCTAGCTGCGCAGCATTTGTGCACCGCCGCCGTCAGTATCAGCCAGTTTGCCGTGGCATACGGAGCTCCATCGCAGTCTTTAACACTGGTAGCATGCCGCGACAGCGTGGACGTGAACCGTATGTGCAGTTGACGGACTTTGAGCGAGGGCGTATAGTGGGCATGCGGGAGGCCGGGTGGACGTACCGCCGAATTGCTCAACACGTGGGGCGTGAGGTCTCCACAGTACATCGATGTTGTCGCCAGTGGTCGGCGGAAGGTGCACGTGCCCGTCGACCTGGGACCGGACCGCAGCGACGCACGGATGCACGCCAAGACCGTAGGATCCTACGCAGTGCCGTAGGGGACCGCACCGCCACTTCCCAGCATATTAGGGACACTGTTGCTCCTGGGGTATCGGCGAGGACCATTCGCAACCGTCTCCATGAAGCTGGGCTACGGTCCCGCACACCGTTAGGCCGTCTTCCGCTCACGCCCCAACATCGTGCAGCCCGCCTCCAGTGGTGTCGCGACAGGCGTGAATGGAGGGACGAATGGAGACGTGTCGTCTTCAGCGATGAGAGTCGCTTCTGCCTTGGTGCCAATGATGGTCGTATGCGTGTTTGGCGCCGTGCACGTGAGCGCCACAATCAGGACTGCATACGACCGAGGCACACAGGGCCAACACCCGGCATGATGGTGTGGGGAGCGATCTCCTACACTGGCCGTACACCACTGGTGATCGTCGAGGGGACACTGAATAGTGCACGGTACATCCAAACCGTCATCGAACCCATCGTTCTACCATTCCTAGACCGGCAAGGGAACTTGCCGTTCCAACAGGACAATGCACGTCCGCATGTATCCCGTGCCACCCAACGTGCTCTGGAAGGTGTAAGTCAACTACCCTGGCCAGCAAGATCTCCGGATCTGTCCCCCATTGAGCATGTTTGGGACTGGATGAAGCGTCGTCTCACGCGGTCTGCACGTCCAGCACGAACGCTGGTCCAACTGAGGCGCCAGGTGGAAATGGCATGGCAAGCCGTTCCACAGGACTACATCCAGCATCTCTACGATCGTCTCCATGGGAGAATAGCAGCCTGCATTGCTGCGAAAGGTGGATATACACTGTACTAGTGCCGACATTGTGCATGCTCTGTTGCCTGTGTCTATGTGCCAGTGGTTCTGTCAGTGTGATCATGTAATGTATCTGACCCCAGGAATGTGTCAATAAAGTTTCACCTTCCTGGGACAATGAATTCACGGTGTTCTTATTTCAATTTCCAGGAGTGTAGTTTTTAAGATGTAGATCTGAAGATAGTCATTACTGACTAAAACCTGTCATCGTCAAAGGAATTTATATTCTCATCAAAGACTGGAATAAAAAAAAATTATGTCAGGTCTATTCGCCGCTACGCGTCTCCACAGCCGTCGTTACTCCTGTCATCTGTGACTAGTGGAACACTGCAGTCGCCTCAGTGCCGCTTTTGGATTGGTCCATTCTGTCATGCACGGTATACTGCACCCACATCGACAACCGAACAGAACTGAAAGCATTGACATAACCCGATAATATAGCACTCACTCAGGAATTGCGTCTCGTTCATACTCTCCGGAGCTTTCACCGCCGGATACGTCTGTCGTGATATTTTACACAGAAGCTAGATATGATGACTGCTCAATGCCCAGCGTCCCTTTTGCAACTACAGTCGCCTTGCCGTCAGTCGGTGGAGCTGTAGACGTGGCTCCGTTCTTTGGAATTTTGTCTTACTGCAAACAAGCTCATTACCTTGCACAAGGTACGTAACGTGTTTGGACAATAATTCAAAGCAGAGGGAACAATATTTCTGTACCCATGGAGCCACTGTGCGTGAGACCGTTGGATAAGGCGTTTCGAAAGCCATCGATTCCATGGTCACAGGATCCCCATACACGTGAGCAGCAACATGACGGAACGATGTACCGCAGTCTCAATAGGCTACGATCCCGCCGCTGCCGTATGTGTTGGTAAACGTTCGTTCTACTCACATGAAGCATAACTAAAGCCTTGCCCCGATGCCGAACGGCACTCGCAGTAAGTTTTTTGAGTCAGAAGATAACGTCTGGCTAAAGTCGGAATCAATAATTGGAAGAATATAAAAAGCGACTGATGCTCTTTTTCATGGTGCCTCAGACACTGTTTCGGATTGGGAAATAACACGACCTCCTGAGAGACAAAGAAGATTCTTGTGCGATCTCTGATCGAGAAATTCAATGCTTAATACGCTGAGGGGAAAAAATCGCAATACCAAGAAGGAGTTGTGCGACAAACGAATATTGGTGGGCGCATTTCTACATTGAAAGGCGATGCATATTCAAATTTCGAGCCAGTCGCATAAGAGTGGCGCTTGTAGCTCCACTATGAGGAAACCAAACAGATCTGATTTAAATACTAGCGGTAACATTTGTCAGCATTAGTTACCTTTGAGGTTGGACGTGGTGAGTTGATGTTAGTCAAGAACGTCTTGACAAAGACCGCCTTTATGGCGTTGCCATTTTAAAGGGCAGCAGTGCAGATGTTTCATGGCCTGCAGATGCGAACTCTGTTACGCGAGATTTCACCCACTGACGTAGTCAAGTCTTGTTACAGCTCTTCTTACTGTTAGTTTATTAAAAATCGGTGCATTAATTTAAATTTCGTTAATGTTAATGTATTATAGGCAATGAGTTGCATGATCTTTTTTCATGTTGTTGAGTAACTTTAAAAATTACGAGGACGTGCTGAAAAGTAAGGCCTCCAAAATTTTTATGTGGAAACTCAAAGTTTTTTAAATAATGCAGACTTTATTACCATTCTACATTTTTATTCTTCACACCTACGTATTTGCAAACCTCTGCCGAATTGTAACACAGCTTTGTTTAACGTTGCTAAGCTGGTGCGTGAGAAGCAGCGTGCTGTAATCGAGTTCCGAATTCGAACGCTTCGTGCACACGTGGAGCACCCTCTCCTTCAGTGGCCGGCCCGAGTGACCGAGCGGTTCTAGGCGCTACAGTCTGGAACCGCACGACCGCTGGTTCGAATCCTGCCTCGGGCATGGATGTGTGTGATGCCCTTAGGTTAGTTAGGTTTAAGTAGGGGACTGATGACCTCAGAAGTTAAGTCCCATAGTGCTCAGAGCCATTTGAACCATTTTTGAACCTCTCCTTCAGCATGACAACACCAAACCACAAAAGAGCGCTGCGACGTCTGCAACAGGCCGACGCCTTGGGTTCGCTATCACCGATCGTCATTGGGTCCCGACTTACCCGCATCCCATTTTCGTCTGTTTCCAAATGTTAAAGAAAACCTTCGACGACTTCACTTAGATAGCGATGTAGCGATGCAAACAGAATGAGGTTGCGGCTCCGTCAACAAATTCGAACATTTTACAGCGATAGTATCAACAAACTGGTCTCTGTTGGGAGAAATGTGTTCGTCAGTAGGTTGACTATGTTGAGGATAAAATACGTAGATGTGAAGAATAAAGTTGTAAGATGTTAATAAAGTTTGTTTTATTTAAAAAGCTATAAAAATTTTCACATTGATTCCGAGGCACCACTTTTCAGCACGCCCTCGTATTTACGAATAATAATTACAAAACTTTAATATAGTGCATATATTTATGCTGTTTTAATAGCGAGCACTAAATTACCCTACAAATGGGGTACAGATTAATGCGGTACATCAAGACGCTGTAACCTTGTAAAATCGACAAATCTGATTAAGAGCTACTGAATTCATATTTTAAATCAGACGATTCAGAAACTAACGGTGATCCCTACCCAAGAAGAAGCTGCTGAATGCAACTGAAGATAACAACTGAAGCTATGACGAGAACGATAGTAATCCTGCCGCAGTGATAGACACTCCATTTGGTAGATATAGTTTACGTTTATGGTTCAGGCGTTTCATTTCTGTGTTCGATCTTCTAGGTATCTGTGAGATCTTCAGCAATGTAACGCCAAGCCACAAGTTGCCTGTGCTGTTATGACTATCTCGATACAGAGGGTGTTAGACTGTCGGTCTGGGCACCACGATCTCCAGATCTCTCACCCACTGAAGACATCTCACTATGGGTTGCCGAGACACTACCACGCTACCACTTGTTAGCCACTACGACTGACGATTTCTGGCGTAGAATTGAGGTCAGAGCACATGTTCCTGCCAATGGTGGTGGTTCTGCGTACCGAATTTTGCACGCTATGTAACACCCCGCCCGCTCCCACGCAAAATCATCTACAAATATAACGCTATATTCTTATTATTGTACTAAATACGCACAATAAGTAAATTTTATGTAAGTCTGCAGGCTTTTGTGGCCGTTGTCACTGAAGTTAAAATCTTCTGGTTTGTTAGGCCGAGTCATATTTCCTCTAAAATATTTTAGAGGAAATATTACGCAGTCCTTTAACGTCAAGTAGATTTTACTTATTGTCATCCTTCTTAGTGTTGCAGCAGTAACGGCTATTAACGTTCGTTTAATGTTTCGCTGACAAGACGTATTTGATCTGCAGTACTGTAGCTGCACCATTCAAAGACTCCGCCTAAAGAGAATGGGACATGTAGCTGCCTGCTGTCGTTAAGACAGGCCCAACACGGTGCAACGCTGGACGCAGACGGAATCACATTTTCGTGGCTGCAAGGCTACTGGCTAGCGGTTTCTATACACAGTAAGATCTTAAGGCCACCCCCGGGCACGCAGTGATCACACTAGCTTCCTAAATAGGTGTATCAAACACTTTAGTATTTGCTGAGTATTTCATACACCTATGTAGGAAACAAGCGTAACAACTGCACGCCACTGGATGACCTGAGGATGGTACTGTGTACCGAAACCGCAGCCAGTACGCAAAACAAATAAACTGCGACTGCAAATACAAACATGTACTTTTTCACTTGCAGATGGTCTGAACTTCGGAGAAACCATAGAAGTTCTGTCGTCAATGTGGAGAGATGGAAAAAAGTTTCAAGGGCCTGTTGGCATCGAAATATTTAAAGGAGGACATCTGAAACAGATGGTGTTTTAACTCTGTGCTTCCTTAGAAGGGGCAGGTTGCCTAAAATCTCAAAGACCTTCCACTCAACACAGCACTTATACCCTATAGTCTTGTTTTCTTCTTTACAAGCTGCAACCCTGTCAGGTCTACCCTCTACGCGCTTTGATATAAAAGCATTTCCGATGGTAATATTGAGATTTAAATTTGATAGTCAACATAACTACATGCATTCTTAGTCATACTAGTCGGTGCTGATTTCCTGATTCATTGTTCATATTGTGTTTCACAACACCCCTTCCAGTTCTATCTTTATTAACATATCTTTAAGAGAAGTGTCCAGAAGAGCAAGAGCGTCTCTGATGCTCAAATTTTCATCATTTAGAATGTCTGATGTCGTTTCCCAGTCGCCTTGTTCTTAAGTTGATAAGTTTGTCTGGATGTCTCTGCGACTAAAAAGTGATTATAAATAAAGGTATTTTACTGTCTGACGTTCGCGTTTCAATCCCTTATTCAATTTATGTATTTCCACCATATTTTTTTTAAAATACGTGTATTACTCAAATTTTCTGAACCTTTGTATATCATACACAATTTTTCTTCACGTTTGTGTTGCTGTAGAACTGTCCCAGGTTGTCTTAGACAGTCCGCTATATTACTTCGAAATTTTCAGAAGTAGATATAAAAATAGCGCTGTCGACTATCGAATAACCCGTTTTATGGATCTATGTGACAAAGAGCCCGCTAGCTTGTGTTGAAATCACGAGGCAGATGTCGGTGGCACCCTGTACCGCGGGTTGCCTATAGAGAGCACCACTGGCTTCGTTAATTACTTGCGGTCGACGCAACATCCCGTGGTCCCTGCTCTTTCAGACCACTCGTCACCACTTTTAATCAGTTAGACCAACGAGAAAGCTCACCGACCATACGCTTTTATCTTGGGCGGACGATTTATTGATCTGTAACTGGTTTCGGACCTGTATTCGTCTTCAGACTGCAGTATGTCTTTTGCAATTGAACCACAACAAGAGCGATCTTAATCCAGTATTTAACAAATAATAAAAATTGTTGTTTTATCTATAAATATTTTTCTACTCATGTAATTGTTAAGGAAGGTTCTTTTGATTATATCGTCTACCTGGTACAACATACCAATAATCTATTAGCGACCCGTTTAAAATTGTTAGGATGACCTGGTTTCCTACAGATTCTCGACAATTTCGCATTTACCATTCAATTCGTTATTCCTCGTATGTACGCGCAATCTTATAGGTCGCAACAAATCTACATCTGACAATGCATTCCACGAAATTTGGAACATTACTTACAATAACTATTAGTTAAAACGATATAAATATGTGTTTCACTAAACTACGTACTGTATCAGAAGTTTTAACTTTACATAAAAATAAACTTGAAAACGTATGCGCAATTTCTCAGAATCTGAACTCAAATATACAGGGCTTAACTCAATACCTTAATCGACTTTGAGAACAACCTCCTTACGTCAAAACAAGAAAAAATGTCTAATAAATATGGGATAAAAATGCGTACTTTCAGAGTTATGAGCAGTTTTTCATCCCTTCTAGTGAACAAGTGCTCAGAGTTCTTAAGGTATGTACACTACTGGCCATTAAAACTGCTACATCAAGAAGACATGCAGATGATAAACGGATATTCTTTGAACAAATATATTATACTAGAACTGACATGTGATTACATATTCACGCAATTTTGATGCATAGATCCTGAGAAATCAGTACCCAGAACAACCACATCTGGCCGCAATAACGGCCTTGATACGCCTGGGCATTGAGTCAAAGAGAGCTTGGATGGCGTGTACGGGTACAGCTGCCCATGCAGCTTCAACACGATACCACAGTTCATCAAGAGTAGCGACTGGCGTATTGTGACGAGCCAGTTGCTCGACCATTATTGACCATACGTTTTCAGTTGGTGAGAGATCTGGAGATTATGCTGGCAAGGGCAGCAGTCGAACATTTTCTGTATCCAGAAAGGCCCGTACAGGACCTGCAACATGCGGTCGTGCATTATCCTGCTGAAATGTAGGGTTTCGCAGGGATCGAATGAAGGGTAGAGCCACGGGTCGTAATACATCTGAAATGTAACGTCCACTGTTCAAAGTGCCGTCAATGCGAACAAGAGGTGACCGAGACGTGTAACCAATGGCACCCCATACCATCCCGCCAGGTGATACGCCAGTACGGCGTTGACGAATACACGCTTCCAATGTGCGATCACCGCGATGTCGCCAAACACGGATGCGACCATCATGATGCTGTAAACAGAACCTGGATTCATCCGAAAAAATGACGTCTTGCCTTTCGTGCACCCAGGTTCGTCGTTGAGCGCACCATCGTAGGCGCTCCTGTCTGTGATGCAGCGTCAAGGGTAACCGCAGCCATGGTCTCCGAGCTGATAGTCCATGCTGCTGCAAACGTCGTCGAACTGTTCGTGCAGATGGTTGTTGTCTTGCAAGCTTCCTCATCTGTTGACGCAGGGATCGAGATGTGGCTGCATGATCCGTTACAGCCATGCGGATAAGATGGCTGTCATCTCGGCTGCTAGTGATACGAGGCCGTTGGGATCCAGCACGGCGTTCCGTATTACCCTCCTGAACCCACCGATTCCATATTCTGCTAACAGTCATCGGATCTCGACCAACGCGAGCAGCAATGTCGCGATACGATAAACCGCAATCGCAGTAGTCTACAATCCGACCTTTATCAAAGTCGGAAACGTGATGGTACGCATTTCTACTCCTTACATGAGGCATCCCAACAACGTTTCGCCAGGTAACGCCGGTCAACTGCTGTTTGTGTATGAGAAATCGGTGGGAAACTTTCCTCATGTCAGCACGTTGTAGGTGTCGCCACCGGTGCCAACCTTGTGTAAATGCTCTGAAAAGCTAATCATATGCATATCACAGCATCTTATTCCTGTTGGTTAAATTTCGCGTCCGTAGCACGTCATCTTTGTGGTGTAGCAATTTTAATATCCAGTAGTGTATTTTGAAGCCTATGTTTACTTGAGTTTTTTCTTGTTTTGGTGTAAGGGCCCTTTCCTCGATGTCCGTGAAGGGAATTTAGTTACACCCTGTAATATGTTATCATACATAGGCCTTTGGTATCTTTATTTGAGTAATGAAACGTACTGAAGTGAACTAAGAGTCTACAAAGACATATAACTACAGCATGTCTCACTAAGAATCGTCGGGCGTATTTTCTTCGATGTCTCGGCAGATATCTGTAATTTCGCATTTGCAACTTGTACACGGTGTCAGCTCGAAGAAATCCTGCTAACTGCTTCTTTCATGCGACGCCCAGCATCGATGGTATGCATCGTTTTGTTTCCCGTTACTAACAAAAATATTTTTAAATTTGAGTTTTACGTGTCCATTCGACAGAATGGCCTCAATTTAGCCCAGAGCGATATTCGTTTTATCGATATGTATTATCAGGGACAGTAAGGCACAAAGAGTAATCACTACTATGTCGCTCTCGCTCACGCTGTTTACACCGTGGAGAAGCGCTGTTCAGTCACTATGGAGTACTAATTATTCTTTGTGTTTCACTGTCCCTCGTAAAACATATCGATAAAACGAATACCACTATACTAATTTGGGACCGCTCTATGGAGTGGGCACATAAGATTCGTATTCAGAAATGTTTTTTTTTTTGTAATGGGAAACAAATAGACGCTTTTCTTCTACGCAGGGCATTGTATGAAAGACGTAATAACAAGATTTGTTTGGGTTTACTCCAGCTACATACTGAAAAAAGGAAACTGCAGATATCTGCTGAAAGAGAAAATGCGCCAGACGACTCATAGGAGAGACATCCGGTCAGTATATCTGACTAGTCGTATCTATATTAAGCAAACGTTGGTATGAGAATTAAGTGGAACGAAAAGCTTTATTTTTTGTTCTAAAATACCGCCTGTCATACGTAATACGAAAACTGTACTACTTGTCTTTTCTTCTTCTTTCGTTTCACCCTCTTTGGGGTACGCTGGATCAATCATTTCTTTGTGCGTTGTTCTTTTCTTAGGTCCCAGTATTTCTTCATTCTTTCTGATCTTCTTCTCCTCTCTTCTTCCGAGATGAAGGATTTGGACTTTTGTGTGGATTTGTCTTGGAACCTTATGTTTTCATCTTTAGTAATTAATTTAGCAGTTCGATCAATAAGTGAATTTTCTGAAATATTTAATTCCACTAGGCCTTTCTCAGTTTCTTTAAACCAGTTGGGCTTCGTTTTTCGGTTACGGAAGAAGTCAAAGATTTGTTTGGTTAATCTGTTGGAATTCATTCTGAGAAGATGACCATAAAAATTTATTCTCCTTTTTCGCATAGAATCTGAAAGTTTTTCAATTTTCATGTAGAGAGTTTCATTTTTGATGTATATAATCTTATTGTCTTGAAATTTTGGCCCAATGATTTTTCTTAAAATTTTTCTTTCCTTTACCTCAAGTTTCTCCATTTGGCCTTTAAAATTCATGTTAAGTGTTTCTGCTGCGTACAGTGCTTCTGGCTTAATCACTGTCTTGTAATGTGTAATTTTGGACCCCCATGAAAGGGATTTTTTGTTGTATGTATTTTTTGTTAGTTGGAAGGCCAATTCAAGTTTATTTTTTCTGGATTCCATTGCTTTGCTTTCCCCAGCATTCCAAGTAATCCATTCTCCGAGATATTTGAATTCTTTTACTATTTCAATCTTCTGTTCTTGAACTTTGAGGTATTTACATGAGTGTTTGATGTTTGTCAATATCTTAGTTTTTTCAGAGGAGATGTGAAGACCAATTTTAGCTGCTTGTTTCTTTAGTTCAAGGATTTGCTCCCGTGCTTCTTCCATTGTTTCAGCAAACAGGGCCATATCATCCGCAAAAGCAATGCAATTTACTTTAAGGTTCTTCTTTTTGCAACCCAGTCTTATACCACTCTTAATATTTGTGTTCCATTCCCTGACTACTTTCTCAAGCGCACAATTGAACAGCAACGGTGAGAGCCCATCGCCCTGTTGCACTCCCGTTTTTATTTCGAAGGGTTCCGATAGTTCGCCCATAAATTTAACTTTCGAAAATGTATTTGTAAGGGTCGCTTTTATAATATTAGTTGTTTTCTTATCCAAACCCATTTCTTCCAGGACTGATAACAGAGATTCTCTATCAATCGAATCATATGCTTTTTTGAAATCAATGAAGGAGATTACGTATGTCTTTGCCCTTGATTTTTGGTATGCCATAATGTTTTTGAGGTTTAGTATTTGTTCCGAACATGATCTACCCTTTCTGGTATTCCCCGATTTCAGGATCCAATTGCGGCTCTGCCCTGTTTAAAAGGACTTTAGAAAGAATCTTGTACGTTATATCCAGCAGTGATATTCCTCTGTAATTGTTGGGGGTCTGTCTTCAAACCTTTCTTGTGGATAGGGTGGATGAGAGCTGTTCTCCATTCTGCGGGGATCTCTTCTTCTTTCCAGATTTGATCGAAAACACACTTTAGGGATGTAACTGCATTTTTGTCAGCCTTTTTCCATAGTTCGGCCACTATTTGATTTTCTCCAGACGCCTTGCTGTTTTTAAGTTCTGAAATGACCTTCTGTAGTTCTTCAGTCGTCGGTGGTTCTGAATCCGGCTTCTCACGGTTGTTTGGAATGGATTCAAATTTTTCAAGGATGGGTTCACAATTCAAGAGTTTCTCAAAGTAGCCTGCTAGTATTTTGCAGTTTTCCGTGTCGTTGTGAGCGATGGTCCCATTTACATCTCGAAATTGGAGGGTGGGTGCTTTGTATCTTGATAACCTTTGTTTGAAAGTTCTGTAAAAGTTCCTTGTGTTCTTTTTAGCAAATTCTTCATCAATTTGGAGGAGAGTTTTGTTTTCATGTGTCTTCTTAACCCTTTTTATATTTTTATCTACCAGTTTTCTAACTGTAATGAAATTCAGTCTCTTTTCTTCTGTTTTCTGTGATTGCCAATTTTGCCATGCCTGCTTTCTTGTTTCAATGAGGGCATCACATTCCAGCGACCACCAGGCATGTTTTTTACTATTTTTGTTAGGTGCTATCCGTTCAGCTGTAGTAATGAGGTTTTCCTTGATATCCCCCCAGCTTTGTGTCTGAATGGTTTCTGTTGCTTTTGTGAATTCATCTGATTTTAATATCTTTTCTGTGCTATACTTCCGACCCTTAATTTGTTTCATGCTGCGTTTCCTGTTTGGGATGACTTTGAACTTAATTTTAGAAAGGTAATGGTCTGAATCCATGTTTGCACCCCTGAGTACCCTAACGTTCATGATTTCTTTGCTAGAAATCTTCATGATTGCCACATGATCAAGTTGAAATTCCCCAAGGCTAGGATTTGGGAATACCCATGTCTTTTGTCTTCGTGGTAGTTTCTTGAAAGCTGTGGATTTAAGAATTAAATTGTGTGCTTGACAAAGTTCTATTAGTCTCACACCATTTCTGTTTGTTCTCTTGTGTGCAGGATAGTTTCCAACTATTTTCTTATATCTTTTTTCCTTACCAATCTGTGCATTAAAATCTCCAAGAAGAATGATGATGTTTTTATCTGGAATTTTCTGAATAATGTCATCTAGATGATTCCAAAAGGCCTCCACCTTTTCTTTGTTTTTCCTGTTATCCTCGTTTATAGGGGCATGTGCATTGATAATTGTGTAGATTTTGTTTGTGCTTGTGAATGTAAGACTTGAGATTCTTTCTGATTGGGAATCAAAGCCACTATTGAGTTCAAGATTTGATTGTTGATTATAAAGGCTGTCCCAAGATGTGGTACATTTTTCATTACTCTCGGTCCCACTTTCCCTTTGTATATCCTAAAACCTTCGGAATCGAAGGTATCTGTATCCATGTATCGTGTTTCTTGAATGGCTGTTATGAGTATGTTGTGGTTCTTTAGCGTATCTGTTAGATGTTTTAGTTTTCCAGTTTTCAACAATGAGTTTGCATTGAAAGTTGCTAGGTACGTTGATTGCCTGTATTGAAATTTGGATGAGATTCCAAGACAGTCCGACTTGTCTTTGTGCAATGTTGTAGACTCCCCAGAATCCGAATGTCTGCTGACGTACTGGCGTACAGTGGATCGTCCACCTGGGGTAAAATAGTTTACATCACACACTTCCATGATTGATGAAAGTTTTTTGGGTGTGGCCCAAAGGCCACAAAATGTACAACCAAGATTGTGAGTCCTGGAGGTAGTTCTTCCGCTCTCTCCGCCGTTGGGAATCTGAACTTCCTCTTCCGCCTTTGAGACCGTTGACCAGGTTTCACCTAGTAACCCTAGGCAGGGGCCCTTACAGGGTGCTACCATCCGGAGCCAGATGGACCCAGGTTTTTTTTTAACGAGGTGTTACTCCTCCCCCTCCTCCTTCCTCATCACTTGCGAAATGAGGCCCCGGACTTTGTTACAGTCGTAGTTTCTTAAAGTTAATTTTCTTGGCCGTAGTACAAAAGAACTGAAATCACCTCATGAAGTCTCTCTTCCTAATATTCTAAATGCACAGCTGAAAAATAGCTTTCTTAAGGATGTATTATAGGGTTATCTTTGAAACTACTTTCTGAGTCACTATTCTTGGTGTTTAGTTTAGTTTTAAAACAATTTAGTGAGAAATTCATAGTAAACATTTTTTCTTTAGCAATATCGGAATTAGTTCAGAGTAAAACTGCAGAATTTCCCAGAAAAAAGTCGTTGTTTCAGGTTAAACGATTGTGTTTTTATATTTCCCTTCCTTACACAATACTAAGAGCTACAGTGTATCCCCATCCTGTTCTGTACCTCACTTAAAACAAAAATATCTCTTGCCACTACCACTTGATTCCTATTTGACATTATTTTCATCAAATCTGCACAACTTCAGTGGTTGCCTTCTATCGCTACTTTTGTCCCAAACAATTCCTACAGTGGTAAAAAGGGGTCTCAATTCAGCTATGAAGCAACAAATAGCTCTGTGGTCAAAAACATTATTTAATCGTTCAAGTAATGCGCGAAAAATCTAATTCGTTCTACATGCAATATTCATCCGGACATGGGCAGAATGTCCATAAGCAAATAAGTAACAGCACGTACGATCAGCAGAGTCTATTAGCAACCAACTTTTTTTTTTCTATCGGCTGTTTTCGAGCACACAACACAATACACAACAATTTACCATCCACAAAAAGATAAAATCCACTCCCTACGGATGTGGTTGAGTCATCGCATAAACTAGTACTCATGTATTCAGTCGAAGAGTTGAAACCAGATTCGACACCAAATGGAAGTCCCGTCCACCTCAGTCAAACAAAATGTTTAGGACGTCATCCTACTTAAGACACCTCAAGGATTTCTAAACGCATTTAATACTACTACCAATCGTCAAGTCGCACTCCAAGTCAGTCCACTACAACGTGAAATTATCAGAACCCTTTGTCAGTTACAAACCTACTGATCGACTGTTACCTGTCTTCCAAGTCTCGGAAAGATTTATACGTCTGATACCACTACATTATTAACTGTGGACCACCTTTATTAAATGACAGAATCAACTAATAGATGTCCACTCGATCGAATGATTCACCGCTACCGCTTTGATACCTCTGACCCGTTGGGAGAAAATATGTGTAATGAAGCCGACCACCAATCGTCGGCACGTCACAAGTTCTACAGAGACAAACTTGCAACACTGGCTTTTGTGCTTCCGCTTATGTATCATCCACTGCCGTTTGTATTTTAAACTCCAGAACAGTTTATGAACGCAAATGACTGCAAGGCGCTAACGGTTTCAAACACTTTTTGATTAAATAGTAAACCTTTTTTTGGCTGCTAGACTGTGACCTGATCTCCTCTAGTGATTTTTGTGCTACAAATAAAGTTAATGGACCCACACAGTGTCGAGGGGGTGAGAACGTCACTCGAGTAGAGTTCGTCAAGGTCGCTTACCTTTGCATTAATTCAGTTCAATAATATATTACGCCGCACCATTACAGCACCTGGAGTTTCACTGCATCATACAGGTGGAAGGCGTGCTGAATGATGTTTCACAGTTAAGAAATCAGTTTCGTACATTATGAAATTGCTTCAGCCAAAATACTCAGTTTCACTTCATACAGTTCAATGTACACTGATTTACTAGTGGCCAGGATAGGTAACTGGCACCTTACGTTCAATGGTTGTTGCATGATGTTACATGTTTCATTACGAAAATAGTACTATTCTCATTAAGTTCCGACATACCTGAATACGACTTTTTGTTTGTTTGTCTGAACATATGATTCGTGCTATTTTTGGAGTGGCCGTATCACTTAGTGCGTATATATTTCTCCCAAACAACTTACTTTCTGAACATCTGATATTATTAGAGGGCACTTTCCTACAAAGAATAGGTGACTTTTTACACTATTAACACCACACTATCACTTGATAACAATGGCACGGTGCTTGGATAAAGAGACCATCCATGCACCGGACACGTACGCCGACTCACCCTCACTCACATTACTGGCGCTTAGTTGGCGACCAGTTGGTGTCTAGCTAGGCCCCATTCTGGGAACGTAATTCGAAATGTTCAAAGATAAGCCTACGGCTGAACGATAATATGCTTAGGTATCCGAATTTGTCTGATACATAAAAAATAATGCAGTATTTAAATGCCTTGACAGTCGCAACTATTTATTTCGTTCCTCAGTGACTTGTAAATCTCTAATCCTGAATTTCTCTGAACATTTTCGCACTTCCTTCTTTCATCGATCAACTGAAGTACTTCTTCTGTTTCTTTCCCGTCTGACATGTGTCAGTCTCTTGATTGTCTACATTATTACAAAATTATTTAAGCCAAGCTGTCCTCACATATATGCATGCCAGTACCTATGGTTAGCATTTATCGTCGAATCACGTGACCGTGTGCTTGTTCTCGCCGTGGAGTGGAGTCATTGTATTTCTCATTCTGGAAACATCCCCAGTCTGTGGCTAAGCCATGTCTCCGCAATATCCTTTCTTCCAGGAGTGCTAATTCTACAAGGTTCACAGAAGGACTTCTGTGAAGTTTGGAAGGTACGAGACGAGATACTGACAGAATTGAAGCTGTGAGGACGGGTCGTGAGTTGTGCTTGGGTAGCTCAGATGGTAGAGCACTTGCCCGTGAAAGGCAAAGGTCCCGAGTTCGAGTCTCGTCCGGCACACAGTTTTAATCTGTCAGGAAGTTTCATATCAGCGCACACTCCACTGCAGAGCGAAAATATCATTCTAGCTATTGTATATTACGCGTCTCTTCCTATAACTTACCCCTTTTTTTCTCAGAATTTCGAACATCTTGCACCATTTTACACTTTCTAACGTATCTTGATTTTTCTTTATTCTTGCTTCCATCATCAATCGCAACGTCAGAATCGGCTCTATGGTGCTTTTACATTTCTAAAAGCCAAACTAATTGTCATCCAACACATGCTCAATTTTATTTTCCGTTCTTCTGTATGTTGCTTTTGTCAATAACTTGGATGCATGATCTTTTAAGCTGATTGTGCGATAATTCTCCTACTCGTCAGGTCTTGCGGTCTTCGGAATTGTGTGGATAATATTTATCTGAAAGTCAGGTGGTATGTCGCTAGACTCATTCATCCTACACACCAACGTGAATTGTTTTGTTGCCACTTCCCCGAATGGGTTTAGAAATTCTTATGGAATGTTCTCTATCCCTTCTGCCTTATTTGACCTTAAGTCCTTCAAAGCTCTTTTAAATTCTGATTCTAATATTGAATCCGCTATCGCTTCTAAATTGTCTGCTGTTTCTTCTTCTGTCACTTCAGACAAATCTTCCCAATCAAAGGCCTTCTTTCCACCTATCCGCTCTCTCCTCTGCATTTAACAGTGGAATTCCCGTTGCACTTTTAATGTTACCACCCTTGCTTTTAATTTCACTGAAGGTGATTTTTTAACTTTCTTATACGCAAAGTCAGTCCTTCCGACAATCATTTCTTTTTCTGTTTCTTCACATTTTTGATGCAGCCTTTTCGTCTCAGCTTCCCTGCACTTCCTATTTATTTCGTTTCTCAGTGACTTGTATTTCTGTAATCCTAAATTTTCATTAACATACACTCCTGGAAATTGAAATAAGAACACCGTGAATTCATTGTCCCAGGAAGGGGAAACTTTATTGACACATTCCTGGGGTCAGATACATCACATGATCACACTGACAGAACCACAGGCACATAGACACAGGCAACAGAGCATGCACAATGTCGGCACTAGTACAGTGTATATCCACCTTTCGCAGCAATGCAGGCTGCTATTCTTCCATGGAGACGATCGTAGAGATGCTGGATGTAGTCCTGTGGAACGGCTTGCCATGCCATTTCCACCTGGCGCCTCAATTGGACCAGCGTTGGTGCTGGACGTGCAGACCGCGTGAGACGACGCTTCATCCAGTCCCAAACATGCTCAATGGGTGACAGATCCGGAGATCTTGTTGGCCAGGGTAGTTGACGTACACCTTCTAGAGCACGTTGGATGGCACGGGATACATGCGGACGTGCATTGTCCTGTTGGAACAGCAAGTTCCCTTGCCGGTCTAGGAATGGTAGAATGATGGGTTCGATGACGGTTTGGATGTACCGTGCACTATTCAGTGTCCCCTCGACGATCACCAGTGGTGTACGGCCAGTGTAGGAGATCGCTCCCCACACCATGATGCCGGGTGTTGGCCCTGTGTGCCTCGGTCGTATGCAGTCCTGATTGTGGCGCTCACGTGCACGGCGCCAAACACGCATACGACCATCATTGGCACCAAGGCAGGAGCGACTCTCATCGCTGAAGACGACACGTCTCCATTCGTCCCTCCATTCACGCCTGTCGCGACACCACTGGAGGCGGGCTGCACGATGTTGGGGCGTGAGCGGAAGACGGCCTAACGGTGTGCGGGACCGTAGCCCAGCTTCATGGAGACGGTTGCGAATGGTCCTCGCCGATACCCCAGAAGCAACAGTGTCCCTAATTTGCTGGGAAGTGGCGGTGCGGTCCCCTACGGCACTGCGTAGGATCCTACGGTCTTGGCGTGCATCCGTGCGTCGCTGCGGTCCGGTCCCAGATCGACGGGCACGTGCACCTTCCGCCAACCACTGGCGACAACATCGATGTACTGTGGAGACCTCACGCCCCACGTGTTGAGCAATTCGGCGGTACGTCCACCCGGCCTCCCGCATGCCCACTATACGCCCTCTCTCAAAGTCCGTCAACTGCATATACGGTTCACGTCCACGCTGTCGCGGCATGCTACCAGTGTTAAAGACTGCGATGGAGCTCCGTATGCCACGGCAAACTGGCTGACACTGACGGCGGCGGTGCACAAATGCTGCGCAGCTAGCGCCATTCGACGGCCAACACCGCGGTTCCTGGTGTGTCCGCTGTGCCGTGCGTGTGATCATTGCTTGTACAGCCCTCTCGCAGTGTCCGGAGCAAGTATGGTGGGTCTGACACACCGGTGTCAATGTGTTCTTTTTTCCATTTCCAGGAGTGTATTTGTGCTTCCTTCTTTCATCGGTCAACTGAAGTATGTCTTCTGTTACCCATGATTTCTTAGCAGTTAAGTCCTTTGTACCTATTTATTTCTATCGAACTTCTGCGGTTGCCTTTTTATAGGTGTCCATTCGTCTTCAACTGTTCAGCCTACTGAGGTGTTCCATATTGCTTAGATAACTTCAAACGTATCTCGTCTTTCATTAGTACTTCTGCATCCCACTTCTTTCTGTATTGATTCTTCGTGACTTATCTTTAAACTTCAGTCTACCCTTGATCACTACTATGTTGTGATCTGAGTCTTTTTTCTTCTGAGGGCGCCTTAGAATCCACTATCTGATTTAGGAATCTCTGTCTGACCTCTAACATTTTTCGTGGTGTATGTTTGTTCTACGTCGTGTCTCCCTACCACGCTCTGAGCGTGTTTTTTAGGGAATTGACTAGTTTGAACCTGGGACCTGTTGCTGGTAAGGAGACGCCAGACCACACATGACGTGTAGAGTTCAGAAGAGTCCAGTGAGACTAGCGATGATATAATCAAATACTTAATGATTTCAGCGTCAGCTCCACTGCACTACATGTAAAAGAATCTTAATACTAACTAAATTTAGTGGAAGGGGTTCAAGGCTTTCCTATTTTTAGTTAGCTGGTAAAATAAAGTCGAAAAGGCAGTTAAGTTTACCATTGGAAATTTTATTCTACTCACAAAACTTTGTTTATAAATTGCTCTATTGATAAAAGGAAATATTTTAATACAGGATGATAAAAACCAATTGCGTTCAACAAAAATGTGAACGAATATTCCCTGAATGTTTTTTCAAGTTCTACAATGGATCGAAGGATGACCTATGCCATATCACATCTATAATCTAGATTTAAGTTAAGTTTCATAAAAGAGAAAACTATCAAAATGGTCTACAGTGAACCTCAATTATCTTTAATTACTTATTTAACTTGTCGTAAATTACAGTGGCTGATGTGGCTTCTCAATAATTATATAGCAGAAAAATCATCGCGTTTCAGATTTTAACTTATGTAGCAAATGTGAATACCATGAGCTTCAATCGACGATCGACACTAGTATTACGTAAAAAGGGGATGTAACAGATGAGACTTCTGCAGTTCTGAGTGAAGCCTTATGCGCTCAAAAATGCGGCATCGCGTGCGTTCATTACCTTGTCGGTGTTCGTCAGGGGGCGGCGGACAGCACAGCTCCATGCACCTCGCCGTCTCAGAAGCAACTCTCTCCTAACTTCTCCTTACTACAATTTACCGAAGTTGGCTTTAAAAAAACTATCTGGCTGTGTTTTCATCTGACCAATCAGGGTCTCAATGTTAACCTTAAGCTCCGCCTACAAAAATTCTGTCTATCCAATGAGAAACATTATACTTTTCGTCGTGGGGCAATGTTTTTAATGTTTGCAACGTAACAGAGACGCGAAAAAGTCTCACGCTGAAACTTGCAGCTGGTGTGGCCCTTTTAGTGTTATCGTAAGATCTATACTGTTCTTCTGGAGGGCTCTATCTTTTAACATGGGCTTGGGGGTGGTCCTGATGGTTGGCTGGAGACGTGGGTGTCCATCCCTTATCGTAGGGCCTTCTAGCTTAACACGTTTCTGCTCTCTTCCCTCGGAACTGCGTCTGTTTCACGGTGGGAAGGTATGACATGCATTTAGGCGTTCTTGTGTTATTCTGTGGTATTCCATTTGCTCAATTGTTGATCGTATTACTTTGGTTAATTTAATGTCAGGATTTATTCGGAGCTATGTGACATACTGCCGGATTTGCTTATCATGTCAGGGTTTTCATGGAAGGTGTTGGATTTGCCTGACACCTTACAGACCATGATGTAACCCAACTGAAATCTTTCCGTATCACCCGGCCTTTTCCATGTATACCTCCTCCTCTTGTGATTCTTGAACAGAATGTTCGCTATTACTAACTGAAATTTATTACAGAACTCAATTACCCTTTCTCCTGTCATTCCTTTTTCCAGGGCCATATTCTCCTGTATCCCTTTCTTCTACTCCTTCCAGTACAACTGCATTCCAGCCCCCCCCCCCTCCCCCCCATGACTATTAGATTTTCACCTCCGTTTACATACTGTATTGCCCTTTCAACGTCCTCATATTTCTCTCTCTCTCTCTCTCTCTCTCTCTCTCTCTCTCTCTCTCTCTCTCTCACACACACACACACACACACACGCACTTTTTCTCTCTCTCCCTCTCCCTCCCCTCTTCTTCTTCTTCAGCTAGTGACGTAGGCATGCATACCTGAACTATCGTTATCGGTGTTGGTTTGCTGTCTTCTGACAAGAACGAGCGTGTCACTGGACTGTTCACTGTAACACACTCTCTGCCCTACGTATGTAAATAAGAGTATTGAGTGACTTTCTTACAGTTTTGTTCAACGATGTTCCGCATTTAACTGTCTAAAGACCGATTGTATAATGCAGTTGACTCTAGATTAACACAATATTATGGCACCTCAAGCTGAACAAGGAAATTTGGGCTATTCAGAAGATAATCTTAGAGTACATCGCTGTGAAATTTCGCGAATCAAGTCGAGTTCAGCTGGAGCTGTCAGATGGTCGTCTGGCGGCAATACAAAACAACACCTTTGTTTTCCGCAAATTCGAATTAAAAAGAAATAAGTAGTAAAGTTGTTGCTAGCAAAAAAATCAGTGAATATTCGAATATGACATTAACACTGATCGAGCACTAATATTTTTTTAGATCTGTAATATTAGGTTAACAAATTATCGGCTGTGTAAGTAATTAGTGCAGATAATCTCATAATAATTCTTGGAGGTGGCTTGTGACTAAAGTTATGATAGATATTCAGCGCCAGTGTAAGACAGGGATATATTTTCAATGAAAATTTAAGTATATGGAATTTGACAACAGTCAATAACGATTGAAAACTTATTTCATCACTCCTCTCTAGCCTGTAAGTACAGTAGCTACAGAATTCACACTTAATTTTGAACTTCAAAATAAGTGCTTAAACTGTTATGCAAATTGCACGCACGTTGGTTAACAAGAACAGTAGTATGCACGTGTAAATTAGTTTATAACTATAACGCGGTGGCGAAATGGTGGCACCATGGAATACAGTTCAAAGGACTTCTGGTTCGCTTCCACGATAGCTGGATTTATTTATTTATTTTCTCACTTTCCACTTCTTTCGCCTCTGGCAGTGTTTGTTAATGTGTAAAATACTGAGGTGTTTAAGTTTAGGATTCAGAGTAAAACTAAATCGCGAGGCTGTTATTATTGCGGCAGAATTTGACTTGCACAGTACAGTATAGCTGCCAGAACAGCGAATGAAGATCCTGAATGAACTGTGGCCTGCAGTGTTGTTTGAATCTGCATAAAAACAAGAAAACAACACGAACACAACGGATAAACTGTCTTATGTATTCGACCGTATTAAAATGTTTACGAATCACAGCATATAACTTCGGGAACAAAATTTACATTGTTATCATAGGGGTTTCAAACAGGAATAAACTGGGACTTTAGGCAGTTAGCGTCTGCTCATTTTCCATAACAGCAGGTCTGACGACATTATCGCTTCCAGTTCTATGCATTTCAACCTGGAAAAGTTTTCAGACTGTTTTTGCTCCAGTTTGCACAGCACATGAAATTACAAAAAGATGAAATGTAGTAATTATAAAGCGAGTCTTAAACCTATACCCTGTCATGCAAAAATGCTCTCCTGGTCCTTTTCTTATCATTGACTTAATACATTTTCAAGTCTCTCCAGTCAAGATTTGTTCTACGAATTCTTCGCATTTTCCTTATTGGCCGCAGTAACTTTATCAGCACGATTTACAACATAAACCGTTTTCGACTTGGGAGAACTTCGAAGAGCCCAAGTTTCTGCTTACTCTCTTCCATCTTTACAACACCCTCGTTAATAAATACTGTTTATATACAATTTACGATTAACATCGGTGGTCTTAGCGTGATAATGATGTCAATAGCTGATTTTAGCAGTGATTCCAAGTATGTTTCTCGCTAATTTGGGTCAACACTGAACCTCCTTCTGTGGATCTAAGTTTAGTGCTAGACAAGAGAGTTGAGGCATAAACAGAGTTTAGTTCCTCAATTAAGGTGGAACCTCCAGTCAGCGATGTTTATACAATAAGCCCTTTCAAGGCCCTAAACGTTTTTTAGACAGAGTAAAAATGAGTTCAAAATCTTTGCTATAGATTCTCGTTTATTTGAGACTGTGAAACAAGCAGATCAACTAATGTGTTGTTATGTAAACAGGAAATGAACAGCACATTGTATCTGCAGTAGTCACCCTCATTTTTCTAACAGTGTTATGCGAGGACGGAGTATAAGAAACATGTTTTTCTATTCAGAATAACAAACTACTCCAGTTGACGGAAGAAACAATAATCAGAGGAATAAGTCAACGACAAGGGAAATGATGGCATTAAAGACACAAAATGTGTGTTGATAGGGCGCTTAGTATTCTGAAATACTCTTATTATGACCATTTTCTGGTCACCATGAGAGTCTTTCAGAAGGCTAGATGCAAAAATTCTGGAGCTGAACTTCTCTGATTCGAGTCCCTGGATGGGGGATACTCGGGAAGAGGGTGTCAGGAAAAGAACAGAAAAGGCCAACGATCTACTAATAGGAGTAACATCCGTATATTTGTCTATAATAGAAACGGTAAGAAGCTGCTGAGGCAGTTGGTGCTCACATGTGTGAGCCATGGTGTCTGAACAGTGTGTGACATCAGAGGAGGGAGAAAGATTATCACATGTTGGAAGACTTTACGAAAATAGGCATAACTATATAAATTGTGACTGATAAAGTGATAATGCGTCAACTGGAAGTGGCACATCAATGCCATATTACGACAAACATTAATCAAATGATTGCGGAATATCAAAAATTTTGAAAACTGCAAGGAAATTCGAGAAGCTGAATACAGAAATGAGCAGGATCCGCTTAGTTTTGTTAATGATTACAAATAGAGTGCAGATGATTCAGACTATTAATAGCAACAGTATCAATGCGTGGTACAACTGCTGTACAGGTCGGGTTGACGGAGGAGATAGAGAAGATCCAAAGAAGAGCGGCGCGTTTCGTCACCGGGTTATTTGGTAACCGTGATAGCGTTACGGAGATGTTTAATAAACTCAAGTGGCAGACTCTGCAAGAGAGGCGCTCTGCATCGCGGTGTAGCTTGCTCGCCAGGTTTCGAGAGGGTGCGTTTCTGGATGAGGTATCGAATATATTGCTTCCCCCTACTTATACCTCCCGAGGAGATCACGAATGTAAAATTAGAGAGATTAGAGCGCGCACGGAGGCTTTCAGACAGTCGTTCTTCCCGCGAACCATACGCGACTGGAACAGGAAAGGGAGGTAATGACAGTGGCACGTAAAGTGCCCTCCGCCACACACCGTGGGGTGGCTTGCGGAGTATCAATGTAGATGTAGATGTAGATGTAGTATCAGCAATGCAATGAGCGAATTATTCTGAGGGCAGAATCGAAATGGACACTTTACCTTTCCGGCACAGCCAGATTATGAAGAAACAGAGAGGACCTCATCGTGACAGGGTGACATAACCTAGCGATGGACAACCGTACAGTAGATGCAACCACATCAAAGGTGTATCCGTGGAGGCGCCTGACTACCATTTTCCAGAAGCTTTTTCAGTAGCTGCAACAGCAACAGTCCACATGATTGATGTGGCCTCATAACATTACCCAGTACAGCCGCGCGGCTGAAATCAGGTGGAAGCCGTTCTATTTCCCTAGGCCATGCAGCTCTACAATATGGTTTAACGATGATAGCTTCGCCCTTGATAGAACATTCTGGAGAGTAAAAAAGAATCCTCTGTTAGGATTTTCGGCAGGGAAAACCAAATCCGAAGCTCTATGCGTGGAATGTTAGATCTCTTAATCGGGTAAGTACGTTAGAGAATTTAAAAATCGATATGGATAACTTGAATTTATAGCGGGTATTAGTGAAGCGCTGTTCCAGAAAGAACAAGATATCTAGTCATGTGAGTACAGGGTTATCTTCACAAATCAAATGAGGGTGTTGCAGGAGTAGTTGTAATATTGAAGTAGAGTGTGAGAAAGTGACTGAGGTACTATGAAAGCCATAGTGAATGAACTATCGTTGTTAATGCAGTCCACCTAATATGTTCCTATTAGCAACGCAGATGATTAAGATTGAAACGATGTGTTACAAAATAAAATAAATTGTATAGTACGTTAATAGAGACGAAAATTTTATTGAAATGAGGGGCTGGAATTCAGCGGTAGAAAATTTGATGGAGGCCATAATCGCAAAGTACAGCCTTGAAAACACGCTGGTTTCTAATGGATGGAAAAGGAAGTGATTTAAGACACCGCCGCCCAGAATTGACACCGGAAGGCATCAGGAAATGGCATAAAGGATGTCAATGACCTCTCCACATTCACAAATTTTACGCTCGGAAACGACAGTTTGCAAAGTGATGGAGAACCAGACGACCTTCTTGTCAAGTGTTTCCACTGCTGACATCCTACGGACGATTCAACGCTTTTCTATGAACATCGCGGGGCTGCAACCCCATTGAATATGATCTCACCTCTTTGGAGTGTAAGAAGACTGCAAGTTTTTCAATTATATACAGGTTGGAACCACTACGGACCGTTCAAAACCGATCAACAAACTCTGAACATGATCCGAAGCAGAAAATGGTGTTTATGTTCATCCTTCCTTCCCAGCCCCCTCCCTCCCGTGGCGTGTGCAAGGGGCAGGGGAGATGGGGGGGGGGGGGCGGAGAGGGTGTGTGACGGAAACGCACGTGAATAAAATGGCAAAGGTCCCTCTGAGATCACCAGTTTGGCAACGCAATCAGTGCTATTTGCGCACCTTTGTTCGGCACTTTGAGAATGTCTCTGGACAGATAGGTACATCTATCGATCTCTACATGCCAGCCATGTAGGCAACCCTTTCGGCACCCCCCCCCCCCCACCCCCCCTCATTTCACATAAAGTTAGCAGGCACGAGTGTGTTGCAGGTAGCCCGTCCCACCTGCGGGTAGGAATTGGTGAATAAATATCTCTATATAGGAACATTAATAAAATGGCCAGCAAAGGTGCCCGAGTTGCATCAAGAGTTTTCCGAACTGGAGGTTCTTAGAGGAACCTTTTGCCGTTTCAATCACTTTTAATGTCGTATCCCTCCATGCACACAGCACAGGACGAGGCGAGAAAGGGGGACGAAAAAACGTGAACAGCCTTTTCTGCTTCAGATAACGTTCATATTTCGTCGAATGGTTATGAACGATCCATATTGGTGGACCCCATATACCAAAGCTAAACTTGCGGTCATGCTGCTCTCCAAAGGGAAGAGATCACGTTCATTTGGGTTCCAGCTCTGCTATGTCCTTAGGGTTGAATCGTCCGGGTGACGGGAGAGGTCAGCAGTGGCAAAATTTGACAAGAACGTCGTCCTGTTATACATCGTACTGCACGCTGCCGTTTTCGAGCGCAAGCTCCTCTTGAGGCCTTTCCATGTGAATTCTGTGTGGCAGTGTGACATGTTTTCCTCGAGCACCCATAAGAAACCCTCGTGACTCCAACGCTGCCGTCGCGGCTGTGACCTCCGTTGCAGAGACGTCAAACAAAGAGGTGTAATGTGGCCGAGAGGGGTGTGACTCATCGCGCGATACATCCACTGTGGCGTTGAGCAGAATTGTGGTGAAATTTTGTGCAATGTGACATCTTTAATCCACCTTACACCTCACATGAACTTCTGAGCTCTGGCCTTTTCTCCGCTTGC
Organism: Schistocerca americana; assembly: GCF_021461395.2. NCBI lineage: Eukaryota > Metazoa > Arthropoda > Insecta > Orthoptera > Acrididae > Schistocerca > Schistocerca americana. The sequence goes on from NC_060120.1 coordinate 500,945,105, forward strand.
TATCTGAAGTGTCATCAAGGCCAGGGGTGACGTAGCAGGTAGTACGCTTTAGCGCTATTACAGAGGAAGGATGTAGGCACCTCTGGGCCAAGTTTCAAACTTATGCGTCGCAATCGGAGACAATTACCGGTTTAAAAAACGTGACTAATTGTGAAATGGAAGGCATATCCAGGAGCACATGTGGACTCCCAACATAATGTATTAATTGCGAAATGGAGATAAAAGCTCATGAAATCACAGAAAGGTAGGAACTGAATGTGAGAACTGGATAAGTTGAAGAAGACCGAGGTCGCAGAGTTTCGCAGAGTATTTTATCCATTCTCAGAAACTGTAGATGTATATAACGAAATATTAAGCAGCCAGTTGCATGAAAAAGAAAAAAAAGATTTCTTTACCGGTTACGGAAACTTCGTGTTCTTCTTCAGAAGGTTATACCTATCGCATTATTTGTGAGTGTCAACAGCAAGAGGCATACAGCAAAATGCCGTGGTCATGAACAAAAATATTATAAAGAAGCAAAACAGACGTCATGCAGGGACAGGGGATAATCAGATAATTATGTACGATAGAGAAAATCGACACGGCATATCTGGAAGATGAAACGTTAGATTAAAGGATCCTACCCCACGAGAAATAGAGTGTAGATCTCTGAAAGTGTATACGCTATGATTACAACTGAGGCTGTACGATAGACAACTGTGCCGAAGTGTGATACAAGAGAAGGAGAAAGCTCATGTAGAAGAAACAAATAATCCAGTAATGCGACCGTTATTTCAAATAAACTAGACTGGATTCGGTGATATACGTCTGAAGTTTCTGAAGTCTGTGGAAGCTACGGAAACTTTTACAGGAGCTTGTGTCATAATCGTATGTCTTACAACCAAATTTAGAGAAAAGCATTATTATCACATTCTCAAACAAGGTGCAATCTATCAGATGATCAGCCGGTTCGTTATCAGGTGATCAGAAAACATAGAGGATAGAACTTTAATTGAACAGATGTTACGTGACTATCAGTACTGCTTAAGTAAAGGAAAATGACGCAGAGAAGAAAATACGATTGTGTATTGGAAAGAAGAAGGGAAATCACGATACTTCCCCAGTAACTGTGAAACTACAGACACCATTCGGCAGTAAGGAGATGTTCATAGTCGCGAGATGAGAGCGGTTATAGTGCAGACACAGAGTATCTTTCAAATCTAGGAATACAGAAGTATCAAGGAGGAAAAATCCGTTTCGAAATATAGTACTCTTATCTGTGACTTCCGCTTCACTTAACATGGCCGCTATCTCTAGACCACGGGGGACTTAAAAAATCTGCAGTTTAATACTAGAAATCGATATAAACAGCGTGAAATAGCGAGGCAACAGCGAGGGCTGAACGCGCTGCAGGCTATCACTGTGGGTTAGCCTTATCACCCCTGCTGCGAGGGCTCGTTAACTGATCCGTCAGTTCTGTCCAAATCAGGTAGTGCAGATGATGTGTTAGCTCCATGGCGGCGGTGATTACTGTACGAGCTCCGAACCACACCTCTAAACGCCATACTATTGTTGCCGCTTCTTGAGAGCGGGCACAGGAAACCGTATAAAAGGTTCAAGCGGTAGGGAGCTAATTGGGAATGCCAAGATGCTGGGACCACAAAATGAAGTATACTTGAATAGCAATGTATTCTCAGAAAAAATTAAACTCTCTACAGTGAGATAGTACAGTTAAATACAATCCTTGAATTGCATGGGAGTAAAATGATAAAAATAAACAACGAAGATTGCTCTACTTCGGCGGGCCAAAATGAAATAATCGAAGTAAGTGCTATGCAGTTGTAACCAAATTTTTAATTCCCATAAGGCGTTACTCGTTAAAAGACAATTCAAGAACTTATTGCTATACTAAGCAGCTACACAAATGGCTTACGGCCCGATGATAAATATCTACCAGGCGAAGCCGTTGCAGGTAATAGAATATTAAAATTTTCATTGAGGAACACGATGCCTCGGCCATGAAGATCAGCTTACTGCAACAATGGTCAGTCTCAAGAGTACAGAACTTAACTACAAGGAACTGCAATAGCATTTACGACAGATACAGGGTAACAGAATTAACGGCCGGCAGCCATGCAACAAACTTTACAATTGGTGAAGGTGCTTCAGGATTTACATGAAAGTAGTAACTATTTTAATGGATATTAAGTTGACGTCTGAAAACTTCTCTGCGGGCAGGCAGGTTATTAGGTTTATAAACACAGATAGCTTTACGACGCAATGGCCAATAAAAACAACAGATTAAACTTATGTTAAAGGCCGCCTCTAGACGGAGTTGTTTAGATCTACTTAAGCAGGATTTAGAACAAATCTGTAGCTTTACATCAAACAGAACTGAAATATAGAACACGTAAGCAATGCAAACGCCTAATTTCAGAGGTAATAATGGAAGCAAACAGCCGACCAAATATACGTACTGATGAAATCAGCTAAGCTCGGTAAGCAGAAACGGCAAATAAACGAATAACAAGATTATTACATAGGCTGCTATTTCGGACAAGAAATAATACAGACTGATTAGAATCAGCTGGCCAGCAGTCTTACCAAAATAGATACCTCTTCCACAGGTGCATGAGGAATTCACAAAATGATTTTGTTAATACCACATGACGTACCAAAGCATATAACGAGGCCCCTTTCTGTGTTTGCCCCTAATCAATAGTGCATTAAATAATGGCTAATATGTCCAGTAACACACATGTATAAGCAGAATTAAACAGTAGTCTAATAAAATATAAAACACCAACACGTAGGAACAGTTCGAAGAGCAATGAAAGCGTTAAATACGGTACGCCAATGAATTAAACCGTTTTGGCAAGCACTGAAAGAATTGAACACTAGTCTGCTAAAGCACTAGTGAATTGTACAGGGTGACACGCGGGAGACGGACGGTTTTGAACTGCGTAATACTGTGGGCGCGGTGGTGGGAGGTGGTCGTGGTGGGGATAGTTCTGATCCACACAAGACGCCATTTCATTTACTCAGTCACTATGGAGCAGTGTGACTTGCAGCGTCTCGTGTTTTTTCTATGACAGTTTCGTGAAAAGTGGTGAGTCTATTATTGCTACGCAGCGATTGTTTCGTGCGGGGTTTAATGTCGGTCGACATGGAGCTGTTTCGAGCTGTAACACAATCCTCAGATGGGTGGAAAATTTCAGATGAACTGGAAACATACTGGATAAGAAGCATCCTGGCCCGAGACGCAGAGTAACGACAGTAGAAAATGTTGAAAGGGTACGGCAAGAGGCAGTCAGAAGCCCAGAACGATCAGCTACACGTCATGCTAGTGAGTTACGAATCAATCGTGAGTCGGTTCGACTAATTTTGCATAAAGAATTACAATTCCATCCCTACAAAATGCTCTTGTCCAACAACTTAAGGAAACTGATTTTGCTGTACGAGAATACTTCGCTTACAGAATGCAAGTGATTTTGGGATCGAATGAAAATGAAATTTTATTGATGAGCGATGAAGCTCATTTTCATTTAAACGGGACCATGAATAAGCAAAACCTACGTTACTGGGCTCCAGAGCATCCACACCTTATCCACCAGCGTCCTTATCCACCAGCGTCCTTATCCACACTGAGAAAAATTAACAATCTGGTGTGCTCTTGGCTCTGTTGGCATTATTGGACTTTTTTTTAAGAGAACGGGGCCACAGTTACTGTTAATTCGGTTCGTTACATTCGTATGCTTGAAACATTCTTGAAACCAGAACTACGAAGACGACAAATCTCTAAAACGCGTTTGGTTCCAGCAGGATGGGGCAACAGCGCACACCGCAAACATTTCAATGACAGTTCTTAGACGCATGTTTCCTGGCCGGATTATCTCACGTTTTGGCAATGTTTCTTGGCCTCCCAGGTCTCCCGACTTGTCATTATGTGACTGTGGGAGTACCTTAAGAACTGTCTATAACCACAAATCACGAAATTTGGACGAGTTGAAGAATGCAATCATTCAAGAAATTGCTGCCATCCCTGCAGAGATTTTAGTCCGTGTGATGGAGGATTTTGAGAAGAGACTTGAGTCCTGCATTCGAAATGATGGGCATCACCTATACGACATTATTTTTCACAAATAACTTTGTTAACTGAAATGGCAAATAATGAGCTTATATTTTGTGTATATAAATATGCATTAATTTTAAAGTTGGCTGAGTATTATTTCATTAAAAACTGCCCGTATCCCGTGTGTCACCCTGTAGAAGGTTGACGAACAATGAGTGGATAATATGCCAGAAAGGTAGCGTACAGGTAACCATAACAGTAAATCCGTCAAACACTATTCTAATAGAATGAAAGACACCAATGAATTAAAGAAGAATGGCGAGCACTGAGTGAGTAAAACGCCACATGATGATCTACAAGAAAGCAGGCTTGCTTTCAGAGACAACCCAGCCATGCTATCGAGTAACATTGCGTGTATATGCACCTCTCCCAACCCCCCCCCCCCCCCGCCCCCCACTCCCCACCCCTCCCCGCCCGACAAAAGAAAAAAGAACTCTTTCACAAAAAATCTCGAATATGTGTCCAGAAAATCAACTCAACACAGCTTAGTAACAACATACAAAAGAGCGCCTTTTAATCACAATATTGAACAGAAGGAACAACAACAAACACCAGTTACACCCAAAGGGACGCAGGATGTAGTTCCTCACACATCAGTTTAGAACAAAATTACTGCCGTTACAGAAGACCACACCATATAGCCCACAAAATAGGCATACAACGGTTCCCCGAGCAGACTCGCTTCTTACAACGGTAGAATAGCAGACAGTCAAACCAGCGTGGTTTGCGCCAGTAGCACTCCACAGGCCATGCCACCACCTTCCGGCTATGTTCGGCCCAACCGAGCGCCCACATGTCCTCGGTAAAGACGGACCTCCAACTGCCCGGTCTGCTGTCCCGTAGCCAACCCAGCGCGTCCCTGTATCCACGTCCGCCGCCGCTTACGTGCCCTCTCGCTGGTAGGCGCCCCCCCCCTCCCCCCCCCCCCGGTATCCCAGCAAAGGGCCAGGGGATAAACGCTTAGCAGATACATTCGATACTAGGGCATCAAGAACGCCGCGTGCTCATGGCACCTGTGTTTCATAATACGATGTTATCCGAATGTATAATTGTAAAGAAAATGTAAACATTTCCGCCATTTTCGTGGACGTGGAAATACAGAAACATGTTGAGGTGGAAATCATAGGCAATCAAAGAGTACTTGAATCTCCGCTGTTGGAATCAAAACAATCTAAAGCTATGGAACACAGTTATTCAAAACAATGTTACATATTTTTAAATAAGCAGATTACGCTAATAAATCCAGTGCGAAGTATAAAAATGACCGGTTCCTGATTGTCTCTTATCGGTTTTAACAGTGTTTCATCCAACGGAATAATACTCTTTAACTATACAGAATCAGGTAAAAACGATAGGCTGTATGTAGGTGAGAAATTAAAAGATGTACGAAAGTACGGCAAACATTGTTCTTTTCATTGCTTGCTTCACTTAATGACCCACAGTTTCAGCTTCTTAATGCGGAAGATGGAACTCGACGACTGGAATTTTGTCGCTTTGTAAGTGTGCATCTCTGACTTATGACGTTCATACTGTTGTGTGATAAAGCTGCTCTCAAGGACAGGTCTCATGTAGAAATTTCCAGTGAAGGAAAATCCGTTAGAGAAAAGAATGAAAATACTTATTAGTATCTATAAAAAACGGTATCTTCATAAAAGATGTACCAGTAGTGTTGCCAAAAAGATGAAAAGCATAATTAAGTTCTAATGTTAATTCCACTTACTTGAAATAAGATCTTCAACTTAATGACATATTTCTACATTTATAAATTTCTTCCAGAAGTTATTTGCGGGCTATTTATTATTATTCTGAGGTTTCTTTAGTGCTCCTACACTACACCCATTGCAAATGGGATACAAGGTAATGACTGCCTGTTTTATACATTTTTATTTAAAAAGTTTGTTTCAAAGTCTTTGCAAAAAATGGTTCAAATGGCTCTGAGCACTGTGGGACTTAACTTCTGAGGTCATCAGTCCCCTAGAACTTAGAACTACTTAAACATAACTAACCTAAGGACATCACACACACGCATGCCCGAGGCAGGATTCGAACCTACGACCGCAGCGGTCGCGCGGTTCTAGACTGTAGCGCCTAGAACCGCTCGGCCACCCCGGCCGGCCAAAGTCATTGCAATAGAGATTCCGAGGGTGATCGATCACGTCACGGGGAGCAACTTTCACTAGAGGCGAAAAGTTCAATGACGCTTTCCAGCTGCGCTAGGCGTTCCTCAGTATTCGCCGGGTTTGGGACGACGAGTTTTCGTGGATACGGCAGAGCGTACAAACCAGGTGTGTTGCATAGTCCCTACCCAAGAATCTGACAGAGTGATTTTCAACAGTAAAAAGTTAAGAATAGACACCTGGAGCAAGATTTTTGGAAGCAAATACACCACAAATTTTAATACTGCCCGGACTACTATCTTTCATGTTGAATGGATGGCTGTATTGTAGAAACACACATTACGTATGCATGACGCAGAATGCCTATGCCACACTACCTCTTAGAGGAACAGAAGTTGTAGCCCATCACGTAATCTATCACTCGTAGACGTTTGATGTAAATACTTTCAAACACCCAACATTTGTAGATTTATTATCTTCTTCTCCCTCTCCATTGCTGGATGTTGGAGACCACAAGACACATATTTATTCTATGAACTACAGTATGTAGTAGTTGATCTGGCTTTAGTAATCCTGTCCGCTGATTCATGTTATCTAAGTATATGTATAGGCAGGAGGGTAAACTAATAAAACTCCCCCAGCAAATATTTCATGCACCTTAAGTCGTGCAACTCAACTCACACCTTCCCTACCTGGTGCAAATTATGTTAGTTGGTTGCCTTCCTTAAGGGGCATGAAATACTTTCCAGTTAAATTTTGATACCCTGTATAACAATCTAAATTCGTCTGTTTCCAAATTTGAGTTATCAACAAACGTACTATGGCATTAAGTGCTACACACACAAAAAAATACTGTCTTCACTCGTCACCGAAAAATACCTGACATCCTAAATTTGTACTTTCTACCACTCGGATCTTGTGGTAGAGCACAAGAACACGATTACATGTTTGTGTTCGAACGATTATTATTTCACTAATTCTTCGATTAAGACGTGTCAGGATCCTTCGATACCTGCGTTATGACTCTGTTGTATGAATATTTATCTGAAAAGTGTGTGCTGTAGATGAATACGGACACTTGAGCCATGTGCAGGCTGTGGCGCAGGCTAAGGATATGCAACAAGTCAATTGCTTTCGCTCTGTAAACTACGCACGAATTGTTTATTAAGGACAAGAGAATCGAAGAGGCCACAACAAGTGACACTGATGCAGTAATTCAGTCTTGCAGACAGCAGGTGAGAGATAGTGTTCTGTCAAGTTGTGAAGATAAGAGACGCAAAATTAACAAGGAAAGAGAATGAAATCGGCTGGCATTCATCTGTTATGATATAGGGAAACTAAGGATGAATTGTGAAGATGAAATGTGAGCTTGAACCGCCTTTCCTGTTAGATACAGCATGTTGTCTTAACCAATAAGCAATTGGTGGATTGTGTGAAACATGGCAGAAATAGTCTTTTTGAAATGGCAGCACTTGAGCGTTCAATACATGTAAGCCGTTTACACACATGCCCGTCAACCCCTTTACTTTACAGGTATGGTAAGTGAACTTAATTCTAGGTTTAATGCGCAGTTATACATAATATTTATGTGAAGAAATTTGTCTATGGAGTATTTGTATTGGCTGCTAGAGCTTTTAAACAACTGTAGAATTTATCAAGTAATTAGATTTAATAATTTTTCTTTCCTGCGTCATGAAACGTTTGGGAAAAGCTTAGACTACTTTAGTTTCCTTTCTAATGGTGTATTTATAAAAAGCATGCTGTGTTTGAAATGAAACTGAATTTTTACGACAAGTTTACTTATGGAATAAATAAACTGTTAGACGGTAATCAATGCTCCTGGTTGTGTAAAAGGCAATGTACAATATGTGTGGTGTATTCTCAATGAATAAACACCATTCCTACTGCTCTTTGTATGTGTTTGCATCGATCTGGAGCTTATTCATTAGTGACCCTCTTATGCTGAGGTGGAACGGACAATTTACGAATAAATATCGGTGTCAATGTTCGCAGCTCAAATACAGGGAGAAGCTAAAACTGTTAACCAAAATTCACATGCTCTCACGCTACTGAGAACTCTCAGCAGGTGGAAACTTTGCAAGCCAGGGCCAGGGCTTTCTTTCCGCTTCGCGCTTTCGACGATTTCTTTGCTTCATCAATCAGAATGAAAAATGGAACATCATATTGCTCCACTGCTTTCATTTTTGCTTTCTTTTCGGTGATCAATCTGTGTAATGGGCCCCTTACATTAATTGTCGTTTCGGCTGCGAGAAGTTAGGCGATCGTTACCCGGTTCTCAGGAAATGAATCCACGCTAAATGTGAGGAGAACGTTTGGAGCTGGTACCTCCTACAGCAGCCTCGCCCCTGCACATAATTGGCGAAAATTTCAGTTAAGATTTAAGCCCAAACGCAATTGCTTTAAGTGATACAGTTAAGAACAGACGAACCACAAAGGCAAACAGTGATGTACTAAGCCAGAAAGATACTTAGGGACAAGTATGAGTTGAAGAGCTATTTATTGATTCGCTTGTTGATACCAGGCTTCAGATGTTCTTTTAAATCAGACACCTTACACACTACACACTGTGCGTACATACAGGGGTAGGAAAATCGTTGGAATTCAAAACAGCTTTCGGTCATCCCAGAATGGATAAATATAGGTCCTGTATGGTTTTCAAGGGAATCTTACACTACTCTTCCAGAGAAATAGTGGCAAACTCAGATAACAATGATGGAGGTGGATAACGAACACGGACCCTTCTCTCCAAAGTAGACCATGAAGACTCAATAGCATTAATATTTGATGACTGTTACGGCTTGGACACATGCCACAATTCATCCTCGGCTTGGACAGATGCCACAATTCATCCTTGTGCTCATATAACCAGTGCTGGACGTTGTGGGCTGTATGAATAGGTGGCCTATCGTCTCGGAGCGCAGCGTCACCATTGGGGAACAATCACTGCACCACTGGATGGATCCCATCAGCCAATGGCGCCCGCACAGGGCTGCTGGGGTGGAAGAACTCAGTCCAGTTTGAGGATACACAGAATTAATATTTATTTATAAAAATGGATTTATCCACCACTGATAACAAAATAGACACACTCTGATTTCCAACAGCAGGAATAACTTCAAAATGCTCTGGCCTCATTGTTATTAAAAATTAAAGTACAGATACAGCCAAAGAGAGTCAAAACAATCAACCTTACAACAAAAGCAACAAGGCTAATTTAAATTTGGTTACAAAAAGCCGTTAAAAACTGACAGGAATCAAACTTGAATAGCATGAAAATTTGACTTCAACTATTTGGTTTTAAGTTATTTAACAAGTTAGTTAAAAACGTTTAAATCTTCCTTCAGACTTACCGAAATCACCAAGGCTTACTGGCAACATTTTAGTTAATTAATTTTCAAATAATCAAAATGGATTACAGAGTTGTTGTGCTTGTCAGGCCACAAACAGCATAGGGTGTTTAGTTAACTCGGGCACTCGACCCGACGCAACGCCATAAGCAATGCAGCAAGGCTAACAACAGCTTGATCTAAAACACAGGAAAATGACATCAACACAAGGCTCACTTTTAGAAGTTACCACGGCAGGCATGCTTTGCCGTATAAGAGGAGTAACTAACGTTTGGACAAAAGCTTTACAAACTGTCACTGAGAGAGTTCAAATGGTTCAAATGGCTCTAAGAACTATGGGACTTAACATCTGAGGTCATCAGTCCCCTAGACTTAGAACTACTTAAACCTAACTAATCTAAGGACATCACAAACATCCATGCCCGAGGCAGGATTCGAACCTACGACCGTAGCAGCAGCGCGGTTCCGGACTGAAGCGCCTAGAACCGCTCGGTCACACCGGCCGGCTCACTGAGAGTGTCTATAAACAAATTACACTGATGACGCATCCACGAAAATGTACTGAGTAATATATCTTTCAGACTCTCCATTAAGTGAACAGAGAACCTCTTACTTTAGACATGATTTCAAAATTATAATTACTAAACATACATAAAATTACGAAGGGTACTATATTCACACGAGAGTGCTTTTCACCTCACTTGAAACCCACTAGTAATATTAATAGTCAAAAACAACTCTGAATCTTGATTTAAAATCAAAACTTTTTTCCTTTGAGATATTTAACTCAGATACTTATACTATAAGTACTTCTAAGGAATCGACTGAACTAACTTCATGGAGATCTCGCAGCCAAAGGAGTACGTGCCTTTAGCACATTATTAAAAGCCCTTAAGATGACTGAGAGATTTCTACCAAATGTTCTATGCCCCACAAATCATAACACAGTCAAACATTTTAAGCCATAGAAGCACAAAGTTCAAATAACAATCATGGCACTGTCAGAGCACGAAGGTCAGATCTGCAGCAGCAAGGCAGTTGACAATTTAAAACAATCTTCAGTCGGCAGCAGCAGAGGCAGAAGTAGGTAGCAAGCACCGCACCATCTCCTGCACAGGCCATGACGGACGCGGTCAGGCACAAACAGCCCACGAACAGCGACTGTGTCTGCTTCGTGACCGCTGCCAAACTCCAGTTCTGCTAAGAGGAAGACCCCGCGCAGCGCCGCACAGTACAGCCACACTGCCACTGCTCTTCCACTATGCCAACTCCTTGCAGTGATGCTCCGTACTAACTCACCCCCGTGGCCCGTCACGTCCTCTCTTCAAGCCGCGGCTAACCAACCTCAGCGCTCCTACCAATCCTCAGTGCTCGGAGACGTAAAACCAAGACGAGAGAAGAACACCGCAGGGTGTAACGGATAAGATATAGCTGCCCAAATAATCACCGACTCCTGCCTTCTTTCTCCTTTAGGACGTCAACACGGCTAGAAGTTGGAAAGACTGCTGTCAAAGGCAGCAAAGGAGTTGGAAGAGTAGTTGAACGGGATGGACAATGTCTTGAAAGTATGATATAAAACGAACATCAACAAAAGCAAACAGAGGATAATGGAATGCAGTCGAATTACATAATCCGATGCAGAGGGAACTGGATTAGCAAATGAAACACTTAAAATAGTGGATGAGTTACGCTATTTGGGCAGCAAAATAACTGATGAAGGTAGAAGTAGAGAGGATATAAAATGCAGGCTAGCAATGGCAAGAAAAGATTTCCTGAATAAGAGAAATTTGTTAACATTGAGTATAGATTTAAGTGTCAGGAAGTCTTTTCTGAAAGTATTTGTATGGAGTGTTGCCATGTATGGTAGTGAAACATGGACGATAAACAGTTTAGTCAAGAAGAGAATAGTAGCTTTTGAGATGTGGTGCTACTGAGAAATGCTGGTGATTATATTGGTAGATCACGGAACTAATGAGGAGGTACTGAACAGAATTTGGGAGAAGCGAAGTTTGTGGCACAATCTGAGTAGAAGGAGGAATCGGTTGGGAGGACACGTTATGAGAAATCTAGTGATCATCAGTTTAGCACTAGAGTGAAGCGTGTGTTTGTGGGGGGAGGGGGGAGGGAGGAGGGGTGGGGGGAAGGGTAAAAATAGTTGAGGGATACTAGGAGATGAATACAGTAAGCAGATTCAGAGAGATGTAAGTTGCTGTAAGTTGCAGTAGTTACTCGGAGATGAAGAAGCCTGCACAAATAGAATATCGTGAAGAGCTGCATCAGACCAGACTTTGGACTGAAGACCACAACAACAACAACGACAAGACTAACAGTACTGAGAATATAGGTTGGGGTGTGCCTAATGTGAGAAGCGCAGAGAGATTCAAACAGTAGGATGTCTTTTTTAACCGAAGCCAGTGGGAGCTCTTGATTCTATAAATATTTCTAACAGCTAGTGTCTTTACTTGTTAGTTATATATAACAGGAGCAGTTTCCGTGGTACAATATCAAAGGTTTTCGTGGCGGTGTTCAGTCTACTTGTTACTCATTCGATAACTGTAGGAAGATGATACTCGATGAATGTCGGCAGAACTACTTACAAGTAGAGTTTGCTTGTGCTCATGATCGTGCACGCCAGTTGCATCATGTTTGTCGGCGATTCAACTAGAGTGGCCAGGTGTGTCCATTACATTGCTGTAACAAATAAGCCAGCAGAAGGGACGACAGATGTTGCATGGTAATCCTCAAATGCCAGCAGAATTAAATCGAACGGACTTGCTGAATTGCGCTTGGAGTTGAAGTTACGATAGTATCACCAAATTTAGGTCGTCGTACGAGAAGAAAAAGAGGTTTTTCCTAAATATAACTTGAAATTAATATATTGTTTAATATAATAAGTATAAAAATTTGAAATACATACGGGACTCAGTGAGACTGATTATTTCTTTTAGGCCACGCGGGGTAGCCGTGCGGTCTGGGGCGGCTCTCCCTATCGGGTTCGAGTCTTCCCTCGGGCATGGGTGTGTGTGTTGTCCTTAGCGTTAAGTTAGTTAGATTAAGTAGTGCGTAAGCCTAGGAACCGGTGACCTCAGCAGTTTGGTCCCATAGTCCTTACTACAAATTTCCAAAAAATGTTTATCTCTTTTGGGGACCTATTAGAAACATGGTTTGTCAGCAGTGTGCTAAGCCGCAAGACGATTTGAGAGAATCCGTGAAAACTTCCAGTGGATCCAGATGCAGAGATTCGTCGGAAAACTGCACGATTGTGCTTAGAACAAGGCGGGAAACATTTTGAACACCTTACAGTACACCGGAACAAGATGAGTCTTCCAATAATTTGTTACATATGTTAAAATTGAAAATAGATTTTATTGAAAGTTTTCCTTAACGCAACATTGTAAAAAGCACATTCATTATCCTTTCAACTTCCCTTTTCTTTTCTTGAGTATTGTTCGAAAATCAGTTTCAGGATTTTTAAATAAATAACAGAAATTGAGGAAAATACAAAGACCTTATCGACAAAAACGGTTTAGAGAGCTCTTTCCAAAGATGCTATTTTTCCCCATGTTCCCATTTGAAATTCTGTAGTTGGGATACTTTTCTTCATTTATCATTAACTTACACCCAAGGTAAGGTTCACCATTCTGTTCGGCTAAACTTCGTGTTACCATATGAAGTTCGGACGCACCGTTTGCTAGAGAAAGTACTGTTATGGTACGTCTGAAGCAAGATCAAACTGAGGACGGGCTACAGATGCATATAATGTGGTGTAGGACATTATTTTAGGAGTAAATTGATTAGGTATGACGGTTACTTCCATGTTTATTCTTTCGGACGATTCTCTTAAATGTCATTCTACACTTCATTATTACAAAATTGTGATCGGAGTCTACATCCGCACCTAGGTGTGCCTTGCGCATTATCTGGTGTCGGAATCTCTGTCTGATCATGATGTAATCCAGCCGGATGTTTCCCATGTTTCCCGGTCTTTCCAAAGTAATTGCTTCCATTGTAATATCTGAAAACAATAACTGCTGAATATGTTTTGCAATCTACATGAAAATCTGTAAAATGTACCATCTGTTATAAAATGTAAGGCAACAAATCAAATCAAATAAATCTTTCCAAAGTATACCTTCTCCTCCTGTGATTCCTGAACAGGGTATTCACTATTGCCATCTGAAATTTATTACAGAACTCCATTAGTCTTTCTCCTCTCTCGTTCCTACTGCGAAGCATATATTCTTCCGTAAGTCTTTCTTCTATTTCTTCCCCTACAACCGCATTTAAATCTCCCATGACTAATAGATTATCAGCTCTATTTACATACTGAGTTACCCAGTCAATATCCACATATACTGTCCCTACCTCTTTACCCGCCAGGTTAGCCAGGAGGGCTAATGCACTGCTTCCTGGACTTGGGTAGGCGCACTGGCCCTGAATCGAATCCGCCCGGCGGATTAAAGACTCGAGCCTGTGTTCCGGCTGGCCTGGATGTGGTTTTTAGGCGGTTTTCCACGTCCCTCTAGGTGAATACCGAGCTGATACCCACGTCCCGCCTCAGTTACACGACTCGCAGACATCTGAACACGTTCACACTATTCCATGGATTGCAATAGACGCAGACAGCTGGTGTACACTAATTCCGTCCCAGGGGGATACGGGGTGGCAGCATGAAGGGCTTCCAGCCACTCCTTAACTTTAACATTGCCAAATCCGTACCTAACCATGCCGACCCTGCGATACCGCGGGATAACGGCACAAGCAAAAGGAAGAAAGAAAGACTTTCTCTACCTCTTCTCTGCTGCTTGCGACGTTGGCGGCGTTAGTTTGCTGTCGAAACTGATGAGAACGAGTCTACCACTGACCTGCTCAGAGTAGCTCACTCTCTGCTCTACATTCCTATTCATAACGAATTCTATCCCCGTTATTCCATTGTCTGTTGATGTTGATATTATCCTATATTCATCTGACCAGAAATCCTTATCTTCTTTCCATTTCATTTCACTGATCCCTACTGCATCTCGATTGAGCCTTTGCACTTCCCATTTCAGATTTCCTAGCTTTCTTAGTACGTCCAAACTTGTGATATTCCTTGCTCCGACTCTGGAACGTAATACCGTCGTTCGTTATTCCATCTTTTTCTCGTGACAACCTTCCCCTCCCGGAGATCTGAGTGGTGGCCGGTCGGGAATATTTTGCCATTACAGAGCTCATCACGTCACATATTTCAGTTACAAGCCACATGTGCTGTGGATACAGATTATGAGTCCTTAATGCAGTCTTTTCCGTTGCCTTCTGCACCCTCATGCCTTTGCTGATTCTTCGCCTTTTAGGGGAAGTTCCCACCCGCAGGGCAATACAGTGCCCTGGAGTCTTGTCCGCCTCCCCATTCTCTTTGACGTGGCCGTTGGTAGAATGATGATGACTTCTTATGAAGAAAGCCTTCGGACACCATTGTTGACGATTTGTATTCGAAATTCAAGCAGTGGCTGGGTTTGAGACCGGGTCTCAGGACGTTTTGATTGTACTCAAAGACGGTGCCCCTAGACCAGGGGTGACCTCTGCTCTACGTGAACAAAAGTGTAATTCATTCAGGATGTCTTACTTATGGGCGGGCGCTCGATTACAGTCGCCACGACCACTCTTAACTCACGTCCACACGATGGGAGCGATACTTCATCCTGACCTCCGTACATCCGTACATCCGTTTCCTCCGTTTCTGTTGGGGTCACCTCCTGGCCCCAGTGACATTCACGGTGTTCTGTGTTTTATAATCATCGTTTTTAACTATCGTCATATTTTATATTCGTTTGATGTATACATGCACAGTACGTAAGAAAGCTCATGTTTCAACTCTAGTATATACAATATGTTCTATATTATAAACATCGATACGATTTGTTCGCTTGCACTCTGTATCCGTTGCCTCAGATGAAAGGCAAAATTCCCGAATACCAATCTGACAAGTAAATACTTACGTAGTTAACAACAAGATGTCATGTAACAATGTATCATGGATTGGTGCCGGAAACGGTACAAGGTTAGAGCCATTTTCTTCCAACAGACTGGCCTGAAACCAATATGTCGTTGCGGCTCTTGGACATTTTACGGAGGACTGAATATTAAATATGTTTTCGATCGTGCAGTGGGTCGTCTAAGGAATAACGATAATCCGTGCACACTACGGAAGACGCGTGGAACAAATTGGTCGTTACCTTCATCGATCTCAATTTACTAACTCTAGTCGTTCACGCTAACGACGAGCCTGCACGAAGCGGCAAGCTGTTTTCCGTTACAGCGATTGCTCTACATGTTTCTTTCCCTGCTATATCCACTCTGCCAACTTTATTTATTCTTTTGTGCTATCTATTAGATTTATATCTCTATGATTTATGTTTACCAAGTAGAATGAAATACTTTCTTTCCTTTTATTGGCGTCTGTTGTGTTATCTGAAGCGCATTCAATGATATAGGTAAAGTTATAGTTTTGGCACTTGGGAGTAGTTTGTCTCAGTTACATTCATGTTGTAGTCGTTATACAATGAACTCATCTGGTGGACGGACTCTGAGCAAACAATTGGGAAAGATAGGTTTCTGAGAAAGTGTCTCTTTTTGCTGAGATTCAGTTGTCTACATCACAACGAGATTGTGATATTGCATTGAAATGAAGTTAGAAATCGTTATAACATCATCGTTTAGCGTATGTTGTTTCTCGTTTCCTGTTGTGCTTAAGGTCACCCGGATATCCTGAGCTGCCAGCGATGCGACCTGCAGAAACCGATGTTCCTGTGGGATACGTCTATTTGAGGAAGGCATTATTTTGGTAAAAACTGCTAAGAGCATTTTTGATTTTGGCCGAACATTAAAACTTGTCAGATGATGCTACACATATTGTAACAAAGTCACGCAAGAAGAAGAATTTTGAAATTTCGAAGTGCCATGAGGCCTACTGACCAGAATAACGCCGCCATAACAGGCAATAGTCTTACCTGTATATGTTTCCCATTTATAAATACAGCAAGTACAGGTACCGCGCAAATGTCTCATCGGTACGCATGCGACAGCCTACGTATTTAATACACTGAAGTGGCAAGGAAACTGGTATAGCCATGCGTATTAAAATACAGAGATATGTAAACAGGCAGAATACGGCGCTGCGGTCGGCAACGTCTATATAACACAGCAAGTGTGTAGCGCAGTTGTTAGATCGGTTACTGCTGCTACAACGGCAGGTCATCAAGATTTAAGTGAGTTTGAACGTGGTGTTGTAGTCGGCGCGCGAGCGATGGGACACAGCATCTCCGAGGTAGCGATGAAATAGGGATTTTCCTGTATGACCATTTCACGAGTGTACCATGAATATCAGGAATCTGGTAGTAAAACATCAAATCTCCTACATCGTTCAACGTAAGTGCAACCCTTCCGCGAACTGCTGCAGATTTCAGTGCGGGGCCATCAACAAGTGTCAGCGTGCGAACCATTGAACGAAACATCATCGATATGGGCTTTCGGAGCCGAAGGCCCACTCGTGTTCCCTTGATGACTACACGACACCAAGCCTTACACCTGGCCTCGGCCCGTCAATACCGGCGTTGGACTGTTGATGACTGGAAACGTGTTGCCTAGTCGAACGAGTCTCGTTTCAGATTGTATCGAGCGGATGGACGTATACGGGTACGGAGACTACCTCATGAATCCATGGACCCTGCGTGTCAGCAGTTGACTTTTAAGGCCTGTGGAGGCTCTGTAGTGGTGTGGGGCGTGTGCAGTTGGAGTGATATGGGACCCCTGATACGTTTAAATAAGGCTCTGACAGGTGACGCATACGTTAACGTCCGGTCTGATCACCGGCAGCCATATAAGTCCGTTGTACATTCCGACGGATTCCAGCAGGACAATGCGACACACCACACGTCCAGAATTCGTACAGAGTGACTCCAGGAACACTCTTCTGAGTTTAAACACTTCCGCTGGCCACCAAACTCCCCAGTCATGAGCATTATTGAGCATATCTGGGATGCCTTGCAACGCGCTGTTCAGAAGAGATCTCCACTCCGTCGTACTCTTACGGATTTATGGACAACCCTACAGGATTCATGGCGTCAGTTCCCTCCAGCACTACTTCAGACATTAGTCGAGTCGATGCAACGTCGTGTAGCGGCACTTCTGCGTGCTCGCGGAGCCCTATACGACATTAGGCAGGTGTACCAGTTTCTTTGGCTCTTCAGTGTATGTTCCAAAACACCGCGCATAGAAACGAGATTTTCCGATGCTCATCCCTCGGGTGCTATTAGTGGTAAAAGGTACGGTCAAGTGTTGCGGATTGTCCTTGGGCTAGCGACCATATGTAAGCCCAATAGAAGGATTGTCTTTGTATGACTAACCTACATTACAGTGTCAAAGTGTGGATACTACACATTTCCTCCTGCTTAGGCAAATGGAGCAAATCGTACGGTTCCATTTGCATTTGATGTGGTCTACGGTGGGGTCGATGGGACTTACACGGAGGCATTCATGTACGTTTCCTCGGAAAACAGCAAAGAAAGGTTTTTTTAGTATAGTTTCGCTGTCACCAGCGAACTAAAACACAGCCATAGATTCCGAGACGGTTATGCGCAGCAAATGGGTGTAGTTTTTGCGATGTAGTCTCAAGATCCCGATCTCGAATAGGCTTGAAAATTTTCTTCACATCTTTATCCGTTTCAGAGATACAGCGGTTCAAATTTACCCTGCAAATAAACGTAAAATACGCACTTAAAAGTCCGGTGTGTGACGAAAACGTACTCCATAAGTGATGTAGCACGGAGAAATATGCTGCAAACCTCTCCATTATCATCCAGGAACCCCAGGTTGTGGTACAGATACACATGCAAATTGTTTTGGCGCGTAAAATAGGTCTGAGGTGAAAATTAGTTTTGCACAATTTTAGTTTCGCATGAGTAATACATTTTACTGACCAATACAGTCTTTTCATACGAGTTCCACGCCCTGCTGCAACAGGGAAAAGAAGGGAACCAGCGGAAGAATGCTTCTGTCTTAGCACGAAATATGAGAAAATGTTCCCGTTTATTTAAGAAACTGACTGAAATATGGGAAACCAGCCGCCTCATTCTATCTTCCTCAACACCTTTAGATCGTCTGCCAAACATTTTGCATGCAAACTTATTCGCCCTTTTTTATACTGAGAGAGAAGAAGATAGTGGCAGTGCCAAAGAGATGGTAGGCAGTGATTGTTTTATAGAAAGAACAATGGAGGCAATGGCAGTGTGTGAGAAAGAGCAACCAGCGTCTGTGGCCGAGCGGTTCTAGGCGCTTCAGTCCAGAACCGCGCTGCTGCTACAGTCGCAGTTTCGAATCCTGCCCCGGGCATGGATGTGTGTAATGTCCTTAGGTTAGTTAGGTTTAAGTAGTTCTATGTCTAGGGGACTGATGACCTCAGATGTTAAGTCCCATAGTGCTTAGAGCCATTTGAACCATTTTTTTTTTAGAAAGAGCGGGACACATTGGCAGCAGAACGAAGTTGACTGTGACGGAACAGTGACAGGAAAAGAGAAAGAGGAACTGTTTGAGAGCCAGTGATAATGAGAGACATAGTATATGACAACGACGACAAGGAAGGGAGATATAGTGTCACTGAGAAGCAGCGTTAGGAAGGGAGGAATGAGATATTAGCAGTAAGAGAGAGCAAGAATGTGTGAGAGGAGACTGTAGTTGGAGGACAGAGTGAAGGGGTCTGTCGTTGTGACACAGGAGGCAATGACAGAGAGACATAAAGAGATAATGACAAACAGTTGGGCTGAATGAGTGAGTGAGAAAGAGCAACCGGAAGTGGATGGGTATGAGCGACTTAAAGCTATGGACTAGTGTGTGTGAGTATTACAGCTAGGGGAGCTTACACCAGTTTGAGGCGAGTTGCATGTTAAAAAAAGGGGCGAATATGTTCGCATGTCAAAATTTCTGGGAAACAGCTTGACACTCCATATCCGACCGGCGGAAGAAAACAGCAAATGAGCTACGTCGAAACTTTGTCCAGGAGAGATTCACTCATTGTTTCTTGCTTTACATGGACGTACAAGTGATTCGATTCAATTTTTCTGATATCAGGGGTCCGTAGCGTCAAATCGAACATGTTAAACTGCTTTACAATTACTAGAAAGTGAGTGGTCGAAAAGGACGACGAAGAGAACTGTCTACAAGCTGTCCTCGTTTATTCTATTTTGCAGTGTCATCATTTAATGTGCAATGGACATTGTATTTAGTAAGAACAGAGGGGCTTTTTCATTTGAATAAAGTGAAAATCGTTAGTGGAAGTTTTAAAGGAACTGTTTTCAGAATTTACCTGATGCTACATCGAGGTAAAAAAAAGCAATACCAAAAAATAATTAATGTTGAGTTATGAAATTTCGGAAATGCACTTGTCTAGCTAATGTATTTAAGTGATTAACATAGGGAGATCGAAGGTTAATGTAAGCACGAGATAGTCCATTGCAAATGTTACTACTGAATAAGTTTTCAAATGCCAAGATCGCTAAAATCATTTATTCTTATATATGACCGGTTTGACAATTCTCCGTTGCCATCTTCGGATCTATGTTTACGTCATTACACAATCTTCTCTTTCAGTAGAGTAAGTGGTGCTATAAAAATGGTGTACTCTGAAAAGTCGACTTATAGTATAGCTACGATGCCAATGTGGACGAGCGTTGTATAATATTACTTACTGTACTGAAGGTGCAGATTGTGTAATGATGTCAACAGAAACGAAGATGCTAACGGGGAACTGCCGAAATCGATCATATATATGAATAAATGATTTAAGCGATATTGACATTTGAAAATTTATTTAGTATTCATAATACTACAGACCGCCCCCACGGTGACGATGTCAGAAGTGTATACATTGCAAATGTGAAATGCTGATACATTAATAACCAGTGTAATCGCCAGAATGTTGCGTACTAGAATGTAAACATGCATCAACCGTGTTTCACCGGAGCCGGATGGCAGTTTGTGGGATAAGGTCCCATACCTTTTGCACTTTGTCGGTCAGTAGAGGGATGGTTAATGTTGTTTGTGGATGACACTGGACTTGCTGCTCAATTATGTCCCATGTGTTCTCGATTGGAGGCAGATCTGGTGATCGAGCAGGCCAAGGGAACATGTCGGTAATCTATAGAGCATGTTGGTTTACAACAGCGGTATGAGGGCGAGTTATACAGTTGGAAAACACACCTTGGAATGCTGTTCATGAATGACAGGACAACAGGTCGAATCACCAGACTGACAAACAAATTTGCACTTAGGGTACTTCGGATAATCACGTGATTGTCGCACTCCAGACTCCCAACTGAGGATGTCTTGGAAATATTCTCTCACTTGATCAAATTGATTGGCTAATTAATTATATCGATATCCTTTGTCTAGGACATTTTCTCCCTGCTTCCTATTGGTGGATACAAGGACCGGAATATTTGGCGGGGTTCGATCCTGCAGCCACACAGTTTCCAAACTCTACTGGATTTGTTTTCGCATGCCTCCCATCGGTGGTTGCTGACAACGTTAGATCACTTGGCAGGAAGTCTACTGCGTTGGAGGTAGCCGAAAATTTGAAATTAAAGCTCAGTTGCATATGATGGGCTTAAACAATCTGTGGCGTCTGTGCTCACAATACCACTATCAGAAACAATAAATTGGGGCAATCTGATGTTGCGATTGGGCTTTTAATGCAGATTAGATCTCTCTGCTGCATTCGGAAGGAGGAGGAAGGGCCTACTGCGTGATAGGATAGTGACAACAACAACAACAAATACCTGTGCAAGACAGAGTCCACTGCGATGTTGAGCCGTGCTGCGGATCGCATTGGTGCTGTTGTAGGTTTCCGTCCTCTGTTGGAGGCCAGACTGTATCGTTTAGTTGACATGGTTGCAGTTGTTTGTATTCTTCTTACGTTGACTGGCACCACTTGGTTTTGCAAGCATTGCCTGTCCGCTAGTGGCAGCAGCGACGTTATCGATATGTAGTAACTGTGGCCCTGTCTTTGAGGTGACGTCGTTGTTCTTCCGGGTCGTGTGAGTGAGCAGTTCGGTTTGGGACTGCAGAGAAGCCAAGAGGGCAGTGCGGGAACACACTGGCACACTGGGACCGCTGGCGGCACACATGCACTGCCGGATGGAAGGGCTGTGGCTGCAAGGGTACACGACCTAGTCGTCAACTGGATCCAACAGGCTGTAAGTTGAGTGGATTTTAATCCTAGCAGTGAAACCTCCACCATTGTGATATCTCGCGATTCTTCAGTGACTTGGGTTCGTGTTGGTGTCTGCAGTGTCGCCAAGACGAAGAGCAGCGAGTGGATTGCTTGGGGGGGGGGGGGGGGGGGGGATCTAATTAGCTTCCCTCGACTTCTTGTTACGAATTGCTGAATTGCTGCATTCTATATGTTTATGTGTTACTATCTGTTAAGTTCAACCAGTGGTATTTTTCCTGCCTGGTGGCCGCTAATCCCTCCAGTGACCTGCCCTGGAGGTTAGTGTATGTAACGGCAGTGTACGTTACCTCACCTTGCCGCTGCTTTCCGGTAAGGCGTGTAGTTTTGACAGTTTCCTTGATCTGTAGGTCGGTTGGTGTTTCTTCTACTCTGGTAGTAGCGGTGCCTTTCTCCTTTCGGACGTAGTGCTGACCGCCGGTTCCGGCTTTGGCGTGGTGTTCCATTGTTGCGTTGGTTATAGGACGTTAGGTAGCTACAGCAGATTATCATTAGTCGTTCGTTAGACTGCTGCTAGTCTGAGTTACCATCTTGTGAAGTGAATGCAACTCTTGGTTGCCTTTCTCATCGTTTGCGAAAGTGTTTTCGGTCTGAACTACTTAGAGGCCGATTCCTGGACCACAGCCTGTGACTGGCCCTTGTGTTTTATTGTGTTTTTATTTTATTATTGTATTACCAAGTTACCATCATTTTGCTCACCTGTTTGGTGATCAGTTGCTTGTCCTTCTGAATTTACCTTGTTATTATATTTGCTGCTTTATTGTATGTCTCTAAATTTTTTAAATATAATTGCCATTCTTGGCGTTACAGCAAGTTTAAACGGTTGTGCTACCAAGTTTACTATCATTTTGTCTCACCTGTTTGGTGATCAGTTGCCTGTCTTTTAAATTAGCTTTTTCTCTTGCCTTGCTGTTGACAGTATGTTTGTTAAATTTTTTTAATAAGTGCCATTCTTGGCGTTAAAGGCCTTCAGTCGTGACTGTCACTACTTGTCTTAAAATCTAATGGGGCAATTGTATTTTAGCAGTTAACCTTTAAGACCTTGGTGATTTGTTTTCAATATTTTAATAACTGTAGTTCGTAAGTTGCAACAAGTGAAACAGTTCTTAATTTATTACCATTAAGGCCTTCAGCCGTGAAACAATTCTTAAATTATTGCCATTATTTTAATTTTTTGTTGATTTTAAATATATTGTGTGTGATTAAATAAAACCACGATCCAGTCCGTAATTAGTTGCCATGACTAGAGTCTGAGTTCGCGGAAACACTCGCACGTCCCGCGCGCTGTGTCCCGACGTCCATATGCAGCATGACAGTCCCCTCATATGCCAACGGTGCCAATGCCCAGAGCTTAGTGAAGACTACCACCACAGTTGTGGCCGCAGCCACGATCGTGGATGCTCGAGTATGCCAGAATGCACCATCCCCCGCCATCTAGGGCATCAGGGGGTGATTGTACTGGTAGGAATTCAGACGCTATCAATGCTTCCAGCACAAACATCTATCATTTTGAACCTCCTCTCAAGCAACACACACGTCCTCTTCTATCCCCGCTCATCCAGTACACTGGTCACGTCGTTAGGCCCGCTACTGCAGACACGGGTAGACAGACCGGCACATTCTTTGTACCAAACCGCCCTTCACAGGCTGAGCATTACTTCCGGTTGCCTACTCCTCGTGACCACCCTTGCAGCCAGCCACGATGCACTGTGAAACAAAGAGCTGTGGCTTGGATGTGTACGGTAGTTCTAGCCAGTTCCACCCTGACATCCCCCTCCCCTCTCAGTTTAAAAAATCCACTTTACCCAATTCGAGATAGCGATGTTATTGACCATACACCTCATATTTCTCACACAAAATTCAGATTTCTCGCTCTTATACATGTTATTTTCGAAGACAGAAGAAATCAGTGCATATACGCTTGTTCACATCGCTAAAGTATCGTTACTTGTTGTGAAAATCCTGCAACAGTTTGGAATAGGGTACATTTCCTCTAAGTATTTTGTCATTAGGTAGAAAATAGAAAAAAATCTCTTGTAATCAGTTTAATATCCGTTACATCATGCACTGCAGGACTAGAATATTTAACTCAGTTTTGGCCCATGACAGAATGCTAAGATCTACTTCCTCTCAGGATGAAAGTAATCAAATGCCTCGCCACAATCGAAGTCTCTGAAGGTAACAGCGCAGAGAAGTTGTAAATATCACGTTTATCCTGCGTATCACTTACTAAATTCCGTACTACATTTGATTTTATTACGATACTCATCTCTCCCTTTGTAAGTGGGAGATTGAAATTTCGTTAAAAGATACCGCCGCAACGAAGAAAACGCCTGATTACCACTCCAGCTCAAGAATCACATCCGTGGTACCCTAGCCGTCACTTCCACTCACCAGGCGGCACGTCATTGGTATCAAATTCATAGGCTATTTGATTAAATTGATCTTGAGAGACTGCTACGGTCGCAGGTTCGAATCCTGCCTCGGGCATGGATGTGTGTGATGTCCTTAGGTTAGTTATGTTTAAGTAGTTCTGTCCCTTAACATAGACAAATGTAATGTATTGCGAATACATAGAAAGATGGATCCTTTATTGTATGATTATATGATAGCGGAACAAACACTGGTAGCAGTTACTTCTGTAAAATATCTGGGAGTATGCGTGCGGAACCATTTGAAGTGGAATGATCATATAAAATTAATTGTTGGTAAGGCGGGTACCAGGTTGAGATTCATTGGGAGAGTGCTTAGAAAATGTAGTCCATCAACAAAGGAGGTGGCTTACAAAACACTCGTTCGACCTATACTTGAGTATTGCTCATCAGTGTGGGATCCGTACCAGATCGGTTTGATGGAGGAGATAGAGAAGATCCAAAGAAGAGCGGCGCGTTTCGTCACAGGGTTGTTTGGTAACCGTGATAGCGTTACGGAGATGTTTAATAAACTCAAGTGGCAGACTCTGCAAGAGAGGTGCTCTGCATCGCGGTGTAGATTGCTCGCCAGGTTTCGAGAGGGTGCGTTTCTGGATGAGGTATCGAATATATTGCTTCCCCCTACTTATACCTCCCGAGGAGATCACGAATGTAAAATTAGAGAGATTCGAGCGCGCACGGAGGCTTTCAGACAGTCGTTCTTCCCACGAACCATACGCGACTGGAACAGGAAAGGGAGGTAATGACAGTGGCACGTAAAGTGCCCTCCGCCACACACCGTTGCGTGGCTTGCGGAGTATAAATGTAGATATAGATGTAGAAGTTCTAGGGGACTGATGACCACGGATGTTAAGTCCCATAGTGCTCAGAGCCCTTTGAACCATTTGATCTTGAGAGTCACTTTGACTGGTGAGTAATAGAGAAAAATGGTGAATTTGCGCTAGGTATTGGCAACTGTACTACGTTTACGAGCAACTTTAGAATACATGGCGGGAAGGGATGTCATGATCGGGTGGGCAGAAGTGACATAGAATCGATAAAATTGCAAAAAAGACATGTAAACTGTGGGGAAATACGCCAAAATATGGGGAATTGAGGGGAATAAGGGAGTACGCTTGGTGCAGGAAAATTCTTGTACATGGGAACGTGGATGTGACAACATTAGAAATATGGGAAAAAGTTGGCATGAAAACATCAGGAAGCAGGGAAACAGTCAGTTTTCGTCGAGTGCGATAAGACTGTTGGAATAGAATGTTCAATGTGGATGCCCACCAAACGCAGAGAAATAAAATTATATACGTTGGATCAGAAGCCCAGGTGTGACTCCAAAGTTATCAGCAACCGCCTTATAAATCTTTATGGTGTCCTCAGCTAAACAGCGTTGTATTACCTGCTGGGGTGACTGCAATATACAACTACAGAATGGATCGTGTGTCTGAACTCGTACAGGAGGTTTTAGTTGTTTTAAGCCCTAACAATCAGTATTTACAGTGTGCTTCTCTGTACCCACCACCAATCGCAACCATGCAGTGTCAGCTAACAGACGCCTCACAAACAGTTGCCGTATGGTTTTTTTTTAACAGCATTTTACTGTATGTTTATTGAGGTAATAGTGATACATGCAAGTTGACTCTCCTTTGATGCTTTCCTGGAAAAGAGAGCCATCTACCTCAAAACTGACATGGATCCGCGTTAAAGGCTGGTAGAAGGTAGATTGAGTGATCAGTTGAGAGATATGAAATAATGGTCGACTGATGTATTCTTGAAAGAGGGAGGTGTTGAAGGGAGTCATTATCACGCATTTAATAATTTTTTCCCGTTTTTCTCTCGGGGTGTATCAGTTCTGTGGTATAACCTGGGATCAACTCGTACTCAAATGCGTGTTTTGTGTGTGACTTTGAGCACAATCTACCTGTGATCGGTAACAGCAAACTTTTCCATACCACAGTCATCAGAGGACTTCCAACTCATGTGTGATGAAAATTGTCCATCGATAGAAAACTTGTTTTGGATCTTCCCCTAGACGAACGAAGATGTATGTGAAGTAGCCCATTTCTCTGCCACATTTTGGACGTAAATCGAGTCTTCAGTTTCCTATAGGTACGAAGCGACTGTTACTAAACTTTTCATATTCGTCCTATCCAAAATACATCATGTGGGTCACCGAGGAGAGGGCAGGTCGTAGGATCTTTCAGTAGGTTGGTGTATAACATGCACAAATATTCTCGTATAAAATCAGACAGCACATGGGTATCCCAGCAATATGACCATACACATATGGAAAACTGCGGAAAAATACGAAAAATGACATAAAATTGGTAAATTTCGAGGAAAACCTGGCATAATCACGATAATTTGATGTGAGATACGTAAAAATTTGGAGAGTTACGGTGAAATATGTAAAATCGCGAAAACCTAACAAAATTACGGAAATTGACTGAGAATACATAAAATTAGAGAAAAAATACCATGAAATGAGTACTGAGAAAAATCTATAGAACTGAATGTTATGGAGGAGGAGAGAAGACTTACGCTACATATTCACATCTTAATAGTGGAGAGAGGAGGCATTGTAGAGATGTGGCGTCAAGGCGAAACGGCAATATTATCCCGCATATGTGCAATACAACTTAATATCAGACCTTGACTTCTGTATGCAAGCGGAAGGTTGCTAGGGGTGGTGGTAAATTGCGATAGGACGCTGTCTACTGATCATAGTGTTTACCTGTAACCTCCCCCTCACTTATCGACCTTAATGACAGTGAAAAATTGAACCACGTGTACCTAATGGAAATTTGGGAAACGCAATCGTCACCGAAGTTAATCTGTTGGCAAAGAGGGAGGAAGGTTACATCTAAATAAAAGGAAAAATGGAAATGAAATTGGTTTAAATTAATTTTGAAAAAAGGGTAAAGTTAAAAAAGAAAGTAAATATGCGGTCGTTACATTATCAATTAACTGGCGTTAATTAGATATTTGAGATTTGGGGAAAATTACGGTCGCCAGTCCTATGGACAACTACTATAATAACTGAAAAAGAAACGTTAATGCACATATAATTAGCAATAAAAGTGTGCAACTGAAGGTTGACACGTGTTGTGTGAAAACTGAACGTTTGTCAGAAGTAATAAATTTCGCTACACTCTTACTTAATTTAGCAAAAGAATTAATAAAACCGGAAAATTGAAAGTTAATCTAGTGACTGAAATTAATAGTGAACTTTGTTTCTGAAGCACTTCGAAATAAAATAAAATAAGGTTAGTCTTGGGCCACGTCAACAATCATCTCAAAAGCAACTTGAATATACGCAATTTAGAAATAAGAGATTTAACTCTGAACTTGAATTAAATGATTTTGAACAATTAACAGTAGTAAAATTTAGTACGTACCAAACTGAGATGCAGTTACAGGTAAGCTAAAATATGGTAACAAAACTCGCACTCTTAATTTGTGCTTGTGTAATCCAAATATAGTTCTGTTTCGTTATTGTAGCCAGCTATGAATACTTTAACTGAAGTTTGAAATTAAAGCAGTGAAATGGAATGATATTACATTAATGCTGCCGTTTGAATTTCAACGACACACGGGTTCATTTCGGAAAAGGAAAGGACCCTGCTTGGTAATGCAATTGCAACAAAGGTTAATGCTAAGTTGTTGTATTTTAGTGATGCAAATGGAACAGTTTGAAAAGCTGAGGTCTGCCATACAGTTCTAAAACTTTACGTGCTTTTAAGCAAAATTTCTAACAGTATCAAGAAATGGAATACTATTTACAAAATTAATCAGGGTACATGGTGATAACAAGAGGTAGATCAAAATACGCAAATTAATAAATAATTACATAGAATACACATTTTTATATAACCTTTTCATAATTAGTATTGTCGCCATGAGAGTCCACGTAACGCTAAGCAAGGAAATTATACACAGCAGATCCAAGAAAACATAAATATTGACAGCAGAAGTCTTTCACATCAGCTGTCCGGGAAGAAAAACACCTCCGCCTTCCGTACTCGCAAGTACAAAGAATGCCGACAGCGGCTCCGCCTCGCCAGTATTGTTGTGGCCGCCTGGGCGGCACGCTTGATCTCACTCGCTTGTGTAACGGCGTTTCCAGAACGTCCGTTTCACTGAATTCTTTCGGAAAAACTCACTCCCGAGTAATCTCAAGGAGTCCATTAACACTATCACAGTGGACAACCCAACACTGTCCATCATCACACGCATGTACTAGCCTGAAACTTAAAAAAACGTCTACGTACACCGGCAATGACTGGTAAAAAACATATTCATGAAATCTTACAGCTAGTTACAAAATCATATATACATTCCTTAATCTACTGTGACTCAGCTGAAAACTTAAAACTAGCAGCTTGAATTTTTTAATAATCAGTTACTCTTAAATCATTTAATCAAAATTAGTTAGTTATTAATTACAACTTCTTTAATGACCTCTTGGTCAGGCAAAAGCATGGCAACATAGCAAATGCTTAAATCTTACACTCTACATTTACATACTGTACAAATTACCCATTCTGTAGTGTTAATCAATCCTTGGTTGGTACAATTTCAAGTCTACAATGTTTCGTATACCTAATAGTTTTCCAGAGTTTGGATACTCTAAGCAATAAACATTTTTGTGAGGTATACCAATGACTTTATATGGTTCATTACAAACAAACTTAAATTTAGAGATTTCATCGTCTATCTCGCTCGATTTCTCATGAGCTTTTGCAAGTACTAAGTCTCCGATTGCAAACTTAGCAAAACGCGCTTTAGCGTCATGACGACGTATGAGAGCATCGGCTTTTAGCTTCATTATTTCTCGCAAACGATCTTTTTTCACACCAATACTAATGTCAATCCGTGGAAGGAATTTGATTATCTCTTACACTAAACTTTTACTTCTGTCATCTAACAGGTCACAATGGTCATGCCAAGTGGCATTGGCCAACAATAGGTCGTCAACACACACAGTTATTCTTGAACTCAAAGCCGGGCCTAGCACTTTCTGTAGGGCCCTGATGAATACGGACACAGATATATTAAGTCGAAACGGCAGTACCCTATACTGATAACACCTGCCCGCAAACAAGAAGGCGGTGTATGGCCTAGATTCTTCTTCAAGTTCTATTTGCCAGTAACCAGCCGTGATATCGAGGCTAGTCATGAACTTAACGTCATGAAAACGTTGCAAAACCTCCTCCATACTCTCTGGTCTATCTGTTTCGCGTTGAACGACCCTGTCCAACGTGTGTGCGTCAATCACAATACGCACAATACGCACACTACCATCCCGTTTTGATACAATGACCAAACCGTTATTGTATGGACTCGTACTTCTTTCAATCACTCCCCATTCTATCATCTTTTCTATCTCCCGTTCCACTGCTTCCTTTTTGGACAGAGGTATAGCATACGGCCTCACTAAGAATGGTTCGTGCGGAATTACATGCAATTTGCATTTATATGTCCCGGTTTGTCTGAAAACGCACTCTTGTTCCACATTATTACTTCATACAGGCCTCGTCTTTGTTCGTGTGTAACGTTTCACCCACCGTCTACAATACTTTCCAATTTACTTTCCAATTCACTTTCCACACCAATGCCGAGATTCCTCACGTTACAGTAGTTCAAATTCATGCCTACGACAATAGCATCCGGCCACTTAACAATGTGTATAGGCTGGTATTGCCTAGGCACACCATCTCCTGCCTTGTCAAAACTAACTACTATTGTTTTATCTTGTGACGTACATGTCAAAGTTTTGCTTTCGCAATTAATCACTGCACGGTACTTTAATAGCCAATCTAACCCGATAATTACTTCCGTAGTTAAGTCTGGCACGACGACAAACTTGATCAAATCGTGTCCCACACACCTCGAGGTTAGCAAAGATCTGCTTTCTGACCGGTTTACTGGCCTTCCCAGTAGCACCGATAATTTTCACTCCTGTTACTGGCATAACTACGTTACTAGGTCTGTCTTTCAGTAACTCAAATATTTTGCCAGATACAGCACTCAATTGTGCACCGGTGTCAATCAACACGTTTAGTTGCAGGTCGTGCATATTAACAGACACTACTATCTGTCTACACTTATCCTCGACTGTTTCTTTATTTTCCCACAATAAATCCTCATCTATATTCAGGTTATTCCAGAAAAACCATCCGGCTTTGATCCTACATCCGGCTTATCTAGCGGCTTTTTCATCCTCTGTTCACATACAGTTTTAATTTAAACACGTTTGTCCTGAGGCTTCGCCTCCAGTACAGAAACCTTTTCCTGTAACTCGCCAACTAGTGAGTATTGCTTTGCTATCACTTCACTAATTGTCACCTTCGTTGATTCCTCTTTGGCCAGATTGATCTCATCTGCCAATATACCTGGAGGAATGTGCTCAGTAGTATCTGCAATTACTTCCTCTGGATCTGCGCAACCCGCACTGCTACCGTCCGACCGTATAACGTCAGCTCTAACCTCATACACGCTGTAATCTACGTGCTTTTCTACCAATCGTGTCCGGCTATCACTAAAATTCTCGTAATCTTTCTCCTTAATAATTTCGCAATGTTTAAATTGGATTTTTGCTTCGGATGGGTCGGCTACTTCTACCACTATAGCTGTCGGTAAAGTCTGCCGGTTAGGGCCAGAACTTTCTATCACTTCACAAACACTATCTTCCTGCGGGACGAGACGCGGCAAATCCTGCCCGCGCTCCCCATAAACACTTCTCCCATACAGGCCCCTATAATCTTTTAGTTCGTCGTATAAGCGACCGAACTGCCTTAACCAGATCTCATCCGTCTCTGCATCCCCCCGCTCGATGACGGACGGGTTAGCCGACATCTGATCTTCTCTCAACACTTGCGAATCATTCTTAAACTCAATCTCCGGTTCCGCTGTGGGTGTTCAAAACTGGTTCAAATGGCTCTGAGTACTATGGGACTCAACTTCTGAGGTCATCAGTCCCCTAGAACTTAGAACTACTTAAACATACCTAAGCTAAGGACATCACACACATTCATGCCCGAGACAGGATTCGAACCTGTGACCGTAGCGGTCGCGCGGTTCCAGACTGTAGCGGCTAGAACCGCTCGGCCACCCCAGCCGGCTGTGGGTGTTACAGCTGCCACTTTATAATCGATTTCCGGAACACTACTTAAATTGTTCTCACTGGCAGTGAATGTATTTTCTACTGCCGTGTCTACAGCACCTTTCTCCTAACACTGGCACACTCTCCCGCCGTTGATTATTCCATACGGAATTCTCATAACAATGACACCTGGGTTTTCTCCTGTTATTGGGCCGCCAAAATTTATCCACGCCCGGACGGCCCCTCACCAGCGCGGCTAATGGTTTCCCTGTCTCGTCCCAGCAGATCTGCTCCCCGGATGCTGCTGAGGCGGCTTATCACACCCTCTGGCATTATTACTATTCTGTGAAGCCCGTATCATGTTAGTATGATACTGGTTTCCGTCATTCCTGTTATTATTTGCATTGTACCGATTGTCATTACGGCCTGAATCATTATTGTTGTTGCTGCCATGGTTGCGGTATGCATTAATTCCCATGGTTATCGTTGTTGTGGCACCCGTTGTTGCTACTACGACCTCTACCACTGTCGCGATTATTGCGCCAATTGTCCTCGTCCTCAACTCTTTCCCGGAAATCATTGATTGTCTTGTAATTGCTTCCTACGTACCGTTTTGTATCATATGGAAGCTTCTTGTAGATTTCCCAGACTATTTCGGATTCCGTGCGGCGATCACGCAAATATTCCAACTTGCGGGTCCAGCCCTCGCAAAACTCCTTCATCGAGCCACGCGAATTCGCATCGAAAGGTCTCGATACGACATATTCGCGCCAGACACTTGATTGTTTTTGCTCTGAGCAGTATTCAGCCAGAAACAAATTTTTAAACTCGTCAAAAGTCAGGTTCGTGATGTTGAGGTTTAAGCCCCAACGCTTGGCATCACCAGCCAACACGTCAATAACCGCATTAACTTTTCTCTCATTAGTCCATGATCTGGGTAAAGCTCTTTCACAATTTTTAATGAAATCCGTCGCGTGCATACGGCCTTTTTTCAAGGGGTCGAACCGCTCCTCTTTCGTCAACAATTCCGAACTATGTGCACAGATTGGCATATAGCTCTGTTTTTCATCAAGTTTCTTTTCTAATTCCGACACTCTCGTAATAACTTGGCAAGTGGTTGTCGCAAGGGTTTCCACTTCCCTCTTTTTCTTTTAGCAGGTATTAGCCTGCTTCCTCACCTTAGTATCTACCTCGGATACTAAAGCCTTTAAAGTTTCCACCTTCTGTTGATCCTCTTTTTTCACAAATTGAATTTGTTCCGTCACCTTATTCTCGATGATCGGAGCAACAGCTTCTTCCACACTTTTCTCGATTTTGCTAATTTCGGAGTGTAAACGAGTATTTATGCTCGCAGTTTCCGCCTGAACTATCATTTCCTGTTTAAGATTACCGATTTCGGTATTAATCACAACAATATCTTCTTTGATTTTATCAACTTTTGTGTTAACAACTCCAACATTGTTGTTAACAACATTAATAGCTCTGTTCTGATTGTCTAGCTTCCTGTCAATTTTTTCAGACTGGCTTGTTGCTTGGCAGACTGAGCCTCAATTTTGCTCGACTAAGCCTTGATATTGTTAATTCAAAACTTTCAATAAATCGGATAAATTCCTGGAAACTACCGGTTTTACTTCCGTAGCGGGTTCCTCCTTACTTGTCCCCCCATATTCGGTATCAAGGGGTTCAGATCTGAT
Organism: Schistocerca americana; assembly: GCF_021461395.2. Classification (NCBI taxonomy): domain Eukaryota; kingdom Metazoa; phylum Arthropoda; class Insecta; order Orthoptera; family Acrididae; genus Schistocerca; species Schistocerca americana. The sequence continues at coordinate 500,978,185 of NC_060120.1, forward strand.
TTTCACTTCCAATTTCGAAACATTTTCTAAAGTTTTGGATTCCATTTCTGCTCTTTGTTGCGTTTCGGCGGTCGCGTCTTCCATGCTAACCGCCTGCCCCTGAACAATGGGTTCCCCGGTGCGCGTTTCCCACTGTTCGACCGATTGTTCCGTACCCAAGTCTACCAAATTTTGGTAATTGTTACCTTCACTCATTTTACTAATTTTCAGTATTTATGCCAAACCTCAAATCTAAATAGGATTCCTCCCACTGCTTATTCTCGCTGACGTAACGACGTGTTCGTAACCAGTACTTTGTTACGAGATTTGCACAATGCAAAATTCGTGATCAGAACAACCTCAAACCGAAGACTGTCCCGTCACCAGGTCGCCACGTGTAGCCTCCCCCTCACTTACCGACTTTAATGACTGAAAAATTAAACCTCGTGTACCTCATGGAAATTTGGGAAAAGATCTGTCGGTGAAGAGGGAGAAAGGTTACATCTAAATGAAAGGGAAAATGAAAATGAAATTGGTTTAAATTAATTTTGAAAAAAGGGTAAAGTTAAAAAAGAAAGTAAATATGCGGTCGTTACATTATCAATTAACTGGCGTTAATTAGATATTTGAGATTTGGGGAAAATTACGGTCGCCAGTCCTATGGACAACTACTATAATAACTGAAAAAGAAACGTTAATGCACATATAATTAGCAATAAAAGTGTGGCAACTGATGGTTGACACGTGTTGTGTGAAAACTGAATGTTTGTCAGAAGTAATAAATTTCGCTACACTCTGACTTAATTTAGCAAAAGAATTAATAAAACCGGAAAATTGAAAGTTAATCTAGTGACTGAAATTAATAGTGAACTTTGTTTCTGATGCACTTCGAAATAAAATAAAATAAGGTTAGTCTTGGGCTACCTCAACAATCATCTAAAAAGCAACTTGGATCTACGCAATTTAGAAATAAGAGATTTAACTCTGAACTTGAATTAAATGATTTTGAACAATTAACAGTAGTAAAATTTAGTACGTACGAAGCTGAGATGCAGTCACAGGTAAGCTAAAATATGGTAACAAAACTCGCACTCTTAATTTGTGCTTGTGTATTCCAAATATAGTTCTGTTTCGTTATTGTAGCCAGCTATGAATACTTTAACTGAAGTTTGAAATTAAAGCAGTGAAATGGAATGATATTACTTTAATGCTGCCGTTTGAATTTCAACGACACACGGGTTCATTTCGGAAAAGGAAGGGACCCTGCTTGATAATGCAATTGCAACAAAGGTTAATGCTAAGTTGTTGTATTTTAGTGATGCAAATGGAACCGTTTGAAAAGCTGAGGTCTGCCATACAGTTCTAAAGCTTTACGTGCTTTCAGTCTTCCTTGTTGGTTGATTGAGGGTTTGAAGTCGTCGATCGAGGAGGTGGCGACAATCACTTATTGCCGGCCGTCGCTGTTGCAGAAGCTGGATGTTGGCGCGCCTTCTTCTCGACACGGTCACCAGGCGAAACGGGCTCTTGATGTGTGCCAGCTAATGTTACCCGTCCGCGACACCGTGCCAGAAACTATCATAGCAAGTCGAGCGCAATTACATGCTGCCAAACCCCGAAAGCGCGGCAACTTGCAGGAGCGTAACCCAACACACCTGCTCTACCGCCCTACTTCAGCCAGACTCTGCTCTGCCCGCGCTCCACGCGGCAGAAATAACACTACCCAAGATCCTAAACACTTTGGTTCTCCACCCGACCTATCGATGTAATCGTTTCATAGCATAGCTTTCCTTACGCAAGACCCAGCGTAAAAATACAAATAATATTTACAAAAGAAACCAATCATACATCGACATAAATACACACACACACACACACACACACAGAAATGTCATTTCTTCAGGTAACAAAATAAGGAAGAAAATTAAAGTAAAGTAGATGGAAATAGGAGGATATGCATTTCCGACGTTACATACCTTCCCGTAAGATATCTTCATGTGCATTTTCGGCTACCGACAATCATTCTGTAGGACTGTTGTGGACATATCGTAATTCCCGAATCGTAATCGGGCTTGAACTTCGCAAACAGTAGGCGCTAGCCAACCAGAACGCCCCAAAGTGCATAACTTCGGCAGAGAAACTCTCCTGCCAAGAGCATTGCAGGAAATCACAGTCAGTCTCTATCCTATCATGCAGTAGGCCCTTCCTCTTCCTTCCGAATGTAGCAGAGAAAACCAATGTATGGGTTATATAGTGCATTAAAAACCCAATCACAACATCAGATTCCTCAATTATTGTTTCCGATAGTAGTATTGCAAGCACACACACCAGTCCAACTCCTCCGCAGATTGTGTATGGACATAGCATGCAACTAAGTTTAATTTAAAAATTTTGCAGCTACCTCCAACGTAAGGGACTTCAAACCTGTGTCAGTATCGATCGAGAAGAGGCATGCGTAGCAAATCCAGTAGGTTTTGGAAACTCGGCAGTTGCAGGTCGAATTTCGCTAAATATTCCAATCATAGTATCCACCAATAGGAAGCAGTGAGAAACTGTCCTACACAAAGGGTAAGGATTTAATTTATTAGCCAATCAATCTGATCGAGTGAGGGAATATTTAAAAGACATTCACAGTTGGAGGTTTGCCAGGTAAACACTGCTTTGTTTGGGGTTTGGTCGGAGTGCACGCGTGGCAGGGGCACGCAACAGGCGATGGCCACTTGAGAAAGAGGTAACATGTGTTTCGACATGAATTTCTCATATGTCAATATCAAACGGTTAACGCTCTCTGCTGCTTTTGTTCAGGCATTAGCGCAACATCCTGCTTGTCAGTCGCGTGGTCCAAATGAGTGTAGTGCGGTCTCTTGGACATTGTCACATGGTGTGGCCTGGCGGAACAGTTGACCCGGTATGAAATACCCTGCAGATCATGTGAAAATTTTTTTATCACTGTAATTACATGTGGTGATTATGTTCCTCGTGCTTTTGGGATTAAAAAAGCCGCAATTGTTTAAATATATTGCATAGTGCCTCGACTTCCTCAAAATGTTACATAAACAATATTCGATACACTGCAATCGATTTCCCCCCCCATTTCTTTAAATAAAAAAATAAATAAACTCCATCCCAAACACTGCCTTGTATCCTATAAATTGTTTAAATGAACATTATGGTATTCTAGGCGCTCAGTCCGGAACCGCGCGACTGCTACGGTCGCAGGTTCGAATCCTGCATCGGGCATGGATGTGTGTGATGTCCTTAGGTTAGTTAGGTTTAAGTAGTTCTAAGTTCTAGGGGACTGATGACCACAGATGTTAAGTCCCATAGTGCTCAGAGCCATTTGAACCATTTTTGAACATTATGGTAACCATTGCCTTGTGTAGCAGAAATTGTTTAAACAATATTCCAGAAACTGCAATCTATTTCCCGCCAAATGGCCAATCAATTGAGTCACTTTCCCGCAAATTTCCGTTTGGGAGAGGGCAAGGGGACTGGGTTGTTTCGCAGAGGGGAAGGTTAATTAATTGAACGATTTAATTAATTAGTCAATAAAATTGATATCAAAAGTGTGCTTGCACTGGCGATGGAAGTTCCCAGAGGGTTAAGGGAGGAGGAGAGGAAGGGGGACAAGGAGGGCGACAGCGAGTGGTGGGTGTGTTTCTCAGGGGTCATAATCCACTTAGCAGAACAACAGGTTAAGAACCTGTCAATTAAGAGAGAACAATAGGTTTGCCCCTGAATGTATGCTTTCCCCTGCCAAACATGCGATGGTCTTCCCCCTTGGCAGTGCCACGTGGCCGTCAGCAGCCAGGTCTTCTTGCGACTGTACATTCTCATAACCAGCGCTGCCAGCAATCACGCTCAGTGGCTACATTCCTGTCAAGGCTTTCTGCAGCATCGCAGAAGGAACATCCAGCTTCTCATAGCTCTATTACATGACCTCGTTCAAACTCAGGGAGGTACTGATAATGACGTCTTTGTCAAACGTAAAGCATCCTTGACTAACATCGACTCGACACGTCCAATCGCAAAGTTTAACGCTCACGACCGGTACAGCGTGTATTTAAGGCAAACCTGATTTGCAACTTCATAGTCGCACCGCCAGCGCAAATCTTATGCGCCTGGCGTGAAATTTGAACGGACGTAATCTTCCAGATGTAGAAACACACCTACTGACGTCCTATTATGTCTAGGTGTATGCATTGATGAGGGGTTGAACTGGAAAAAAAACACACTGAAGATCTGCTGAAACGTTTGAGTTCCGCTACTTATGCTATTAGGGTCATTGCGAATTTTGGCGATATACACCTCAGTAAATTAGCTTACCACACCTATTTTCATTCTCTGCTTTCGTATGGCATCATATTTTGGGGTAACTCGTCATTGAGTAAAACAGTGTTCATTGCACAAAAGCGTGTAATCAGAATAATTGCTGGAGCTCATCCAAGATCATCCTGCAGACACTTATTTAAAGAGCTAGAGATCTTCACTGTAGCCTCACAATATATATATTCACTTATGAAATTTGTTATTAACAATCCGAACGAATTCAAAAGTAATAGCAGTGTTCATGGCTACAACACTAGGAGAAAGGATGATCTTCACTACTCAAGGTTAAATCTAACTTTGGCTCAGAAGGGAGTAAATTATGCTGCCACGAGGGTCTTTGGTCACTTACCAAATAGCATCAAAAGTCTGACAGATAGCCATACAGCATTTAAAAGAAATTAAAAGAATTTCTTAATGACAACTCCTTCTACTCATTAGATGAATTTTTGATATAGTTAGTGGGTAATTTCCCCAACCCCTACAAAAAAAAAAAAAATTAAAAATATTAAGTGTCATGTAATGTTTTGTGTAATGTAATATCCTGTATAGACACCTTTTATTAACCTGACACGTTCCATATCGTTACGAAGTATCGTATTCATGATCAATGGAACAAGTACTAATCTAATCTGATCTACAACTCCTTCTTGGGGTTGCGACCTTTTTGCTGTGGGTCTATTTAGGGAAAAAGAGCTAATTTAAATGAAGATGAGTGTTGTGCATTCTGAACCCTGTTCGTCGCGAATGCGAGTCCTGTGTGTTAACCCCCGCGCCAGCCCGCTGCAGAGATTATTGGGTGTCAGGTGTCACGACGTGCTCCTCGAGTGGCGGCGGCGGTGTTGCGCCCACCGTGCGGTGTCTCGATCCATCACGGCCAGGAAACAGTCAGTGGCGCAGCGCGCTTCCTGCGGCAGGCACGCGAACTAGCCGCTGCTCGTCTGCTGCGGCAGGGGGGTACTGTTGGCTGAGTAGCTACTGCGGCTATCTGAATTCTGAAGAGAGCAGTCGCGGTGAAACAGCATTCATTCCATCATCCTATCTCTTCCGTAGACCCCACTGCGAAGAATCTTTAGTGGTGGAGATTGATAAGAAACGTACTGGGGGTAAATAGTAATTCTTTAGAACGTGTAATGATCCTACCCTTAAATGTTCCACAATTGTACTTAATAACAACGTTGCTACGTGATATTTTCGCTGCTGTAGCAATTATTTCCGAGCTTGAGGATAGGATTCAGTACGTCGCAGTAGTAACTGGTACTTATCTTGTCAAGATGGCTTCAGTTTCTGGATTTCTTCTTCTGCTGCTAATCAGGTTTTGGGTGTGTCTAGTAATTGTATCTTAAACATTAACAGTTTCAGTTTACCACAGAAGTTTATTTTTATTTTTCATATGAACAGACATATTTTCACAAATACTGCATGAACTCCGTCAAAAGCAACTGATAGAATATGTATACTGTTTATACAATCCAAAGAATTTCATAGAAAATTGTCCGATCGTGAAAGCAAAATGAACCAAACTCCAGAAACTCCAACCCCACTCTGATGAACCATGAAGTTATCTAACTCGATTGGCACCAAAAATCTAAAATACGTTACGAACCTAGGTTCCAGTACCTTCTAGAACAGGTAGTAAGTGAAATACGCTAAAGTAACTTTTGTTACTGAAACTGTTTGTCAGTTTTTATTTGCACGTTCTTTCCTGAAAATAATTATTTCCATGAAGATTTATACGCTTAATGATTAATAACAAAGTTTGCAAATTTTAAAAATAGAAACTTCCTGTTATTTTATAATATCGATTTCATTATCGATGGTAAAATTATTGAAATTGTGAATGGACACAGATATTTTCTTTACAGTAAAAAATTACAAATTATTTCATCTGACAAAGACTTCTTTTCAGACCAAATACTTTTAAAACTGTGACTGGGTTTTTTATAGAAAAATATATAGTTACGAAAATATTGTATTTTTTAATTAGGAAACTTCGTAAGTGTTCATAGATAAGAAATAAATAATTTACGTAATAAAGTCTGGCTAAAATTTAGATGGTATCAAACATTTCATAATTTGAGTAGAAGATGATTCATTATAGACGTAAGGTGTAAGGGAAGTAGAGACGAAGCATTTGATATAGCACACTTGTGATCAGTCAAGCAGGGAAACAACCTCAGACTGATGTACCAAACCCAAGTGCTCTGAGCGAAGTTCTGAATATTCTCTCGCCATCTTAGGCTACCGTCTTAGTCTTAACCGTCTCGAGCTCATTTCTTCTTCTCGCTAAAAACACTCTTGAATATTAAACATCTTGCAACGGCATTTGAAAATTGTAAAATTGACATTTTTGTAAATTTTTACCTCAAAATTGAATTAATTGTAACGGAGCAAAGTTAACGATTGGACAGTTTCTCTGGCATCTGTGTCACTATCAGCTAACCCTGTTCTTAGTGAGCGATCACAATTATAGGTTGCGTATCTAACAGCTTCCAGATTTTTAGTATTTTATATAAATACTGAGAGAATTTAAAAATTTTAAATAGTCGTAATCTACTCACTAAGAGGTATAACCTTACAGTAAACGTTGAACGCAGCAAGACAGTTATACTGATAATGTAGTGAAGGATCTTGTGTGTAATATTGAAACAGTAACAAATAATGTAGTTCATGAAATAAGTTCGTGGCTTGTGGAAAATAATTTGATGCTAAATCACAGTAAGACTCAGTTTTTACAGTTTCCAACTCACAATTCGACAAGAACCAAAATTTTTAACAGACAGAATGGGCATATTACAAGCGAGACGGAACAGTTCAAGTTCCTAGGCGTTCGGATAGATAGAAAGCTGTTGTGGAAAGCCCATGTCCAGGATCTTGTTCAGAAACTAAATGGTGCTTTATTTACCATTAGAACAGTATCTGAAATAAGTGACACTTCAACACGAAAAGTAGTCTACTTCGCATATTTTCATACGCTTATGTCGTATGGTATTATTTTTTGGAGTAATTCTTCTGATTCAAAAAGGGTATTTTTGGCTAAAAAACGGGCTGTTCGGGCACCTCTTGTCGACCCCTATTCAATAGTCTGGGAATTCTGACATTGCCCTCATAGTATATATTTTCTTTAATGTCGTTTGTTGTTAGCAATATTAGCCTATTCCCAAGAGTTAGCAGCTTTCACTCAGTTAATACTAGGCAGAAATCCAATCTGCATTTGGAATGCACTTCCTTGACTCTTGTGCAGAAAGGAGTGCAGTATTCTGCTGCATCCATTTTCAATAAGCTACCACAAGAACTCAAAAATCTTAGCAGTAGCCCAAACTCTTTTAAGTCTAAACTGAAGAGTTTCCTCATGGCTGACTCCTTCTATTCTGTCGAGGAGCTCCTGGAAGAGCTAAAAAATTAAGCAAATTCCAGTGTTACGTTGTTGATTTTCTTTATTTAAACTTACTTGTCACCTGAATATGTTTTTTTAAATTTCATTTTATCTGTTTCTAATATCGTGTTATAATTTCATGTATTGACTCGTTCCATGACCATGGAGACTTCTCCTTAATTTGGTCCCACGGAACAATAAATAAATAGCAGAGGCTGTTCGTACGTACAGAGACAGCATAAACTCACAGCGCGCAAATTACTCAAACTACATCGTCCGTAATTGAGAATGAGAGCGCTTAGCGGCTTCCAACGAACTGTACTGATAATGTCAAACTTTAACGGAACTTTTTCTTGGTGACACCTCTTAAACATGATGAACAGGAAAAATTATAACTTGCTATATTTTCGTTGTTTATGTAGTGAAACTTAAGCATCGTGCATGACATTTTAATTTATTACTTCTTTGCTGTTAATTCTATTTGCAGCATATTTTGAAGAGGATATCCACATATACCACTGATAGTACTGTCAAAATTATGTTATTGTACGACATATTATTCAGGAGATATGACGTCATATACACTGAGATGGATGAAAAAACAAGCTTTTGCTTAAAACGGAGGAAATATTACCCGGATTAAGTTTACTGACTGTTTGAGTGTTTGATAACGAGAACGTCTTCCAACAAACTTGAAACATAATTTCAAATTTTTCTATACTTTCTTTCACTTTCATGTTTAACGGTAAATGTGTAATACATTAACTCATCCGTGAAGTAATCAGATGTTTGAAGCTCCTTTATGCATGGGAGTTCGATTCTTTAAAGAATGGGAGCGGAATTTACTGGCTCTTTCTACGAGAATGCTATGTTTGTTAGAGTTAAGTCTAGAAAGAACAACAAAAGTAATTAATTTACAAAATTCTTCTTTTCTTTCATTACGCTCAAGGGAAAGCTTAACAGACTGTTGGTACCAACATGAAAAATTTCAATACTCTTACCGACTAAGCCAGTGGCGTAAGAGGGCGGAATGATATTCAAAATACCGCGCGGCGCACACACGCTTTGGGTTTCAAAGGCCAGTTTAATAGGGTTTCCCTCTTGATGGACCATAACTGTCCTGTATCAAACTCTAAGTCTCTATTTCGTTTACACCACTATGCTACGTTGTAGGTAGTTACACTTTACACCCTATGCGTGGAGAATCAGTTGTCACAAAAAAGGGGGTGTAGTGTATCGAAATTTTGCTGTCACTAATCTCATTTCACTCCGTACACGTGCTATAACTGGACATAACATGATTAAAGGGTGAGGCTTGCAATGGTATTAGGGTCTTAAAAGGCTGTTATTGTATTATACTTCCGCATACGGATTCAGTAACCTGCGGAAACTACAACTCAGCGCCATGTCGCGCAACAGATACACCCAATAATCTGCATCAACATTTGAAACGACATCAGCAAAAACTGCTAAAAAGTCCAAGGCCGGACTCACTTCACTGACAATACATTTTAAATAAATTTGCAGAAGGACTATTTACATCTTACGCTACTATTATTTTCCCTAAAAGAGCTCGTCCACGAATTGTTCCTGAGTAGGGTCAAGATAATTGCTGCACATGACCTCACCAATGTTGTGCAATACTGACTGATAAAACCGTTAAAGAATGATCTTTATTGTACCGTGTAAACATGTGACATAACGGCCAGTTTCGCCCTGAGACTATTTTTAAATGTCTGAATTTGCAATACCAAATAGTCCAAAAGGGTAAGACGCATAGTAAACATTGTTATGCTTTGCATATTACAAATCCTGTTTGTTGGTCAAATAATGTTTTGCATATTAAAATTGTTAAGTTAAAATACCAAAAAGTCTAGCGCGTTTCTATTCTGTTTTATTTCATGAACGCCTAAATACGTTGGTATCCTTGTTAGTATTTTAACCTCATGAGCCAAGGTTTAGAACCTAATGATGAGAGTATTCTCTCGCCGCATGTTGTTGACTAATATGTAGGACATCAGACTGTTGAATGCAACCAATTATTGCTGTTTACTGTGAACATTTTGCTAAACAATGTACTTTGAAATTGAGAACAAATACTTGACAGTGAAAACACGGTGTGAGGTGCTGAAACAGCAATGAATGCCGATGCTCTTTTTTTTTTTACTGCTTTTGTTGCTTAGTAAAATACTATCGCATCACAGTTTAAGGAAATCTCTTGAGAAACAATACGCAGCTTAACGTTTTGATACAAAAAGGAGGTAGCTAAAGTTTTTTAAGTTTTTACTAAAGCAAGAACAAATCTATTTTAAAAATCATAATTCTCATTTGCGTAAATTTTTTTCTGATAAAGCTTCTTAATGGGTCAAATAGCCTATATTAGAATAATATTCGCAGATGTACCATCAAAAATATGCAACTATATAAATATTTTCTACGGCTTTTTTGTGTTAGTTCCATGAAATCTATACAGGGTGTTACAAAAAGGAACGGCCAACTTTCAGGGAATATTCCTCACACACAAATAAAGAAAAGATGTTATGTGGACATGTGTCCGGAAACGCTTAATTTCCATGTTAGAGCTCATTTTAGTTTCGTCAGTGTGTACTGTACTTCCTCGATTCACCGCCTTGATTTCATACGTGATACTCTGCCTGTGCTGCTAGAACATGTGCCTTTACAAGTACGACACAACATGTGGTTCATGCACGATGGAGCTTCTGCACATTTCAGTCGAAGTGTTCGTACGCTTCTCAACAACAGATTCGATGGATTCGTAGAGGCAGACCAATTCCATGGCCTCCACGCTCTCCTGACCTCAACTCTCTTGACTTTCATTTATGGGGGCATTTGAAAGCTCTTGTCTACGCTACCCCGGTACCAAATGTAGAGACTCTTCGTGCTCGTATTGTGGACGGCTGTGATGCAATACGCCATTCTCCAGGGCTGCATCAGCGCATCAGGGATTCCATGCGACGGAGGGTGGATGTATGTATCCTCGCTAACGGAGGACATTTTGAACATTTCCTGTAAAAAAGTGTTTGAAGTCACGCTGGTACGTTCTGTTGCTGTGTGTTTCCATTCCATGATTAATGTAATTTGAAGAGAAGTAATAAAATGAGCTCGAACATGGAAAGTAAGCGTTTCTGGACACATGTCCACATAACATTTTCTTTCTCTGTGTGTGTGAGGAATGTTTCCTGAAAGTTTGGCCGTACCTTTTGTAACACCCTGTATATTTGGAACCTGAAATCGAAGGGAGAAGGAGTATGGTTACTAAAAGTCATTTTATGTTAAAGAGGTACTCTCTTGGGCACACTGAACATTTTTGTTTTGTACACAGTAGAACACTGTAAGTACATTTGACATTTCCTGCAGCGATGTGAAATATTTTTATCAGTTCCTTGAGTAACTTCAGACACAAGTACCTTTTCACTCGCCTTCTCTATAATGCGGGTGTAGTTACCTCATCTCCATCTTTTTCGCTTTTCGAAATTTCCTATGACATAACCTCAGGGCATCAGTATGCGAACAAGTTCTGGCTACCTATGATTTACACCAGCTCTTACATTCAACAAGGAAGACAGGTATTGCCTTAAAGCGTGATTTTATTTAAAGACACACGGATGTCTGAGAATAAACAGGGCACTTTTACATCTTCACTCAACATTGAAGCACACAATGGCGATCTTAAAAGTTGCAACAGCACGAATATAGAGCGAAGCGAACTTCAAATTGACATGAAGTATACTATACGATTAGGTACGAAAACTTCAGGGCAACCGCAAGATTAGGTACGAGTAACGCCATCTACATTCGATATATAGGGAAAGATCAAGGGGATGACCATCTCTGAGCACATGAGAAACGTGTGATATTCGTGTTTTTTTTTTTTTGAGGTAAAATAAAATGTAACGCTAAATCTGATGATACAGTTACATTTCGTACACTTTTCTTTTAAGAAATCTATTTTCTGTCCATATCGGACGCTCCTGTAACCGATGCACCACGTGGAAGGACCCCTTGCTGCCGTACGTTCGGTCCTCTTCGGGAATTACCGAAGCCCTCTTACTGGAACTACGAAAAACTAATTTTATACAAGCGATTTTCAATTCATTTCTATCTACTCACACACAGGATGATTGAAAAATTTAAGTTCCAACAAAATGGTGACATGTTGAAAAAATTTCATTTTTTTCACCCGAAAAATCGAGGAAACTGTGTGCTGAAAATAGACTTTTGAAGATACCCTAAAACGACTTCCTAAACTGAAAGAGAATTCAATTTAGAATACCGGCATAAAATTGTAATTAAAATCGTACGTACCGTTCTCGAGTTATGTTTCTAGTCAATTTAAAAAACACGGTTTCGAGAAAAAAGAAATTTGATGTTTTGGTTTACTACTTACGCGCTTAAGTTAAACGCATCTCTAGTCAGCGCTCTCTGGACCAGACAGTAATCCTTCCGGATCCAAAAGGTCGTCGATCTTCTTCGTCGCGGCGGTAATCCTGTGGGCCGTTGTGGCACCTTCTGTCATCCTCTGTTCTGCTCGCTCGATACGCTTTCCGTCTACTTTTGCGCGGAAGTTATAACAGGCTCGTCCGATCTCAAGTTCTAGTGCATTCATAATTTCCATAATGCCTGTTGGCCGTTGTTGAAATTACATGTTGCAACATTGGCCGTGACTTGGACTATTTTTTCCGCGCTTTGAATGGTTTTCTAGACAATTTTTCACAAATCGCCTTCTAACACGACAAAGGCGTTTTTGGCGAACTTGGGATGAACACTACAATAAAATGGACATCCCGGAAATATTTTAAGCAAAAAAATCGATTTTCTGAAATTTCAAAGAGATTATATATATATATATATATATATATATGTGTGTGTGTGTGTGTGTGTGTGTGTGTGTGTGTGTGTGTTTGTATGTGTTTGTATGTATACTAGCCAAACCACCACATAAGAAAAATATACAGTCATGTACAATAATATGCAATAAAACAGACATATGATGCTCTTCCTACGTGACTTGATACTACAGTGTCACATAATAAAAACTGACCATTTAGTAAGAACTACATCATGTGTAACATTGTAACATCATGTGACATTGCAATAGCATCATGTGTCCATGACTATGTATAATTTTCTTATCTGGTGGTTTTCACCAAATGGTTAGCAAAACAAATATACATTTGTATTTGCTTTTATTGTATTTCTTTTACTGTAGTTTTAGTGCATATGTGTTGGCTGTGACTTTACGATGGCGTACACATATTTTGGAACTTGTTTTTTGATCTTGATCTTTGGCCTTGTTCTTTGACTCTGGCTTGTAGCTTCTTTGATCAGCACATGCGTGTTAACCTACTGGATGTTGTTGTGCCTGAGTAATAGTGCTGTGTCTTTACTGCTAACACAAGGCTTCATTTTTCAATGGTTTATGTTTGGTTAGGCCTGTTTTATGGCTTGAAGTACCTTTCTGTGATGTTTGCAAGTGTAGCTATGACATCTTTTCTGGTTAAACAGCATCCATGACGTGCGGAGTTGTCACAATATTTTTCGTAAGTACACTTTATTTTTCCGACTAATAATTCTCATGAAAACTTAATTCTTACTGAATTTCTCAGCTTTCACTTTGTTTCCATTTTTGTACCAGCACGGTGAAGATGATTAATTGTCGAAACCAGTTGTGAATACATATATTGTGAGACAGCACAGTGTTTACCATGCATTTCTCCAAGTATATCAATGGTGTTCACAGTCACCGGAAAAACGAGTCTCAGCGCCCTAAAGGATAAACATATCCTTCAATCGGCTCTGCGGTCATTCTGTATCGTTGGAAAGGGGAATTGCATTTACTTCCTCGGTAGCTGCATCACTTAGCATAATTTCACACATAACTTTCACGGCTGGTACTAATAAACTTTTCGCAATGTGTGGAGTTTCCCAGATTTAGCAATCAGCAATGACACAAGATATGGCGCTAAAGTAGCTTCCGCATTTGTATTACCATCCACTGCAATCTTTGACACTACACATTTACTGCATTTTATCTCCCTGAGTTTGTTTATAAAAAAAGTCTATCGATTTACCAATGTGTTCTTTATGTTTTTTTTCTACAAAGACGTCTAAGATTAAAAGGTTTCATGTTTTCGTTGCTCAGTACTTCATAGCACTGAGGCTGTTGGCTGTCATCACTGCCTATATATGCCAATCCATAACGGAGGTAGTCATCACAATATCTGCGTAGTTTTCTCTTCTTTCCTTCACCTTCAATTGTAATAGCTTGCGAACATGAAAAGTCTCTTTTCAGAAGCATTGTCCGACTTAACATCACCAATAATGTCATTTCACTGCAGACGATTGTGACAATCTATCCATTGCGAACTTAACAAGTATCACCACGCAAAAGAACATTAAGCAGCTCAGGAAACGAATGGCTGATGACAAATCAGTGTGTACACATTTGCTGTTCGTTCCTCTCCACTCACATGACATGTGTCATGCCATGAACACGTGGCACCTATGACTGTCTCTAATACCTATTTTCTCCTCTTTCCCTGGTCTATTGTTTGATGGAATGTTTGAGGGGGAAAACATGACTAACGCCATTCGTTGAAGCTGGAGGTGTGTGTGATAACATCATACTTAAATCCCAATCGAGTTAAACTGGCAAAGAAAATGCGCACGATAAAACTTATTATTGTAGCTAGTTCCGAAACCACCAGGGGTTGCAACTGTAAAATGACGTTAAAAGATTGAAAAGCTGAGGGGCAGTTAAACCATATTTTTCTTATCTACTCACATGATCTTGCTACTCAAGAGAAAAGAACAACATCCGAATGGAGTTTCTCTTTGTTGGTTACAGCAAGTCCCAAGTTTTATAATTTTTTTTTATTATTAATTGATCGCTTATGGAAAATTAAAGTTGCAGAAAATTTTTTTTCAACAGTAATAAGACCGGAGTGGACTCGTATTATTGTTTCAAAGTTGTTCTTATCTTTGATGGAAAGGAAGCGGCTAAAAACCGATGTTGTGTGTGTGTGTATGTAATTTTGATATTTTTAATTTTTTCCACGAACCGTTTGAACCAAAGGGGAGGCTTGATATTTGTAAGCATAGGAATAACTAATATTTACATTATTTTTATAAATCTGGAATTGATGGTAGTGGTGGGAGCTTCGGTCACTTGAAATAAATTCCGAGGCAGTGCGCAGGCAACGTACAACTGCTTTTGAAAAAGTACCCTATCAAAGAAGGTATTTCACTTGAAGCAGTCCTATCTAGCAGTTGACCAGCTTCAGGGCAGAGATTTAGTAAAGTAGAAAAACATTTAAATTTACAAACGGTTGCATAATCTCAAATTGCTTTCCTTTTAGTGCCGTCCGTGGTGGCCGAGCGGTTCTAGGCGCTTCAGTCCGGAACCGGGCGATTGATACGGTCGCAGGTTCGAATCCTGCCTCGGGTATGGGCGTGTGATTTCCTTAGGTTAGTTAGGTTTAAGTGGTTCTAAGTTCTAGGGGACTGGTGACCTCAGATGTTAAGTCCCATAGTGCTCAGAGATATTTGATTTTTTCCTTTTAGTAACTGAAAAAATGCTCCTTGCTCAATAGCTGTGAATTTCATCCTCACCCCTGGCTAGGTCCCGTGGACCCTACTTTGGAAAACACTGCTATAGAGGGGTTTGAAGAGATTTGTGTAGAAGTGCGTTATTCAAAGTACTGCTTGAAGCAGCGGGAGCACCGAGTGAGACACGCACGTCTTTATGCCACATGGCGGTGCTTTCGTGTCTACAAGTGACCGCTTTCCCACGTGACACGCACTCTCCGCCCACTGATGATCTGACTGCTCACGCAATGGTTGTTTACCGATATGTGCTGCGTGCTACGTAAATATCAGCCAGTGGCTGCGGGTACCGGCACATTTCTATTGACGTCGTATTACGGTGGATACAGTTCAATTGACGAAGCAGAAAATATTGTCAGCTCCTCCTAACGTTATGGAACTATAGTTCTAGAAACGATGTAAGCGACTCATAACACTTTACATTTCGAGATTAAGTAATCATTTAACTTAGTAAGTGTAGATAAATTTGGAAACAGTTCATCTACCAAACCCGAGAAGTAGCGTCAGGGACATGAAACGCAAGCAACGAAATGACGTTTTTTAATACCCATGACAAACGCTACTGTGGACATTACAGATCAATGCTTGTTTAATAATATTAGCTCTAAGAAAAAGTGGTCCAGTTGTTTATTCATTTTGGCTTCCCCTGTTTGAAAACCCGAACAATTATCCACGGGTATCAGTTATTTCATAACGGTATCCATAAATATGTATTTGGGTACTAAAGTTGCTCGAAAAACAAGGGAAGGCTAGAATTTAATCCTGTCCAACGTCGATGATGACAGAGACTGAACGCAAACGCAGACTGAACAAGGATGAGGAAGGATAACGGCCGTTGCCTATTGAATTAGGCGATTTTAAATCTGGGTGATCAGATCAGAATTTGAATGCCGTTAATCCAGAATAAGAGTCTTGTCTCTTAGTTTCTGCTGCGTCTTACTCGGTTTACTTTCAACAATTCGGAAACGTTCTATTTAAACACCGATTCACTTAATACATGTCGTGAATTTCGTGAATGCAAATCTGTATTACGCAAGGGAGGGGCAGAAATTGATCACGGCCTTTAGGAGGAATGATCTGCATTCATCCAAACAAACATTACTTTTACTCGCACAAGATGACACAGTCATGTATCACGGAGATTTGAACTCCATTCGTGCAGAATACGAGCCTAGCTAACAGGATAATACGACAGTTATTTAACTGTAGTAATTTGAACTACTGTTCTATTCCACACAGCAAAAGGAGAAACCTGGTCATAAAGTATATTGCTTAAGAGTCAAATGTCGACAGATCGAACGCTTTTAAAGTATGAAATGTTGCAGTTACTACAGCTGTTACCGAGAGTTAGTGTATGAAGATGATCGTTGACAAAATGAGCTATAATCTATTAATCGCAGCTTCGTCAGAAGAGTTTTGCGTTGATCGACAAGTGTTAGAAGCAAACTTGGTCCTCGCTTCAACGTAAGATCTTTTTTTTTTTCCACAACACAATGAAGCTAAATCTTAATGGAGTCGAGGACGTTTTCTTTTGTATTGTTCCTGCTTAGTAAACATTTCAGTACTAGTGATTTTATTGTCTCCTTATCACACTGAAATAGTATGTTTATGATTAACATCTGCCGTAAACTATTTAACTGGATCCAAATTCTTTCGTTTTGAGCTTCGGTAGCATCACATAACTTCGATCTAAAACGCACAGTAGCTGCTGCAACATGTATCCGTTCCGCAATCCATAAAATTCCGTAAAGTAAACACATTAAACAATGCATTAGTCACAATCAGAAGACATCATGCTAATACCTCTAGCCTCAATTCAGCTAGTAGGAGTATCCAAAAGTTTCACCAGGTATGATGTATCCAGCTGAGCACACTCGATGAATAAATCCCGTGGAGCTAACTGCGGGGATGTTGATTGCTACGTATCACCTGCTGCTCCAGATAGGGGAAGACATTTGGAGTAGGATTGAGATCGGATGATTCCGCTTGGAAGTCGAGCTACCACAGTGTACCTGAGTGTTCTTTAAAGCAGGAAAGCTTGCACGCAGGCTAGTGATCATGGCTGATGTCATCTTGGAATATGGAAGTGTCCATAGCATACTTATCATGATTTGTAGAAGAAAGGAAAAACTTGGCCTTCAAGAATGTTGGAATAGACATCTTGCTTCATTTTCTCGGCAACATGAATGAGTGGACATAATTCGTAGTACGCAAAAAAACCAAAAACCATCACCTCTGATGGAGCTAACCCCTCCATATATTTAATTTAAACTGCTCAGTGGGCAACCTGTCCACTCAACGGCTTGCATAATTTGAAAAGAGACAAGACCGGAACGCGCTGGATCACACATCACTCCTTCAGTCGGGTACTGTCAAGTTTGTTTGTTGTTTGGCCCGCTGACGAAGTGAAGGTCAGTGAGCCTCTGCGAGAATTTTTTTTTTTTTTTTTTTTTTTTTTTTGAGGTTTCATTCACATGTCTTTTGCGTTCAGTTCCTCTGCAAAATTCTCAGAAACTGAGATGGACCTGCATTCACTGATAGCAGTAAGTACCATCGATATTGAAAAAAACTGTCATTGACCAGATGTGACTTTTGTGTCTGGTCCCTCTCCATTAGGATCTTTTTGCGATCACTGTTTTTAAGTGGCTGTGACTGGTGCACAGTTCCTTGCAGAAACTTTGGACAGATGACGTTGATAGCCAAATAAATAGGGCAGCTTCATTCACGGTGTTGTCATGAATCCATCCAAACACGATGCATCATTTTTGCCCATGTGTCACGTCACGTCTCCACGTCGACCCATGTTGCTGTGTTGATTCCATACAACGACTGGCACGAAAACAACACTTCACTACCATAACTCACGATAGCAGGGAAGGGTCACGTGACCACTTGGTACCAGTTCTGTACCATTTAGGTCGCTCCAAAGCGTCTAATATATTCTTTTAAGGGGCTCAAAAAATATTCTTCTGAGCACAGTTGTCAGAACAGTGTGGACACGACATGTAATTTACACTGTTAAAACGAGAGATTTAGATCGCAGACCAGTACAAATGTGCCAAAGTCACACAAGCAGGTATCGTGAAACTCTAGTTCGGAAGGATGTTTTGGCGTGAACTTGCTCAGGTTCAGCTGCTCAGCTGGTAGCAAGTAACTCTTAGAAACAATAGAAACAATTGCTGAGCCCAGTCGGCCGGTGTGGCCGAGAGGTTCTAGGCGCTTCAGTCTGTAACCGCGCGACCGCTACGGTCGCAGGTTCGAATCCTGCCTCGGGCATGGATGTGTGTGATGTCCTTAGGTTAGTTAGGTTTAAATGGTCCTAAGTTCTAGGGGACTGATGACCTCAGATGTTAAGTCCCTTAGTGCTCAGAGCCATTTGAACCATTTGGTGAGCCCATAGGCAAGTGACCATACTTTAACAAATGTTACCTCTGGAATAAATCTGTGGAAATTACTGTTTCATTACAGATTGTTATTGTTAGCATTTAATGTCTAACGCCATTTGCTAAATCACTGAGTACCTTGCTCAACGCCCTTCAAGAACTCAAGCGATGATATGCTTTTATGGTCACCGTTTAAATACATAGTTATCATGTTTGCATGTTTTGTGTATGCGTGCGTGCGAGCGCGCGCGCGCGCGCGCGCGCGCGCGCGCGCGTGTGTGTGTGTGTGTGTGTGTGTGTGTGTGTGTGTGTAAGAGGAGAGAGAGAGAGAGATAGCATTAAGTTTTGCAATTGAGGGGTTCTGCACTTAGTTCAGCACACTCTAAGAAAAAAAAGGGGACACACCACGAAGGAAGTGTCCGAATGAGACGGAAATGGATAGATGTGATATGCATCTACAGAAAAACAAATGAAACAAAGCCGGCCGAAGTGGCCGCGCGGTTCCGGCGCTGCAGTCTGGAACCGCGAGACCGCTACGGTCGCAGGTTCGAATCCTGCCTCGGGCATGGATGTGTGTGATGTCCTTAGGTTAGTTAGGTTTAACTAGTTCTAAGTTCTAGGGGACTAATGACCTCAGAAGCTGAGTCCCATAGTGCTCAGAGCCATTTGAACCATTTGAAATGAAACAAATGATTATAGTTTCAGAAAAACTGGATGACTATTTGGCTTTGGGCTATGCTACCATTCTTGTAACGCTCTCAACAAAAAAGTTATCATTCTGTTTATATTATAGTTGTTTATCGCAGGATCACTTTCCGATTATTTGACATTTAATTTCTTGAACAGATATTATTCAACATACATTCTCTTGTGTCATCTACATCAATTACAGAAATTAGGACACAAATCTTTTTATGGATTCTTCATTTGCCTTTTATTTAATATGTGATTCTATATTAATTCGCAATTCTAATCAGTGCATAGGTTATTTGACTGCAGGATCAAAGCTTCAGACAGATTATCATATACAGTGAGATAGCTGCCAGGCCTGAATGCAGACATGCCCGGCTAGACCATGCGATATCATCCAGCTATTCTTTATAAACAGAGCGGTGCATGGCCCATTTATTTAAGGTACGAGCAACATCAGGTAAGGTCGCAATTGGTTTTCTCGTGTGGGACCCTGGTTAGAGAACCTAATACTCAACAGAATATCCGTCAGGTAACTTTGCATTGAGAAAATGGGTCTTGGACTTCTTTGAGGAACCATTTTAGTATTAAACTTCCTGGCAGATTAAAACTGTGTGCCGACCGAGACTCGAACTCGGGACCTTTGCCTTTCGCGGGCAAGTGCTCTACAAACTGAGCTACCCAAGCACGACTCACGCCCCGTCCTCACAGCTTTACTTCCGCCAGTACCTGGTCTCCTACCTTCTAAACTTTACAGAAGCTCCGATAGAGCACTTTCTCGCGAAAGGCAAAGGTCCCGAGTTCGAGTCTCGGTCCCGCACACAGTTTTAATCTGCCGGGAAGTTTCATATCAGCGCACACTCCACTGCAGAGTGAAAATCTCATTCTGCATTTTAGTATTAATTTGAAATAAGGTAGGGAAACCACAAATAACCAAAATTATTATTACCAGATTTCTATTTAAATCAAACACCTCCGGAATACACGACTGCTCGATTTTCTGCGATTAATCCAAATCGCATGGCTACAATGCGATATAGGTCCACAGAAGTAGTTTCGAATCTCTTAAGAAGAACGAAAAATAATGTAGAGATATATTCTTTAAAATCATCTCTCATAATAAATGATTCTAATAATCCTAGTGAACTGTGCGATGTAAGGCACATAAAGGGAAGACTGTCCTACAAATTGCGGTGTCAGCCGTAGCCTATCAGTAGAGCAGAGCCCAGTGTCTCTTTTTGTTTCCTTGCGAAAGCATTTCACAGTGCCTAATCGGTTTCGATCGGCCCGTGACAACCATCAGACTAAAGGCACATGTTGCATTTGGTAGCGCGACATTACCGCTGCGTTGACAATCACCGCTTCTCCGCCACACTGACTTAATGGATTTATATTGCCTGTTGTTGGCTTCACCTCAGTTGATTACGTTCCGGTAAGCCGATTAAGTCGACCTGAAATTATTCTGCAGGAAAGGGAAAGTTTTCCATGTGAAAGGTTGTTTGAATGTTTGTAGTTTCTCGTTTATAAGCTTCAACGAAAGTCGGAAACCTATTGAAAATTCGCCTTGGAGCGTGATACACCCTCTATTGAACAACAGTTAACGGCATGCTCGCTACATGAATATCCTTCTTCTGTTTTAGCTGCATTGATACTGCTGTTCACGTTGTCATTCTCAGCAAGTGTATTCATTTTTGCGTGAAGTCTGTGTAGAAAACCACAGCTTGCTAAAGAAACACCTGCGGAAGGTGTGAGCTTCACTGACCTGTGTTTACTGTGCCTCAGCGGCTGCTCTTCTTGTGTCTGGCGTTCAAATGGTTCAAATGGCTCTGAGCACTATGGGACTTAATATCTAAGGTCATCAGTCCCCTAGAACTTAGAACTAATTAAACCTAACTAACCTAAGGACATCACACACATCCATGCCCGAGGCAGGATTCGAACCTGCGACCGTAGCGGTAACATATTTCAGTTCACTTTCATATTAAAAAATAGTACCCGCGTTGTTATACGTATTAGAAGTTCAAAAATCGCAATTTTCATGGCACCTTTCAATTTATAATCATCGCAGAGTGACTCATAAAAGTTTCGGTGCCACTACTTACATAAGAGTGTATGGATAATTATTTAAATACCTTTTTGTATTAGATTTATAATAAGGAATCTAGCTAAATTAGTGCACATAAACTCAAAGTAGGCCAACAAAATCTGGTTTATCTCTGGACTGTACCACCGGAAAATTGGTGAAATTGTAGGTACTATATTGTGAAAACAATAAACAGGATGAATCACCTCAACCTGCCTCTGGGTTTTATGCAACTCTCAGCGCCTTAAAAATACTATGCGCAAGATTTTCACATTCTATCGTTCGCTATTTCCAATCTATTAGTCCTAAAAAAGAATTACCAGGTCCATTTTGTAAGAAGTTTGATGTACTTCTTGAACCGGATACTTCTGCACTAGAGACTGTGGTGTTCAACTTATTCAAGAACAACGTACAAAAGAGACCTTCAAGTGCGGTTTTCTTGAATACTTCTAAAACCGTGGCCTCTAGTGAAGTACAAAATTCAAGCAGATTAAATTTCCTACAAGAAGATCGAGTTCATTTTTCTGTATGACTAATAGCTCGCGCGTAGTGAGCAGGAGAATGTGCAACTCTTGCACGTGATATTTGAAGACATTGTTCTTTGCATTAAACTCACCGACTGGGGCAGATGGATCACCATTTATACTCCCATAGGAATTCACAATTCCCGACCAAAACGGCTAAAACACCTAATTTTTCTAGATCGATTAATTAACAGACATGTTGTCCTCTTACAAGGGAATATTTTGGTAATCATAAACATTAGAGCTACAAAACTGTGTAAATAAATTTTGGAAATAACAATTGGTTAAAAGCGTAACATTATGAAAGATGAAAATTTTTGATTGTGAATAACTTTTGAATTAGGAGGTTTTGGGAAAAGTAAAATGTATACTGAGAAGAGGAATCTAGAGGATTTCATATTAGGTAGGGGTACAGAACGGTTGAAATGGTTCTGAGCACTATGGGACTTAACATCTGAGGTCATCAGTCTCCTAGAACTTAGAACTACTTAAACCTAACTAACCTAAGGACATCACACACATCCATGCCTGAGGTAGGATTCGAACCTGCGACCGTAGAGGTCGCGCGGTTCCAGAGTGAAGCTCCTAAAACCTCTCGGCCACTACGGCCGGCAGGTAGGGGTACAGTGCTACATTCAGTACATTCCGATTTACTTATTAGCTCACTCCAAATTCTGTCTCCACATCTTTGTACCTATCCTCAAATTGAGAATATTTGCTCACAAAAATTAGTTTTAGGTTATCAACGTTAGTAATAGCGAAGTTACGTTGTGAACAATCAGATTGTAAAATCCCCTTCTTAAGCAAGGAAATAAATAATGTGTGCAAAAGTGGTACATATCTTATTCATAGAACTACATCACTTAAAGGAAATAACGTAAGTAACATAGGAACAAGTGGCTGGTTGCAACATGCTCTGTTTATCATTTCGTACAACCCTGATGTCTCTATTTAGCGCTAAATACATTCTCTGTGCCTGATCTAAGTTGCTCTATGTGTTATCACACGCTGACAGAAAAATATTACAAGTTAACTACAAAACGAATTTGAAGATCTGGAAGAAGATTTTTGTCGAGAGGGTGCTCTCCAGTAAATGCATCACAACTTGAGCACGCTTGTATGCGTGCGTACGTGTGTGTGTGTGTGTGTGTGTGTGTGTGTGTGTGTGTGTGAGAGAGAGAGAGAGAGAGCGAGAGCGCCTACGCGCTACACGTGGTTGGTTACTGGAGTCCGCTCACACGACCACCGCAGGTAGGGCGGGCTCGCGCAGCTGGGGTTGAATTTCATCCAGCAGAGTATATGGCGGCGGCTGGCCGCCTGTCGATACAGGGTGCGCCACCGCTACTGATGTATCGCTCTGGCTCGACATGCACGCGAGCTCTTGCAGGGCCGACCCTCAAACCTAGTTTCCAAAGTTCGCCACGTGGGAACCGCGAAATATTCCGTGCAACTTCTGCGTCCTACTCTCGTGAAACATTTCCAGTAATCATTCATTCGAGTGAATACGTGCTCTATGTTTGTTTCGCATAATGACACACAATGCGAAAATAGTTTGCATTTGTGGCGACCCATATGCAAATCTGACACTGCGCCTTCTGTAAATTTTCGTATATTCTTAGTATGTGTACGGCTGCAAGTAAAATAAAATACTCAGTGTCAGTGAACTCAGCTCTTCAAGGGTCTTACAGCAGATGTCACAAGAAACAATTTCCTTACCATAGCTGCAAAAGTGCACATACAGCTAACCTTTGAGTTAATGACTTTTTACTATCTTTACCCTGGTAACACATATACGACGGGCCTTCAATAAGTGATGCAACATTTTTTTTCTCCGCCAGTTTCTGCTGAAAAATGCGGAATTTGCTGTGGGACATCGTGGAATATTCCTGTTTCAGCGCCTGTTGTTTTATGAAGTTTCGATGGGTGGCAGCTCTATGCTTAGCCTTCAAAATGGCGTCTGTAACAGAGGTGCATATCAAACAGAGAGCGTCATTTGATGGAAACCCAGAGCATCAGAGATATTCATTGGTGATTGCAGAGCGTCTATCGAGACCTAGCAGTGAACAAAAGCACGGGGAGTCGTTGGCCGAAGCATTTGTCATCATCGCAGCAAGATTGCGCAAACCTGTCCGATCTCGCGCTTGTCACCAGCCACATACAGCAGTGACCCTTTGCGGACACTCTCATTCGAGGTGACCGACGGATCACAATCAAACACACGCAGCACAACTAGACGTCTCTGTTGGTAAAGCTGACACACTCGTCCACCAATTGGGCTACTCACTGGGTGCCTCGCCACCTAGCAGAAGACCATAAAGAGCAATGGACCATCTGCGCATCTGTGCGGAGTTACTTGCGCTTTACGAGGCTGATCTTGATAGTTTCTTGTGGAACATCGCTACAGACGATGAAACATGGGTTCATTACTTCGAACCGGAAACAAAACGGCAGTTCATGGAGTGGATAAAGTTTAAATCTGCATCCTCAGGCCGTGAAGTCACGTTGACGGCCTTCTAGGACTCTGAAGGGGTTATTCTGTTTGGTGTCATGGAGCAACGATCAATTCTGAAGTGTATTGTGCTACACTCAGGAAGTTCGACTTCAGAGTGTTCGTTGCCACAAAACTACAAACCAACTTCTCCTTTTCCACCAAGCGAGGTAGTGCAGTGGTTAGCTGGACGCGCACTCTGGAGGACGACAGTTCAAACCTGCGCCTGGCCATCCTGATATAGGTTTTCCATGTTTTCCCTAAATAACTTCAGGCAAATGCCGGGATTGTTCCTTTGAAAGGGAACGGCCGACTTTCTTCCCTAAACCGATGGGACCGATGACCTCGCTGTTTGGCCCCTTCCCCTCCTTTCCCCCAAATCAATCAACGAACCATCTCCTTCTTCATGACAATGAAAGGCCTCACACATATCTGCGCAACCGAGAGGAGCTCGCAGAATTTTATAGGACTGTTCATCCTTATCCATCCTGCAGCCCAAATCTTGCAACTTCCGACTTCCATGTGTTTACCCGGGAAGCAGTACTCCGTGGGAAGAAGAACATGAGTGATGGGGAAGGTTTTTGATGCAGCAAGACGGTGGCTCCGACGTCGACCGGTAGACTTGTAAGACTTGTAACGTGTGGGCACACAGGCCCTCCCAGTAAGCTGGTGCCAGGACGTCGCACTGAACGTAGTTTATGTTGAAAAAAAAAAAAAAAAAAAGGATTTTGTAGCTAAAAGAGAAGAGGAATGTGATGTGCTGGAGTCCTGAATAAAACAAACCTGCTTTAGGAAAAAAGTATTGCATTGCTTATTGGACGCTCCTTGTACATGTAATGGAACGTGCTGCAACTTATACACCTTTATATTCCCGCATAAAGCGAAAATTGCAACAGTTGTAAGAAATGGCCCGAACGAATCGAAACACCGAGGAAGCGTATCACAGTAAGGACACCATAGCCCTAACATGTTTTACCGAAAATGTTAGGGTGACGCTAAGATTATGCACTGACCTGGCAAAAGAGACGAAAACGCAAAAGCAAATTCTGGTATGTCTCGCCGAATTCAAATGGTGCGACGTGTACATGTGAGTTCGACTAGTGCCAAGGGTCTTTGGAAATGGATACGCTATCAATTTTGTTTCGTTCAGTTCACATTGCACGCCACTGGCAGACACAGAGACATATTAGAATTTTCTAAACAGAAACGCTAGGAGTGTTAAAAGACGTATTTGAATCTAACCAAATACTATCCACGGACATCCGCAGAAATTTATCCAAACGGGAACAAGATTCTAAAATAGCATTTTTTTATATAACTGGTTCAGTGAGCTACGAAACATGTTCTACCCCAAGAACTAATATTTATGGAATGTATACAAAACTTATTTTATCACTAATGATTGGTGATTATGCACTTAGCAATTTTAAGTAGATTATTTTAGTAGATAAATGGTAAGCATATTTCGATAGCATATTCAAAGGAAATCTTTTTTGTGTTATTAGTATGAATGTGAATGCCACCTTTTATATTCGGCAATCTCAAAATATATTCTCGTATTATTAAATTCAGGCCATCCGAGATGTTATGAAATATAAACAGTAAATATTGCAAAAACTTAATTCATATTCTATTAGCATTAGCCAGGTACTGAAAATTAAAACTCTGAAGTTAAAAAGAAACCTAAATATTTGAGAAAATTATATTGAAATTCAGTAAAAATAATCAACAAAGTCCGACACAAATGCTCCTCGAACTGGAGAAACAGGGAATCAACTTCAAAAGACGCTTATTAAAATCTGATAACACATTGTTTGCTTACAGAACTTACCATGTTAATGGATTTATTGCATTAGTTTCTTGATGTCTGTTTTCTAATATGCACTGGCATAACTAAAGTTGGGCATTGTATTTTGTGAACTACATTTTTTACAATGACTGGATGCAGTTTAATCCCAGTTCATGGGGTGGACGTATTTTTGACCTTGAAATTTCATAGTTTTTTCTTTCGTCCGAGATAATAAAAATATTATTCTATTTTCGACTGATGTACTTGCTTTAATAATATATGTACATAACTACAGTATAGCGTGGTTTTCTTCAGGGGCTGCTACAAAAGCTTTGTCGTGTAAATCTGGATGTAGAATCAGCAACCTATCTTCTTTGCCGGCAGACAAACTGCAGTTGTAATTCCGTTGCATAATAAACAGAAGCGGCGACCCTACGGGAAATTTGGACGGATGGCGTGCACGTATGCTACTGCCATTTTCATGCTGCGCGGCGAACTGGTATCGGAATCGGCACGCCAGGATGTTGGATCAGTCCCTCTCTGCAACTTGATAAGGGGTGTATGAGGTGGCGACAGAAGACTTGATTTCTTCAAGAAACCGCTGCCGCATGGAACAGATGGTGCAATTTCCCCCGAACAGCGTGACAACTATAAATACCAGTGACAATATTACCCGTCGCTCGGTAATGCTAAATCTGCTGTTTAGGAAAATCGTAAACAATCACAGTTAGAAACTCGTGAGAATTCTATTATGAATAAAAAATCTGTACTCCGAAATAGAGGAGGCGGCAAGGGACCCTGTTGCTCCCTTCCCTCCTCCCTACGAACGGCTGCGGTACCCGTACTACCCATTAACTCTTCCAACTACTCTAAGGCTTTCCAACATCTCAGTAGCAAGAAAACCGCTCCTCACAATTCACTGCTGTTCCGTAATCACCCTCTGCTTGATAACCACGGTTAAGTCACTTTGAATCTTACATCGCCACACTTTTCCCATTGCTGATGAGCCCCAATATGCTGGCTCCCTACTCCCAGCAGCCCACAACAGCCAATGCACACACTGAAAGCTCTGCCTTACCTTTTGCCCCCAGCTTCCGGTAGCAATAAAATGTGCTATAGACATAACTTTTTTAACCCACCAACACAGCATAAGAGACTGAACTCATGCTTCGTAAAAATTGTCCCTCGTCGCTACTCCATAATCAATGAACATTTCAAAAGAGTGATCTCTCTCCTTCCCAGAAACACTTCCTATCACCTCCAATGCCGTCTTTCACACACACTACAATCCTGAGTTGTGGAAAGTTACCTGAATTACACTCCTACCGATCCATTAGACTACCTTCAGAAAAATCTTGCAATCCATCCTCTATCAACACATTCACAAATACAAATATCTGCAAGTACCCTATCCCTCACAGCCAGGATGTCTTCCATCCAAATTCATCCCCCAACGGCAAACGATTATAACTCTACCAAGCCCAGGCCCGTCAACTTAACAATACAAAATCCACATTTTATCGCGCATTTGATCTCGAGAATCTCGCCCTGAGTGTGTTTTGTCGTGTGGTAACGTGTTGGCAAAGGTGCTGCGGCAGATTTCTTGTTGCATGTTCTTGAGTCCGTTCAAAGTCACCGTGTTTATTTGCAGGTTCGTTCGCCAATCTCCCCAGCGTCTCTCCAACTCCACGTCGACGTAGTGTACTATGGAGTTGTAACACGTAATGATCTAAATAACTCCCTTCGTCATTATAACAGCAAGAACAAAATCGGAGTCATTCACGTTACAATCAACAATAGACATAATAAAAGTCGGGGATAATGCAATGATAATGTTCGCTTTTCTTAGGCAAGGAGTAAAGTCTTTGGTTCCTACACACAGCACAGTATTTACAGTTATTTACGTAACAAAATGTGACATTACAATATCCTATTAGCCTTTCAGTCTGTTCTCCTGACTTTGTATTCTATATGTCACGCATACTTAACGTCATCGCTTCCCTCGTAGGTGCCAACCCTGGCATGCGGCCACGCCGGTACCTGCACACCCAACAAGTACTATAAATGTACACCCTCCCTACCGTCTTCCAAAGCAGCTTTAGCCGTCTCCCACCCTCTGATACGCCTTTAAAAGACTACAAGCATCTTACCACAAGTTTTAAATATTTTTTGTATATGCTGTTCCGCAGTGTCAGTAAAGTGTATTAAACGAATTTTTATGCGTGTTACACCAGAGTTACAGCGTTTTCTATTTTTCCGGTACTGGATTCGAGCAAGGTTTATTTTCAAGCCGTACATATATAAGATCACGCCATATACAATGCCGGAAAAAAATCTCAGCCCCAAGAAGGGGCTGTGCGACATAAACGAAAGCAGGTAGGCGTGTTTCTACATCCACGGCAGTCGCATTAGAGTGTTACTAGTAGCCCCATTATGAGGCTGCAAAGCGGGTTTGGTTTAAATACACTCCGTAACAGTCGTGAAGGATAATTACCTGGCTTGGTTCAAATGGCTCTGAGCACTATGGGACTTAACATCTATGGTCATCAGTCCCCTAGAACTTAGAACTACTTAAACCTAACTAACCTAAGGACAGCACACAACACCCAGCCATCACGAGGCAGAGAAAATCCCTGACCCCGCCGGGAATCGAACCCGTGAACCCGGGCGTGGGAAGCGAGAACGCTACCGCACGACCACGAGATGCGGGCATAATTACCTGTCACGTTGGGCGTGGTGAGTTGATGTTAGTCAAGAATGCCTTTGAGGCGACAAAGACGACAGCTCACTGACTTTGAACGAGGTCGTGTAGTAGGGCTACGAGTAGCTGGATGTTCCTTCTGCGATACTGAAGAAAGACTTGTTATAAATGTAGCCTGTGTACACGATTGCTGGCACTTGTGGTCACGAGAATGTACGATCGCAAGAAGACCGGTCTGTGGACGGCCACGTGGCACTACTAAGAGGAAAGACTATAGTGTTGGGCATGTGGCTCTTCCGCATCGTACTGTGCCTGCTGCAGCGGTTGGCATGCCACCACAGTGACGCAACGAGTGTTACTAATCGGCTACTTCAAGGATAACTCCGAGCCAGACCCCCTGTGGCGTGCATTTCACTGACCCCAAACTGCCGCAATCTGCGACTTCAGTGTTATCAAGCGGGAACTCATTGGAGGGCAAGGTGGAGATTTGTAGTATTTTCTGATGGAAAGCTGGTTCTGCCTCGGTGCCAGTGACGGCCATGTATTGGTTAGAAAGAGGCTAATTGAGTGCCTGCAACAAATCTGTCTGCGAGCTGGACACACTGGGCCTACATCTGGAATTATAGTCTGGGGTGCGCATTCTGAATCTACCTCTTTGATTATTTTTTACTAAACACTGGCATACAGAATTTTTCCTGACAAAGACAACTCAAACTTAGCGTATTCATTTATTTTCCACAGTATAAAAGCCCAACGCAATCTGACTGCTATACATTGACAACATGACTTCCAATAATTAACAAATGGTTCAAATGGCTCTGAGCACTATGCGACTTAACTTCTGAGGTCATCAGTCGCCTAGAACTTAGAACTAATTAAACCTAACTAAGCTAAGGACATCACACACATCCATGCCCGAGGCAGGATTCGAACCTGCGACCGTAGCGGTCACTCGGTTCCAGACTGCAGCGCCTAGAACCGCACGGCCACTCCAGCCGGCAATAATTAACAGAAATGAATGACCCTGAATTGCAAGAAATCCTAATAATACTAACAAATCCAAAAAATATGAAATTAAAGAAATATGAAACTACCTCCAACTTTGTTAATTGCCTAAACTCATTTCAGTCACTAATCCCAGCAGTGTAAACCCCATTCTTTTTCATAAGTCACTTACCTCACAGAGAATCTTCATAACACGAACTACAGCAATTACATCAAATAGCAACTACAGCCAGCTAAATAAAAAGATTCTAACTACTATAGACTATCTACTAGGAGGCATATGGTTAGCGAAAGAAAGATTTTGTTGATTAGGAAACAATGTATTTAGAAAATTTCACCTTATTTATGTGACATGTAGTTCCAAAAATTTTATAGTCTCAATAATTACACTGCCCCAACATTATCAACCAAACATACATCATCATACATTTCCATGCGTATTTGCTTGTAAACACATCATTTCATCTCACTTTACTATGTATGTCCTACCAACACACAGTCTCCACAAAGAAAATCATGTATATACATTTCCCTATCTACTCGCTAACTGCTAGTCCGTCCAACTACAGAATCTTTTGTCGAGGGCAGAGCGCTGCCAGCGATATTGACACAGTCTGTAGCGCTAACATACAGACAGGCTACTTACGTTTCGTATCAGAGCAGGATCACTCTCGTGGCACTGCCCTGGCTGCAAAGTTGGGTGTCAGTCTAGTGATTCGATTTGTTGTGTTGCCATTCATGAAAAGCATTCCAGGGAATGTTTTCCAACAGAATAACGCTCGCCCACATACCACTGTTGTAACCCAGCATGCTCTAGAGAGTGTCGACATGTTGCTTTTCTTGTTCGATCATCAGATCTGTCTTCAATCGAGCACATACGGGAGATTATGGACGACTACTCCAGCGTCATCCGCAAACAGCATTAACCGTCCCTTTACCGAACGACCAAGTGGAACAGGCATAGAACTCCATTCCACATACTGACAACCGGCACCTGTAAAACATAGTGCAGGCTCGTTTGCTGCTTTCATTCAACATTCTGGCTGTTACACCGGGCCTTGCCACGGTTCGCGTGGCTCCCCCGTCGAGGTTCGAGTCCTCCCTCGGGCGCGCGCCCGTGTGTGTGTGTGTGTGTGTGTGTGTGTGTGTGTGTGTGTGTGTGTGTGTTGTTCTTAGCGTAAGTTAGTTTAAGTTAGATAAAGTAGTGTGTAAGCCTAGGGACCGATGATCTCAGCAGTTTGGTCCCACAGTAACTTACCACAAATTCCAAAAATTTGTTATACGGTTGTTAATGTACCAGCATTCCACATTGCAATGATTTACCTCGCGCTTACATTATCCAGCTGTCTTGCAATGGTAATAACTGAAATATGTTACATAGACAAATGTTTTCCTGAAATTTCATCACTGTACATGAATTATCTTTTGTTGTTACGATATTTCCCGCCAGTGTATTTATCGAAATAACAGTTTATTAATAGTGTGGGTACTCTTTACTTACTTATACGGGGTTTTTGACGTTATTTATGTGCTATGGCATTCTTCTGCTTCGTCATATCTATAACGTAACTGCGTAATTGTCATATTGTGAATATAATTTTCTATTAGGCCTATTTGTCAGAGATATAATCTGCGACACTTTGCGTTATCTTAATGAAACTCGATTTTTATTGAATGTAATATTTATGGCTGTCTATTGTTCTACATTCTCTTTATACTAAGAAATATTTTGTGAAAGTTTTCAATATGTATTTTGTTCCGAAGTTCGTTTTTTTTCGCTAAGAAAAATACGTCGATGATAAAAACAATACCTCACAAAACATTTAAGCACCCAGAAGGCGAGGAGGGAACGAAGTCAAACCTCACTGGTTAAGAGGTTAGGGCCTATGTGACGTTATGCCATTGATTACAATATTGAGTTAAATTTACAAAGAGCTTGGCAGGATGAGCCCACTTGTCAGCATGACGTTGCCTCCCCTCTGCCTTGAATGCCATTGGCCATTGTATTAACACCTAAGGCAAACTGGTCCACAAATATAGTAGCTGGTGCTTGATTTGCTCGATACTGACACTGGGGCAGAGTTGACGGTTAATTTGGTCCCACACATATTCTATCGGTGCAGAGCTGAGGATCTTGCTAGCCGCGAGAGTACTTTAGCGTCGTGCAGCAGTTCATAGACACACGTGCCATGTTTGGTCGAGTACTGTCCTGCTGAAAAATGGCGCTATGGTATTGTCGCATGTGAGATGAAGCAGGAGGGCGCAGGATATTCGTGAAGTACCTTTACTCCGTCAGAGCTCCGTCAATCACTACCAGCTGCGACCGGAACTCATACCTGATGGTTCCCCACGCCATGACGCCAGAAGTAACGCCGATGTGCCTCTCCAAAGCTTCGGACGAATGGATCCTCTCCCCAGGTTGCAGCCATACTCGCGGGCGATGGTTATCGAGGTAGTGCAGAATCGCACGTCATCACTAAACACACTGCGACGCCATAAATCAGCTATCCGTGCTTCCCAGTCACGACACCACTCTAGAGACAGCCGTTTGTCCGTCGCAGCTGACACTTGGGACCGTAATTTCTTCGTCCGGTTGCTGCTAGTCTCCGACCAAAGGAATGAGATGAAGTAGAATGTTGCAGGGAGTCCTTTACTTGTAGAGGGCTACGATGTGCTTAGTGCACGATACGACGATCGTCCCTTGCAGTGGTCAGTTATGGTCGACTGGTTACGCCTGCAGCACGTGCTTATGCAGTCCAACATTGGACCATTGTCACCTTCGAACGCCCCCACAAATCTGGATTTGATCAGCTGGACAATGGAGACCCTCACTGAGCCCCCTCTAGTGCTCTGTGAGGTACCGTTAACGCTGTCTCACTATGAATACGCTTGATTTCCTTCGCAGAGATCACTCAATATCCACGCTGATCATGTCCATTGTATATCCTACCAGGGATGGTAAAACCACTAAACACGCACAAGAATAATGCAGTCCCTAGCACTAAACACGAACAACACTAATGCACTCTGGTCTCCTTTCTACCTGTCACAAAGAATAGAAAACCTAATCATTTACATAAGAGTACAAAGTCTAATTTGGTGGTAGGTAGAATAATGAAGTACACGCCGGCCGGAGAGGTCGTGCGGTTCTAGGCTCTACAGTCTGGAGCCGAGCGATCGCTATGGTCGCAGGTTCGAATCGTGCCTCGGGCATGGATGTGTGTGATGTCCTTAGGTTAGTTAGGTTTAATTAGTTATACGTTCTAGGCGACTTATGACCTCAGAAGTCAAGTCGCATAGTGGTCAGAGCCATTTGAACCAATGAAGTACACCTCTGGTAGAATACACATACAATTCATTTCATGCAATTGGTTTGACATCATCAATCGCAGCTGTACTTTTTAATAATAAACATTACACGTAAATATTTTATCATTACATATCGTCAATCTTTGTTGTATGTGTTTAAAATGGTTTTGGCTGAACTGCGGGAAATGACGTTTCCCTGCCCAACTACACTAAAGTTACACACAGACAGTGATGGGAGTGGAATATTAGGCTTTAGAGGACGAAATTTTCACTGTGCAGCGGAGTGTGCGCTGATATGAAACTTTTTGGCAGATTAAAGCCGTGTGCCAGACCGAGACTATAATTCGGGACCTTTGTGTTTAGCGGACAAGTGCTCCATCGACTGAGCTACCCAAGCACGACCCGTCCTCACAGCTTTAGTTCCGCTAGTACGTCTCCTACTTTGCAAACATCACGGAAGCACAGGTGCGCAGGAGCGCTTCTGTGATGTTTGGAAGGTAGGACACGGAGGACTGGCGGAACTAAAACTGTGAGGACGGGTCGTGTGTCGTGCTTCGGTAGCTCAGTTGCTGGAGAACTTCTCCGCGAAATGCAACGGTCCCGAGTTCAAATGTCGGTCCCGCACACAGTATTAATCCCTCAGGAAGTTTTAAGATTAGACATTATCGTCTGGTCAGCATCTAGGTCATTAGAGATGGAGCACAAGTTCGGATTGTTTCGAGGATGGGAAATGAAATCAGCCGTGCCCGTTCAGCGTAACATCTCGACATTTGTGGGAGCGATTTAGGGAAATCACAAAAAATCTGAATCTGTAAGGCAGGACACGGATTTGATTCATCGTCCTCCAGAGTGCGAGTCCATTGTACTAATTACTGTGCTAGTTCGCTCGGTGAAAATTGGTACTTTCAGTGCCGGCCGATGTGGCCGAGCGGTTCTAGGCGCTTCAGTCTGTAACCGCGCGACCGCTACAGTCACAAGTTCGAATCCTGCCTCGGGCATGGATGTGTGTGGTGTCCTTAGGTTAGTTAGGTTTAAGCAGTTCTAAGTTGTAGGGGACTGATGACCTCAGATGTTAGGTCCCATAGTGCTCAGAGCCATTTTTTGATACTTTCAACGATAGAGCTCAACAATCAGTCATCCTTTTGTTGCAGGTTTTATTCGGGAAATCTAGTTTTCGGCTAGTGCCTAGCCATTATCTGTACACCATTTAATAGTATCAATGCATGTTCTAGTACGTCAGCCCCCATTTGTTAAGGCTTCTGTCACAGTACATTAGCGACTACTATTACAGTCGCTGAGTGCACCGACGTTCCTAATGGAAGGTAACTAAATGACACTGTTTCGGTTCGTTACTAGTAGCTGGAGACTTCATTAGTGATGTCTTGTCAGGGAGAAAAAATTCTCTATTCGTAAAACGAGCAAGTTTCCT
The DNA here is from genome assembly GCF_021461395.2 of Schistocerca americana. Lineage (NCBI taxonomy): Eukaryota > Metazoa > Arthropoda > Insecta > Orthoptera > Acrididae > Schistocerca > Schistocerca americana. Next base: position 501,012,890 of record NC_060120.1, read on the forward strand.
CGAAATATAAATGCAACATTCACGCGATATGTTTGAAAATCTTACTAGCAGTTGACTGGATGTGTGTAAAACTTATGGCGGGTGGCATCATCGATTTGACGTCGGTAGCCTAGCGTGTTGTGCATCTGATAGACGGTACACAGCCGTAACGGCGAATGGGCGCTGCAGTCATGGTGTTGCCAGCGAAGCCAGTACTTAAAGAGCGCCAAGACCCACTTCCACAAGCGATAAAGGCTATTGAGCCGTGCCCGGCTGACGTTGATGCCGTTTGTTCTTTGGCATCTTGTCGCAGTCGAGTGGCGTCTTATTTCTCCCCGAGTTACTACCATAACGAGTTGCTGACCTGCCTCTGTCAGTGGCAGGACCAGCGCTTTTCGATACTAGTACTGTTGTACCGTCTTTGGTGTGACAGCTATATTTCCGTGTGGTGGCGTGTGCGGCAGTCGGTCGGTTGGGACAGAGCAGCGAGGAAGTCTCCGTGGCGTGCACACGCAGTTGGATTGTGAGGCGCTAGCTGCGAGAGCTATAAGTTCGTTGCCCACCGAACCTGGACACTGAAGTTGAGTGATTAGTTAACCTGTTATGAAACCTCAACTGCTGAGACATCTCTTCGTTCATTACTGGTTGTTGCTTCCTGGGCCGTTCCGACTAGCAGCAACGTATGGTGTGTTGGAGTCGGCGAAATTTTGCAGCCGTCTTTCTGTATGGTCTTTAACTATTAAATTTGTTGTTACTTATCAGTGAAGTGCACCAGCGGTATTTTCTGACTTGTGACCGTTAACGCCCCCGTTACCTGCCCTAGTCGTTAGCGTAGTTTTTCGGCTGTGTGTTTTTCCTCGCTGTGTTGATGCTGTCCAGCACGGCGTGTAGTTCGACAGCCTTTTAGTTGTTTGTACATATTTTTTCCTTAAGAGTGGTTATTGTGCCTTGGCTGTTCTTAGATGCCAATTTGGAAGACATAGTGCTACTGGTATCTTCGTCCTTGGCTCATATTTTCCGTTGTCGTACTGTTGATAGGGCGGAAGGGAATTGATTAGGTTGTTGGTCGGTCCTTCAGCCGTCCATGGGTGGGGTTGCCATCCGATTGTTTAACCTTACTCTTGGCTGCCTGTATCACCTCACCTTACATTAGAGCTACCTCCTCAGACCGACCCTCGGAACACTGGTGAGCACTTCTGTTCTGTTGATTTTACATCGCGATTTTCATTTTAGTCTAATGTACTGTGCGAGGCCTTCAGCCGTATGTTAATGTAGTTTGTTTTAATTGCAAATAAGGCCTTCAGCTGACTTAAATTAAAAATTTCAAGACTGATTTGTTTAATCACTAATAACTAATATTTTGAAAGTTTGTTCTATCCGAAATTCTTGTTATCCATGCTCTAAGTCCTGAGTTGTTAAATGTCTTGTGTGTGGCCTTCAGCCGAGTATTTACGTTATCTAGGCGCGCAGTCCGGAACCGCGGGACTGCTACGGTCGCAGGTTCGAATCCTGCCTCGGGCATGGATGTGTGTGATGTCCTTAGGTTAGTTAGGTTTAAGTAGTTCTAAGTTCTAGGGGACTGATGACCACAGGAGTTAAGTCCCATAGAGCTCAGAGCCATTTGAACCATTTACGTGAAATATTTTTTTTTAAATAAGGCCTTCAGCTGCGTGTATTCTTTAAAGCAATTTCTTATAACTTGCGTTCAGGCCTTCAGTCTTTTTTTTTTTTTTTTGGTGTGGTTTTGGGCCTTCAGCCCAGGAGGTATCACAAGTTTTCTTAACTAGGCCTTCAGCCGTATTGTTTTAATTTGGTCCTTTTAGGACAATGTGTAATTAAGTGATTTTTAGGAAAATAAAAGTTTGTGTGTTTTGTGCAACTAACAGAAACTGATTATGGCCCCCTCCACAACCATAACCTGATCCGCTCTATCCTGCGAAACTATATTTCAGCTGTAGGACATGCTAATGAAGGCGAACTTTAAGAAAAGAACATTTGTTATTCCTGAATGTTACAAGGGGTCAATGCTGAACTCAATAAAAAGGAGCGAAGGAGACTTAGAAGACTTTATCGAACAGACCTCACGGCTATAACAGTGTGCTGCAACATTCAGATACATTACGTTAGAACTGTTCTTCACTAATCCTACTGAATCAAAACTGGAACTTTGGAGGAATTAGCAAACTCTGATGTACAAAGAATATTGAAATATAACGCCAATTAAAAGACAAGCGACAATCGTAAAACTGCATAATTCGGGATAGATAACACAATTTGTAGCAGCTTAGCGCAAGGAGAAAGAGATATGAAGCCTAAGGACTTTCTAGCTTATACGGGAAATGTTTCTCAACTGCTAGAATAATGAAGAAGCATAGAGGACTTGTGTTCATTCCACCTACCATGGCGGCAGCTCTTATGGGGCTTGTGAAAAATGATCTGCTTTTGTGGTATTCCTTGTCAGTTTGATAAAATCTACATAGGGAAAACAATACACAGCGTACAAGAATGGTGAATCGAACACCAGCGACAGAGCCACCATCTACAGACAAACAAATCTGCAGTGGCTGAACATGTCCAATGTCCATTTCATGGATTACGGAAATTATATTCAACTGAAGTTCTTCCAAGAAGAAGTATTTAAAATGCTTAAAACCTGTATAGATATGTGAACGGACGTGCAGATGCTGTTTTAATCTAAGTAGTTGGTCACTTGACGGAGTTGAGAAGGGAGCAAGTAGAGAAATTTTAAGGGTCTTGGTAACTGTTCTTGGGGGGGGGGGGGGGGGGGGAGGGGGAGGGGGATGTAAAGCGCCAAGAGATGTGCTGCCTGCTGCCTGCTGCCTGTGATAAGCCACACTTGGGTTAAAGTCTGAGCGAAGGCTGCAGCTAGATTGGACAGAGCTACTTCAATACAACATCGTGGAACTTGAAAATTTGAACGCATTGTAATCTGATACCACTTTTGATACTGAACGTTGCTGTCGGTGAACTGTTATTCGTGTAGATTTGAGTGAATCGTTACATGTGGGGTCATTTTTTTTTCAGGCTAACGTCAGGCTGCGCCACGCAATGCCATTGGAAAAAATAAAATTTTGCCTGTGTCCGCTCAGCGTGCTTTGATTCAGTGATATTTCATTGTGTTTGTTTCACTGTGTATAATATTAGCCACTGTAAGATCACCATTCAGTATAACGTTTTCTTCAGCTAAATAAAATTTTGGTTAAATATTAGTACCGGTGTAAGGGTACGTCTTTGTCCTAACGGACTATTCCTGTATCATGTTGTATATTTCACATTTATTTTGTTCTGCAATTAATTCATTGCATTTTATGATTGAAAAGATTTCATTAGGACACAGTACAACAGTAAACAAACATACCCCTAGACTATTAGGCGAGCTATTCATTAATTTATGGTTGTGTGATCCCCTTCCGCTGGTTGGGAAGTAAAGAATTTTCTTCTTGTGACAGTAAATTTCACTTCAGTTAATTTACCACAAACCTCGCCGGTACGTTGCAATATCATGGAAACCACTCATTCCGCGACTAGACTCTCAGAGGAACCATTGTTCTAAGTCTCATCTTCCTGAGATTCCAACATCTGTCACCCATCTTAATAATTCGTAAGCGCTGCGGATCTGTTGACTCTACACTTACCATGGAGGAATAATAAGGGGTGTTGCCATGACGTCACAAACTTGAAGCAGACGTCCGCCAAGTTACTAGCTCCAAATATGTGCTTCTGGAGTTATTGTTTTGATCAAAAATGCCAATTTGCGTCATTTACGGGTGTATTTAACATCCAGATTACAGTTTAGTCTTATGTACTAAGTAATCATGTTTCATTCGTACGTGGATTCGTTCAAGGCTTTTTTCTTTTGTATACACCAACTGCGGTTGGACTGGACTTTTTGCTTTTGTTGTAGTTGTTCTATTTCTGTCATTTGACTTTAGATTTCCTACCAATTCAACTCTCTGGGCGAATGTGAGAAGAAAAAATTAGAAACCGATAGCAAAATACTCGGTTGTTCTCAGTATTTTCGGGAAGAGGACCTAATCCGAACTACAGTTTCGTCAGTCCGTAATGACGAGAATGCTGGATAACGAAAGTAGCCTGTTCGTATCACACATTTCTTGCTCATTCGTAACGCATAACAAAAGAAGTATACATTAACGACGCGAAATACCTCGTATTGCTGGAGCAAATATGCATTTAAGACCAGAGAAACCTTTTTAAATGCGTTTTCCACCCTATGATATTCGCGAAAGCACCGTAACGTTTTCTATTTAAAACAGTCGTTGGGTGCACACGACAGAAATCAAGAACATGAAGCAATCGTAAACAGCTGTCTGCTAATGTTTTGATGCATCTAACATGGCGGCACAGGCTTCTGAGCAACGACAGCGCAAGTCTGTAGTGCCCCTGTCCCCTTGTTATAACTCCATGACACTAAGTTTTACTCTCAGACGCGTAAAGTTTCATCTATGACTGCTGCTCTTGTTGCCGACTGTCTTATCTCTGACGCGCATGCATTTACTCCACAAGATTTTGTTAAGTGGTTTTCAATGCAGGCATCGACTCACCTTGAAGACGGCTAAGCGTTTAGCAGCCTAAATGTCTGAAGAAGATCAAAGATGGAGCTTTTTATGTTGGGTGACGTCAGTTTCTTTCCAATCCTCTCTGAAATATATGCATGATATGGAAACGTTTAAAATTAGTTCTTTCTCTCTAATGGGTTCAGAGTAAGCCCTTTCCATGCTCTCCCATGCTACACAAATCAATTTCTCAGTCATAGACCACGGATACCCATTACGCGCAGCCATATACTTGATTATTCCGAACTCCCTTCCATATGCCTCTATTGGATAAGATTCCATATCATGGACACGTATCAGAGAGTATTGGAAAGAAACTGATGTCAGCCAACATAGCTCCTGAATTTTTATCCAAAAAAAGTTTGGGCAGTAGGTTAAGGAAATGCGAAGTCTTCAAAAAAGATTCGTTTCTGCTATCCCGAAGTGTATCGTATTGAGCGCGATACAAGCGAGTTGTGTAACAGCAGATACATTGTCCAGGAAGGCCAGAAATTTTGTGCGAGTTTTAAAGAACATAAAAGACCTCGCCATTTCCTGGTTAGCTATGAAATACGTTTAACTGACAACCAGCATCAGCTGCGGTGGGTTAGCGGTAACTTAACTGTGTTACATACTGGAGAGAAAAGTCAGATTATCAGTGTCCTGGAAGGAGCTAAAATCTTACGAAGCATTTATTCCCATCCTGTCGATAAAATTAATGGACGCGCTGAACTGTATCACAAAATTATTTTAGTTAATTAGTTATTGAGGCTATTTAAGGTGCAACAGTAAACCAACATACCCCTAGGCTATTAGCCGAGCTATACATTAATTTATGGTTGTGTGCTCCCCTTCTGGTGGTTAGGAAGTAACAAATATTCTTCATCTGACGGTTAATTCCGCTTCAGTTAATTTATCATAAACCACACTAGTACATTGCAATACGAATATATATGGGGTTGTGTTCGGCGTCAGTACGTAAAGGCTAGTATTTACTGTTACATAGTTTTCCAATTTGTGCAGCACGAGAACGGTGTTTATAGAATTTATGTAAATAAATCCACGCAGTATGTGACTTCTTTTCCGTTTTTATTGCATTTTACATGTTTCAAACTTCTGGTGACTTCTGGTGTCCGGTCCTGATGTCCGTTTTTTCCGATTTTTCTAGGTCCACCCTTTTATCCTTTTAAGAGGGAACTTTTGTTGCATGACAGCATTCGGATGAGGATAGTCTCAGATGGTTAAGTGATTTTATTTGTAAGTAATGTCCTGTTCTCTCTTTCAATTTACTTTAACTCACTTTAGAAATTTTAGCCGTGTAGTTCTTTATCTGACATTTCAGACACGAGGATCCCCTCCTGTAGTCCTGTAACAAAATATTTTCATTATTATAGTTTATATCAGATGATGGAACTTTAGGTGTTCCGAAACCGGTCTTGTGTACAATAAAATATTGAGATTATTGACTAAGCAACTGTGTTTCTGTGGTTCCTTCATGTTTCAAAATAATTTTTAATTATTACAGCTCGCTTTAAAGAGTAAAATGCGTCGTCATATTATGAAGTTATAAAAATGTGTTGAAACATGGTAGACAGACGTGTCGTAAGGGCGCACAGGCCGAGCTTAAAGCTAGAAAAAGGAGCTTCAGCCATGTCCGCAAAAATAACACTGTGTGAGCTACATTATCACTAACCTTAATTGAACGAATTCTGGTTGTTTCGTTTAGTGAATTACGTCATTTGGTGCGAGGGTATGACAAGAAACGATTTTTAGATGAGCCTTGTTAACAATATAAAGTTAAAAAAACTCTGTGGACTTTGCTGTGGGGTGTAAAACTATAGGAATGTGAAGGAAACCGTTGTGGCAATATAAAGTAAAAAAATCTCTGTAGGCTATACTCTGGTATGTAAAACTACATAGGAATGTGAAGGAAACCATTGTGAAACAGCACATGTAAATGAAACTCTTGTACCAAATTGCAGTACGTAAAATGTATTTTAATAAAGAAGAAAAACGACGAATGAACTCCTCAAGCGTTCGCAAATACACACTATTCTGTACCAATGATCTGTTAATATCAGTGGTGTAAATAATCCTAACTTCTACTACAATTTTCATGTCACATCTTATAGAATTATTCCCCATCCCCCCACCTCCCCCCAACTTGGAAAAACTGGACAGTACGGCTGTGGGCACCTGACAGTGCGGGATCCATAGCAAGTGCTCCATGGGTAAACCGCCTCTGACCGCCTGTTTTTCCTAAGAGTAGGAAATAGTCGGTCGGCCCGCTTTACATTGCCTCCGAAAGCTGCAATACTATATTTCAAAAGCGGGCACTCCAAGCAAATTAAACACCGCGCTGGAGCAGAGAAATATGAAGCGATGAGGACCATAAGCCCTCTTCCACTATTATTATCTGGTCCGGCGCTCTTCTATCTGGTAATCGCAACATTTCGTTAAAACTTTCAGTAGTATTCTTCAGTTTAGACTGAATTACACGAGGCTCGATGGTTAAATCGATTACTTTCCGTTTTGGCCTCCGTTACGGTCAGGGTCGTCCATACATTGCAACGGGTGGATCAATGGGTAGCTGATGTAATTAGTTTTGGAGCAGACGATGTAGTGGTGGTGGTTGTTGGGATGTTTAAGGGGGACTAAACAGCTAAGGTCATCAGTCCCCCATTCCAAAAAAAAGGCGAGACAGAAATGCACGAAGCAGGTAAAACCCCAAGGGGAAGGAGACTCCCCCCCCAGGCCCTAAAAGAACACAAATGCGGTAACAAACACTACAGACACGAAGACACCAGACAAAAGGAAACAGAACAAAAGAAGATGACCGGAGACTGGTTGACTGACCATGACAACAAAAAAGGGAAAGAGTCAACCAACCGACTACACACTAAAATCTGCAACCAAATATGAGAGACTCGAGGACAAGAGACACACAAAGGGAAAGGTGCAGGACCACTCTAAATGGAACCATAAAAAGGACTAGCACGGATAAAATGTAAAACACTGTCAGCCATGGAGGCATCGTCGCATAAAATCAAAGGCAAGGTGCCCGGGAGATTAAAAGACTGCTGAAGGGTGCGCAGTCAGGGACACTCCAATAAAACGTGGGCGACCGTCAGCCGGGACCCACACCGACACAGGGGGGGATCCTCCTGACGTGAAAGATGGCCGTGCGTCAGGTATGTATGGCCGATGCGGAGCCGACACAGGATAGCAGACTCCCTGCGAGAAGACCGCAGGGAGGAGCGCCACACATCGGTCGTCTCCTTGACAGCCCGCAGTTTATTCTGGGCTGTCATGCCATGCCACTCAACAGATCACACCCCAAGCACCTTACGGCGCAACACCAGCTGCAGGTCGCGAGCTGTGAGGCCGATCTCCAAAGCTGGGGCGTCGATCGCCCCTTTGGCCAATCTGTCAACACGTTCGTTCCCTGGGATGCCAACGTGACCTGGCGTCCAAACCAAGACCACCGAACGACCAGAGCGGGCAATGGCGGAAACAGACTCCTGAATAGAGGACACCAGAGGAGAAGAGGGATAGCAGCGGTCGATGGCCTGAAGGCTGCTCAGGGAGTCACTGCAGATGACGATGGACCTACCTGAGCAGAAACGCATATGCTCAAGAGCGCGCAAGATGGCCACCAGCTCTGCAGTAAAAATACTGCAGCCAGCCGGCAAGGAGCGTTGCTCAACATGGTCAGCGTGAGCAAAAGCGTAGGCAGTGCGACCATCAACCAGGGAACCATCAATGTAGACAGGCTCACAGCCCGGAAATGAGGCGAGGAGCGCAAGAAAACGGCGACGGAGGGCCACAGGCGGAACCGAGTCCTTAGGTCCCCGTGCCAAATCCAGACGGACGGATGGCTGGGACAAACACCAGGGAGGCGTAGGTGTACGGACCCGGAAGGGAGGCAGAAGAGGGAATGACCCCAGTTCTGACAGCAGGGACTGGACACGGACAGCTACGGAAAGCCCAGACCTAGGTTGCCGTTCGGGCAGATGGAGGACCATGGCAGGGAAAAGCAGGCGACCATTCGGATGGCCTGGCGAGCAATGCACGTGGACAGCATAGTCGGCGAGCAGACGATGGCGGCGAACCCGCAGCGGGGGAACCCCGGCCTCCACCAGAGGACTATCCACGGGGCTGGTGCGAAAAGCGCCAGTTGCAAGCCGAACCCCACAGTGGTGTATGGGGTCTAACAACTACAACACTGAGGGGGACGCAGACCCATAGGCCAGGCTCCCATAATCAAGCCGGGACTGCACAAGGGCTCTGTACAATCGCAGCAGCGCGCAGCGATCTGCACCCCAAGACGTGTGGCTAAGGCAGTGGAGGGTGTTGAGGTGCCGCCAGCATTTTTGCTTCAGCTGAGTAACATGAGGAACCCATGTGAGCCGGCCATCAAACACGAGTCCCAAGAAGCGGCAAGTGTCCACCACTTCAAGCAGGTGGCCGTCGAGGTAAAGGTCAGGATGAGGGTGGACCGTCCGACGCCTGCAGAAGTGCATAACTCGAGTCTTGGCAGCAGAGAACTGAAAACCACGAGTCAGAGCCCATGATGCTGCCTTGCGAACGGCGACTTGCAGCCTGTGTTCGGCGACTCCCGTAGTCGTGGAGCTAAATGAGATGCAGAAGTCGTCGGCATACAAAGAAGGAGACACCGACGACCCCACTGCTGCAGCCAGACCATTAATGGCCACTAGAAATAAGGAGACGCTCAACACCGAGCCCTGCGGGACCCCATTTTCCTGTATATAAGAGGAACTAGAGGTGGCACCGATTTGCACCCGGAAAGAGCGGCGCAATAAAAAGCTTTCAAGAAAAGCCAGGAGCCGACCACGAAGACCCCACTCATGCAACGTGGCGAGGATATGATGCCGCCATGTGGTGTCATATGCCTTTCGCAGATCGAAAAGTACAGCAACGAGATGCTGACGTCGGGCAAAGGCCGTACGGACAGCAGATTCCAGCCGCACCAAATTGTCTGCTGCAGACCGGCCCCGGCGGAAGCCACCCTGGGATGGAGCGAGGAGACCGCGCGACTCAAGGACCCAACACAAACGCCGCCCCACCATACGTTTGAGCAATTTGCTCAAAACGTTGGTGAGGGTAATGGGACGATAGGTGTCCACCGCCAGTGGGTCCGCACCGGGCTTCAAGTTGGGGACAATAAGACCCTCTCGCCATTGCGACGGGAACACGCCCTCGCTCCAGATGCGGTTAAAGATGGTGAGGATGTGTCTCTGGCAGTCCCTGGAGAGATGCTTCAGCATCTGTGCGTGTATGCAGTCTGGGCCTGGTGCTGTATCAGGGCAATCGGCGAGGGCAGCGAGGAATTCCCTCTCGCTGAAAGGAGCATTGTATTCTTCAGAACGACGCGTGGGGAACGATAACGGCGTCTGCTCAGCACGCTCCTTGAGAGAGCGAAAGGCGGGGGGATAAGTTGCAGTCGCAGAGCTCTTAGCAAAGTGCGCAGCAAGGTGTTCAGCAATGGCGGCAGCGTCCGTGCAGACAGCGCCGGCCAGGGAGATCCCAGGGACACCCGTAGGGGTCTGGGATCCATAAATCCGCCGGATCCGGGACCACACGAGCGAGGGGGAGACACGGGAGCCCAGGGATGAGACGTACCTCTCCCAGCACTCCTGCTTACGCCATGCAATAAGACGACGGGCGAAGGCATGGAGCCTCTTAAAGGCGATGAGGGTCTCCAGAGACGGGTGCCGCCTATGACGCTGGAGAGCCCGCCTACGGTCGCGAATAGCCTCAGCAATCTCCGGCAACCACCAGGGGACAGCCTTCCTCCGAGGGAGGTCAGAAGAATGGAGGATGGAAGCCTCGGCCGCTGAAATGATGGACGTGTTTAAAACATGGACCACCTCATCAATATCCCCCTGTGGGGGAGACTCAATGGTTGCAGCGGAAGTAAAAGCCGGTCAGTCAGCCCTGTGGAGAGCCCAGCGGGGCAGGCGCCCAGAAGAATGACACTGGGGCAGTGACAAATAGATGGGAAAATGGTCACTACCACACAGGTCAGGATGCATTCTCCAGTGGAGGGATGGGACAAGTCCAGGGCTGCAAATAGAGAGATCGATGGCCGAGAACGAGCCATGGGCCACACTTAAATGCGTGGGAGCACCGGTGTTCAAGAGGCTAAGGTCGAGCTGAGCCAACACATGCTCCACGGCCCGACCGCGGTCATCGGAAACAGTCCCACCCCATAGAGGGTTGTGGGCATTGAAATCGCCCAGCATCAAAAAAGGTGGCGGCAGTTGGGCCATCAGAGCAGCCAGGACATGCTGCGCGACAGCACCATCAGGTGGAAGGTAAATACTGCAGACGGTAATAGCCTGTGGCGTCCACACCCGAACAGCCTCTAAAGCTGTTTGTAGAGGTACAAACTCGCTGTGAAGAGAGCTAAGGACATATATGCAGACGCCACCAGACACCATTTCATAAGCTGCCTGGTTCTTAAAATAACCCCGATAGCCACGGAGGGCGGGGGTTCGCATTGCTGGAAACCAAGTTTCCTGCAGAGCAATGCAAAGGAAAGGATGACGGCTGATAAGTTGGCGGAGCTCAGCTAGATGGTGGAAGAAACCGCTGCAGTTCCACTGGAGGATGGTATTAGCCATGGATGGGGAGGCAGATTACGCCTCTGGGGCCCCTGCTGCTACTGAGTCACCACCTGGACAACAGCTATCTATTGCATCCGAGTGACTGGCGAGATCCATGTCCTCAGCGGACGCCAGAATCTCCACCTCATCCTCAGACGCAGAGCTTGTAGGAAGCGGTGAAATGGGTGCCACCGCAATGTCAGTAGCCTTGGGGAGTTTCTTCTTCTTCTGCTTCTCGCGCTGTGCCTTTGGTGGCTCAGGCTGGGAGGGCGTCAATGGGTCAGTCTCAGGGACAGACGACGACCGTGTGTCCTGACGACCAGGGACCGGCGGTTGTTTAAGCCACTTGCAGCTTTCGGCCTTGGTACCGGTCGGAACTTGGGAAGGGAGGTCCCCAAGGGACCCCTTCCTTACGAGAGTAGCCGAAGAAGTCTTACGCTTCTCCGGCTGGGAAGGGGGAACTGGTGTCTCCGATGGGTGGGGGGGTGTTGCTCCTGAAGTAGATGGAGCAGGAGCAACAGTGGGTTTAGTGCCCCCCACCATCAAGGGGGCAGGTGTGGGACTTCGATTCTGAGAGCTGACTGGAGCAGATGGAACTGTAGCTGGAGTGACAGTTGCGGCATAAGAAGCTGTCATGCGCACTGGATGAAGCCGATCATATTTCCCCTTCGCCTCAGTGTACGTCAGGCGGTCGAGGGTCTTGATTTCCATGATCTTCCGCTCCTTCTGCAGAATCGGACAGTCTGGCGAGCAAGGCGGATGGTGCGCACCACAGTTCACACAGATTGGAGGCGGGGCACAGGGATGATCAGGATGGAATGGTCGACCACAATCACGACAGACGAGGTCGGAAGCACAGCGTGAAGACATATGGCCGAACTTCCAACACTTGAAGCACCGCATTGGGGGAGGGATATATAGCTTGACATCACAACGGTACACCCTCACCTTGACCTTCTCAGGTAACGTGTCACCCTCGAAGGCCAAGATGAAGGCACCGGTGGCAACTTGACGATCCCTCGGACCCCGGTGGACGCGCCGGACGAAATTTTTTTTTTTTTTTTTTTTTTTTGGTAGGGTTTAAGGGCGCTCAACTGCTGAGGTCATTAGCGCCCAGTCACTGGTGTTAGAGCACAAGGAACCTGCTAAAACGCAAGGGGATGGGGGGACATCAAAAGGACCTGACAAAGATGCAGATTAAATAAGTAAAAAGGTTAAATGTCTTTGGTCAAGCCAGTTAAAGTTATAAAACGCAGAAGACGAGCAGCTGCTCGAGCGTCATCAGCTAAAACATCCGGTAAGGTAGATGGCAGGGACAGGACAACACGAAATTGACTAAAACGGGGACACGACAATAAAACATGGCGCACCGTTAATGCCTGACCACAAGGGCACTGCGGGGCTGGGTCACCAGAGAGCAGGTAGCGGTGGCTAAACCGGCAATGCCCAATCCGCAACCTGGTGAGAAGGACCTCCTCGCGCCGAGATGGTCGGGAGGAAGTTGTCCAAGCAGTTGGGAGCGGTTTTACTGCCTGGAGTTTGTTTCCTTGGAGGGATGACCAAGCATCCCACCACAAGGACACAAGCCTCTTACATACATCCCCACAAACGTCAGATGACGGGACACAATGGGAGGCTGGCCGAGGCTGGAGGACTGCAGCCTTGGCTGCAGCATCCGCAGCCTCATTCCCAGGCACTCCTACATGTCCGGGGACCCACAGAAAGCTGACAGAACCGCCATTATCAGCGAAAGAATGGAGGGACTGCTGTATTCGTTGAATCAAGGGATGGACCGGATAGGGAGCCCCAAGGCTCTGAAGAGCACTGAGTGAGTCAGTGCAGAGTACATACGATGAATGGCGGTGGCGGCGGGCATACTGAATGGCCTGATGGAGAGCAAAAAGCTCGGCCGTAAAGCTGGAACATTGGTCAAGGAGCCGGTATTTAAAGGTGGCGGTCCCGACGACAAAGGCACAGCCGACACCATCGTCAGTTTTGGAGCCATCGGTGTAAATAAAGGTGTGACCAGCAAGTCGAGCACGAAGTTCGACAAACCGTGAGCAATACACTGCAGCCGGAGTACCCTCCTTCGGGAGTGAGCTGAGGTCGAGATAAATACGAACCGGAGCCTGGAGCCAAGGTGGTGTCGGGCTCTCACCCTCTCTGAAGGTGGTAGGGAGGGCAAAATCCAATTGTCGAAGCAGGCGACGGAAGCGGACTCCGGGTGGCAGCAGGGCAGACACATACAACCCGTACTGACGGTCGAGAGAATCGGCGAAGAAGGACTTGTAAGAGGGGTGTTCGGGCATAGACAACAGCCGGCAGGCATACCGACACAGCAGTATGTCGCGCCGGTAGGTCAATGGTAACTCGGCAGCTTCAGCATAAAGACTCTCGACAGGACTAGTGTAGAAGGCTCTGGTCGCAAGACGTATCCCCCGATGGTGGATGGAGTTGAGCCGGCGTAAGAGGGATGGCCGAGCGGACGAGTAGACGAAGCTCCCATAATCCAGCTTCGATCGGACTATGGACCGATACAAGCGAAGCAGGACAGTACGATCCGCTCCCCAAGATGAACCGCTAAGAACTCTGAGGACATTAAGGGAACGTGTACAACGGGCCGCCAAATAAGAGACATGTGGAGACCAACACAGTTTCCGGTCCAACGTGAGCCCTAGAAACTTAGTTGTGTCCACGAATGGGAGAACAACGGGACCGAGATGTAAGGATGGCGGAAGGAACGCTTTATATCGCCAAAAGTTGATACAAACCGTCTTCTCTTCAGAGAACCGGAAGCCATTTGCCACGCTCCATGAGTAGAGGCTGTCTAGACAACGCTGAAGGCAGCGCTCCAGGAGGCATGTTCTCTGGGCACTGCAGTAGATCGCGAAGTCATCGACAAAGAGAGAGCCTGAGACAGTAGGTGGAATGCAATCCATAATTGGATTGATCGCGATGGCAAAAAGGGCTACGCTCAAGACGGAGCCCTGAGGCACTCCGTTCTCCTGGAGGAAGACGTCGGACAATACGGAACCCACATGTACCCTAAACTTTCGATCCGTTAAAAAGGAATCAAGAAAAAGGGGCAGACGACCGCGTAGGCCCCACTTGTGCATAGTGCGGAGGATACCTCCTCTCCAACAGGTATCATAAGCCTTCTCCAAGTCGAAGAACACGGCTACCGTTTGGCGCCTTCGCAAAAAGTTGTTCATGATGAATGTCGACAAGGTCACAAGGTGATCAACAGCGGAGCGGCGGCGACGAAAGCCGCATTGGACATTAGTAAGTAGTCGTCGAGATTCAAGAATCCAAACTAACCGAGCATTAACCATGCGCTCCATCACCTTACAGACACAGCTTGTAAGAGAAATGGGGCGGTAACTAGAAGGAAGGTGTCTATCCTTCCCGGGTTTGGGTATAGGAACAACAACGGCGTCACGCCAACGCATGGGGACCTGACCTTCGGTCCAGACGCGATTGTAGGTACGAAGAAGGAAGCTTTTGCCCGCCGGAGAAAGGTGAGCCAGCACCTGGCCCCGGAGCAGAGGACCGGGACAGTGCAAGCGCACGTTCGAGTTCCCGCATAGTAAAGGGGGCATTGTAAGTTTCCAGATTCAGCGAGTGGAAGGAAGGTCGCCGAGCCTCGTCTGCCTGGGAAGGAAGGCAGGATGGTAATGGGCGGAGCTTGAAACCTCCGCGAAAAAGCGGCCAAAGGCGTTGGAGACAGCCACAGGATCAACAAGGACCTCATTACCTGAGGTCAGGCCAGGTACTGAGGAGTGGGCCTTAATGCCCGACAGCCGGCGCAGGCTACCCCAAACAACGGAAGAGGGAGTAAAACTGGTAAAGGAGCTCGTGAAAGAGGCCCAGCAAGCTTTTTTGCTGTCTTTGATGACTCTACGGCATTGCGCTCGGAGTCGTTTGTATTCAATACAATTCGCCAACGTAGGATGGCGGCGAAAGGTGCGTAAAGCACGTCGTCGAGCACGGATAGCGTCCCTACAAGCCTCGTTCCACCAGGGGACGGAAACGCGACGTGAAGAAGAAGTAGTACGAGGTATGGAACGTTCGGCAGCATGGATAATAACAGCCGTGAGGTATTCGACCTGACTGTCACAACTGGGAAAATCGTGGTCCGGAAAGGTCGCCAGGGAGGAGTAAAGTCCCCAGTCAGCCTTCAGTATGTTCCAGCGCGAAGGACGTGGGGATGGGGTGTGGTGCAGGAGACGAACGACACAGGGGAAGTGGTCGCTCGAATAGGTGTCAGAAAGGACATACCACTCGAACCGACGGGCAAGAGTGGTAGAACAGATCGAGAGGTCCAAGTGGGAGTAGGTATGAGTAGAGTCCGAGAGGAAAGTCGGGGCGCCGGTATTGAGGCAGACAAGATTGAGATGGTTGAAGACATCCGCCAAGAGTGAGCCTCTTTGACAGGATGCAGGAGAGCCCCAAAGGGGATGATGGGCATTGAAGTCGCCAAACAATAAGAACGGCGGGGGAAGCTGATCGATCAGGTGCATCATGTCAGCCCGACTAACAGCAGATGACGGTGGAGTGTAGACGGTACAAACTGAAAAAGTAAAAGCAGAAAGAGTAATGCGGATAGCTATTGCTTGGAGTGGGGTGGTCAATGGGATGGGATGGTAATAGACATCGTCCCGAACGAGCAACATGACCCCACCATGAGCTGGGATACCGTCCACAGGGGTGAGGTCATACCGCTCCGAGATATAGTGGGAAAAGGCAATACGGTCAGTCGGGCGCAGCTTGGTTTCCTGGAGACCAAGGACGAGCGGACAGTGCAGGCGGAGGAGCAGTTGTAATTCCTCCCGATTAGATCGAATACCTCTTATGTTCCAATGAAACAACGCCATTGCTAGTCAAAAAGTTGGGGGAACGAGACGGGGAAGAGCTGGTCACCTCGATGGCCGCGGAGGGCCAGGTTGCGAGGCAACAACGCTACAACTGACGGCAGGCGGATCCTGTTCCATCGACTCGTCGCCAGCTTCGGCCGCTGTCCCTGATTGTGTAGGAGGGGCCGCATCATTTGCCGACAAAAGGCCGGCGGAACGCCTGGCAGCAGAGCGTCCCGGCGAAACTGAGGACGGCCGGGAGCAGCGACTCACGGATGAAGCGTCAGATGAAACGCGCCGGGGTGGAGAGGGGGATAGAGACTTCTTCTTGGAGGCCTTCTTGGAAGGCCGAGGAGGCACAGGGATGGTGGGCTGGACCCGAAGAAGGTCCTCACGCGCGGGGTCCGTTTTGGAACGCCGGACCTCGGAAGCTGGGGTCCGGAACGTTTCCCCGATGGACGCCTGAGAAGAGGATCGCTTCTCAGGTGGCATGGGGAGAGGAGGAGGAGGAAGGGTGGCCCCTGGGGCAGGGGGGGTGGGGGCCGCGGGGGAGGAGGATTTGGAAGGGAGGGATTTGGGAGGCGGAGGCAGAGCCCCCTGATGGGCAGAGGAGGCGGAGGGGGGACAGGATAGAGGTGAGGATACAGCGGAAGGAGTGGACACAACTGAGGCAGACGAAGTGGCCAGTGACACGGGATGAGGGCGGTCATACTTCTTCCTGGCCTCAGAATAAGAGAGCCGATCCAAAGTTTTGATTTCTTGTATCTTTTTCTCCTTCTGATCGGCGGGGCAGTCTGGGGATCTAGGCGAGTGGACGCCAGGACAATTAGGGCACCGAGGTGGTGGGGTGCAAGTATGTTCCTCACGAAGAGGACGGCCACAGTCGCCACAAAGGGGCTCAGCCTCACACCGGGACGACATGAGCCCAAAGCGCAAACACCTAAAACAGCGCATAGGAGGCGGGACGTAAGGTCGCACGTCGCACCAGTAGCACATCACCTTTACCTTCTCCGGGAGAACGTCCCCCTCGAAGGCGAGGATAAAGGCCCCGGTGTCGATGCGACGGTCGTTGGGGCCGCGCTGGACTCGCCGGACGAAATGCACGCCGTGGCGCTCCAGGTTGGCCCTGAGCTCCTCATCAGATTGTAGCAGGAGGTCACGATGAAAAATAACCCCCTGCGTCCTATTTAGTGCCAGATGTGGGACAATGGATACTGGGATGTCCCCTAGGCGGTCGCACGCCTGGAGTGCCGCCGACTGTGTGGCAGAGGTGGTCTTGATAAGAACGGACCCTGATCGCATCTTGCTGAGAGCCTCGATTTCCCCGAAGACGTCCTCAATGTGCTGAACAAAGAACATGGGCTTGGAGGTGGCGAACGTCCCCCCATCTGTTCGAGAACAGACCAAATAGCGGGGGAAGTACTTCGCCCCAAGCCGGCGGGCCTGTCCCTCCTCCCATGGAGTGGCCAAGGGGGAAAGGGCAGGAGAACCAGAACTAGAAACGGTACCTTTTCTTTTGGAAGACTCGGCCGCAGAGCGACCTGATACGTGTTGACGTTTCATGTGCGAAACGTCCGCCCCGATACCACCCACTCCGACCAGGGGCTCTCCCCACGGGCGCCACCCAGCCGCAGCAAGGGCCACCTGGCAGGATGACCATTGCCGGGAGTCCTGATGCCCCAAGGAGACGGGCATCTACTCCTTGGCCAACGTGGGGAGGGTGCAGCTCAGGTATCGGCAGTACGATCCCTGTGTTGTCAGGGGGCTACAACCTAGAGGGTACATGACGACCCCACCACAACGGGCTGGCTACCGTGCTAGATTTCTGGTGCCATGGAAAGTCCATCATGATCGCTGGTGCAGATGGAGATGCACTATGGGCGTAACTTGGACAACCCATCAGGCGTTTAGGCCCAATTTGAGGAATAATGGGTATGGTGACAACGCCGGTGCAATGCTGAGTGCCAAGGTCTTAGTGCACTTAGGACCAGTGGTACACCATGTAAGGTGTCCTTCCCCAAAAGGCTCGTACTTCTGTAGAATTTTGAAAAATGGAGGTCAAACCCCAAGGGGGACCATCACATAGAAGGCCGAAACGGTTGAAACGCCTTTTAGTCGCCTCTTACGACAGGCAGGAATACCTCGGGCCTATTCTTACCCCGGACCCGCAGGGGGGCCGGACGAAATGGACACCGCGGCGCTCCAAGTTGGCGCGCAGCTCGTCATCGGACTGTAAAAGGAGATCCCTGTGGAAGATAATGCCCTGGACCATATTCAGACTTTTATGGGGCGTGATAGTGACGGAGACATCCCCCAGCTTAGTACAAGCGAGCAAGGCCCGCGACTGGGCGGAGGATGCCGTTTTTATCAACACCGATCCGGACCGCATCTTGGACAATCCCTCCACCTCCCCAAACTTGTCCTCTAAATGCTCTACTAAGAACTGAGGCTTCACGGACATAAAAGATTCCCCATCAGCTCTGGTACAGACAAGATATCTGGGCGAATACGTCTCACTTTCATGCAATGCCTTTCGTTCCTCCCATGGTGTGGCGAGGGAGGGGAACGATTTGGGGTCATACACATCAGCCTTAAAGTGAGCTTTGGAACGCTTAGAGACTGCTGACGGCTGGCCGCCAGCGAGAGATGATGTACCACGCTTCATTGCGGGTCATCCGCCCTGATGCCACCTACTCCGACCAAGGGCCCTCCCCACGGGCGCCACCAAGCCACAGCAATAGCCACCTGGCAGGATGGCCATTGCCAGGAGTCCTGATGCCCCTGATGACCATCTACTCCTTGGCATACGTGGGGAGTGAACGGCGCAGGCATCAGTAGAGCGATCCCTGTGTTGTCAGGGGGCTACAACCGAGAGGATACATGGCGGCCCCACCACAACGGACTGGCTACCGTTCTGGATGTTAGGTGACATGTGGTCCACGGGCGTCGTCAGTGCAGAAAATGGCCCTGAACAGTGCTTGGCAGAAAGTGCACGCAGGAGCGCATCCATGCCCAAGCGATGGAGAGCGAGCAAGACTGCAATGCAACGACGAATAAGATGGCGAAAGTTCACAACACAACACGGACACAATGCACCAAGTAAGGCGCCCTTCCCCAATCGGCTCGCTCTTCGGAAAAATTTTGAGATATGGAGGTCAAACCCGACAGGGGACCATCACATAACGCCGAAACGTTTGAGACTCCTTTTAGTCGCCTCTTACGACAGGCAGGAATACCGCGGGCCTATTCTAACCCCCGAACCCGCAGGGGGAGACGATGTAGTACATCGTCAATACGAATTCCTTGTAAATTAGGTTTTCATTAACCTAGTTAATGAAGCATGTACTCTTGCGGTATGTGCTAGTGTGGTATGTGCCCTTATGGCTTATAAGTACGCAATACGCCCTTTAAGACACCCAACGTAATAATGCAAGGAATGGATTTCGCCATGCTTCTACCGACTTCATCGAAAGCGACGACCCCTATGAAGCACCAGTAAAACGGACATTGCATCGGAAGATCCCTCGCAGGCATCACCATAGCCTACGGCTGTACTACCGGTCGATATTCACATGATGGATATCAATATCACCACGAGCAGTGGCTCCCAACTCACGTACCAAAAAATGGTTCAAATGGCTCTGAGCACTATGGGACTCAACTGCTGAGGTCATTAGTCCCCTAGAACTTAGAACTAGATAAACCTAACTAACCTAAGGACATCACACACATCCATGCCCGAGGCAGGATTCGAACCTGCGACCGTAGCGGTCTCGCGGTTCCAGACTGCAGCGCCAGAACCGCGCGGCCACTTCGGCCAGCCCTCACACGTACCACAGATGGATGATAAGGAAGACTAGACGCGCGGGGTAGCCGAGCGCTCCAGGGCGCCTTGTCACGGTTCGCGCGGCTACCCCCACCCGAGGTTCGAGTGCTCAGTTAGTTCAAGTTAGATTAAGTAGTGTGTAAACTTAGGGACTGATGGCCTCAGCAGTTTGCTCCCAGGAGACCTTACCACAAATTTCCAAATTTCCAAGGAAGACTAAGCTAAGGACTACGCATCGTAACTTACATTACCTCACTGAGGCCAACAAGCTAAGATTTTGTCAACATCTTCGTGACACTATTGTAGACTTCCTGTAGGTTTACTAAAGTGTCAGAATACGATACAGTTGCCAATGTCGAAAGTAGTATGCCAAAACCGTTGAGCCCACTCCATTTATTTCCAGTAAGGATATCCATCTGTCCCATTATCAGCTTCTTTGATAACTGGCTCAGTAGAACTGCGAACCTGTAACGAGTTGGATTTAGACCAGCCCCCTCCACTCCTAGGAAGGGAAGAAAGGTGGGCATTACTGTTGACAACGGCGATTACTGAGTGTGACTGCTATAAGTTTGCTATAAAAAATGGGAATCAGAAGACAAACGAAATGTAATTATGTTATAGCGAACAACTGCCGAAGTTCACGGGTCCCTTCCGTCAAAATACTCAGAAAAGGTCCATGAACGATTTCCGAAGTGTTGTTGATGAAGTTCAGGTCACATTGTATTTTAAGGAAACTTGACTCCCACGTAACGAACTCTTACAGCACGTTGTCCGATGTGTCCAATCAGCTTTTGATAGCCCCTTTCATGTCAGATGACTTGCGCGACATTGTTCCCGCACAACAATTCACTGTGTGCGGCTGGACTCCACAAGGAAATATTACGACAATTTTTGTCCTCTTTTTGATGAGCAAATCACAGTGCTTTTCAACGACATGAATCCGCGCCCCGACATCCCTCCTGCACTCCGAGGGGAATGTCGATCGGAAAACCTCCGGAACGGCGGCCACCCTCTTCTTGAGCCGGTACGACGAAGGGGGGGGGTGGTGATGACGATGACAACGACGACGGCCCCGTGTCCACGGCGGGCGCAGGGACGGAGTTGAGCTGCTGCGGCGGCGAAGGCGATGGGTCCAGATCTAGCGGTTGCGCAGACGGCGCCGAGGAGGCCCCTGGGAGCGGCCGTCCCGGCCGTAAGATCCCAGTAGGATGTAAACCTAGAGACAGAAAATCTGTGGAAGAATCTCGCAATCGACAAGCACGAATCTGATTCTGATGGCAGCGCAGCAGCCCAGCAGGATCTTGAGTTCAACACAGGCACGCACCTAAATTCTGAAGAATTGTTCCTCTCTCCCAGCGCCTGGTGCGACCAAAAACTCTGAAAAGAATAGAATCATTGGGGGCAAAGCGATACTGGCGGAGCGGGGGAGGTGCCTGCGCTTCGGTGAGTCTTGCAACTAGAACAGCTAAGTCAATATGGACTCATTGAGTCAGCGATAGAGACTTTGGTCAAGCTGAAAACGTATGCGGCGGGGCCAATAGAGTTGTAGCACGAGCACGACACTGTGACGTCACCTGTTCAATGTGGGTGTCTATGCCCGGCCATTACAGTTCTGACGCGCTACCTGTTTTGTGCGTATGATCTTGGTGAAGAAATCGCAACATATGTTTTTGCAACACTCTAGAAACAAGCAAACGCGGCTCTCCACCGTCATTTTGCAATAAAATCACCTCGTGCTGGACGGAGAGACTGTGCCGACGAGCAAGATATAGGCGCGCATGAGAATTCTGAATGGTTACCACTGAGCGAGGCCAAGCAGTACGGATGTAGTGCAACAAAAGGTTCAAGTCAGGGTCTACTATTGTGGCCTGCGTAATTTTCCTGTAGTGCAGGGCTTCACAACATACGTGCTCGCGGAGCAAGCTGTGAGCACCAAGGCGCGAGCACGGAGCAGCGCGAGCACGCTACCCCCACTACCGGACCAGAGCGGAGAGTGGTGAGAGTCACATGGGGCACACGACAGCTGCCGCCAGTCAATGTAAATCCGCGGCCACCTGCAGGGATATCACTCACGAATTATTACTGTGACAAATGAAACAAATAAAGAAGAATGTACACGTGTCACATAATTTTATTAGCTTAGTGTATGCCTCTACATTCGTATTAATTTGTGAACTGTTACACAATAAGAGGTGTCACTGAAGCGTGGGATTCTCTGTTATCTTGTACTTTTTGCCCTTTATAATTGCGTCTATGTTCGGAGTAATTGTTCTTGTGCATCGTAGGCGCAGTGTGCAGTTTAAATTTCGATCAGACAATGCGTTTCTCAGGCGCGTCTTGTTACATTTCATTGCAGAGAACAGTTATTCACAAACATACATGGAACCGAACATTGATATTATTGTAGCCGCCAGTTTGTGCAAATGAGGAAATCTATCCTGAGGGAAGTGTCTGTAAAATTCCAAAATGTTTTTCTTGTTCTGAAATTTGTCTCTGTATTCTCTGTCACACTGCAGGTCAATAATTTATAGTTGCAGCTCAGGACGAATCTATTCAATATTCGCTGAATATGGAGAGGAGAACAGATCAGAATCACTGTCTAGTGCTGTCAGATCTTGAAAGCGTTGATCAAATTCTTCCTTAAGGGCAACTAAACTATGTGAATAACGTTCACACTCTTTGTGAACATCTTGCATGGATGATAATTTAGGAAAATGAGCTAGATTTCCTGTTTCCAGCTGACTCACCCAAAGCGTCAATTTCATTTTAAAAGCTCGTATTCGATCTATGAAATGAGTAATTAGCAGATCTTTACCTTTTAGTGAAATGTTCAAAGCATTCAGATGGCTAGTTAAATCTGCTAAGAACGCGAGATCACACTTCCATGAAGGCTTTTTAAATTCAGGAACGGATGTGTGTGATGTCCTTAGGTTAGTTAGGTTTAAGTGTTTCTAAGTTCTAGGGGACTGATGACCACAGTAGTTAAGTCCCATAGTGCTCAGAGCCATTTGTACCATTTTTTTTGATCAGGCAGTGAACGCCCCTTATTTCATTCGGCACGGTCAGTTTTTGCATTTTCTCCTTCAACAGCGCAACGAAACCTAATTTTTTCCCTGTCTTCGCTGGTGCACCGTCTGTAGACACTGAAACTAAAGAATTCCACGACAATCCTATATTTTCAACACTTTTTTCAACACTACTTAAAATATCACCTCCGGTTGTAGTGTTCTTCATGGCTATTACATCGAGGAGCTCCTTCCTCACCTGAAGATCTCTATTAACGCCTCTAATAGATATGGAAAGCTGCGCTGTTCCAGTGATATCAACACTTTCGTCAGGAGCTAGAGAATACGCCATAAAATCTTTATAGATATTTGCAAGCTGGCTCTGGACGTCGTCTGCCATGTCCTGTATGAGACGCATAATGGTCATGTCAGAAAATGGCACAATCCGAAACTGTTCAACTTGAGATGGACACAAATGTTCCGCTGCAACTACCAAACATCTTTTATTAAATCGCCATCAGTGAAGGGGCGCAGGGATTTTGCTAAAAACGAAGCAATTTTGTAGCTCACTCTGAGTGCTGCCTCAGTTGATTTTTCTTCGTCATCCAGATCTTCTTTGGATAGCTTCCTTTTAACTTCCTGTGCACGATCTGGTCCATCACATTTTCCACTACCGTAGTCTTTCGCGTGGTACGACATATAATGTCGCTGCAAATTAAATTTCCTAAAAGAATTCAGCGTTTTGTGACATACTAAACATTTTGCAACACCATCTTTTTCTGTAAACAGATAAAATTCCTCCCAATGGGGGCTGAACTGCGAAAGCATGGTTGGGGTTACAAAACGGCGACTTGACATGATTCTTAACCAGCGAAGTGACTGTTAGAGCTGATCGTAGTACTTTTAACGTTACACAGTCGGCGCGAATTCAATAGGCACGCGGCGGTCCTATTCAAACTTGCGCTCGCATTTCCCCTCCCTCCCTACTCCGCGACCTTGCACCTGCTCGCGAGCACGTGCCTGAGCAGACGCGAGCACTCGCGCTCAAAACCGGCCAGTTGTTAAGCCCTGCTATAGTGTAATGGAATAGTCTGTAAAAGTGCAGTGTCCTGCGCGTTTATCAAATGGTTCAAATGGCTCTGACCACTATGGGACCTAACATCTGAGGTCATCACTCCCCTAGAACTTAAAACTACTTAAATCTAACTAACCTAAGGACATCACACACATCCATGCCCGA
The DNA here is from genome assembly GCF_021461395.2 of Schistocerca americana. Taxonomy (NCBI): domain Eukaryota; kingdom Metazoa; phylum Arthropoda; class Insecta; order Orthoptera; family Acrididae; genus Schistocerca; species Schistocerca americana. The sequence goes on from NC_060120.1 coordinate 501,036,996, forward strand.
GGCAAGATTCGAGGCTGCGACCGTAGCGATCACACGGTTCCAGACTGTAGCGCCTAGAACCGCTAGGCCACCCCGGCCGGCGCGCGTTTATCTGACAAGAAGATGCGGCAGTAGCTTCGGACTCAGAATCAGGACCAACAGAAACGGGAGAAAGGGCGTCAGCATTTGAATCCTTCGACGTGGGCTGGGCTGATATTTTGACAATAACAAAGCCTACCGTTGCAGCTTCTGAGCCGCGCTTGGCAGAACAGTTCTGGACGGATGAGACAAAGGCTGAAGTGACTTAAGGTCTCTCACTCGGTAAAAATTCCGACCAAGCAGATAATGGTGAAACTTTGTCACGCCACAGATAATAGCGTGCGCTTCCTTTTAGATTTGAGAATCGTTACATTGAGTCTTGATCAATAACTTGGAAGTGAAAGCAATCGGCATGTCCTGTGAACTAAATCTGTGCGAGGGCACATCTCCGATTTCGTATGAAGAAGCATCCACTGCCAAAACCACAAGCTCGAAATGAACAAGGCGTCTGACACTCAATAAGGCAAAAAAATGGTTAAAATGGCTCTGAGCACTATGGGACTTAACCTCTGAGGTCATCAGTCCCCTAGAACTTAGAACTACGTAAACCTAAATAACCTACGGACATCACACACATCCGTTCCGGTAGCGGGCGCGCGGTTCCGGACTGAAGCGCCTAGAACCGCTCGGCCACGGGCTCCTGCTCAACAAGGCATTTTTAAGTTTCTGGAATGCAACCTGTCACCTTTTTGTCCAAACGAAAGGCACGTTCTTCTGGCGCAGACGATGCAGCTGAGCCGCGATCTGGGCTGCATCGGGTATTCACCGGATGTAATAAATCAACTTTCCGAGAACTGACTGCAATTCCGTCACATGCCGCGGGGCAGGGAGGTCCGGGATGGCCAGAAAAAGCGAGTGAAGGGGATTGACACCATGACTATTACGAACACGGCCTAAGTACTGCATTTCAGTCTGAAGAAAGGCACACTTGTCCAGGCGACACTTCAAACCTGCAGCTGAAAGTACTTGAAAAAGCTTACGAAGGTTATTGATATGTTTTTCGGTGTACGTCCTGACATTACAATATCAGCGAAGTAATTTGAACAGAATGGAACTTTTGCAGTAAGATGTCCCAAGTAGCTTTGGAATATGGCAGGCGCAGAAGCGGTGCCATGGAGTAAACGCAAAAATTTGAACAACTCTAAATGTTTGTTGACCACAAACAGTTTCTGAGACTTCTCATCTAGCACAGTTTGCAAATACACATCGCCCAACTCAGTCTTTGAAAAATAGTGGCCTCCACCAAACCAGTCCGTTAATTCCTCAGAACATCAATTATTGTTTTCGGATTCACAGTGGATTTAAAGCCAACACAAAGACGAAATCTTCCAGAAGGATTTGGTCTGATTACTTCGGGAGAAGCGCATTAACTGGACGCGATAGGAGGAATAACATCACTGTCTTACCATTCTTTAAGTTCACTTACAACTTTTCCTCTAAGCGCATGAGGGACGGGACGCCCACGGAAAAATTTAGGTTCAAATGGCTCTGAGCACTATGGGACTTAACCTCTGAGGTCATCAGTCTCCTAGAACTTAGTACTACTTAAATCTAACTAACCTAAGGACAGCACACACATCCATGCCCGAAGCAGGATTCGAACCTGCCACCGTAGCGGTCGCGTGGTTCCAGACTGAAGCGCCTAGAACCGCTCGGCCACACCGGCCGGCAAAATTTAGGTTGTTCATTGTCATTTATTGTAATGTGCGTCACAAAATTATTTCCTCTGCCATGTCCTTCAGAAAATCCATCAGGAAACTTCGCAATCAATTAAGAAACACTGTTTTATGGGTTGAATGCAGAATCAGAAAGTACATTGTCCTGAATACGAAGACCAAACAAATCAAATGAATCTACCGCAAGTACATTTCCTCAGTCCTGTGAACACAAAATTGTAAATGTGACTCTTCTGGTGTGAGACCGGGATGTGGCAGGCTAACTGCATATACCAAGCACTGGAATATTCTGACTGTTATACGCACTAAGTTGCGTGCAAGATTTTCTCAACTGTGGCATACCCAACTGTTCATCAGTGGCAGATTAAGCAACGTAACGGAAGCGAGTGTCTAACCCGAAGTCGCACACAGCGTCCGGCAGTTACTAAAATCACAAACAGTTTGTTCAGCTGTCGTTGCACAGCTCTTGGGCGGGGTGAAGGCAAATCCTGCATTTGGTCATTACTAGTACCGGTAGCCAGCTTAGAAAAAACTTCATCACTGAGTGAAAAGGTGATCCGCGCTTACTAGAGCAAACATGGGTAGAGGTCTTTTTGTGTTGTAAGCACACACTGTACATGACTTGGCTTTCTACGGGCGAAGCAAGAAGCTTTCCGCGAAGGGCAGTTTTGCATGTTATGCCTGGAAAAGCAGCGGGGACATGATTTCACAGCGGACTCACGCGGTGACACTTGTTTACTCTGTCCACAGTGCTGTGGCCCGTTCGCGCGTGGTGGACAATCGGAAGGCCGTACCGGTTTATCACTTTGCGTTACACTGCAGACGGGAGCTATTTCAAAGTTTTCCATGGCACTGTCACATTAGTCCTGATGTTCAATAATCTGTAACACTTGTTTCAAAGTAGGATCAGAATGTTTGACGGTTTGTTCGCGAACCCGACTGTCGACACATTGTATGTCATTGCACATGAATCATTGCGTCACTATAGTACTGTCCACAGCTACACTGAAATCGACACTGTCCTATCAAACACTGAAGTTCAGTGACCTACTGACGGTATGTCTATTCTGGGTTTTTTCCTCAATCGAAAGAACTTTTAATGAGCTGCAGCAACCTGTACCTTACCCTTGTGATACTTAATGAGGGCGGAAACTAAATCTTCAAAAAGTACCAGCTCTGTCCTATTCCGATCGAGACGGTAAACTCCCGTGCCGGCCGTTGACAATAAATAAGAAGGTTTCACAGTACGTTGTACTTGGTGTGTAGCATACTGGTGTTGAACTGAGGGTACCAATCGATCCATTCCTCTTGTTCATCGAAAACTTGGGACGTTGGAATGCACTGAGGCGGTGCAGTGGAGGTAGCTGGCTGTCGTGGCGGAGACGCTGCAGCCGCAGCTTGTGCATTAATGAGCTGCTGGACGGCCGTCATCAACATTGGCATTTGGTATTTCTGAAACTGAGTGAACCGCATTAGATCGAAGCCAGTAGCGACTGGAGGTGTTGGCGCCGGTGGTGTAGGAGGTGGGTTAGAGGCCATATTAATAACAGGAGCGCCGCAACCAATAATAATAATCAATATAAATAAACAATAGCGGAAGCGTTGCGGCTAGTCTGCAAGAAAGAACACAATTAGTAGCAGCGCACCTCTGGAAGAAAAGAGACGGGGCGGTGAATAGAGAAGGCAGCGTTGGTTCTGGAATCCGCGCCGCCACATGCTGAGTCGGCTACTGTGGGGTCAGCACGGACACAAACGTGGAAGGAGAGAAGTTGCAATGGACTGTGGCAGGAACCCAAAATGATCTGTACACAAAACTTCCAGACGAATAGAACAATTTATTTCTAAAAAGGAGAGAAACATAATTTCTCGTTATGAGGTGGCTTGATGTACTTCCTACGCCTCATACAAGCAAGTACTTTATACACTATTACTACTCGCAGAACGCAGGCTTTCTTCCTATTACGCAGCACTAATGCTCTCAAAGACTGCAAGCGAACTGGGGCTGACCGGCAATGGGCGGCTGTTTAAACCAGCGTTGACAGTGGGCACTGAACTCTGTCTTCCATGTGTGACGGCATCCGCTCGTTCCATTGGCTCGCGGGCCAGCGTCTTCATGATGCCATTTCGTGGCTCTGCGCTGATCGGTGTGCAGTCTAGCCTTTAGGACTGTACAATCTTCTTCAGATGTGGAGCCTTCCAAGAGTACGAACTGTTTTAGCCATGCTGATTGCATTCCAAATTCACTGAGGCCATCATATCATGACTGGACTTACCGCTACTGTTTCTGTCTTCTCGAAGCAGCAAACAGGACATCATCAGACTAGGGCGGAGTCCCAGTCAGGCTCTGCTGGCTTAGTGAGCAGTAGTAATTACACTGCTGACGCTCGGTGCGGAAAGAAATTGATTTGAGTTTAATGCGACCTTCTGTCAAAGTTTTGCAATGCTTTGAGAGTCAGTGAAGCTAACATCATTTGTACCACACCTTTCAACGCTAACAACTTAGGTAACTTGGTGATAATGTGGACGACGTGCTCCAAGACTTTTTCAAACACTTTACTCTGAGGTGACGAAAGTCGTGGGATAGCGATACGGACATACACAGATGGCGTTAGCGTCGCGTACACAAGGTATAGAAGAGCAGTGCACGGGCGGAGCTGTCATTTGTACTCAGGTGATTCATGCCAAAAGATTTTCCACGTTATTATGGCCGCTCGTCGGGAATTAACAGACTTTGAAAGCGTAATGATAGTTGTAGCTAGAAGCAGGCGTCATTCCAGTTCAGAAATCCTTAGAGCATTCAGGACCCCGAGATCCACAGTGTCAAGAGTGTGCCGAGATCATTAAATTTCAGGCATTACCTCTCACCGCGGATAACGCAGTGGCTGATGGCCTTCCCTTAACGACCGAGAGCAGCGGCGTCTGCGTAGAGCTTTCAGTGTTAACAGACAAGCAAAGATGCGTGAAATAACCGCAGAAATCAATGCGAGACGTATGACGAATGTATCCGTTAGGGCAGTGCATCGAAATTGTGCGTTAGTGGGCTATAGGAGCAGACGACCGATGCAAGTGCCTTTGCTAGTAGCACGACATCGCTTGCAGCGCCTCTTCTGGGACCATGACCATATCGGTTGGACCCTAAGCGACTGAAATACCATGGTCTGGTCAGGCGAGTCCTAATCTCAGTTGGTAAGAGCTGATTTAGTCGTGTGTGGCGCAGACCTTACGGAGCCATGGACAAGGCTCTGTGCAAGCTCGTGGTAGCTCCATAATGGTGTGGGCTGTGTTTACATGGAATGGGTCGGTTCCCCTGGACAGATTGATCCGCTCCTTGACTGGAATAGACCATTTTCGGCCGTTCATGGACTTCGTATCCTCAAGCAACGATGGAATTTTTATGGATACAATGCGCCATGCCACCAGACCGCAACTGTTGGTGGTTAGTTTGAAGAACATTCTGGACAGTTCGAGATAATGATATGCCACCAACATCATCCGACACGAATCCCAGAGAACGTTCATGCGACGTAATCGAGAGGTCAGTCCATGCACAAAATTCTGCACCGGCAGCACTTTCGCAGTTATGGACTGTTATAGAGGCAACGAGGCTCAATATTTCTGCAATTAACTTGTAACGGCTTGTTGCGTCTATGCCAAATCGAGTTGCTGCAATACACCGGGAAAATTGAGGTCCGATACGATATTAGGAGGTATCCCATGACTTTTTCACCTTAGTGTGATTATAAACAATTTGAAATAGATAAATGATAGAACATTCGATTCAGTAGTCATTAGTCGTAAACATAGGCATGGTCATGTTTGTCAACCAATCAGTGACGTTAGTTACGGAATTAAACAGCTCATTCAGCCAGCATATCAACGTACGACGGCATTAACTCTATTTACGGAAGTCGGTGTATACAGGGTGGTCCATTGATAGGGACTGGGCCAAATGTCTCACGAAATAAGCATCAAACGAAAAAACTACAAAGAACGAAACTCGTCTAGCTTGAAGGGGGAAACCAGATGGCGCTGTGGTTGGCCCGCTAGATGACGCTGCCATAGATCAAACGGATATCAACTGCGTTTTTTTAAAATAGGAATCGCCGTTTTTTATTACATATTCGTGTGGTACGTAAAGAAATATGAATGTTTTAGTTGGACCACTTTTTTCGCTTTGTAATAGATGGCGCTCTAATAGTCACAAACGTATAAGAACGTGGTATCACGTAACATTCCGCCAGTGTGAACGGTATTTCTTCGTGATACATTAGCAGTGTTAAAATGGACCTTTTACCAATTGCGGAAAAGGTCGATATCGTGTTGATGTATGGCTGTTGTGATAAAAATGCGCAACGGGCGTGTGCTATGTATGCTGCTCGCTATCCTGGACATCATCATCCAATTATCCGGAACGTTCGCCGGATAGTTACGTTATTTAAAAAAAAAACAGGAAGTGTTCAGTCACATGTGAAACGTCAACCACGACCTGCAACAAATGATGATGCCAAATAGGTTTTTTAGCTGCTGTCGCGGCTAATCCGCACATAAGTAGCAGACAAATCGCGCGAGAATCGGGAACCTCAAAAACGTCGGTGTTGAGAATGCCACATCAACATCGATTACACCCGTACCATATTTCTATGCACCAGGAATCGCATGGCGACGACTTTCAACGCCGTGTACAGTTCTGCCACAGGGCACAGGAGAAATTACTTGACGATGACAGGTTTTTTGCACGCGTTCTATTTAGCGACGAAGCGTCATTCACGAACAACGGTAACGTAAACCGGCATAATATGCACTATTGGGCAACGGAAAATCCGCGATGGCTGCGACAAGTGGAACATCAGCGACCTTGGCGGGTTAATGTATGGTGCGGCATTATGGGAGGAAGGATAATTGGCCCCCCATTTTATCGATGGCAATCTAAAGGGTGGAGTGTACGCTGATTTCCTACGTAATGTTCTACCTATGTTACTACAAGATGTTTCACTGCATGACAAAATGGCGATGTACTTCCAACATGATGGATGTCCTGTACATAGCTCGCGTGCGGTTGAAGCGGTATTGAATAGCATATTTCATGACAGGTGGACTGGTCGTCGAAGCAGAAGTTAGAACAGGCCTCGAATTTATGTTTGGTAGCATTACTGGTGTTTTCGATGTACAAAAATGCCGTAGTAGGAAAAATGCTTTGAATTATATAACCAAGGCAGATGCCGAACCTATTTCCAATTGTAATGAATCGGCATTTTCATTTAATGTACGATTACGCACGTTCACTGGATCTGACGTCCCCGGATTTCTTTCTGTGGGGAAAGTTGAAGGATATTTGCTATCGTGATCTACCGACAACGCTTGACAACATGCGTCAGCGCTTTGTCAATGTATGTGCGAACATTCCGGAAGGCGAACTACTCGCTGTTGAAGGGAATGTCATTACACGTTGTGCCAAATGCATTGAGGTTGACGGACATCATTTTGAGCATTTATTGCATTAATGTGGTATTTACAGATAATCACGCTGTAACAGCATGCGTTCTCAGAAATGATTAGTTCACAAAGGTACATGTATCACACTGGAACAACCGAAATAAAATGATGAAACGTACCTACGTTCTGTATTTTAATTAAAAAAAAAACCTGCCTGTTACCAACTGTTCGTCTAAAATTGTGAACCACACGTTTGTGACTATTACAGCGCTATCTATCACAAAGCGAAAAAAGTGGTCCAACTAGAAGATTCATATTTCTTTACGTACTACACGAATATGTAATAAAAAATGGGGGCTCCAATTTTAAAAAACGCAGCTGATATCAGTTTGACCTATGGCAGCGCCATCTAGTGAGCCAACCATAGCGCCATCTGGTTTCCCCCTTCAAGCTAGACAAGTTTCGTTCTTTGTAGTTTTTCGTTTGACACTTATTTCGTGAGATATTTGGCCCGGTCACGATCAATGGACCACCCTGTATAATCTAAGCCAACAACCTTCAAATTGGACATGCTTTGCACTGCTTTAGTTACTTCGACTCACTCGTAAAATGTCATTACGTGGACATAGTCCAAGGGATGTAAATAATCACTCTATGAAAAACGTTAATGATCAACATAGAACCACATCTTTAGAATAATACATGCATAGGAATTTTCAATAACATCCTTATTTGATACTTAATAATTATCTTTCTCTTAGTGTAACAGAAGGTTTGTTGATAGACGTAGGTATTTGACACCAACGAATCCCATTTCTAATCAGTGGCTGTATAAATGCTGCCAGTTAATTTCCTTCAATCAGAATTATAATTTCCATGCTTTCGTAGAATAAGAGGATACCCTTCATGACAATAGTTCAGTTATAATTCATAGTCGTAGAACTGAATGTTACCATTTACGTGCCTTACTTACTATTTTACCGTCAGTTCTTTAACGTTTATTAGCCACAATAATTTTATTTTGCGGTAGGCCTTCGTATTTGTGGATAAGCCCTAAGGGGCTCTAGATTCCATGTTATTTACGGATAAGAAAGTGCCCACATAACATTTCACATCCCCCCTCCCCATACCCTTCTATCATTACTAGTAAGAGTTAGTCAGCTCTCAGTTTATCCTCAGACTTCAGCATTGAATTTTGATTGTGTAATGCTGTAACTATAAACAGATATACATTGCATGTTATTGCGTATCTTGCCTGTAGTATACATTGTAGTTTATCTTGACGATGGTATTAAGCTGTAAAAGTTGTTTTCTGTTTGTTGCTGTATTGATTGTGTATATACACTGAGGTGACAAAAGTCATGGGATTCCTACTAATATCGTGTTGGACCTCATTTTGCCCGGCGTAGTGCAGCAACTCGAGGTGGCGTGGACTCAACAAGTCGCTGGAAGTAACCTGCAGAGATGCTGAGCCATGCTGCCTCTGTAGCCGTCCATAACTGCGAAAGTGCTGCCCGTGCTGGATTTTGTGCTCGAACTGACATCTCGATTTTCGATTCCCGGCGGGGTCAGGGGTTTTCTCTGCCTCGTGATGACTAGGTGTTGTGTGCTGTCCTTAGGTTAGTTAGGTTTAAGTAGTTCTAAGTTCTAGGGGACTGGTGACCATAGATGTTAAGTCTCATAGTGCTCAGAGCCAATAGAGCCATTTTTGACATCTCGATTATGTCTCATAAATGTTTGGTGGTATTAAGGTCGGGTGATCTGATTGGCCAAATCATTCGCTCGAATTGTCCAGAACGTTCTTCAAAACAATCACAAGCAGTTCTGGCCTGCCGACATGGTGCATTGTCATTCATAAAAATTCCATAGTTGGTTGCAAATATGACGTCCATGAATGGCTGCAAATGATCTCCAAGTAGCGGAACATCCAGTCCATTCCATATAAACGTACTCTCCACCATTATGGAGCTACCACCAGCTTGCACAGTGCCTCCTTGACATGTTGGGTCCATGGCTTCATGAGGTTTGCACCACGCTGGATCCCAACTATCAACTCTTACTATCCAAAGTTGGGATTATCTGACAAGGTCACGGTTTTCCAGTCTTATAAGGTCCAAGCTATATGGTCACGAGCCCAGGAGACGAGCCGCGGCGATGTCGTGCTGTTAGAAAAGGCACTCGCATCGGTTGTCTGCTGCCATAGCACATTAAAGGCAAATTTCGATGCACTGTCCTAACAGAAACGTTCGTCGTGCGTCCCACATTGAGTTCTGCGGTTATTTCAAGCATTATTGCTTGTCTGGTAGCACTGACAACTCCGCTGCTCTCGGTCGTTAGGTGAAGGCCGTCGGCCGCTGCGTTCTTCGTGGTTAGAGCTGCTGCGTCAAATTTGGTATTCTGGGCATAATCATGACACTGTGAATGTCAGAATATTGAATTCCCTAAAGATTTCCGACATGGGATGTCCCGTGCATGTACCTCTAACTGCCATTACGCATTCAGAGTCTGTTAACTCTCTTCGTGCGGCCATAATCACGTGGATAACCATTCCATATGAATCATCTGAGCGCAAATGATAGCTTCGCCAAAGCACTGCCCTTTTATACATTGTATACGTGATACTACCGTCATCTGCATATGTGCCTTTCGCTATCCCATTACGACTGTCCCCTCAGTCTGTGTGTGTGTGTGTGTGTGATTCAATGAAGAGCTATTTTTATCTCCCTTCGTATCTCACTGTTTAAGTAATTGATCAATTTTTGTACTTTAATATTAAGACACACTGATGAGCCAAAACATTATGAACACTGCCCAACGCGAGGTTGAATGCCTCCTGATCGTGTTGCGGCTACGTGACGAAGAAAGGAAAGAATGCAAGCGGAAAAGAGACGAATTTGCTGTCATTAAAGCGATGATAAGGGCCGAAAATGCGGAAATTCACTGGTATAAGCGGTTTTGACAAAGGGCACAGTGTTGCTGCCCTGCGGCTGGAAACGGGAATCTCTGAAACGGTGAAACTGGTCTCCTTTTGGTGTACTCTTGGCGTGAGGACCTATGGAAAGTTGAGGACAGATCGTGCAACAACTAGTAGGCCGTACGGTACTTGACGACCACGTCCCATCAGAAAATGTAGAGGTCGAAGGATCTCTCACTGTGTAATCCAGGATAGGCAGCGATCTGTGGCAGAACTGACCACAGTGTACAACGCTGCTGCAGGCACAAGTGTTTCGGAGCACGCTGCTCAAAGAACATTGTTGAACATGGAGCTCCGCCGGCCGGGGTGGCCGAGCGGTTCTAGGCGCTACAGTCTGGAACCGCGCGAACGCTACGGTCGCAGGTTCGAATCCTGCCTCGGGCATGGATGTGTGTGATGTCCTTATGTTAGTTAGGTTTAAGTAGTTCTAAGTTCTAGGGGACTGATGACCTCAGATGTTAAATCCCATAGTGCTCAGAGCCATTTGAACCAGTTTTGAACATGGAGCTCCACATCACATGACCCACACTTGTTCTTGCGTTGACCCAATGACATAGTCAGTTATGATTTCAATGGGCACAGAATCACTCAATTTTCACTGTGAATCAGTAGAAACGCTCGCCTGTCGATTGAATCGCATTTCCTGTAACACCAGGTTTATGGTTGGGTCCTTACACGCCGTCATCCAAGCGAATGGCTGCACGATACATTCACCGCGCCATATATGCAGGCTGGTGAGGGCAGGATTAAGTTACAGGGTAAATTGCGTTGGTCTTCCATGGGATCTGTGATGGTAATCGAAGGCATCATGACAGCGGTGACTTATGTGACCGTTATTGCGGACCTGCGTCTCTTCATACTTGAAGTTTCCCACTGTGGCTGTTACATTTTCCAGCAGGATAACTGGTGGTGGTTAGTGTTTAACGTCCCGTCGACAACGAGGTCATTAGAGACGGAGCGCAAGCTCGGGTTAGAGAAGGATTGGGAAGGAAATCGGCCGTGCCCTTTCAAAGGAACCATCCCGGCATTTGCCTGAAACGATTTAGGGAACTCACGGAAAACCTAAATCAGGATGGCCGGAGACGGGATTGAACCGTCGTCCTCCCGAATGCGAGTCCAGTGTGCTAACCACTGGGCCACCTCGCTCGGTCCCAGCAGGATAACTGGCCGTGTTGCAAAGTCAGAATCGTGCTACAGTTGTTTGAGGAGCATTGTACTGAACTCACATTGATGCCTTGGCCAGAAATTGTGCTTGATGTGTACCCATTGGCACACATATCGGGAGCCAACTGCATGCTCGTAAACCACCATCCAGTAAATTTCGAGAACTGCTTGACTGTGCATGGATATCTGGTGCCATATTCTTCTAGAGTTCTGTCTAGGCCTTGTAGAATCCGTGTCAAGCACAATCTCTGTTGCACTGTGTTTGAAAAGTGGAACAATACACTATTAAATAGGTAGTTATAATTGTTTGGCTGCTCAGTGTATGAGACATTTTAGGTTCTGAACAGAAAGAGAAGACCATGTGTGCAGTTATCGTGTTACTTGTAATTCCTGTAATTTATACGTTTCCTCGGTCAAAAGTTTATACGACAATGGTTTTAAATATCTTTTACCATAAACTGAGGTTATAGGGCCTACATGTAATATGAGCGTTTCTGATAACACTAATCTATGAAGCAACTTTTTATTCCAAGTTGTATGCTCTTCATGTAAATCTTAATAAATATTTCACTATTGTGAAGACAGAGGTTCTGTTACATTAGGGAGAACACACAGACGTATAATGCTCCTTCTGTAATATATTACTTCCATATCGACTTATTTTGCCGCTGGCGGCTATGATGTATGTTATATGTGAAGATTTATGTTCCTCAGAAAATTGTTTTTTGTTTATATTCTGGTTAACACTGCAAGACATTTTACGTTGAGGTGATGTTACATAGTGTAATGCACATGTTTAGAAAGGCGGCTAAAACACTGTTATGCTATGCTTAATAGTGTGTTGGCCCACTTTCGGCAGTCCAGCAGCTATCCTGGCATGGATTCAACAGGTTTCCGAAGATATGTGACACTAGACGCCTAAGCACAGGTCAAGCAATTCCTGTAAACTACGGCCGGTGGTTTGGGGGACCAAATCTGGCGCCCGGTACCATGCCAGGTGTGTTCCATCTGGTTCAGATCAGGGAAATTTGGTGGCCAAGAAATCAGCGTGAGTTCACTCTCACGCTCCTCAAATCATTGTAGCGCCATTAAGGCCTTGTGACAGGGACAGTTATCTTCCAGGAAGACGCCATCGCTGTCGGAGGAGACATCAAGCGTGAAGGGATGCAGGCGATCAACAATATTACTCTCGTGATCCACAGCTGTCATAGCGCCTTCGGTTACCACTGCCTGTTTCTGTAGCGCGGTGCATATTTCGAGCTGCCGTTATCGCGTGATTGGAAGCGAACAACGACCTGGTGTAATACGAAACGCGATTTATCTGAGCAGGCGCCATCTTACAATCTCGATCATCCCGCGACCCACCGCAATCACGATTGTCACTTTTGTTGCGTCACCATGTAATGTTCGTCTGCTATGGACTCCCATTTTCAACAACGCGTGCTGAACGTAGTGCTTCGAAGCGGTTCTGTCTGCATGAGCATTGTACCATGTCGTCAGGTATGCCACAGACCGTCCATTATTCTGCTTTAAAGAGCGGACAAGCCTCCGATCTCCACGTTCTGTGATGAGGTATGGATGTCCAAAACCTTGTCGCCTTTCAGCGTTCTTCAACTACTTTCCATAGATCAGTGATCGTAAACTTTGGGCCGGGGGCTGCTTGCGACCCTAATGAAGTAGTCGTACGGCCAGAGATTCTCAGCCGTATTTCATAATAATATGCGTCTAGCAACTAATAGTCGAATCCAAAAACGTCAGCTAACCTTAAGATCTTCTAAAGAGTGGACATTTCCTGCTTAGTAACAGTCTAAAGTACAGTGACACATTTATGACCCGTGGTGCACCACAGTTGTCTATGCACCGGCTTAGGAAGCGACAGTTCGCCACGCACGGTGTATACTTTACAGTGGCGTCACACGAGCGGTTTACAAACTTAGCCGTTTCGGAAAGTCTTCCACCCTTCGCGCGAAAGCCAATGATCATGTCCTTTTAGATGTCGTCGTCTCATCCGCGTCAGTGATACACGTAGAAGACAACAATGAAAGACACCGACTGTCACTTCTGGTTCGGAATTACTGATGGTGTCCCTGCATTAGTTGTATCTTATCTGTTCTGTTATTTTCTTTTTATTTATTTCTTGGGGAGGGGGGAAAGGATAGGGGTCGCGCAGGACGTCGTTTTCCCTTATTCTTGTGGGCATCCTCTTTGCTTTTGCAACTCGGCGCTTGTAGCGATCGTTGATCTCGTTTTGTCTTCCTAATCGGCGAATGAGTGTGTTGAATGAACTTCTTGAGCAAGTTCAACACTTTCTCAGCGATGTTTTAAATGCAGAAATGGTATGCTGCTGTGCATCTGCGTCGTGAAGGTTCTGTTATGTCCCGTAGTGAAGTCGTGAGATATGCTCTCACCACGTGAGTTTCTGATCCGGAAAGATATCGAGCTAATTTGGCATAATTAGTTGTTTGCTCTTTGAAGCGTTGAAGTCATTCTGCCAATTATCAGCCTTTTCTTCCAAGTCACAACAGGATTACTGAATTGCGATCGGACTGTCATGGCACATAATGAGAGCTTTATATATAGAGAAGAATTATTTATCAGCCTCTTCATCCAGTTACATGAAAGTGGTAGAGTAAAATCTAGATAACGTAACAGAAGGAAAAAAGTGGCTACATAAGAGGGGGAAATTAACGTTCTTGCTGCTGTTGCATTTAATCCGCACGTTAAGTCCCTCACAATCGCCCGAGGACGTGGCTTGAGTCAGGAAAGCGTCCTATAAATTCTCCATCGACATAGGTTCCATCACTATCTCTTCTCTCTCGACCAAGAGCTGTAAGGTTACGATTATGAGAATCGTTTTAACTTCTGGACATGAGCATTAAAGACAGGATAGTTCAGATGACTCACATATCGTGCTTAGCTATGAAGCCACATTTACCAATCATGGGCAGGTAAACCGCCGAAACACGCACTATTGGTCTGTTGACAATCCTCGTTGGCTTCATTAGGTGCAAGCGTCCATGGAGTGTGAACGTGTGGTTTGGATACTGAACCATCGGCTCATAGGCCCGTTTTTCATAGATTTAACGCTGATCGGGCACAAGTACCGCAGCCTCGTGAGAGACCATCTTCCACAGATGCTAGAAGACGTTCCTCTGCGGACTAGGAGGTACCAACATGATTCCTGCCCAGTGCATAGTGCTAGAAGCACTACAGCATGTCTTCACGAACTGTTTCCAAATCGTTGCGTTGGATGCAGACGACCTGTACCTTGCTCAGCCCGTTCCCCAGATTTGACACCTACAGAGTTTTTTCTGTAAGGAAATTTGGAAGACACTGTCTACAAGGACATACCAACTACATCCCCATGATACACAACGTCATATTACAGCAGCTCTCTCAGACATCTTCGCTGAAATGCGAGCACATGTGAAGCAGTCGTTCCTTATCAGACTTGAAGCGTGTATTGCCGCTGCCGGTGGTAATTTTGAACACAACCTGTGATGATCAGTTGTCTCGTTACTGCTCAGAACCCACATAACCAATGTATGCGCATGTGTTATTCTTTAGTGTGTGCTACCACAGGCGTTGTACAACTGTCGGAGCAGGAACTTTTCAAAACGGCTCGCGCTAGAATCCTGCAAAGAACACCGCTGGCATTCTGATTTAATGCCAATAGGCATTGTTCCATTTAAAAGGGCATATGTTTTCACAAAAATAGACATTATGATATTACAGTATTATGACGTGCTTATTGGTTAACATTACGAGCCCCTGGCTGTCAAAGCATTCTATGAAAACCGAACATCAATAGCACATTCGATTTCCGCAATATTTGTGGTGCAAGTTTTAGGCGATTCTCACAGTGTATGGCTGTTGCTAGTTTGTGATGAATCGTTAGTGAGACTGGCACGTACAGCTGGTTTCAAATGTGTTTCGCTTAAAAAACTTTCCTCGTAGTTGTTCTGTTGTAAGAATTGATGGCCCTGCAGTAAGGAGAGAAATATGACATGCCCATTTAATGTCTGTGTATCGAGGGTTGTGACTGGTTGAATGTGAGTACTTTTCGAGATGCATTGACTTTAGTTGAGCTGTACCAACAATTCGTATGGTGGCCTGCAGGTGGCGATGTTGTCCGCAAGGGTTATGTCGGTGTCGGAGCGCCTTGTTTACTGGCTTGCGCATGGCCGCGACGTATGGCACTTTGCTGGCAACTATTCCAGTGTTGGTTTACGTTCTCTCTGACGCATCTCGGTTGAAGATGCAGATTTTAAGGGTCCTTAACAACTGTCCTCCATTTCAAATATGGATGTACGAAGAGTTAACAACCGTTGTCGCCTCATTCTTCGAAGGTGCTCCTGCAGATTGTTGTACATCAGAGAATTGCAGTTTCTGCGTGTTGGACAGGAGACGGCGTTGTGCTGGTGCCGGTGCACGAGCGTAGATTCCGGCTGATGTTTCTTCTACTTGCCTGCGTTGATCTCTGCTTTAGTGAACGCCTTTCCCGCCATCCTTTGGATGCCGAGCATCTTCAGCCGGGTGGCAGTTGTGACAATGAATCCTTCACCTATTTCATCATTGATTTCATCTTCATTGCTAGAGAAACTCCCTGAATATAAGCCCTAATTAGTTTAGTTTTCAACGTGTGAAAGCTAAACAATGGAAAGTTTCATATCCCCATCATATTCGTATCCAAGGTGAGCGTTAGACAGAGGTGACCACAATCTCGATGTTTCGCCGTAAAGGGATGCTTGCATTTGCTTCCAAGCCAATCGTATAGATCGCAAAAGTTCACAACGGGACATCGCAGTTTCTTCCGAGGTTTCTGTTATTGCTGTTCATTTGTTGCCCTCTGGAGTTCGCAGAGTTGGAAGGTTTCAATCGTGTTTCTGGTCTCCTCTCATGCTGAAGGTGAAATTCTTCGAGGATTGGCCCGTTTCTTCCCCGTAAGTTGGATGAAGCTACTGTGATTTGTTGCTGTTGTGCATCGCCTATGGTACATGCAGCCGGACGTTTGCACCTATCATCAGTGTCAGGCACTTTTGTCTCTACGGTAAATACTCTCAAAATTCGTATCACTGTTCCATTTGCAATACAGTTTCCATTGTCCGAATCACTGTAATTGGAGCGAAGGATTAGTCGTCCGGCTCACTAGACTGAAATCTTTGCTGGGTACATAAAACCAGGCTTGAACATTACTATCCGCGTACCAGGAGACGTCATAGAAACTTGTGGGGGTGTCAGATTGCGCTCGACACTATATCCTGTGAACTACTTTTGGTATGCTCGCCGTCCTAACAATGAGATGGCTGACGTTTGTCGCTAGGACTTTGCCACTCGTGTCACTCGTACGCACAGCAAACTGTCCTTGTTACTATGTCTCTTACTCCTCTGACCCCTCTGACAGCAGACGTCTCGTGGCGAGACAATATTACCTTAGAACCCGTACTTATTTGTAGTATTCCGATATTTATCCATATATCCGAATAAACAGTGTTATATTATTATTGGTGTTTATATGAGAGTGATTATGTGCAATTGAGTGGATACTAATAAGTAGTTCGTACATCTGATAACAACTAACTGAAGTACTTGTACAGACATGATGCTTAAAACAATGGGCTCTAATCTTCCTTGTATGTCTGACGTAAGAGAACTGCCTTTCCTTGATATATTATGCGAGGCTTACATTCGTATTGTCATATGTATTGCGAGTGTATCAACGTCCTTTTAGTACTATGTTTACCGTTATATGTCATGTGCTTTCATACCTTTCGTTGTGTGGATCAACGAGACGATAATCTACAATTTAAATTAGTTCTAAATAAAAAAATGGTACTGGCGATTTAAACAAATCGTTCCTGAATCATTTGACAGCTGTGTAGCACTGCCTGTAGAAAGAGATACTGAAACGTTTTAGGATGTTACAGAGTCGTGCTGCACTGTATGTCGGTACGACTAACACAGCGTTGGCTTACCGTCTCATCTGCCTCCTCACGTTTAGATTAACCTTACTTACAAACTATGGACATTATGCATAATTTGAATTAATCACTAGTGAATTAGTGATTTCTGCTAAAAAATTGTAAATACTTTTTCCTTATTGTAATCTAGGACGAACCACAAGACATTTTCGAAACATTTTCCCATATAATCCAGCATCCCTAAAAGTGTCAGAAGTAATCCGAGCATTGTAGATGACTCGTCCATGGTGCTACGAGCATCGTCCTCGTAACAACTCTTAATTACCTCTCATGCGTATCCTTCCGTTCGGCAAGCTACAGCAATTTTCACAGTGAAAACTTTCCATTCTTAGACATCAGTCAATAATACTGTGTGCATACACAGTACGAAAAACCACAGCTGATATAAGACGTCTGAATTCAAAAATATGCAGTCCATCGTTTTTGTTACTGTTGTAGACCACTGTATGTACGCTCGATTGAATTAAAAAGGTCTTAGATGTTGAATATATTACTATAATTTTGAAACGTCGCAAAATTTTGTTTCCTCCTAAAAAATTCCTTGTGTTGT
Organism: Schistocerca americana; assembly: GCF_021461395.2. Classification (NCBI taxonomy): domain Eukaryota; kingdom Metazoa; phylum Arthropoda; class Insecta; order Orthoptera; family Acrididae; genus Schistocerca; species Schistocerca americana. The sequence continues at coordinate 501,054,852 of NC_060120.1, forward strand.
GCAAGTACTTTTGGTGTCAGTATTCTTGACATAGCCACAGACACCGGTATGAAATCTGATTTTAAGTAACGATGATACATTTTCTCAGAAGAGCACCGTATGTCTTATAAATTTAATCGTTTTGTTTTGTAGTTATATTCTGCAAGTCTCAGTACTCCTCATAGTTAACGATCTAGTCTCAGAGTGGATACGGCTACACTATCCCTACATATTAAAAAAAAAAATAAAAAAATACGGAAATGGCAGAATGTAAGTTTTCGGATTGCCGATAAAATCGATCTCAATAAATAACTAATTACTTAGCTTCATTGACTGCCGGCAGATACCAACATACACACATTTTTTTCAGTCAAGTCTTTTCCCTATTGTGTACGAAGTTAATATAAAAGCGTCAGTAATAATATGGGAAACGCTTTTAAATGCAACGAATTTAATTACTGCTCCAGGTTTTTCCTGTATTATCGTGTAGCGTTATGACTGTCACTAAGAAGCTTTGACTGTAAAACAGCAGACAATTACCTAGTTAAACGACGTTGCCGCCTTCTGTTTGCGTGTTGCACGGTGAGTCCGAAACAAGAGGAGGGATGAAAATGGAGGGAATGCAAACAAACTGAATGTGGGGGAACGAAATGGAGTTTATCACGCAAATCCAGCAGGCGGTTTACACCGCAGCGGTGCTGAAATAAGCAAGCCAGCATTTCTGGATGCTTTGGGCTTTGTATTTACAAAGAAATGATTTAGTCCTACATTGCCAAACTTTTTCCGCATTCGTAGGCGCAGACTATTTTCCCAGAACCACAAGTTAAAAATTAACAATAACTTTAACTTTCTCTTATTGTGCTCTTTGGGTACTATGCTTTTGATCGCTACATTTTTTTGCACTTGACATCGATGTGATGGCATGATTTCGTTGTTAATTACTACGCTGTGATTGGTGGCATAGACGGAAGTACTCTAGTGTACTATTACACATAAATTGTACTTCACTTGAGGAACTATTCGACGTCGGGAAACTACCACCACGGCCTGATATTTAAAAATAAACTAATAAACGTTTAATATGTGAAACTGGCGATGATTCGACTAAGGTCCTATCTGGTAAAGTTATTTTGATACTAATTTTGCTCAGTACAACGTGAAAGGAAGGCTAGGAGCGAATTTAGAATGTTATTAAAACTATCTTCGTTTAGCGGAGTGACAAAAATGTACTTTGCTGTTAAGTTATATACATTTACTTTATACACATTTATTTTAAACTTTTCTGAATGACTTGGATACCCGTTAAACTACCCCGAGAGAAAGAAATGGAGAAAACGGAAAATGAGGTTCAAATGGTTCAAATGGCTCTGAGCACTATGGGACTTAACTTCTGAGGTCATCAGTCCCCTAGAACTTAGAACTACTTAAACCTAACTAACCTAAGGACATCACACACATCCATGCCCGAGGCAGGATTCGAACCTGCGACCTTAGCGGTCGCGCGGTTCCAGACTGTAGCGCCTAGAACCGCTCGGCCAACCCGGCCGGAGGAAAATGATGAAGGGAGATGCAAGAAGAGAATTAAAAATTAAAGTAAAAGAACAGAAAGAGGGAATACATGCGTACTGAGAAATATCCTCCCACAACTGTTAAAGAAGAGAGATAATGCTACAATCTAGAGGTCTTCTTTTGATTAAAACACAGAAAAAAGCTCTCCTGGTGCGACTAAGGACACCAATATCGACGTGTACAGTCTCTTCACCAGCAATGCAGGAGAAACTAATAAAATACGTTCCATACAAGTGAAACACAAGAATACTACCACTTTGGTGTGTGAGACTGATGAGATTATATCGGTTTCTGTCAGTGGGCTAGTTCTCCATGTCGATTCTATTCTATATTCTAATAATATTCTACGACTAACAGTACCATTACTGGGAATATATTTTCTCGTGTGTCAATTCAGAGATTACTCCGTGATAGGATCCTCTACAGGCAGAGAACTTACGGTCGTATGTTCAAGAACGTTTAGATCTCTGCTGAGAGAATAAATAATACACACCATATATTAAGGAACAGAAGAGTGTTCAGAATCCAAAAAAGACGAACAGTTTCACATCTGGTGCGGGGAAAACTGAATGATTATTGATGATACATAATCTGTTGCTGCAAACTTCAAAATAAAATATTTTCAAATAATACGAGGGGCGTTAAGTAATTAATACAACAATTCCTTCTGGAAGAAGATTGGTTTTATTCAGGGTTTCAATACACCATACTAAGCCGACTATTTCGGCTACAAAACCCTATTTTTCAAAATAATCTCCGTTTACTGCGAAAGCCTTAGGCCACGTACTGGTCGACGTCGGAGCCAACGTCTTCCTGCATCAATAACCTCCCCGTCAAGCTACGCACTGCTTCCGCCTTCTTTGGGAGGAACAGATGGAAGTCGGGAGGTGAGAGATACGGGCTGTAGAATGGATAAGAAAGTACAGCCCAGTGAAATTCTGTGAGATCCTCTCGGGTGCGCAGACTTGTGTAAGACCTTGCGTCGTCATCGGGAAGGAGAAGTTCGTTTGCGTTTTTGTGGAGACGAACACGCTGAAGTTGTTTCTTCAATTTCCTTAAGATAGCGCAATACACTTCCGAGTTGATCGCTGCACTATCTACATCGATATCTACATGGATACTCTGCAAACCACATTTAAGTGCCTAGCAGAGGGTTCATCGAACCACCTTCACAATTCTCTATTATTCCTATCTCGTATAGCGCGCGGAAAGAACAGACACCTATATCTATCCGTAAGAGCTCTGATTTCCCTTATTTTGCCGTGGTAATAGTTTCTCCCTATGTAGATCAGGGTCGACAAAATATTTTCGCATTCGGAGGAGAAAGGTGGTGATTAGAATTTCGTGAGAAGATTCCGTTGCAACGAAACACGCCTTTCTTTTAATGATGTACAGCCCAAATCCTGTATCATTTCTGTGACACTCTCTCCCATACTTCGAGATAATACAAAACATGTTGCCTTTCTTTGAACGTTTTCGATGCACTCCGTCAGTCCCATATGGTAAGGATCCCACATCGCGCAGCAGTATTCTAAAAGAGAACGGACAAGCGTAGTGTAGGCAGTCTCTTTAGTAGGTCTGTTACATTTTCTAAGTGTCCTGCCAATAAAACGCAGTCTTTGGTTAGCCTTCCCCACAATATTTTTTGTGTGTTCCTTCCAATTTAAGTTGTTCGTAATTGTAATACCTAGATATTTAGTTGATTTTACGGCTTTTAGACTAAACTGATTTATCGCGTAACCGAGTTTAACGAATTCCTGTTAGCACTCATGTGGATGACCTCACACTTTTCGTTATTAAGGGTCAACTGACAATTTTAGCACCATTCAGATATCTTTTCTAAATCGTTTTGCAGTTTGTTTTGATCTTCTGATGACTTTATTAGTCGATAGACGATAGCGTCATCTGCAAACAACCGAAAACGTCTGCTCAGATTGTCTCTAAATCGTTTAAATAGATAAGGAACAGCAAAGGGCCTATAACACTACCTTGGGGAACGCCAGAAATCACTTCTGTTTTACTCGACGACTTTCCGTCAATTACTAAGAACTGTGGCCTCTCTGACAGGAAATCACAAATCCAGTAACCTAACTGAGACGATATTCTATAAGCATGCAATTTCACTGCAAGCCGCTTGTGTGGTACAGTGTCAAATGCCTTCCGGAAATCCATAAATACGGAATCGATCTGAAATCCCTTGTCAATAGTACTCAACAATTCATATGAATAAAGAGCTAGTTGTGTTTCACAGGAACGATGTTTTCTAAAGCCGTGCTAACTGTGGGTCAGTAGACAGTTTTCTTCGAGGTAATTCATAATGTTTGAACACAATGTATGTTCCAAAATCCTGTTGCATATCGACGTTAACGATATGGGCCTGTAATTTAGTGGATTACTCCTACTACCTTTCTTGAATGTTGGTATGACCTGTGCAGCTTTCCAGTCTTTGGGTACGGATCTTTCGTCGAGCGAAAGGTTGTATATGGTTGTTAAGTATGGAGCTAATGCATCAGCATACTCCGAAAGGAACATAATTGGTATACAGTCTGGACCAGAAGACTTGCTTTTATTAAGTGATTTATGTTGCTTCACTACTTGGAAGCCGGCCGATGTGGCCGAACGGTGGTCGCAAGTTCGAATCCTGCCTCAGACATGGATGTGTGTGATGTCCTTAGGTTGGTTAGGTTTAAGTACTTCTTAGTTCTAGGGGACTGATGACCTCAGATGTTAAGTCCCACAGTGCTCAGAGCCATTTTTTGAACTACTCTGAGGATATTTACTTCTACGTTACCCATGTTGGTAGATGTTCTCGATTCTAATTCTGGAATATTTACTTCGTCTTCTTTTTTGAAGGCATATAGGATGGTTGTGTTTAGTAACTTTACTTTGGCAGCAATGTCTGCGATAGTATCTCCATTGCTATCGCGCAGAGAAGGCATTGACTGTTTCTTGCCGCTAACGTACTTGAGGACAAGCATGAGGGAGGACAAGCAGAAAAACCCATTCAGAGTCCAAGAAGATCATTGCCATTTTATCGGCTGAGAGTGCAGCCTTGAACTTTTTCTTCGGGCGAGAGGTGGTGCGGCGCCGCTCACGAATTGCCGTTTCGTTTCCGTTTCGTAGCGATGAACTGATGTTTCATCACCTGTGACAATATTCAGTAAAAACTTGTCACAATGGGCTTCGTAACGTACAAGCAATTCCTCACAGATGGTCCTTCGTTGCTCTTAATGGTCTTCTGTTGGGAGGCGGGGACACCAGCGGACACACTGCTTCGAGTATCCCCAACTGGCAGACGAGTGTGTCAGCACTACCAACAGAGAAATCCAGTCGTGAAGCGCGGGGTTGACTGATCCGTAGATCATCTCGAATGAGAGTGTCCGCAGATTCGAACATTGCAGTGGTCTCATCCGTGTGTTGCCGGCTGGCCGGACAGGACGGGTTTGCACGACCGTGTTGCGATGATGACAAACGTCTCGCCCATCGACTCACCGTGCTTTTGTTCACTGCCAAGCCTCCGTGAACATTTTGCAGGCGCCTATGTGTATCTCCAAAGCTCTGGATTTCCGCCAACAGAAAATGAATGGTAGCTCTCTGCGTGTAACGCACCTACTTTTCAGACGCCATTTTGAAGGCTACTACAGCGCTGCCACCTATTCGCACTACATAAACCTGAAGAGGTTGCAGCGGGAATATTCCACAAGGTTCCACAATAAATTCTGCATTTTTTAACCGAAAGTGGCCGAGAAAAAAAGATGGTGTATTACTTGTTGTTCTTTCCAAACTCCAGAAAAACAAAAGTACAGCAAGTGTGTTGTCAGTTGCTGATAAGAAACGCACTATACAACTACATAACGGCATTTTTGGCCGACGGGGTGTCTAATTTAATTTTATATGATGAAGCGGATCATGTGATCAGAAGCTACCACTCTCAAGTTTCGGAAACTACGCACTTCTATATTTCTCTACGTAGTCAACATTACAAGATAGTAGTGAAGATACTTGCATCAGCCTGATATTTCTTCATGGGTAACTGTCTCACCTGAGAAACATTTGAAATAGTATCTTATATTCACTGTTAAGTCATCAATGTATTACATGAACAGTCATGGTTCTGTTACATCTATTAAGGACGCACCAGCTATTACGTCAGAGTCCGCAGATGACTGTCTTTTCAGGATATAATGCCACTGTCTTTTCGTTAAATTTTGAATCTAGCCACCAACCTGGTTGGATGTACCACAGGAAAATAGTTTATCCAGAGTTCCTCGATGTATTAACAAATTTTAGAAGGTCTAAAAGCGACGTATCAACCTGGGTACCACTACTCCTAGCATTGACGATGTCTGAGAAAGTATGAGCTGGGTTTCACATTACTACGTTTCCCGAATGAATACCGATTTGCATACAGTTCAATTTACTCCTGTTGGGGCATAATGTTTCCACTCAGAATATGGTCTAGGATTATTCTACAAACAGAAGTGAGTGTTACAGGGCGGTTCTGCTGACTCTTTTCGTAGCTACGTTTTCAGATCACCGGGAATATTTTTCTGCTCATATAACGTACGGTAAATTATGACAAGAAATCCATGGGGCGCCGTGGCCTTGCTGAGTTTTAGTGATTTAAGTCCTTCAAACCCGCGTCCGGCCACCCTGATTTAGGTTTTCCGTGATTTCCCTAAATCACTTGTGGCAAATGACGCGATGATTCCTTTGAAAGGACACTGCCGATTTCCTTCTCCATCCTTCCCTAATCCAATGGGACCGATGACTTCGCTGTTTGGTCCCCTCCTCCAGATCAACCAATCACTGATTACTATGTCGCGCATCTGTCCAGCAGGACGTATGTTGAAACAGTGTAACACTCCTTTGTGAAAGAACATTTGAAGATAAATTTCAACATTTTTTATTTTTATTTGCTATTTCATTTTTAAATTTTCGGCCTTGTCTATTCTGCAAACCATTTGAGCAAAACATCTTTGCATTTTTTGAGAGGTCCTGCAATAATATTTGGTCAGAATGATTACTGATGGCTACACGCATTGCTCTTATTTTAAACAGTCACATTAACCTATTATGTTATGTTTCGTATCTGTTGTGTATTAGGCGTTTCATACTACATATTTACGGCGTGACTCAAAAGTTTTACTGAATCACCGTAGATAAAAAAGACAGATGAGAGAGAATCCTTTCCCTATTGTCAGGAATACTTCAAACTTAAGTTATATCACGTGTTTTTTAAGTATATCTACAGTAGAAGAATACAGTACAATACCAGCAAAAGACGATTTAGATATGTTCCATTAACGTGCCTATGTTCTTCGTCTTACTCAGTTGAGTATCTCAGTACTTGTCATAGGAATGCAGAGAAAAATTTTAGAGATAAAGGATATCTTTCCCCGCTCTTCTTGCACTAAACTGTTCGTTATATTCTAAAATTTTCACTGTTTTAATGAAATCTAATGGAATCCTTAGAATTCTTCTGCATGTTTACGGAGGTAGAATCGATGCATTATTCTTTTGAGATTGTTAGTACAGATTAGCTGAAAACGAATGAGAAACTTTGTCAGAAAAATAGAACACACTGCTCCGCTCTATAAATTCGGTGGTGAATTGTAAATGGCAAAATGCACTGAAACGAGCTGGATTAAGTAGAGGAACTGATCGTTGAGGGGATACGGAACAAAACGCCTAATGAACTTGTCCGAAAATGCTTGGTTTGCATGCTAGAGACAATTTATTCAATCACACTTTTTACGAAGACTACGGTCTAATTCGCGTTTTATCATGCAGTCACACTTACAGTATGCATGATTTCCTGCTAGAGGGTGGTTCTGTGCCTCATACGTCATGCCCTGGCGCCCTTTCCTACCATAGCTTAGGTAAATTGAAACGTCCCCTTTGAACAATTATACAAGACTGTGCTTAACCTGACACACAATATTTTTTAGCGCAACGCAATCTGACTTTCAAAATTCCCTACAAAAGAATGGCCCTGACTAACATTAAACTATACCTTTCACAAATCACTTACCTCACAAAAATCTTCGCTGCTCAAGCTACTGCAATACAGCGAGTGCCACTACTGCCAGCTAAATAAAAGATTCAAACTACGGAAGGCACTAACTGCTGATAGGGATAGTTAGCAAATGAAAGATATTAATAGAGAACAAACAATGTATTTACCTTAATATCATCACAAGTCATAATATATATATCAGTTCATGACAAATTACAAACCTCCGCCATCTCTCTCCCCACATCCACCACTGCTGGCGGCTCACCTCCAACTGCTCAACGCTATGCGCTGTTCACAGCCAGCTGCCTAGCACTACAATGGCGAGTATTACAACAATGCAACGCAGCCACAGACTGCACACAGCACAGCCAGTGATTTTTCATATTGAGCGCTACGTAATGTTGCCAATAAGAAAACATAAACAGCCTACTTACATAGAGAAAACATGAACAGCCTACTTACATAGAGAAAACATAAACAACCTACTTACATAGCCCCCATGCTCCCCACAAAAAATTTTACAAATTGGGTTGGGCAGTGGCCAATACAGATTTGAAAAAATTGTTCATAATTGCAATAACAAAGATATCAAATGCACACACTTATTGATACAATGTTGGTCAAAAGCTAAAATTTTCTCACAGTCTATAAAGACAGTCCTGATTCATCACAGTAAAATTACAGTGTTTTTCTTTTTTTTCAAAGTCTGAACAGTAAAAGAGAACGCACACGGAAGTAGTGGATTTCCATGCAGTCTTGAAGAAGTAGCGTTGTCCTTCCAACGGAAAGACAGTGCTGACTCTTGACATGCTGACAGATAATGGGCCACAACATAGCAAACCCACAGCAGAGTCATTCGACGTTTTGAAGAGTATTGGTAGGTCATCACAGAGCAGACCCACTGTAGTCCTGGTAGAGATTACGGTATTGGTGGGCCACCAGAGGTGCAGACCCACTGCAGTCCTTGTAGAAATAATGGTTTTGATGGATCATCAAAGATGTAGACCCACTGTAGTCCTAGTAGAAATAATGGTATTGGTGGGCCATCAAAGATGCAGACCCACTGTAGTCCTTGTAGAGATGGCCAGCAGCCATCTGTTGCGATTGTGCAGGTGCACATTCACCATCGAAGAGTCTTGCGGAGAATATAGCAAGTCCATAAACCACCACTTGTGCACTCACAAAGTTTTTGGAATTGTCCTTAGAACCAACAATGCTGTTATCCAGTCCCTTGCTGAATTATTAACACACGTGCAAACACTAACAGTCCCTACTTCTCACATATTGTCCATATACTATGACCAACAGAAACGTGTGCAGTGAAATGTAACTTACAAGTTAATAATATCATGAACTGGTGACAATTACAATTTTATAACATAAGCATACAATAACAAAGGTACAAAATACATCATTAAAGAACATAACAATACAGATAACATTTGTAGTACAGGCTTTACAACAGAATAGAAATAAACATATACATCAGTGGAATTATGACATGAGTACATACATAAAAGATCAGAATAACTTTCGAAACATCAACTTCACGCATGAGCATTAAAACAAAACAGAATAAATAATGTCTAAACATCTTTACAAAGAAAATAACATAGTATTTGAAAAATTCTACAACATATCTCTTATCAGATAAACACATAAAGACAGGAAAAACACAAATACACAAGAGTGCACAAACACATACCAGAATAACACAAAAGGAAAGGACAGGGTTTGTTTTCAGTGTAACATTTGGTACTGCAGTCCAACCCAGAACTTCATTCCATATATCTTTCCTCTTATATGAATATTTGTTTCCACCGAAAAAATTCTATCCAAGCATGCTTTCTGTATTTATATGTTCACACATTTCTTACCTCATTATTTATTTTCCATTATCTTACGTCATCATTTATTTCCAAGAAAATCCTACCTAAACCTGTTGTCCCTAAACCCTACTTTTTTGGTTCATATCCTCTTTCAAAATACTTTTTTTTTTGGCCAAATCATTTTCTTATAGCTTCTAAATGCATTTCTTCCAATTCAGCATAGTTAGTTTCTTATATAGTCTACCCCCTCTTAAGCTAACTTAAATCTACTGAGCTCAGATGCTAAACTAAGGGACGAGGCAATGCAGCAGCACAAAACAATTAACACAAACAATAATGATAAAAAAATACAAATGCCAAAGCAAGCAGCATAAATTAGCAAAAGTCAAATTCAATAACACTATGCCTGGCAAACAGCAGCAACTTATACCTAAACATGACATAGCGCAAGCAGAAAAAATATTACACTAAAATGGCCATGTCTAATACCTATGTCACATCTTAACATTAGAGTGATGCATCACAAAAACTTACGCTAGTAGATAAGTTACCAAATCGTAAAAAAATTATTTATGCAATTCCTGTGAAGGGAAATGTCTTTTTGTGCTCCCTCATTTGGTTTGGATAGATCATAAAATTATTTACTGGATCTGTAGACATAAAATATTTATATTAGTACATATATTAAATTTTATTTTAACCAATGCTGCAGTGCAGCTAGAAACTTGATATTAAACAAAATGTGTAAATAAATACATAAAGCAAGCCATATGGCATTTTTCTTAACTAGCAAGGCAATAGCTGTGAAATGTTTCTCATCGTTTCATTAGGCATTTCAGTAAATATCATAAATTACGAGCTCCACAGTATGCTTTCAACAAGGAGATGTCAGTAGCGTGGACAATGGCCTTCCCTTTCTTTTTTTTCTACCTGTGCTTCTGACGAGGCACTCACACTAATGGCTTGTTCTCCAGGCGTCTGACACACCTGGGTGCCCACGACGCGTTATGTGCAGGTGGTCACTTAACTTTCGTACGGAAATATTTACGACAGCAGTTTCCGCTACAGTGACAGTCTCATATAAAATATTTCACAGGTCAAGAATTAGCGTTGCGAATCTGTAGAAAGAAAATCCTATAAATATAAGTGTCCAAATAAAATATTCGTCAGCATTGTGATACAGTCACACATTTACGCACATTTCATAACTCTTAAAGTACGAATCTTAGTTTCCAACAACCTTTTTCACAAACCAGAGTCCCTAAACACTACTCATTATTCCTTACCTTATTCGTCGACACTTCTTCAATATTGCATCATAACAGATAAGTAGCATAATCAAATAACTCATATAGCATCAGCCTATTAATCATAAACATACCTCAGCAGCATAATACACATCGTCATCGTAATAATAACATCATAACACCTCAGTCAAATCTCAAAAAGGTCGTAGCTTTCTGCAATAATTTCAAAACCTAAAAAAATTCTCTGCTCATTTCAATAGTGTCATCTACCTCAAACGTACTTTAAAATCATGCTCCCTTACCAAATATATCATTCAAAGCTCTCATAGTATCACAATGGTTCCGAAAAAATATGAAAGTTCACACAGTACAGACAGAATACAATTTCGTAAGTGTGAAGTTACCCAACGGTGTAATTACGTAAACATCTGTCACTGATGCAGTAAAAAAATTTTTGTTTCTCTGTCAAATAATCAGATAGCTGTGTAATTCTGTGTTAGAGAAATATGGTACCGATGTGTAAAGTTGTATAAGCAAATACCATATTAGCTAGGGTTCCTTGTGGTTGCCACACACATGGTACACAAAGTAAGCGTGTACCCCCCTGAGGATTAATGTAATTATACTCCCAGGTGTTATAAATTACAGCAATGGAATGAAATGTATCACGGAAAACTTTCTTTGTAATTAAAAAAAAATCTTTAAAAATAAGTGTTTTAAGTATAAGATTAATCACTCAAATGCGTGTACTGTAGCGCTAAACTGTGCATCTTGCCGCAACATAATCTCTGTGGAAGTGTCGTAGTTATCGTCCTCCAAAAGCTAAGTTCTGCAGAAGCCAATGTACTTACCTCATGATAAACAAAAGTGAAATGCTTTGCGTATAGATATCTTAGTTATTACGCTTATTGTTGTGATGAAGAAATTACTGTGCTGTAACGTATTGTTGTGCTACGGAAAAGGCTGTCTCATTGTAGCTATACCACAAAAGTTACTATTAAAACATGTTTTACTTTCCAGAATAATACAGAAAAACTGTGCAGATATAAAACAGATACACTGCAAAAGCAACATTGTAAATTGTCACTCATTAGTAGCGTCGTGATAAAATCGTGTAGCTGTCACATAAACTAACCACTGTGCCGTCTGGTATATCACAGAAAGTACTTTGAATCCATAATGTATTTTCAAGTAAACCAAAAGTTGCATTAAAATCTCATTAGCAGTACCAGATATAATGTTATTTTTCTCGGAGCCAGCCGGCGCATGTGTATGCCTGCGGTGCGAGTCATTGTCTGTCTCTTTGTTGCCGCGCGTCGTTACTGGGATTAGGAGGCCTAACTTCCACAAATTCGCCTTGCCGAGAGGGCCCAGCTCTGTTTAAAGCTCGCCAGTTCTGATGGAATTCAGGTCTGTCGTTTTGTCGGTAGTTTACACAGTTTCTTTCGTGTCGGTCATGTGGTGGTGAATTTCTCCCTGAATCGTAACTGCGCGCTGAACTGTTGCGTCTGAAATTATTCTGTCTCCCTTGATAATAATAGTTCTGATTACCATATTGTCTGTTTCTATGGTTGTCTCTGTGATAGTCATTACCGCGGAGAGGTGATCTTTCCCTGTAATTATTACTACTCTGCCAACGGTTGTCATACGGGTGGTGTCTGTTTTGGTCACGATTTGTGTTGTGAGAATAGCCTTGTCGCGTCCAGTTATTATCGAGGAATTGTGACGGATGTGACCTGTAATTGTTGTGTTCCTGTTTCCGCATTCCGCGATTGTCAGTGTCAATTTCCAATTCTTGTAACAGTCCCTGAAAAGCTTCAATGTCGTCTTTGCAACGTCCTGCCAAAATAATGTGTCGTAAATGTTCAGGCAGTTTGATTAAGCAAATGCGGATGAGTTCTGAGGGGCTGTATGGGTTTGAAAGATACTGATTCTTATGCAACATGTCTTCAAAATATTTGACAAGACTGGAAAATTCAGATTGTTCAAAGTGTTTCATCATCATGATGCTATGTTTTACACGGTCTTGTGTGGCTTGAGACCAATATGCTGAGAGGAAGGCATGGTAAAACTCTCCTTCACTGTGGCAATCGTGAATTACCGATCGCATTCTTACAGCTGGTTCATTCTCCAAGTAGCCACACATAAATTCTAATCTGTGTTCTAATGACCAGTTGGGAGGAAAACAATGAGAGAATTGATGGAGCCATGCTTGTGGATGAATGTCGTTGCCAGAATTCTTAAATGTTTTGAATTTACGTGTAGTAATGAACAGCTTATAGTCAAAGTCATCATGTCGGCGAGTCGCATATCGGTCATTGTTACGTCGTTTCGGCGGTTCCATTTCAAAATTCGGTGCACCTTGCCAATTTCTTTCATAACTTCCGAAGTGTCCTGTGTTATTATTTTGTGGTTGTTCCGTATTTCTAAGTTCCTCTACCCGTATTGGAGCGCGAGTGGCCTCTGAAACACGTAATTCTTGTATTACCTGAGTCAGCTGATCTTGTACTTCCCGGATTTCTCTTTGGTGTTGCGTATTAATTTGATTCTGATTTTGTTTGAATTTTCTTATTTGTTCGCACTCTTCTGTGTCATTAAAGACTACCGGTTTTGTGTCGTTCAGATTATCATCTACCTTCGTAGATAAGTTAGTGAACTGATCCGAAAGTTCGGCAACTTTCTCCGATAGTGAACACATTTCCTCAATGTGTTTTTCTGAATCAAGTTTCAGAGTGTCCATTTGTGTTGAAATCGTGTCTACTGTGACCTTTATGTTTTCCTGAGTTTTTGCAAGTTGCATAACCGTATCGGCAGATGCAACTGAGTCAAATTTTGCTTGCAAGGTCTCATGATTTTCATGAACAATAGTTTGCAGTTCTTTTATGGCTGCTTCGTGATTCTGTAGTGCATTTTCATGACGCGAAAAAATAGGTTGGAAATGCTCACAAATTTGTGTTTTTACGTCATTACAGACTTTTTGACATTTCGATTCAATGTGATGTAACTCAGCAGTTAAATCCTCACGTGTTCGTTCAAGAGTTTGCTCCAATGAGTCTAACTTTTTAAGATTTTGTTCCATTGTGTGTAACTTTTGAAGCTTTTGCTGTGTTTGTCTCTGATTTTGTTCCATTGTGTCTAACTTTTGAAGCTTTTGCTGTGTTTGTCTCTGATTTTGTTCCATTGTGTCTAACTTTTGAAGCTTTTGCTGTGTTTGTCCCATTTGTTGTATTAATTGTAATAACAGTGCATTGGTGTCTGAAACATGTTCCTCAGTGCTTTTCGGCAGTGAATTTACACCGGAAACATTCACATTTTGACAAGCAGAAAATGTGTCTTGACTTATTTGAGAAAACGGTGAGGATCCAAAACCTGAATCTACAGTATTTGCGAGATCGTGTCGTATCATTTCGGCTTCCTGAGGCGAGCTATTGCCGACCGATCGATCGATAATGCTTCCCTCTTCACTAATTGTTTCACTGTCTACACCATTGTTTGCAGCCCGCTCCATTTCCCTATGCACAATTACCAAATTACTACTTTGAACATCAGTTAATTCATTACTCGGTGGCGCTAACACACTGCTTTCATTTTCACTGTCATTTCTCAGTTTACTTTGGAGCCTAGTATTATGTTTTTCACACGCCATTATTGTCACAGTATTTCACACGACAACACAGAAAAACACAATTTGAAGATCAAAAATAAGAGAACACATTAACACAGCACTGAAAATAATATCTAGTTAATTGCAGCTGCTAAATACTTGGTGCAAATCTACATGGATGCCACAACTGTTTTACTGTACAACAATGAAAGACTGCAACTACAAAGGAGATTTTCTCTACAATTACGCGCTAGCAATAAACAAAATCTACACTAATTACACAAACTACAACAAAAGATCAGAAGATTCCAGTGAGGTATCCTCGGCTAAGGGTCGACATATGAAACGTCCCCTTTGAACAATTATACAAGACTGTGCTTAACCTGACACACAATATTTTTTAGCGCAACGCAATCTGACTTTCAAAATTCCCTACAAAAGAATGGCCCTGACTAACATTAAACTATACCTTTCACAAATCACTTACCTCACAAAAATCTTCGCTGCTCAAGCTACTGCAATACAGCGAGTGCCACTACTGCCAGCTAAATAAAAGATTCAAACTACGGAAGGCACTAACTGCTGATAGGGATAGTTAGCAAATGAAAGATATTAATAGAGAACAAACAATGTATTTACCTTAATATCATCACAAGTCATAATATATATATCAGTTCATGACAAATTACAAACCTCCGCCATCTCTCTCCCCACATCCACCACTGCTGGCGGCTCACCTCCAACTGCTCAACGCTACGCGCTGTTCACAGCCAGCTGCCTAACACTACAATGGCGAGTATTACAACAATGCAACGCAGCCACAGACTGCACACAGCACAGCCAGTGATTGTCATATTGAGCGCTACGTAATGTTGCCAATAAGAAAACATAAACAGCCTACTTACATAGAGAAAACATAAACAACCTACTTACAAAATGTGTCCGATTCACTTCTCTTTCTGACTCACCTTTTAATAGATGTGGTACAGCGTTTTACACAATGGCTCCGTATTCGAATCGAGACCTTGTCGACATGGTGTTTACTTACGGAAACGCAAATGGCAACGGGTGGCGGGCAGCAAGGTTGCATCAGGAGACCTGTCCCCGCCCACAAGAACCACAGCATTCAATGATTGCAACAATGTTTCGCCGTTTGTCTGAGACAGGGTCGTTTCAGGACGCAAGGAAATAATGAAGGACGTACGAGAATTGATCAGACACCAGACTTGCAAGAAAATGTGATAACACTGTGGAAGATGACCGCCGTGTCAGTACCAGGCAGTTGGCCCGCCAGTACAGGATAAACCAGATGACCGTGTGGCTCAAATGGCTCTGAGCACTATGGGTCTTAACTTCTGTGGTCATCAGTCCCCTAGAACTTAGAACTACTTAAACCTAACTAACCTAAGGACATCACACACATCCATGCCCGAGGCAGGATTCGAACCTGCGCCCGTAGCAGTCGCGCTGTTACGGACTGAGCGCCTAGAACCGCTAGACCACCGCGGCCGGCAGATGACCGTGTGGAACATTCTCCATTACAATTGTTACTACCATTATCAGCCTTATCAGCGTGTGCAGGGCGTACTAGCGACAGACTTTCTACACCGGGAGCAGTTTTCTCATGGGTTTCTTCATCAGGCAACCACGATTCCGGGATTTGTGTCATCTATCCTATTCACTGGTGAGGCAACCTTTACGCGGAGTGGTATGTTCAACTTTCATAACGGTCATCTGTGGGATAGTATGCAGAACTCCCAAGGTATGGTGACAGCCAATCATCAGCATCGGTGCAGCCGGTACGTGTGGGGCCGCGCGGGATTAGCCGAGCGGTCTTGGGCGCTGCAGTCATGGATTGTGCGGCTGATCCCGACGGAGGTTCGAGTGTGTGTGTCCTTAGGATAATTTAGGTTAAGTAGTGTGTAAGCTTAGGGACTGATGACCTTAGCAGTTAAGTCCCATAAGATTTCACACAAATTTGAATTTTTTTTTTTTTTTTTTTCTGTATGTGTGGGCCGGGATAATTGGAGACCGTATTTTGGGACCAGTCTTCCTTCCATGTCGTCTAACACGCCGGAACTATCGGCGTTTCTTGCGGGTGACATTGCCTCCCATTCTGGAAGAAGTGCCATTAATGATTTGAATGGTTATGTGGCTGCTACATGATGGTACTCCAGCCCACTTCGCCATTAACGTCTGGGCGCATCTCAATCGTGTCTTCCCTCGTCGATGGATCGGAGGGGGGTCCAGTTGCAATGCCTGCTAGTTCACCGGTTCTCAACCCGTGCTATTTCTGGTTATGGGGCTATCTCAAAAGTACCGTGTATGCAAACGTGGAGACACTGCAGCGGCGCATTCGTGCTGCCCTTGACACCGTTCAAATAGAACCTGGCCGTTGTGAAAGTTCCCGGGTTCGATTCCCGACGGGGTCAGGGATTTTCTCTGCCTCGTGATGACTGGGTGTTGTGTGCTGTACTTCTAAGTTCTAGGGGACTGATGACCATAGATGTTAAGTCCCATAGTGCTCAGAGCCATTTGAACGTTGTGAAAGCTTGAGACAGAACACGCTACGGCGCGTACACGCAAGCGTTGAGGCACATGGAACCGTTTTCAACACATGCTGTAACCGTGGCTGCACGGTACAGTGCGTATTAGACCGCAGTCTCTGTGAAAATGAACGACTGAATAAATGGTCTCTTAGCACGGAAACTATTCATTTCCGGACACAAGTTCACAGGACCATTTTGTTCCTTATCCTCTCATCGATCAATTCCAAAAGTTTTTACACAGTGGAAACATATATATATAACCAGCTTGTTTCTATTACAGAATAAAAGCCAATTCATTGTGGACGAAGAAACAACTGCGATTTAAATTTGTGTAGGCATGTTACGTCATCAGTAGTTTTTGGAATTTGGTGCACTACACTGTAACAAATTCCAAAAGTGTGTGGTTGCGTATCATACTTACGTAAACAACCAATTGAAATCCAATGTTTATTCTACACTCTTAGTGGTAATTTTAGCGAATACCGCGTACTCTAAACTAAATGGCTTCCGTAGCCAACGCACCTTTCAATAAAATAATTCTGATATTAGGCCACGTCATTATGAAACACCAAATCAACTAAAATTCTGTCGTTCTACCAACTTTGCACAGTTTCCTTCTGGGCGACTAACCCCAATCGCCACTTCACTTGTAGTGTTTGATAATGACACGTGCCACTAACCACAATGATTTTATTCAGGCTCTCTACTCTAGTTTTCCCTTTTTTAAGTGCGACTAGTTTCCCACGAAGTCGTCAAGCAGTCAGAATGATGTGTCGGATACAAAATGAGATGAATTAAATGCAGTGAAATGATTTAAGTGGATCGATGGGAATGGAATTACTGAAGATGCAAAAAATGAAATTTTATCAGTGTAACGCTTTCAGATAACATGAAGAAGCAACGCAATGAATTTGTTGAGACCCCTGTACACGATAACTCACGGTCCTCCACAAACCCCGTTTCCCCATTGGTGCCAGTCCAACATACTCCGTATGGGAACGTTTTCGGAAATCATAGTTGAAAATTTTAGTGACCAAGTTTGAGTAATGGCTGTAAGCGCTCTTTCGTAGAGGCTAATGCTCGGGATAAGCAAGAAATCCCTGGCACAAATTCCCATTTGCCAGTACACGTTGAGATACTGTTAAAAATAAATTCGTTGCGGCTTTGGTGTACTTGAACCATCCTATTACGGAGACACTCTCCCGTCGGTCGTAGCATAAGGTTGGTCTCTGCTGGCAGTATTAAAGTGCATTTATGCCTCGCCTATGCGCCGCTCCACTATGCTGAATGTGTCGCGTTTTAAGATAGAATTGCGAGCAGTCGTAAATATTAAAGCTATCAAATCCACCTCTGAATATTGTTGCTCTTTATTTATTTACAGAGCCACCATCATTTCCCGTAACGGTGTAATATTTTAAGTGAAAAATATATAATGTTTAAAATGTAATAAAGAGTAAGAAAATAAGCATAAAATTCTAAGGTGCTCAAGCAAGTAAAAGGATAAAAAAGTCCCGGCAGTCAGTTATTTTACCTTGACGAAGGTGGCGATGGCACGTTTTTAAAGCTCAGCATGAAAAACCAAAGTGACACAGCTTAGCAACCTAATGGAACTAAGAACAGTTAGGGTTTAAAGTGATGAATTTTTATACGGTTGTTGAAGCATGCGTTGAGAAGCCTGTCCACTCCATGTGATATTTCATTTACTGTTTATTTATTTTGTCAAAAAGATAATTTTGCCTGCGTACTTTAACACTGACACCTTTGTCTGATCCACTATCCCATTTACGCTTAGAATTTTGAATAGTTACATGATAGTCAGATTTTAAAAGCCAAGCTTGTATCGAGTATACTTCCTTTCTTCCGCATTTTTGTTGTATTGTAGCGTTAGTTATAGACAAGCCTTACATGTCCAGCAAAGAATTTCAGCCTGCCACGAAAGTTCAGTATTTGTTTCAGCGTGCAGTATTAGGGCAGACGTGACATCCTTTGAACGTCGTTTCCTGTTTATAGTGACCCATTCATGAATAGATTGAAATGAGTAAGTTTTTAATTTATTTTGTGTTATTCTCATCTGCTGTGATCCGTACGTGATGAGCAGTCGCTCTCCTTGCATATGACTATATTTTATTGCTCTGATGGCATGCTCCTAGCAAGAACACATAATCATCTTAACTGAAGACAGGAGCAGTAGTCACGTATTGCATCTGCCTAAAAAAAAATCCTGTAAAGTTTTCTATGTAAATTTCAGTTGTTTAGATGGATATAGAGAATGAGTCAAGCATTCGTTTCTCAGGAACCACCTAAAACCACTTAATCACTGACCGCTGATTGTATGTGCACTCTGTCACTGCCTGCCCCAAGCACGGAAGAGAAAGGTGTAGATGGAAGACTCCTTTTGCTTAGAGGTATGGCACTAACAATATCAAAGCAGGACAAGTTATAAAGTCTTTCAATTGAACTGAGACAGATTAATCATCGAAAAGGTAAAAGGTTCTTAAGGGTTTTGTCTTTGGGGAAGATATCATTCATAAAGGCAGGGGAACTTGTATGACTGCATAAAACGCGACATAAAACGGACGAAGCAGGCAATGTGCAATGGGAAAGTGTGGGAAAATGCAACAGTTCTTCACTATCAGTGTGGCTCACAAAAAAGACAAACTTTCAGACAAGGAAATTAATTATGAGCAGTCGGCTTTTCCCTTTCCTCTTTACATAACTACAGCATATTAGTATTTAATTACACAACTCAAGTTATGGAAATTGACAGTAATAATTCCCAAATCTTGAAGTGTCACTTTTTAAGAAAATACGTGATTGTGGCCGATGAACGTAAGTGTAATATATATACAGGGTGAGTCACCTAACATTACCGCCGGATATATTTCGTAAACCACATCAAATACTGACGAATCGATTCCACAGACCGCACGTGAGGAGAGGGGCTAGTGTAATTGGTTAATACAAACCATAAAAAAATGTACGGAAGTATGTCTTTTAACACAAACCTACGTTTTTTTAAATGGAACCCCGTTAGTTTTGTTAGCATATCTGAACATATAAACAAATACGTAATCAGTGCCGTTTGTTGCATTGTAAAATGTTAATTACATCCGGAGATATTGTAACCTAAAGTTGACGCTTGAGTACCACTCCTCCGCTGTTCGATCGTGTGTATCGGAGAGCACCGAATTACGAAGGGATCCAAAGGGAACGATGATGGACCTTAGGTACAGAAGAGACTGGAACAGCACATTACGTCCACATGCTAACACCTTTTTATTGGTCTTTTTAACTGACGCACATGTACATTACCATGAGGGGTGAGGTACACGTACACACGTGGTTTCCGATATCAATTACGAAGTGGAATAGAGTGTGTCCCGACATGTCAGGCCAATAGATGTTCAATGTGGTGGCCATCATTTGCTGCACACAATTGCAATCTCTGGTGTAATGAATGTCGTACACGCCGCAGTACATCTGGTGTAATGTCGCCGCAGGCTGCCACAATACGTTGTTTCATATCCTCTGGGGTTGTAGGGACATCACGGTACACATTCTCCTTTAATGTACCCCACAGAAAGAAGTCCACAGGTGTAAATCAGGAGAACGGGATGGCCAATTTATGCGTCCTCCAGGTCATGTTAATGTACAGTCTTAGACATAAAAACTGACCGCCGGCCGGCCGCCACAGAGACTAAGTCCAAGTCGTTTACTTAAGGTGGCCAATAAAACTGACCGCCCCTGACAACTCCAAGTCCGGCCATCTGCACAATCTGGCAACACTGTAATATGCGGAAGTGTTAGGAGGAAGTGTTGTCTACTTCCGAGTTGATATGGATGGAGTGAGCCCGTGGTCTTGCGGTAATCGTCGTGCATTCTAAACTTAGAGTCGCATGTTCGCGTCCAACTGTTTTTTTTAACACATTTCGGTCTAAAGTTATGAGTCTGATTGAACATCTAAGACAATTCGCTTAACATTCTACCCACCCGTAATAACAAGTATTGCAGAAACAATTCCGCAGGACAGCTCGTGGCTGCGTCGCGATCATAACAGCTTACGCTCGAGCGTTTCCTCACCCTGTAGCGGCTACCGGCCACCGGCCAGACGCCACCCCTCGCCTGAAATGCGGCGACGCCCGTGTGAAGGCGGCGCCACGCTGTCAGTGTATGTATCAATGCCATTTTCGAATTTGAAGTTCTAGTTATCATCTTGCAGTTAAGCTTTGGATTTTGCATACTTGAAAATCATGAAATACAGTTAAGCATTGTAAAATTGAGTCGCAAGTGGAAAAAGGTGTAACATCTGCAACACAACGTTTACTTTTGGTATAGCAGAGGGGTGAATGTAGAGGAGACAGCTAGAAAGATTTGAACTGTGCGTGGAGCGAGTGCTTTTGGGAAAAATACGCCAGAAAAAGATATTCTTGTTTCAACAAAGACCGTTCTGGCATGAATGATTTTCCACATTAAGGAAGTCTCAACTACTGATATATGTGACATTTTACCATTTTACCATCATGCGACATTTGCATTCAACAGGCAAAGTTCAGAAGTGTGGTGTAGCAGTACTGCATGCTCTAATTCGAAACAACAAAAATCAACGGAGTGACTATTATTGAACGCCATTAGGTCGCTCATTGAGCATTCCTTTGCAGTACTGTTACGGGTGACGTGTTATGATGCCTTTATGAGCTGACTTCCTAAGAAGAAATGAAAGGCTGAGCCCCACCTAAAGACGTAGACTAGAGCAAAGCGTAGTGTGAACATAATATTTTACATTTGATAGCTCCATAAGTGTGTTTTGGACTACGAATTCTGCCCCAAGGAGTGTGTGCAACACAGCTGGAATTTTTTGTCAACAACTGAGACACCTTTCGGTCGCAGTGTAAGAAAGTCGAGCAACAAAACTACATCACCTGTGCTACTGCATGATAACTCACTCTGTTGTTCTGGGAAACAAAACTATCCAGGAGATTGATAGGAAAGTCGTCTCTCGGACACTTGTGTTGACAGGGAAGTCCTCTCTCAAGCACTTGTCCCTCTCGTCATATATTCGTAAAATTTTACCTTTCCCACTGTTGATTGATCAACCGTCAAGGCAATTCACTTCTAGAGGAAAGTACTCTTAAAACTACACTGGTTTAATGACATCGTTAGAACCAGTGCTTTTCGAGAAACGTAGAATTTGCAAACAAGTAGGCCGGCCGCGGTGACCGAGCGGTTCTAGGCGCTTCAGTCCGGAACTGCGCGCCTGCTACGGTCGCAGGTTCGAATCCTGCCTCGGGCATGGATGTGTGTGATGTCCTTAGGTTAGTTAGGTTTAAGTAGTTCCAAGTTCTCTGATGACCTCAGATGTTAAGTCCCATAGTGCTCAGAGCCATTTTGCAAACAACTTTAGCATAATTAGATTGTCGTAGATACCGTGAAAGTAAATTCAGCTGATGATTAATTTCTCTTTGACGATTACTGTTCCGTTTAGTAAACTAATGGAAAATGCAAATAAAATATTCACATTACTAATACAAATTAAATTCAGCTTACTACAGAAACATCACGACGGCAATCTATCTTAATAAAGCATTAAGTTCAAAAATGGTTCAAAGGTCTCTGAGAAGTATGGGACATAACTTCTGAGGTCATCAGTCCCCTAGAACTTAGAACTAGTTCAACCTAACTAACCTAAAGGCATCACACTCATCCAAGCCTGAGGCAGGATTCGAACCTGCAACCGTAGTGGTCGCGCGATTCCAGACTGTAGCGAAGCATGAAGTGTCTGTAAGACGATTGATCTTATTTTAACACGAATTAGTAGGATATTACCGATTTTTGACTTCGGAAAGGTCTGTATGTACTTCATTTCCTGTATCACTCGCAAGTGTTATGAAAATGTGGCATTTCATAGATAAAATTATGTATTCACAACAACAAAAAATATGTCGGCAGACAACAAGTGTGGTATTGTGAAATTGGCAGTACCGTAAGGTTTCCGATCTGACACTAAGTATTACTGTAAGTAGCAAGCCGAATTTTGCTCGAGCGTTATCTTCCGATTTCTTTATTGAGTTTGTATCTGCCTGCTTGTAGCTCTACTACAAAAGAATAAAAAAATCTGGCTTTCAGTGAGTCTAGAAAGGCGAACGACAGCAGCTTGCACCTGGTAGCCAAGCATGTTGCCTGAGAAATGGTATTTTCCTGTAGTGGGAACACATTCTTTTGTGGTTGAATTGTTGGCAAATAACAGACGTGTGCCGTTGGTCTAAGCGTTACAGTGTTGAATTTCTACCAATGACTTTTCTACAGGTTTTTTCTGTCCCAAATAGAGAGTTGAAGTCTCCCTTTAGTTTTTTCACCTCATCTTGGTGAATTTTGCTCATAGTATTTTCGAGTGTGTGTCAGAATTTTTCGACATTTTTAGTGTTTATCTTATTTTCGATCTTGGTGGGGCCATGTGCATTTATGAGTGTTTATTTTTTACTGGTGCTCTCAACGATCACAGTCATAAGTCGATTGTTGACGGGTGTGATTTCTTTGACGGAACTGATGAAAGATGTGTGTTCGAGAAATGCCATGGCCAAGATTGGTACGCCTTTTGCTACCTTTTGTTGCATTTTGCTCTTGAAGATGCAATGGTTTCCGTAATGCAAGGTTTCATTGTCAGTCGTGGTTCTTGAAGAGCAATGATGAGAATTTTTTTCGGTCGATTTATCATGTGAGATTATTTAGTTTTAATATTTGGTTCAATGTATCGATGTTTTGTTATAAAAAAAATTCTTATGTGTGTGAAATCATATGGGACTTAACTGCTAAGATCATCAGTCCCTAAGCTTACACCCTAGTTAACGTAAATTATCCTAAGGACAAACACACACACCCATCGGTTTAGCCACCGCTACCTGCTCTCCGGTGACCCAGCCCCGCAGCGCCCGTGTGGTCAGGCATTAACGGTGCGCCATGTTTTATTGTCGTGTCCCCGTTTTAGTCAATTTCGTGTTGTCCTGTCCCTGCCATCTACCTTTCCGGATGTTTTAGCTGATGACGCTCGAGCAGCTGCTCGTCTTCTGCGTTTTATAACTTTAACTGGCTTGACCAAAGACGTTTAACCTTTTTTACTTATTTAATCTGCATCTTTGTAAGGTCCTCTTGATGTCCCCCCATCCCCTTGAGTTTTAGCAGATTCCTTGTGCTCTAACACCAGTGACTGGGCGCTAATGACCTCAGCATGTCCCCCCATCCCCTTGAGTTTTAGCAGATTCCTTGTGCTCTAACACCAGTGACTGGGCGCTAATGACCTCAGCATGTCCCCCCATCCCCTTGAGTTTTAGCAGATTCCTTGTGCTCTAACACCAGTGACTGGGCGCTAATGACCTCAGCAGTTGAGCGCTTTTAAACCCTACCAAAAAAAAAAAAAAAAAAACACACACCCATGCTCGAGGGAGTACTGGAACCTCCGATGGGACCAGCCGAACAGTGCATCACTGTTGCGCCTTAGACCACTCGGCTAATCCTGCGCGGCATGAAGTTTTCAAATGCATGTTTTCTGCTTGTAGGGAAATTTACAAGAGATCTTGAATACTCTCTGCCGTGCTAACCTGGACTCCCCAGAATCCGAAATTCCAAATGCCGCCTGTCGACAGTTTGCACAGTTCATGTTTGCTTCTGTTAATTGGTTTGGCCTCGGTGATTCCAGGACCGGACAGGACCAGATTGTGTTGAAGCCTTTGGAAGCAAATAATTTCAGCCGAGCTCATTGAGCTAATAGACGGTGACCAAAGTAGCGGTGATTTTCACTCAGACGTGCGTGGATTTTATGTTCAACTGATTGAGTAGACATTGAGGATTGTGTTAGTATTTGGTTCACCCCAAGTATTTGATTTCCTCGGTACCACCCATATGGGGGAGAGTTTCCCCTATTGGCCCCACGGGATTATTATTATTACTATTATTATTATTATTATTATTATTGTCATTATGTCATCAGGAAATCCGATATGGTGCATCTTCCCACCACTGAAATAGATGTGCATTGTTCGACTCAGTATTTCCATCACATAAATATGGGTTATAATTACGTTACATTGCTGCTAGTAGACATATTTCTAACTTTTTCTTGGGTAGTAGCTACCTGTTACTCCATCATAGGAATTTCTGTGTGCAGCATTGTTGTAATACAGACGTTCAAATTATCCGATTTCTGTAATTTCATTTCGATACCAGATCGTTCTAATCGGATTCAGCCAGTCATGCTTAATGTGGATATCCGAATACGACTCTCATCATTTGATAGACTGGGTAAACCACATTCTTAATCGGACGGTTGAATCTAGATCACTTATTTATGACAGGGCCTGAATTCTTAAACACTGTAGAAAATAATAATACAATGTGCTTATCACTAATACGTTATTTAAATGTAAATACATGAACGAACGAGATAACAGTTTATTTACAGGAGCAGAGCCCCATCCAACATAGCAGAGCAGTGCGATATTGGTTTCAGGGCCAAGAGAGGATAAAGCTGTTGTTCCATGATCACCTTACATCAACCAGATAGAAAATATGTGGGCAGAGGATAAAAGGTCATTGCCATGTGAACCTACAAATGCAAGCGACCTTTGGACGAATATACACTCCTGGAAATGGAAAAAAGAACACATTGACACCGGTGTGTCAGACACACCATACTTGCTCCGGACACTGCGAGAGGGCTGTACAAGCAATGATCACACGCACGGCACAGCTGACACACCAGGAACCGCGGTGTTGGCCGTCGAATGGCGCTAGCTGCGCAGCATTTGTGCACCGCCGCCGTCAGTGTCAGCCAGTTTGCCGTGGCATACGGAGCTCTATCGCAGTCTTTAACACTGGTAGCATGCCGCGTCAGCGTGGACGTGAACCGTATGTGCAATTGACGGACTTTGAGCGAGGGCGTATAGTGGGCATGCGGGAGGCCGGGTGGACGTACCGCCGAATTGCTCAACACGTGGGGCGTGAGGTCTCCACAGTGCATCGATGTTGTCGCCAGTGGTCGGCGGAAGGTGCACGTGCCCGTCGACCTGGGACCGGACCGCAGCGACGCACGGATGCACGCCAAGACCGTAGGATCCTACGCAGTGCCGTAGGGGACCGCACCGCCACTTCCCAGCAAATTAGGGACACTGTTGCTCCTGGGGTATCGGCGAGGACCATTCGCAACCGTCTCCATGAAGCTGGGCTATGGTCCCGCACACCGTTAGGCCGTCTTCCGCTCACGCCCCAACATCGTGCAGCCTGCCTCCAGTGGTGTCGCGACAGGCGTGAATGGAGGGACGAATGGAGACGTGTCGTCTTCAGCGATGAGAGTCGCTTCTGCCTTGGTGCCAATGATGGTCGTATGCGTGTTTGGTGCCGTGCAGGTGAGCGCCACAATCAGGACTGCATACGACCGAGGCACACAGGGCCAACACCCGGCATCATGGTGTGGGGAGCGATCTCCTACACTGGCCGTGCACCACTGGTGATCGTCGAGGGGACACTGAATAGTGCACGGTACATCCAAACCGTCATCGAACCCATCGTTCTACCATTCCTAGACCGGCAAGGGAACTTGCTGTTCCAACAGGACAATGCACGTCCGCATGAATCCCGTGCCACCCAACGTGCTCTAGAAGGTGTAAGTCAACTACCCTGGCCAGCAAGATTTCCGGATCTGTCCCCCATTGAGCATGTTTGGGACTGGATGAAGCGTCGTCTCACGCGGTCTGCACGTCCACCACGAACGCTGGTCCAACTGAGGCGCCAGGTGGAAATGGCATGGCAAGCCGTTCCGCAGGACTACATCCAGCATCTCTACGATCGTCTCCATGGGAGAATAGCAGCCTGCATTGCTGCGAAAGGTGGATATACACTGTACTAGTGCCGACATTGTGCATGCTCTGTTGCCTGTGTCTATGTGCCTGTGGTTCTGTCAGTGTGATCATGCGATGTATCTGACCCCAGGAATGTGTCAATAAAGTTTCCCCTTCCTGGAACAATGAATTCACGGTGTTCTTATTTCAATTTCCAGGAGTGTAGAAAACTTATGGTGTGAAGTAAACCATCACGCTACACTGTCGACGACTTAATGAAATCGATGCCCCTACGCCTTCGAGAAATCTTACGTAATGATCGTGGGTGGGTTGGTTGCTAAAAGTATACTCGTCCACAAAACCCATGTGGACAATTATCAGATAGTCGGTCAAGCTTTACTTTGTCGCAGCTGTTTAGATGCAAGTCCATTTACTTTCAGTCTCCGCCTTACAATTCTTGCAATGCAAGGTAATTGAAAAATCTCATCCACTCGACGCCAACTGTGGAATTGACTGCTGTATGTGTTGTTCAACACACAGTAGTTGTCACCCTCACTGGAATCAATGACTGTGTGTGTGTGTGTGTGTGTGTGTGTGTGTGTGTGTTCACGCACAATCTGAGTCAATACTATTAACATTAGAGAGACAACCAACAATAAATATTGCATCAAATATGACTATAAAGTATTTTAATACGATGGGAAGTTACAAACTGAATTTTTACCCAACCCACGACCTGCATATTACGTTACGTTAAGTAAGATGTATTAACTCCATAGTATCGTTAGCAGAGACAGTGCGCTCTTGTTGTCGAGGCTCGCAAGTGCAGCGATTAGCGGTGCCCAATGCCGCCGCGATCTGTTTATGTTGGCTGTGCGTGGACACTGCAGCAGACGCTTCGCCATAAACAGAAAGAAATCACTTTGGCTCTGACTGCAGTGAGCGGATATCACTGCCTGCGTGTCCTTATAGTAACCATTGTGGGACTCTACTCACAGGTGCCATGGAGAAATTGCAACGGCTATCTTGTCATCAGTCATCAGAATATTAACCAGTGATGAAATGTCCACTATTTGAATCCCAAGAAAATAGGAACCTTTTCACAAAGGAATGTGAGGTGATATCAGAATTTATCCAACATAAAAAAATTAACTGCAGGGCTTTCATGTATGCAGCAGTAGCACACAAGGAAATATTATGTCTTTGAAGCGTATATTTTATGTTCTCTTCTCAAAGTAGCGCCCTTGTTTTAGTATGAAGTGAGAAAAAAAACACGAAAAACTTAAGTTCCTGAGGAGAATATCAGTCATTTCCACTTCTCATATCATAACATTTATTTTAGTATGAAGTAAAAAAAAAAAACAGTTTAAGGTTGTGAAGCATACTTGTATACTTCATGAAAGGTTCAAACGGCTCTGAGCACTATGGGACTTAACTTCTGAGGTCATCAGTCCACTAGAACTTAGAACTACTTAAACCTAACTAACCTAATGACATCAGACAGATCCATGCCCGAGACAGGATTCGAACCTGCGTCCGTAGTGGTCGCGCGGTTCCAGACTGTAGCGCCTAGAACAGCTCGGCCACCCCGACCGGCATACTGTACATTCGTTATTTGACTAAATATGAACCACAATCTGATTCGCATATATATGGCATATGTTAGCGCCGGCACAAAGCAATGACTAAGGGTTGGATGCCGTTGAAGTCCCGTTACACTGATGGCAAGACAAATGTTCGCAAATCACCTCTATTGCCTAAAAAAAGCAATTGCATCTTAAATATCGAAGGACGGACGTCCACACTGTCACAGCGCGTTGAAATACAGCTAAGACGGCAGATGAATATTTGTGACCGACTCGGCTTCGAACCTGGACCTCCTGCTTACTAGACAGACATGCTGATCATTGCAACATTAAAAAAAAATAATGTTTGAAAAGACTTTCAGCACCAGTTAGGCGGAGGCAAAGAGGGCAGGGTCGAAGATCCGAGGCCTGGCCTCAATGTCTCCCCCATACCTGTCACTGTGCAGCTGCATTATTCCCATGTATTCCATGTTTGCACCCATATATACCTTTAAATTGTGGAACAAAATTGAAGTAGTAATTAAGGTAAAATAAATTACAGATTACCGCATCCAATGGCGTGCGTTTCTTGTAGAACATAACTAATAACAGTGAAAAGGGTGACGGAAAAATACATAACAAACATTCATTCAGAAATATATTCACAATTTAAGGTATTTTGTACTGGATGCATATGAGGTCTGTAAGGAAGCCATATATTTTTCCACAAACGAAAAAAATTTCGGAGCCGGAGGGGTTTTGCCAAATTAGAACAGTTCTGATTTTAGAACCAACGCAAAAGAATATTCCAGGATAAAAGAAAGTGAAAGAACAGTATTCTGCTTCTAATAAAAAAACTGTCCACCTCTTCGTAGTCCACACAAAGCAATAGATAAAAAAAATTTTAAGTATTTCTTATATTTGTTATTCTTCTTCAGCGTAAAATGTTCTTCTGTAATATAAAACATGTACTCTTGTAAGTTCTGTTTGTTACGACGTAAAACACAAACTGTCCCAGAAGCCACGAATAACTGATATTCTTTGCGGACGGGTAACATTTCCAGTCGGGTTGTAAAGCTTCAGTTATCGGTATATGACTTTCTGCGGTTCTGTTGATAGTGCTAATTTCTTCCTAGTCCAGTTCCAAATTCTGATTCTATTTTCACATAAGAAGATGTGCGCTACAGTTTCTACAAGCCGACATTTGTCGCAGTATGGAGATGGTCTCAATTTGAATTTCCATAATCGTTCCGCTGAGGGTATGGTTTCGTTTACAACGTCGCGCCATACGGCACTGACACTAGTTGGTAGAATTTTATTGTTGATATTTTTCCAGACGTTCCTCCAGTTTTTTGTAGGTTAATTTACCGGAGTTGCTTTGTGAAGACTATGTGTGGTAATATAATCATAGACGGTTCTAGTGTTGGTGGAAGTCTTATACAGCTCCAATCGCCATTGTGCTTTCGGACGTAATCTAGGCTGGCATGCTATATTATCAGGAGCGTTCCTATCCCCACGATCTAACGAGAGGAACAGAAGTTTCTTGATGCCTGTCTTAGTGACATATATTAGTTTAAAAGCACGTCTTTAATTCCAAGTCCTCTATTTTGCCTCTGCAAAGTCGCCGTGTGGAGGGATACTTTGAAGATACTTTGTTTCGCCACATACCAAGAGGCTACAGCTAATATTTTATGTGCAGTGACCTGCAGTATCGGTAAGACTGCTGCGACATGATATATTTTGCTAAGTATGTATGCATTTATAAAGTGAACTTTCTGCAGTTGGTCTAACAATCGCATGTCATGGTCCTTCAACAAGGTTCCGATAACATTAAGTTTCCGTTCCCAATTGTTCGTGGCCATGCGCTTGGGATTCGCCCTTAACCTCAAGCCGAGTCGGAGTCTCTCTTCAGTTACATCCAACCAGTGCGCACCTGTTGCACTATTGTAAGAACCGAGATGCAGGTTCATTTGGCTACAAGAATGCGTATGTTCCCCAGAATGACGGGGCTCCTGCACATTCTAGTCTTCAGGTGACAGATTATCCAAACCCAATATTTCCCGGAAGGCGGATCATTAGATATGGGCACTTTTCTTGGCCTTCAAGGTCCTCGGACCTTACCTCTTTGGATTTTTGCCTGCGGGGATGGTTAAAGGCGAAGTCTACAAATAAAAAGTAAACCCAAGAGCCGATTTGATCTTTCCGGTTATGAATAGCGCAGCCCTCATAAAAGAACGCACAGACGACCTCAGTAAGGCTACACGTGGTGTTATCAAGAGTAGTCAAATGTGCATTGAAGTTGGTTGGTGAATTTTTGAGAATCAGCTTTGAATGTCCTCATTTGCCTTTGCTTTGAGTTTGTTAGCGTACGTACTAACAGCTGTATCTCTGTACTCAATAAAAAGTGGTCGCATTTATATGGAATTTTTTTCGTCTGTACTACCACCTGCTGAAATATGTACTATTCCTCTTGAAACACCCTGTATATGGATATATGTGTGGTGTCTGTTCTTTCGGACATGCCCGAAAGAAAATGCTTCATGGCATTCTGCGACGACCTTCGATCTAGTTGCAGGGGCTGATACAGATTTCAGAGCTGCTTGGCTGTCTGAATAAAAGTAGATGCTACGATTTTTGTAGGGCCTACTCTAATTTTCCTCCGTGCACATGCTGACAGAAAAAAACGTGTAATACTGTGGCCATCTTCCCTAAAGAGATTCTAGGCAGTACACCAGACCTGGTACTTTCATCTGTTTTCAACCTGTCAGTAAACCACTATATTGTGACTCCTGCACGGTGTTGTGGTTCGTTTTTCCACTGCTCCCTGCTTCCAACTGTTACATGGCAAAGTTTATTGAAACAGGTGGACACTGAATAGTGCACGGTACATCCAAACCGTCATCGAACCCATCGTTCTACCATTCCTAGACCGGCAAGGGAACTTGCTGTTCCAACAGGACAATGCACGTCCGCATGTATCCCGTGCCACCCAACGTGCTCTAGAAGGTGTAAGTCAACTACCCTGGCCAGCAAGATCTCCGGATCTGTCCCCCATTGAGCATGTTTGGGACTGGATGAAGCGTCGTCTCACGCGGTCTGCACGTCCAGCACGAACGCTGGTCCAACTGAGGCGCCAGGTGGAAATGGCATGGCAAGCCGTTCCACAGGACTACATCCAGCATCTGTACGATCGTCTCCATGGGAGAATAGCAGCCTGCATTGCTGCGAAAGGTGGATATACACTGTACTAATGCCGACATTGTGCATGCTCTGTTGCCTGTGTCTATGTGCCTGTGGTTCTGTCAGTGTGATCATGTGATGTATCTGACCCCAGGAATGTGTCAATAAAGTTTCCCCTTCCTGGGACAATGGATTCACGGTGTTCTTATTTCAATTTCCAGGAGTGTAATTTTTCAGTATGTGTGCTGGACATGCTTCCCCATAAATAATACTACACCAATTTTTGTGGGGCTCGTCTTTAAATACTTTTACACAATGTTCAGTGCACATAGGTTTAACAGTACTAGCAAATTTTCTAAGTCTTACTGTGAATAGATCGTCTACTTATTCTTTTCAAGAGTAGACTCCCACATTCAGCTCATCTATGAGTTCATTCACCACTAGTTTCTTCATCTCTAACCATTTACTCGAAGGTCGTATTACTCGACATCCAGGAAGAGACAGAGAGCATCCAGAAAGGGTAGTGCTTTTTCCACTTTACCAAGAAGTTGGTGAAGTTACTTCACATGATTTGCTTGGCAAGTATTATGAAAATGTGGCAGTTCATAGATAAAATTATGTCGGCAGAGAACAAAAACGTGGCATTATGAATTTAGCAGTACCTCAAGGTTTTCGCTTTGACACGAAGGGTTATTAAAAGAAGCAAGACGAATTTTGCTAGAGCGTTGTCTTACGATTACCTCATTGAATATGTATCTGCCTGCTTGTAGCTCTGCCACAAAACAATTAAAAATCTAGCTGTCGGCGAGGCTCGAAAGGCGAACAGAGATAGCATGCACCTGACAGGCAAGCACGTTACCTACGAGCTAGCGAATAGCCGCGGTGTCTTCCACTTATTGACCCAGCAAGCGCTATGGCAGATAAACCGCAACATACGAGGCGATAGTAGTTGTACGAGGTGTGGCTAGAAAAAAACCGGACTAGTACTGGTGAAACAATAAAACGAATGCAATAAGGCTGAAAGTCGCGTGGCCTGTCACGTGACTCTCGCTCCGCCTACTGCTCGAGTTTCATCTGCCTCCTGCACTCAGTCTGCCCGTGGCGTCTGTTTTAAGTAGTTGACGTTTTGTCTGTGCGTCGGAAAATGTTGAGTGTACAGAAAGAACAGCGTGTTAACATCAAATTTTGTTTCAAACAAGGAAAATATGCAAGTGAAACGTTTGTAATGTTACAACAAGTGTACGGCGATGATTGTTTATCGCGAACACAAGTGTTTGAGTGGTTTAAACGATTTAAAGATGGCCGCGAAGACACCAGTGATGACACTCGCACTGGCAGACCATTGTCAGCAAAAACTGATGCAAACATTGAAAAAATCGGTAAACTTGTTCGACAAGATCGCCGTTTAACAATCAGAGCAGTGTCTGAGTTAACAGGAGTTGACAAGGAAAGTGTTAGGCAGATTCTTCATGAAAGTTTCAACATGAACGAAGTGTGTTCAAAAATGGTTCCAAAGTGTCTCACAATTGAACAGAAGGAACGCCCAAGAATGATTTGTTCTGACATCCTGGAAAACATTGAAAGTGATCCCACCTTCTTACAAAATGTTATTACTTGCGATGAATCGTGGTTTTTTACTTACGATCCCGAAACTAAACGCCAATCGATGCATTGGAAAACTCCTGGTTCTCCACGACAAAAAAAAGCACGAATGTCAAAATCGAAATTCAAGGCAATGATGATTGTTTTTTTTGACATCAAAGGGATTGTGCACATTGATTGGGTACCAGAGGGACAAACAGTGAATCAGCATTAGTACATTAGCGTCCTGACTACCCTACGTGAGCGAGTACGGAGAAAACGGAACGATTTGTGGAGAAAAAAGTCATGGATCCTTCACCAAGACAATGCCCCAGCTCACAGTGCGTTGTCAGTGAAGACGTTTTTGTCAAAACAACATTGCCATCTTAGATCATCCACCCTACTCACCTGATTTGGCCCCCTGTGACTTTTTTCTTCTCCTTAAAGTCAAGTCAGCTTTGAAAGGAACTAGATTTGAGACTGTTGAAGCAGTAAAAGAAAAAGCGACGGAAGTAATGTATGGACTTACCGAAAATGATCTGCAGCATTGCTATGAACAGTGGAAAATTCGTATGGAGCGGTGTAGAGACCGAGGAGGAGAGTACATTGAAGGAGATAACATGAAATTGTAAATAATCGTAAATAAATGTTTTTTCCAGCATCAGTCCGGTTTTTTTCTAGCCGCACCTCGTATTTCTCGTGTGGAACGACTTTCGTGGACTCAAAAGGATTAACTGATATCCTTATATCACGTCTCAAGCGAAAAGCACTCAGTATTAAATTGAAATGACACGATAATATCAAGTGAATTTAGCAGGATAGTTCTGCGCCATCAAGGAAGTAACTCGTCGGTCACAGAGTTGCCAAACATATTCTGCACTGTTGCCAAGTTTCAGTTATACCGCCAGGAAGGATACCAACTGATGTGTTCTGCGAGTGACCTCGGAATTGGCTACAGCTTCGTTTCAAAGTTGCGGGTGGCAAGGGCCGCAAGATCCTCATTACACATCAATGAGTCTTATTCGCATTTCTGTAACTAGGTTTAGGGGCTAGAGTGCAATTACTTGTAATACATCGATGCACTGAATGCAAACTAAATGTCATAAAAATAACTGCGGCAATTATTTGTGTTTTACTGACTTAATCGGACAGAAACCTTCAAAGCGTATTCACCAGACGCGATTCACAGTTTTGGAACTTCTCCAGTGGTTGAGTTGGGAATGTATATTTGCTGTACAATGTTGTTATTGAGATCACTGTCATTGGCACATCCACCAGAAGACAGGCATGGCCTGGCTTATTGATGTCAGCTTTCCTGACGGATATTCTGCCTTTGTTCGAAACGTGAAGACTTAGGGTGAATTCGAACATTCCATATGGAGAAAATTTGATGTTTCTATTCTGCCAGCTCTGACATTCAAATAACAGTTACAATAAGCGGCAGAAAAGCGCCAGTGAATCAACAGTTAATAATGCAATCATAATTAGTGGAATCTGACAAATTCCATCTGATAATTGTGAAAAACTACTTTTTTCATCTTCACAGCACCACAGTATGAACTCAAGGGTTTCATAGGATACTTATACTTAATTTCGTTGTGATCGTTTTCAATGACAGTACGGGAGGAGCAAAACCATCTGACTTGACACATACTTTTCCAGCGGGATTTGAATCTTTAGCTACAGTTGCAGTAGCACGTCCAGTGAGGCATCAAGAATGTGAGCAATCACTCATTGCTATAGTATAGGCTGGGGCAGGGAGAAGCAGGTTTCCGACGAAGTAAACGATGAGAGACACTGTCGCTGTCACTTATTAAACAGGAATTGTTCAGAAAATTACAACTATATCTAGTGAAATGAGTAGGCTGATGCAGCTCCAGTCCAGCACTATCACTGAGTTGCCAAACATTTTCCGAATAGCACTTACGATAAAAATGTGTGTGTGTGTGTGTGTGTGTGTGTGTGTGTGTTCTTTCGGACATTTCCGAAAGAACAGACACTAAGAATCGAAATAGACAGCCTTGTTAATCAATTAAAGATTGAAGGACAGATGTCCAGGCTGTCATGCGCATTAAAATACAACAACGGCGTCACATGAAAATTTGTGCCTGACCAGCTTCGAAACCGGATTCGTAGTGTCTTCCCTTTCACACATTCCCGAAAGAACCGCGAATGTGGTATGCGGCAAAGATGGGAATTCGCGTCTGACGAGGAGCGTGTGTAGATAGGTGCTGAAAAGAGGTTGGCTGCTGTGTGCCGACAGTGCCCACCGTTGGAGGTTCGAGTCAAAAAATGGCTCTGAGCACTATGGGACTTAACTTCTGTGGTCATCAGTCCCCTAGAACTTTGAACTACTTAAACCTAACTAACATAAGGACATCACACACATCCGTGCCCGAGGCAGGATTCGAACCTGCGACCGTAGCGGTCACGCGGTTCCAGACGGAAGCGCCTTTAACCGCACGGCCACACCGGCCGGCGAGGCTCGAGTCCTCCCTCCGGCATGGGTGTGTGTATTGTCCAGAGCGTAATTTAGTTTAAGTTAGATTAAGTAGTGTGTAAGTTTATAGACCGATGACCTAAGCAGCTTGGTCTCGCAAGTTCTGACAACGAATTTAAAAAATTTTAAATCCAAAATACTGCAGCTCGGTTCTTATAATAGTGCAATAGGTGCGGACTGGTTAGCTGTAACTGAAGAGAGACTCCAATTCGGATTGTGGTTAAGAGAATATTAACTTAAATTGTGAATATATTTCTGAATGAATGTTTGTTATGTATTTTTCCGTCACCCTTTTCACTGTTATAAGCTATGTTCTACAAGGAACGCACGCCATTGGTGGCGGTAATCTGTAATTTATTTTACCTTAATCTCTGCTTCAATTTTGTTCCACAATTTAAAGGTATATGTGGGTGCTAACATGGAATACATGGGAATAATGCAGCTGCTCAGTGGCAGGTATGGGGGAGACATTGAGGCCAGGCCTCGGATCTTCGACCCCTGCCCTCTTTGCCTCCGCCTACCTGGTGCTGAAAGTCTTCTCAAACTTTAAAAAAAAATAATAGTGCAGTGATCAGCATGTCTGTCTAGTAAGCAGGAGGTCCAGGTTCGAAGACCAGTCGGTCACAAATATTCATCTGCCGTCTTAGCTGTAATTCACCGCGCTGTGACAGTGTGGACGTCCGTCCTTCGATATTTAAGATGCAATTGCTTTTTTTAGGCAATAGAGGTGATTTGCGAACATTTGTCTTGCCATCAGTGTAACGGGACTTCAACGGCATCCAACCCTTAGTCATTGCTTTGTGCCGGCGCTATCCCATGTCATATATATGCGAATCAGATTGTAGTTCATATTTAGTCAAATAACGAATGTACAGTATGCCGGTCGGGGTGGCCGAGCTGTTCTAGGCGCTACAGTCTGGAACCGCGCGACCACTACGGACGCAGGTTCGAATCCTGTCTCTGGCATGGATGTGTGTGATGTCCTTAGGTTAGTTAGGTTTAAGTAGTTCTAAGTTCTAGGGGACTGATGACCTCAGAAGTTGAGTCCCATAGTGCTCAGAGCCATTTGAACCATTTTTGAACTGATGACATGATACCCGTTGCAATCGCTCCACGGCACCTGTGAGTAGAGTCTCACGTTGGTTACTATAATAACACGCAGGCAGTGATATCCGCTCACTGCAGTCAGAGCCAAGGTGATTTCTTTCTGTTTATGGCGAAGCGTCTGCTGCAGTGTCCACGCACAGCCAACATAAACAGATCGCGGCGGCATTGGGCACCGCTAATCGCTGCACTTGCGAGCCTCGACAACAAGAGCGCACTGTCTCTGCTAACGATACTATGGAGTTAATACATCTTACTTAACGTAACGTAATATGCAGGTCGTGGGTTGGGTAAAAATTCCGTTTGTAGCTTCCCATCGCATTAAAATACTTTACAGTCATATCTGATTCAATATTTATTGTTGGTTGCCTCTCTAATGTTAATAGTATTGACTAAGATTGTGCGTGAACACACACACACACACACACACACACACACACACACACACACACACACACACACACACAGTTATTTATTCCAGTGAGGGTGACAACTACTGTGTGTTGAACAATACGTGCAGCAGTCAATTCCTCAGTTGGTGTCGAGTGGATGAGGTTTTTCAATTACCTTGCATAGCAAGAATTGTAAGGCGGAGACTGAAAGTAAATGGACTTGCATCTAAACAGCTGCGACAAAGCAAAGCTTGATCGACTATCAGATAATTGTCCACATGGGTTTTGTGGACGAATATACTTTTAGCAACCAACCCACCCACGACCATTACGTAAGATTTCGCGAAGTCGTAGGGGCATTGATTTCATTAAGTCGTCGACAGTGTAGCGTGATGGTTTACTTCACACCATACGTTTTCTATATTCGTCCAAAGGTCGCTTGCATTTGTAGGTCCACATGGCAATGACCTTTTTACCTCTGCCCACATATTCTCTATCTGGTTGATGTAAGGTGATCGTGGAAGAAACGGCAATAGTTTTATCCTCTCTTGGCCCTGAAACCAATCTCGCACTGCTCTGCTATGATGGATGCAGCTCTGCTCCTGTAAATAAACTGTTATCTCGTTCGTTCATATATTTATATTTAAATAACATATTAGTGATAAGCACATTGTATTATTATTTTCTACAGTGTTTAAGAATTCAGGCCCTGTCAAAGAAGTGATCTAGATTCAACCGTCCGATTAAGAATGTGGTTTACCCAGTCTATCAAATGATGAGAGTCGTATTCGGATATCCACATTAAGCATGACTGGCTGAATCCAATTAGAACGATCTGGTATCGAAATGAAATTACAGAAATCGGATAATTTCAACTTCTGTATTGCAACAATGCTGCGCACATAAATTCCTATGATGGAGTAAAAGGTAGCAACTGCCCAAGAAAAAGTGAGAAATATGTTTACTAGCAGCAATGTAACGTAATTATAACCCATATTTACGTGATGGAAATACTGAGTCGAACAATGCACATCTATTTCAGTGGTGGGAAGATGCACCATATCGGATTTCCTGATGACATAATGACAATAATAATAATAATAATAATAATAATCCCGTGGGGCCGATAGGGGAAACCCTCTCCCATATGGGTGGTACCGAGGAAATCAAATACTTGGGGTGAACCAAATACTAACACAATCTTTAACGGCTACTCAATCCGTTGAACCCAAAATCCACGACGTCTGAGTGAAAATCACCGCTACTCTGGTCAACGTCTGTTAGCTCAAAGAGCTCTCCTGAAAATATTTGCTTCCAAAGGCTTCAACACCCTCTGGTCCTGTACGGTCCTGGTATCACGCAAGCCAAACCAACGAAACAAGGAAACATGAACTGTGCAAGCAAAGTCACCTTTACCCCAGGTGGTACACAACCCGGCTGTCGACAGGTGGCAGTTGGATTTTCGGATTTTGGGGGTCTAGGTTATCACGGCAGAGAATATCGAAGATCTCTGGTAAATATCCCTACAAGCAGAAAACATGCACGTGAAAACTAAACATTGGTACACTGATCCAAGCATGAAAACTAAATAACCTCACAAAAGAAATCGACCAACAAAAAATTCTCATCCTTGCCCTTAACGAACCACGACTAACTGACAGTGAAACTTTGCATTATGGAAACCATTGCACCTTCAAGAGCAAAATACAGCAAAAGGTAGCGAAAGGCGTACCTACCTTCGGCATTGCTTTTCTCGAACACGGATCTATCATCAACTCTGTCAAAGAAATCACACACATCAACAATCGACTTATGACTGTGCTCACTGAGACCACCAGTAAGAAATATACACTCATCAATGCACATGCCCCCACC
The DNA here is from genome assembly GCF_021461395.2 of Schistocerca americana. Lineage (NCBI taxonomy): Eukaryota > Metazoa > Arthropoda > Insecta > Orthoptera > Acrididae > Schistocerca > Schistocerca americana. The sequence continues at coordinate 501,093,672 of NC_060120.1, forward strand.
AAGATCGAAAATAAGATAAACACCAAAAATGTCGAGAAATTCTGAAACACACTCGAAATTACTATGAGCAAAATTCACCAAGATGACGTGAAAATACTAATGGGAGACTTCAACTCTCTATTTGGAACAGAAAAAACCTGTAGAAAAATCATTGGTACAAATTCAACATACCGAAACGCTTAGACCAACGGCACACGTCTGACTGACTTTCACCAATAATTCAACTACAAAAGGATGTCTTCCCACTTTAGAATAAACCAGTTCCCAGGTAACATGCTTGGCTACCAGGTGCAAGCTGCTTTCGTTCGCCTTTCGAAACTCACTGAAAGCAAGATTTTTAATACTTTTGTATCTGAGCTACAAGCAGGCAGATACAAACTCGAGAAAAAATTCGGCTTGCTACTTACAGTAATACTTAGTGTCAGATCGGAAACCTTACGGTACTGCCAATTTCACAATACCACTTTTGTTGTCTGCCGACATTTTGTTGTTGTTGTGAATACATAATTTTATCTATGAAATGCCACATTTTCGCAATACTTGCGATGATACAGGAAATGAAGTACATATAGAACTTTTCGAAGTCAAAAATCGGTAATATCCTACTAATTCGTGTTAAAATAGGATCAATCGTCTTACAGACACTTAATGCTTCGCTACAGTCTGGAATCGCGCGACCACTACGGTTGCAGGTTCGAATCCTGCCTCAGGCTTGGATGAGTGTGATGCCTTTAGGTTAGTTAGGTTTAACTAGTTCTAAGTTCTAGGGGACTGATGACCTCAGAAGTTACGTCCCATACTTCTCAGAGACCTTTGAACCATTTTTGAACTTAATGCTTTATTAAGATAGATTGCCGTCGTGATGTTCCTGTATTAAGCTGAATTTAATTTGTATTGGCACAGTGAATATTTTAATTGCATTTTTCATTAGTTTTCTAATCGCAACATTAATCATCAAAGAGAAATAATTCATCAGCTGAATTTTCTTTCATGATGTCTACAACAATCTAATTATGCTAAAGTTGTTTGCAAATTCTACGTTTGTAGAAAAGCACTGGTTCTAACGATGTCATTAAACCAGTGTAGTTTTAAGAGTACTTTCCTCTAGAAGTGAATTGCCTTGACGGCTGATCGATCAAGAGTGGGATAGGTAAAATTTTACGAATATATGACGAGAGGGACAAGTGCTTGAGAGAGGACTTCCCTATCAATACAAGTGTGCGAGAGACGACTTTCCTATCAATCTCCTGGATAGTTTTGTTTCTCAGATCAACAGAGTGAGTTATCATGCAGTAGCACAGTGATGTAGTTTTGTTGCTCGACTTTCTTACACTGCGACCGAAAGGTGACTCAGTTGTTGACAACAAATTCCAGCTGTGTTACACACACTCCTTGGGGCAGATTTCGTAGTCCAAAACACACTTATGGAGCTATCAAATGTAAAATATTATGTTCACACTACTCTTTGCTCTAGTCTACGTCTTTCGGTGGGGCTCAGCCTTTCATTTCTTCTTAGGAAGTCAGCGATAAAGGCATCATAACACGTCACCCGTAACAGTACTGCAAAGGAATGCTCAATGAGCGACCTAATGACGTTCAATAATAGTCACTCCGTTGATTTTTGTTGTTTCGAATTAGAGCATGCAGTACTGCTACACCACCCTTCTGAACTTTGCCTGTTGAATGCAAATGTCACATGATGGTAAAATGGTAAAATGTCACATGTATCAGTAGTTGAGACTTCCTTAACGTGGAAAATCATTCATGCCAGAACGGTCTTTGTTGAAACAAGAATATCTTTTTCTGGCGTATTTTTCCCAAAAGC